>NC_062549.1:55890745-57090745 GCF_016906955.1 Phacochoerus africanus | reverse complement strand
CTGCCGGCCTATATCATAGCCACAGCAACATGGGATCTGAGCTGCATCTGCAAACTACACCACAGCTCACGGCAATACCGGATCCTTAACCCACTGATCGAGGCCAGGGATCAAACCTGCATCCTCATGGATGCTAGTCAGATTCCTTTCTGTTGAGCCACGATGGGAACTCCTATTTTCCCCAGTTTTAGAAGAAGCAGCCTGAGCAGAGAGAAGTAGGAGATTTGCTCAAAGTCAAAGCTGAATCCCTGCTATTGATTTGATTTCCATGATGCTGTCTTTCCCTGAAGAGTAGTTTACTCTTTACTCAGTTAAAATGATGCAAATAGTGATTTATAACATAGTTTCTCAGTTAAAAGAATTCAAACACTAATTTGCAGTGTATTCTTTTCAGAATTTAAATAATTCAGCTAGGAGTTCCCTCTGTGGCCAATGGGATTAGCGGCATTTGGGGAGCACTGGGATGCAGCAGGTTCAATCCTTGGCCTGGTGTTGCTGCAGCTTAGGTCGCAACTACAGTTCAGATCTGATCCCCAGCCCAAGAACTCTATATGCCAAGGGGCAACCAAAGAAGGAAAAAAAAATTAAAAAATAAGTAATTCAACTAAACTTTTGTTTTCACACTTTCAAGACTATAAATGGCACAAATCTTAGGATATTGGAGTTACCATCATGGGTGCAGCAGAAACCTCATGGGGAACCATGAGGTTGCAGTTTGATCCATGGCCTGGCTCAGCAGGTCAAGGATCTGGTGTTGTCGTGAACTGTGGTGTATGTCGCAGACGCAGCTCGGATCTGGCATTGCTGTGGCTGTGGTGTAGGCCGGCGGCTCTAGCTCCAATTAGACCCCTAGCCTGGGAACCTCCATATGCTGCAGGTTCGGCCCTGAAAAAAAAAAAAAATCTTAGGATGTCACAAAAGCCCATTTGTAAATCATTCCTGTACCCAGTTGCATTCAGTGGAAGTTGAGGCCTGTTTTCCTCAGTTGCCTGGACACCCATGCAGTGCTGCTGCAGCTGTGTCCTAAAGCATCATTAGATCCCTTCTCTAAGTGTTTCATCATTTAGGACTCTGGCTTGCATAGATAGTGATTATAAATAAATCTAAAATGATTCAAAATTATTAAAATTCAAGGTGAGGGTCCAGGTGAGCCCCAGACTGGAATTCACAGACTCTATATCTTTGAAACAAGTGGGCTGCTAACCCGCTACATTATCGGTTTGCCCAAATTGATGTGCACTAGAATTTAGGGTTTAGGTTGAAAGGCACATTGTTTTGCTTTTGATTGAGGGGCCTGAGGAAGCGATGGGGAAGAAAAGAAAAAGGGAGGGGACAGATTTTGGAACTCAGTAGAGAGAAGATTAGGACCGGAGGTGAAGGAGCTGTTTGTATGATCATTGTTCTGGTGGAAAAACAATGCTGATCCGCACCCAGGTAACAACGTGCTGCAAAGTTAGGATGGGGTTATTTTGCAACCCCGAACCCACCCCTCTGCATACTTAGCATCAAATGGCTCTCAGAGGGTGCAGGGTGACACACCAGTGGAAGACAAGGGGTTTGAAAAAGGAGCAGTCTTTTTTGCTTTTTTATTTTTTTAATGTCTGCACCTGCAGCATATGGAGGTTCCTGGGCCAGGGTTTGAATCTGAGCTGCTGCTGCAAACTTTGCCACAGCTGTGGCAACACCGGATCCTTTAACCCACTGCACCCCAGTGGGAACTTGCAAAGCAGCCTTAAGTCTTAAGGAGGGCCTGGCAGTGGTGAACTCAGTCCTGAACATCAGCGAGGCACTGTCCCAGTGGGGCTTAGAACTTAGAAAGGGGACAGAGTCCCGGCAGGCAGGAAAGGTTAAGAGTGAGTGTAATTTGGACGTTAACTTGAACTTGCTGGTACACTCGGGCTAGTGGGGCCAGGCAACCTTCCAGTTATAAGAAGCGAAAAGTGTTTGGATCTCATTCCTGCTATGGACTGACTTGTGTCTCTGCTAAAATTCATATGCTGAAGCCCTAACCACCCCCCACCCCCACCCCCACCCCCGCGCCACCCATTCACCCACAAGTAATAGTACTTGGAGATGGGACCTTTAGGAAGTAGTTAGGTTTAGATGAGGTCATGAGGGTGGGGGCTTCATGATAGGGTTAGGGCACTTATAAGAAGAGATATTAGGAGTTCCCGCTGTGGCACAGCAGAAATGAATCTGGCTAGAATCGACGAGGACTCGGGTTCAATCCCTGGTCTCGCTCCATGGATCTGGCATTGCTGTTAGCTGTGGTGTAGGTCACAGATGCAGCTCAGATTGGACCCCTAGCCTGGGAACTTCCATATGCTGTGGGTGTGGCCCTAGGAATCAAAAAGAAGAAGAAAGAAAAGAAGGAGAAGGAAGAGAAAGAGAAGAAGAAGGAGGAGAAGAAGAAGAGACATCAGAGAGCTTCCCGCTCCCTCTCTGCTATGTGAGGACACACTGAGACCGTGCCTTCTGCAAGTCAGAGAGTCCTCACCAGAATTTAGCCATGCTGGCACCCTGATCTCAAATTCCCAGCCTCCAGAACTGAACATTTTAATTTGTGTTAAGCCACCCACTCCATGGCATTTCCTATTTCAAAACTTATAGAATGTTAATGTATTTTTTAAAGTAGGCATTTCTTTTATAGATGTGTTCTGTTTCTCAGCTTTTAAAATATATTTTACCTGGCAGTAACTGGAAGCACTAAACAAAAGATTTTTACAAATTTTTCCCACTTAAAAGGCCCCACGCTACAGCATCAAAGACATTTTTCTGGTTGTCAATGACTTTTCTGAATCAGGTATAATTTGATGAAATAGGACACAGTTCTTTCCAAATAAATGGCAAAGGACTTGGTATTTCTGGTGAGTATCACTATTTTGGCTTTTCAGTCTGGAATCAGCCTTCCCGTTCCTTCTTTTTTGAGCCGCTTGTCAAATGACAATGAAATGAAGAGATGGTTTACCTCTACAGAAAGTTCCCACCGCAAAGAGCTACTGACCTTCCTATTGGCACATGAGACAAATGAACACAGACCCCTCTGTGTAGACCTTCTACTCCACCTACCTGTCAGGGCAGGGCCTTGAACTCATGTTACTAAGGTTTCTTACAACTAGGATTATCTCTCCATGAGTGACCTTCCCAAGTGCAGCAGGCAGATTGCTTTCTGTCCTTAAAAGAACACTCTGGGAGTTCCCATTGTAGCTCAGCAGTAACAAATTGGACTAGTATTCATGAGGACCCAGGTTGGATCACTGGTCTTGCTCAGTAGGTTAAGGATCCGGCGTTGCCCTGAGCTGCGGTGTAGGTCACACACGTCTCAGATCTGGCTCGGATCTGGTGTTGTTATGGCTGGGGCTGTGCCTGGCAGCTGCAGCTCCAATTCGACCCTTAGCCTGGGAACTTCTATATGCCAAGGGTGCAAAAAGACAAAAAAGGGGAAGGAAGGAAAGAAGGAAAAAAGAAAGAGAACAACACACACACAAGAGCTTGCTTTACACTTGTTTAGCCTTAAGAGTTTACTACACAGGGCAGTGTTATAGACAAAATATCCGTCCTTTTTTTAACTCAATGAATTTTATTATATTCATAGTTGTATAACCATTATCATTACCCCAATTTTACAGCAATTCCATCCCAAACCCCCAGCCCATCCCCCCCCCCTCAACCTGTCTCCTTTGGTAACCATAAGTTTTTCAACGTCTTTGATTCAGTTTCTGTTCTGCAAAGAAGTTCATTGTATCCATTTTTAAGATTCCACATATAAGTGATAGCTAATGATGTTTGTGTCTCACTATCTAACTTCATTTAGCATGATAATTTCTAGGTCCATCCATGTTGCTGCAAATGCCATTATTTCATTCCTTTTTATGGCAGAGTGTATATTCCACTGTGTATGTATGTACCACATCTTCTTTATCCACTTCTCTGTTGGTGGACATTTAGGTTTCTTCTGTGTCTTGGTTATTGTATATAGTGCTGCAATTAACATTGACTGCATGTATCTTTTCAAATCATGGTTTTCTCTGGATAGATGCCCAGGAGTGGGATTGCTGGATCAAACGATAATTCTATTTTTAGTTTTTTGAGGAATCTCTGTACTGCTTTCCAAAGTGGTTGCACCAACTGACAGTCCCACCAACAGAGTAAGAGGGTTCCCTTTTCTCCACACCCTCTCCAGCATTTATTGTTTGTAGACTTTTTGATGATGGCTATTCTGGCTGGTGTCAGTTAGTATCCTTCCTTTTTGAACTGGACACACGAAAACCTTAGAGAAGATTGAACAAGAGCCCATCCTGGCATCATCTTTATCAGCAGTTTCTCTCTGGGCTCTCCTTTGTAACCAAACTGACAGGTAAGGAACCCACAAGTTCACCCATATTGTTCCCTAGGTGGTATTTTCATATTGCTTTCTCTCTGCTTTTACTCCTGGAATCTGGTCTCTTGGACCCACATTTTAAGTGCAAGCCAGAGAAAAAGAATGTGCTGATAGATGGTGAGTGAAGGATGAGTCATGTAAGATGAGACACTTCAATGTTGTGGGTCAAGAGCAACTGGCTTTTCCCCTCTACCTGTGGCATTTGTGGAAATAGGAGAGAAAACAAGGAGAGGGTGTGGTGGTCTGTGCCATAGAGAGGAAAAGAGGGCCTTGAGTATAAGGAAACAGAGCAGGAGAGGGATGGTACAGTGAAAAATAAGTACCGTGCTGACAAGGACAAAAAACGTAAAATGGGATAAGATGATCTAGTGAGGTTCAGAAACAGAAGGGGGAGATTGGGGGGGGGGGGTTCTTTTTTTGTCTTTTTGCCTTTTCTAGGGCTGCTCCCGTGGCATATGGAGGTTCCCAGGCTAGGGGTCTAACCTCCAGCCTACACCAGAGCCACAGCAACTCGGGATCCGAGCCTTATCTGCAACCTACACCACAGCTCACGGCAACGCCGGATCCTTAACCCACTGAGCACGGCCAGGGATCGAACCCGCAACCTCATGGTTCCTAGTCGGATTCGTTTCCACTGAGCCATGATGGGAACTCCAGAAGGGGGAAATTTTGAATCCTCCTTACACATAGTTGAGGTGATACCAAAAACAAACAAAAAGCAAAAACAAATAAAAAACACATAGTGGAAAGAAACACTAGAGTTGGGACTCTTCTGGGAAATAAGCCTAGATTAAGGCTATGGTTCCAGGGAGGAAAAGAAAAAAGGGAAAGGAATTCTGAAAGAAGATTGAGCAGTGCTTGGCATGGCATTAGAAGGATATAATACTGCCCTGGCAGGTAGTGGTCAGGAATCATTCCCAGATTTCTTACTCTCAGAACGTGTTCTCAACTTTTCGCATGCATCAGAGTTACCTGGAGGGCAAAGTGGTTCTGCTGCTTCTGATTCGAAGCCCACATTCTAAAAACCACTGTTCTAGAAGGCCATTTGTCTTTGCTAATAGAGAAACATGGCTCTTCCAGGGGACAATTGAAGAGAAAATAAGTTGCTTGGTTTCAAGTCTATTAAAAGGTCAGGATAGGAGACAGAACATTCAGTATGTATCTTTGAAATCAGCCAGACACGGAAGCAACCCAGTGATCAAAACTCTGCACTTTTCTAATTAATTCAGGATATATGTTAAATTCCTAAATCGAGTGATTTGAATTTCAGGATGGTTTTGTTGGTTGCAGTAATGGCTTGATATTTATTTTTAAAAAGTCAGTGCCGTCTTGAGAAACCATGGATTCTGAAAACAAATTTCCCCTGGGAAGGGCTCCATAGAGAAGAAAGGAAGCCATTGTTTTCCCCTTTGTCAAATGAAATGTGCAGGCCTCTGAAACCCAAATAAGTGAGCAAATAAAGATAAAAGCATACAGGATATTACCCTTCAACTCCACAAAGGCAAAATAATTTTAAAAACTAGGTGAGAAATTCCCTTTGCGGCTCACTGAGTTAAGGACCCAGTGTTGTCTCTGTGAAGATATGAGTTCAATTCCTGGCCTCGCTTCGTGGGTTAAGGATCTGGCGTTGCTGCAAACTGCAGCATAGGTCACAGATGTGCCTCAGATCTGGTGTTGCCTGGCTGTGGCATAGGCCTCAGCTATAGCTCTGATTCAACCCCTGGCCCAGGAACTTCCATATGTTGCAGGTGCAGCCATAAAAAGAAGAAGAAGAAGAAAAAAAAAAAGCTTGGTGAACCCCTAGGTGAATCTTACAGTGTTAATAATAGAATTTAATAATACATATTAATTATCTAAACAGAGAAATCGTGTTCCTCCAAGCCCTACTGGTTTTGTACTGAGCTATGATTCACCTTAAATGTATGCGTAGGTCCCAGCTTCAGATCTGGAACCATGCCATTTAGATGAGTGGCTCTCAGACTTTTGCAAGCATCAGAATTACAAGAGGGCTTCAGAAAACACAGCTTCTGGGGCTCCACCCACAAGGCATCTGATTCAGTAGGTTTAGGGTGGACTCAAAGCGTGTGAAGTTCCAACAAATTCCCAGGTGATGATGATGCTGCCTGTTCAGGACTGCACTTTAAGAATTGCTGGTTTACAGCTAGGTTTACAACTTGGCCACATATTAGAATCATCTGGGAAGCTTTTTAAAAAATATTTATATAGTTGACTTACAATGTTGTGCCAATTTCTGCTGTATAGCAAAGTGACCCAGTCACATTCTTTTTCTCATATTATCTTCCATCATGTTCCATCCCAAGAGGTTGGATATAAAAATCTCATTTCTTATACTCCACCTCAAACAATTCAAGTTGGACCCTCAAGGGATGGAACCCAGGCATCTGTAGGTCTTTGAAATTCTCAGGTGATTCCAAGGCGGAGCCAAAGTGGAGAATTTCTAGTTAGCCCAGTAGTTCTCTAACTTTACACAGATTGCTGGCCCCTCGTCTGGAGTTTCTGATTCACTAAGCCTGGGTTGGGCCCAAGGATGTGCATTTCAATCAAGTTCTCCGGTGATGATGCAGTTAGTCCTGGAACCCACACTTTCAGAACCATGGGTTAGACCAACTTCAACCCTGGTTGCACTTGAAATCTGTTGAAGGATCTGGTATAAAATATTGAAGTTAACTTCTCCCCAACCTTCCCCCAAGAACCACAAAAATTGGACATTGGGATTTAATTCATCTGGGATTGCATCTGGCATAAATATGCTTTTCAAGCTTCCCAGGTGATTCTAACATGCAGCCAAGACTGAGACTCACAGTCAAACCAAGCAAAAGTGAGGATGCAAGGTATGCCTCACCGGCAATGTTTGCTGCTTATCGGCTAAATAGGACCTCTTCCACTATATTCCTGCCTTAATCATTATATGCAATGTGGATCTTTGCTTAAGAAAAACACTATATTGAAATAAATGGAAGATTATGACAGTCATTTCTGAATTTGAGAAATAACTAGGTTAAGCCAGGAGGGAAATCTCCCCCCACCCTTCATTGCTATAAATACAACTTACTGTCTGAATTGTTTTTAATGTAACATGGTAATCTATGGTGATCTGCAACTAGTCATGTAAACAGAAACATTATAACCGTTACTATAAAAGCAGTTTCCTATAAATGAGAATTTACGTTTATATCTAAACAAATTTGAAACCTGATCAAACACCGTGGCTCCAGGAAAATAACTTTGGGTTTGGACAACAGAAACTGGAGTAACGTTTTACTGCCAGTTGAAGGTTTTGAATACACAGGGTCATTTTTAATCACACAGTATGAGAATAACTTGTCTACTACAAACAGTAAAAGCAGAGATTTGGGAATGGGGTGGCCATGTGGGAAGTACCAGATGGAGTCAGCTCCTAAGTGGCGCTCTGTTGGCCAGCTCTGAGCTATCAGTGAGATACGTGTTTGTAAATAATGACTTTCTACTTCGGTTTTCATTGTAAACAGTGATACTATTGTATTTGAGCAGATGATTTAGTAACTCACCATTCATGATTCTTCTAGAATATACTATGCAAGTCCAATTCTTACACCCAGAAAGGTTTTAGAAATTTAGCACGGGAAAAGCCAAGGAACCACTTCATACCCACTAGAGTGACTACAGCAAAAAAGTCAATTGCAAATATTGGCCAGGATCTGCAGACTGAAACCATCATGCATTTCTGGCTGGGAATTTACTGCCAAGTTGGAAGCAGTTTGACAGTCCCCTTAACTGTTAGACACAAATTGACCACACAACTGAGCAATTCTGCTCCTAGGTATTTACCCAAGACAAATGAAAACATGCTCACGCACAAATTTGCATGTAAGTGTTTTTAGCGCTATTATTCATAATGGCCAAAAGATGGAGACAATTCAAATGTCCATCAACTGATGAATGGTTGGACCGTCTTTAGAATCGATGCAATGGAATATTATTTAACAATAAAAAGGAAGTACCGAAATGTACTGCAACCTGGATGAGCCTTAACATGCGAAATGAAAGACAGCAGTTAAAAGAAGACATAGCATACCATTCCATTTTAGATGAAATGTCTAGAATAGGCAAATCTATAAAAGAAAAAGTACATTAGAGCTGGGGAGGCGAGAGGGAGGGATACAAGGGGGGGGTGAAAAACAAATGGGTAAGGAGGTTGGGGGGTTGCTTTGCTTTGAGAGGATGAAAATGTTTTAAAATTGACTCTGGTGACGGTTGCGTTTATCTGTGAATATACTAAAAACCACTGAATCGTCCGCTTTCAGAGGGTGAATAATATGGTATGTGAATCATATCTCCATAAAACTGTTATATACGGAACGCAGAGCCCTGGGAAACGTCAGGAGCCAATTTCCATCAGCCTATCTGAAATAACCTTGCAGAAGACCTCTCTGCTCATGCGCACGGTGCCACTTGGCGCTAGTTAAGGAGAGCCCGGCTCAGAGGCGCCGGCTCTTGTTGCTTTCAGCGTGTCAGCTGTCGCTGCGTGCAAGCCCTGGCCACAGCCCCTCGCAGCAGCACGCGGAAAAGGCGAGGACCATTTGTCCCACGTAGAATAAAACCCGAGCGCGTTCCCCGAGGCGCCCGCATCGCTGGCTGCAGATGTCGCCGGGGTGCCTGGTCCCTCAGGCGGGGCCGTGCGCTCCTAAACTGGCGAGTCCCTAAGCTGCCGCAAGGAGGATATCTGATGACCGTCTTTCTTCCCTCCCTCTTTCCCAACAAAGAGTAACTGACCTCCCGCGTGATCTGGCAAGAGCTGAGGTTCCCTGAACACGTTTCCCCCTATTGTGCGCGGAAGCTCAGAGAAAGCAGAGGAGCGGCCAGACCCACCGGAGGGACGCGGGACAGGGAGGCCCCGGGCGCCCCTGTCCGGGCTGGCTCCCTCCCCGGGCGGCCGGCGCGTCGCCCGCAGCGGATGGCGGGGGGGAAGCGGGGGTGGGAGGGCCGTTTAGGGGGAGGGGAGCTGTAATTGCAGCGCAGCCCTGGTTCCCACGCTCCTATTGTTGGCGACTTTGTTTCCAATTCCCATCACGTGTGCTAATTAGTTAGAGCTGCTGGCTGGCTGGGAGGCGTGTGGCCAGCCTAAAAGCAGCAAGATGACTTCCTGTAGGGAGCCGGGCAGGCTGAATACTCCCTGGGTTTCTTTCTCTCCCCTTCTCCTCTGCGCCTCCTTCTCTGCCTCCCAGGAGGGTGGGAGTGAGAAGGGAAGGAGAAGAAATGCCGATTGTGGAGCAAATGCCACCGAATTGCAATGGCAACCGAAAAGCGGGGGAGTCGGGGTGTTGCGAGTGGAGAGTAAGCGCGGAAATGGGGAAAAAAGCAGGATTAAAGGAGAAAGTCTCATTAGACTTCTAACCTGATTAGGAAATGCTTCACAAAATTCCTTTCACACGTTTGTTCAGCGAGACTTTTCCAGAATGGGATAATGGAGGAAAGAAAGATATTTTAGTGTGTTCATTAAAAAAAAAAAATGTTTCCACAGTCTGAATAAAACAATCACTTGTACGATGGGAAAGGAGAGAGAGAAGAAGGGAGTCCTGACCTTGGGTCCTGACCTTTGGGTCAGTGCCGTGTCTTTGGACTTGAGCTTTTGAGTGTCATGCACTTTGGTGCTAAGCTTTGAGAAGGTGTGAAGGAATTTGTTAGGGACCACTAACAGAGGACAGTAGTGAGCTGGACAAAATACACCCAGCTCAATTAAAAGAAAATCTGCTTTCTGTGTTCTTGACTTTTTGTCGTTGCGAACTGTAGTAATTCTTCCATTCCCACAATGGAAATCCCCACTTTAAAGATACAATATTATCCATACTTCTCTATAAAAGGAAAGCTGGCTTTAGTAAAGACTCATTGTATAACATTTTATGCTATAGCAACAGGGAGAGATTTTTGTCCTTGCCTTGGAAAGTAGCAGAGAAGTGGTGAAATAAGATCAAGGGTAACTTCATTCATCTAGCAAGGATGTTTTACACATCTATGCACCAGGCGCTTGGCCTGAGCTGCAGATGGAGAGATGAAATACCCAAAACCTGTCTTTAAGTCACGTACAAATCTAGTTGAGGAGACAGATAAGCATGTAAACCAATAATTAAAGATGACTCAGAAGTGGAGGTCTGTATTGGCAACTAACTATGAGGGCCAGAAGAGGGGCACCAGATCCAGGCAGGGGAACTTGGGACAGCTTCCTGGAGAAGCGATGATTCATCTGACATTTAAGTGACAGATAACAGATGGCCAAGAGAGGATGGGAGAAAAGGGCATTCTGAAAAGAGGTAACAGGAGTTCTGGTTGTGGCTCAGGGGTTAAGAATCTGACTAGTACCCATGAGGATGCAAGTTCAATCCCTGGCCTCGCTCAGTGGGTTAAAGGATCCGGTGGTGCTGCAAGCTGCAGTGTAGGTTGCAGATGTGGTTCGGATCTGATGTGGCTGTGGCATAGGCAGGCAGCTGCAGCTCAGATTCAACCCCTAGCCTGGAAACTTCCATATGTCTCGGGAGTGGCCCTAAAAAGAAAAAAATAAATAAAAATAAAAAGAGGTAACAGGAAGTACAAAAGGCCCACTAGTCTTGATGGAGTATGAGATGCTTTGCAAACAGGTGTGCATAGCTGCAGCACAGGGCTGGAGGGGCAGGATCATGAAAAGTCTGGTTGAGGCCTTTGGGCTTTATCCTAAATGTAAAGATTTGAGGAAAGGGATAAGATCATCAGATTTGTCCTCGAGAAAGATGACTTGGGCAGTAGTTTGAAGGATGGATTGAAGGGATTTGGGCTAGAGGCGAGGAATGGAAGTTGACTTAACCCAATAAGAAACTCAAATGAAAAACCAGATGGAGAAGTCGGTCCAGTTTCAAGAGATACTTAGAAGGTGGAACTGACAGAACATGGGGACCAAACTCATTTTGGCTATAAGCAACCAGGAGGGGTCTAGGACGATGCCAGGCTTCTATCTTATACAGCCTGGATGAATGATGGTGGGATTCACTGGAAGAGGCAACTGGGGGGACCAAAGAACAGGCTTGAAATGGAATGAGATGCTGAGTTCAGTTTGGGCCATGTTGTGTTATAAGTGACTGTGGGGCAACTAAGCACCATTATCCAAGAGGCAGATGGATGCGTGAGTACGATATGGAGCTTAGGTGCATAGGGTGGGCCTGGGGTGGAAGAGGTAGCAATAAAGGGCAAGAAGGCAGCATGTTTGCCTCTTGCAGAGGGCACCCTCTGAGTGACCATCCCTCTGCAAGTAATTTCTAGATATGCTTCTGCAGGACTCAGGAGAACTGTCTGAGGCTGCTTAACAGATCTCTAAATGAGTCAAAGTCATAGAAATGGAAAGTAAATGATGGTTGCCAGAGGTTTGTGGGGAGGGAGAAAAAAGGAGTTAGGTTTTAATGGGTACAGTGTTTCAGATTTAAAAGATGAAAAAGTTCTAGAGATCTGTTTTACAACAATGTGAACATACTTGCCACTACTGAGCTGTACATTTAAAACTGGTTAAGATGGTAATTTTCAATCACAGTAATTTTAAAAGTGGGTAAGGGACTCAGGAGGGAAGGGAATAAGAGCCCTATAGCTTCCTCTGGACAGAAGGAGAATGAAATTTGACCTTCTGCTAATGTACTCTCACCCATTCTTGGGGGGAAGGTTAAGTGGGAACAGACATTTTAGAATAGGCAGTATGAATCAAGAACCTTAAAAATGTTACTGTCCCTTGACTTACATATTCCACTGCCCCAAATAAATTCTTTTTTTTTTTTTTTGTCTTTTTGCCATTTCTTGGGCCACTCCCGCGGCATATGGAGGTTCCCAGGCTAGGGGTCGAATCGGAGCTGTAGCCACCGGCCTACGCCAGAGCCACAGCAACGCGGGATCTGAGCCGCGTCTGCAACCTACACCACAGCTCACGGCAATGCCGGATCGTTAACCCACTGAGCAAGGGCAGGGACCGAACCAGCAACCTCATGGTTCCTAGTCAGATTCGTTAACCACTGCGCCACGACGGGAACTCCCCAAATAAATTCTAAATAAGAAACCCAAAATACTGGGGGGAAATGATTAAAAATATTAGATAGAAATTTCAAACTAAGTATTAATAATAGAAAAACAAATAACTGAACATAGTAAAATGCCCTACATGTTTTGTAAATTTTTAAAATTTATAGCAATGTGGGAAAAACTTAGAAAGTTAAGTAAATTTCAAGACGCACAACTGTATTTACATTTGACCACAACTCTATTAAACACAATATGTGGACAGAATAAAAGCCTGGAAGAAAAGATACTCGAATGTTTTTGTTTTGTTTTTTTGTCTTTTCTAGGGCCGATTCAGTGGCATGTGGAGGTTCCCAGGCTAGGGGTCTAATCGGAGCTGTAGCCACCGGCCTACGCCAGAGCCACAGCGACGCGGGATCCGAGCCGCGTCTGCAAACTACACCACAGCTCAGGGCAACGCCGGATCCTTAACGCACTGAGCAAGGGCAGGGATCGAACCCTCAACCTCATGGTTCCTAGTCGGATTCGTTAACCACTGCGCCACAATGGGAACTCCTCGAATGTTTATAGTAGACATTTCTAGTTGGTCATAGGTGATTTTCTTCCCATGTACTTTTCTGCGTTTTCCAAATTTCCATATTAAGCATATACTATTTTATAATGGGACAATTAACCTACATAAATTCTTTCCCATTAATGTTTTCTTACAAAAGTTTCTACCATTCCTTTGACTTAAAAAGAGGTGATTTGCATTTAGTTCAAAGCTGCCACAGACTGTTACATAAGTGATTTGTAAATGCATTGAATGCTGAAGGGAAGGAGAAACCATCTTCCAGTAAAAATTTAGAAAGACTTTGAAAATTCCTTCATTTGAATATCTGATTCTTTCTGCTGCTCTTGTGTGCAAGAGGAAGCAGGAGATCTTAGCATCAGGAAGTGATGGCGGAAGAGTTTAGCTGATTATAAGTGCTTGAAAGGCAAATTAAGGCCTGCCCTTTAATTGGATGTAATGGGTTAAATAAGGTAATAGACCACCTGTGGCTGAGATGGAGTCAAATCCTGAGAAGCCCCCAAGACCACAGCTTGGTGGTGACCTGCCTGAAGGTCAGCCTGGACGGGCTTTTGATTCCAGCTCAAGTTACACAGGCTGTGTCACGGAGAAACATTCTCATCAAAGCCTGAGTGTAAGATTTTGTTGAAAATAGGTTGACAAAAGGAAAAACAGGTTTAGAATTTTTTAAAGAATATATTTTTAGAAAATAATCAGCAACCAAGCAAATAAAGAACACTTCCTATATTCCAGGTAACTTCACAAGCATTTTTTTTTTTGTATAAGCACTTGCAATTGGCACAACATTGTATATCAACTATACTTTAATTTTTTTATGTAATTAAAAAAAGAACTTGCTAACCAGTCTGTGAGATAGATTCTGTTAGTATCCTCAAGATCAAACCCAATTTGCCGATGAGGAAGCTGAGGCACAGAGTAAGGCTGATTTGAGGTCACAGAGCTTCTAGTGGTTGAGCTGAACCCAGGCAGTTTGAATCTATTATCTAGTCTAGTAGGAACCAGTACACTGAGCCATTTCCCAAGATCTCATTCAAGTTCCCCTTTGCTGGTTACTTGTGAATTCCAGACACAACACAGCCTAGACCTTGCATTTGGAGCAAATATCTTTAGCACACTCCTACCCCCTCCTGGTATCAGAATAATCACAGAAGCAGCATTAGGGAGATGAAAAAGCCCAGTAAAGTTTGCATTAGCAAAGCTAAATTTACCAAGTGACAACAGATGTCACAAATACCGTACTCAGACACCATCTCGTTTGAGTTTTACGAGTAATGCTGAGATGATTTAATAATGAGTAATTAATTGAGAACTCCCTTGGAAGAAGGAAAACCTTCACACGTGGTTTTGCCACAGGGACCATCCTGGCACAGCCAGGACAGCACCTGGATTGGCAAGGGAAGAAGGGCCTAGAAGAGTTTATGGCTTCTTGGGCCCATAACTCTTCTTGACTAAGGATGTGTCCTCAGAAAATCTCCAGGGACCTAAGTATCCTTTGGACTCTTCTACTAAATGAAGGCAAACATCAGGATGCAAGTCTAAAAGTAAGCTTATCATATCTCCCCAAACCAATTCTTCCATGCAGATGCCTTAGTCAGTAAAGGGCATTACCATAGCCTAGTTGTCCAAGCTAGCAGACATCGTGGTTGGCCCTCCAACATCCTTTCCACCTGCTTCTCACCCCTGCCTCTGATTGTACATCCACCATAATCTCATCTTCCATGATAGTGATTGATGAGCTTGGGGGTGGGCAGGTCTAAATCAGTCTAGGCTCAAGAAACCTGAGAAGAGACTTGTTTTGGATTTCTCAGGGAGAAAAGCCAATTTCTACCCCCATCCCATTTGAACAAAAGCACATCCCTGAGGGTAGACACCTATTGATGTGATGGGAAACCAGCCTTAGGATGATGAAGCCAATGCTGTGGATGTACAAGGAATGACAAGGAATGTTGGGCTGCTGAACTCACAAACACTAAAGCAGGTCCTAAGCTTAGATCTTCTATTATTTAGGGAATATATTTCCTTCATTTTTGTCAACATGAGGAAGGGTGTCAATTATTTGTGGTGGAAATCATCCTCACTGATATATTTTGCACATCCAAACAGTCATCAAGTCTGGCCTGTTCTTCTCCCTAAATATTTCAAAACCCACACACGTTCCTCCACCCCTATTACTAATAATGAGCTCATTTGGGCCACCGTGGAAGTCTCATCTGAATTACTGCAAAGCATTCTATTTCCAGAATCCCTTGATGAATTTGAAGAAGCCTGAAAACAAAGTAAGAGGGAATAAAATGTGGAAGGATAAGGTTATGGCAGGTGGAGCAAGAATGTCCTTGTCTCATGATAGGGCAGATTTTGGGTGAATGCCACCATGTCTCAGCCCATCCCAAAAGGCATAGCAGGAGGCAACTGTCTATTCTGAGCTCCTCCAACTTGTGGGGCTTCCATCAAGTGGGTTGTCAAGAGCAGCAACTGTGGTTTTGTCACTCCACTCATCTCCTCATCTGTGATAGCCTTTCCATGGCTTGTCTGCTGCCTTGGAAGTGGCCCCAAATGATGCATTCTCAGCCCGGGTTATGGTTCTTGCCAGCCTTGGGACCTGGACCAGCCTTTATGGTCTGACTTCACTCAGATATGCCCATCCAGCCAGGAAATGTGGTTATTTCCATCAGTCCTAATTTCAATTCAACTATACAAATGTCCTATGCCTTAAAAGGGTAGACAGTGACCATGTCCTACTCTCTGTACCCCAGTGTCTGACACATAACAGTGCTCAAAATATTTAAGTGAATCAAATATGTATGATGAATATGTTTCAGCTACCCTCCAGCAGCTCACAATCTATTGAGGAGATAAACACAAAGTCAGTCTACCACAAGGCTCACTGGTACATATATAAAAAGCAAAAATAATAATAATGTACACCAGACAAACTATAATTCAAAAAGATATATACACCCTATGGTCATTGCAGCACTATTTGCAATAGCCAAGACAAGGAAGCAACATAAACATCCATTGACAGATGAATGGATTAAGAAATGGTGGTACATATATACAATGGAATATTACTCAGACATAAAAAAGAACAAAATAATGCATTTTGCAGCAACATGGATGGAACTAGAGATTCTCATACTAAGTGAAGTAAGTCAGGAAGAGAAAGACAAATACCATATGATATCACATATCTGGAATCTTAAATATGGCGAAAATGAACAGAAACAAACTCATGGACATAGAAAACAGACTCCTGGTTGCCAGGCGGAGAGAGAGGGAGTGAGATGGATGGGGACTTAGGGGTTGGTAGATGCAAAGTATTACATCTAGACTGGCTAAGAAATGAGGTCCTACTGTACAGCACAGGGAACTAAATCCAATCTCTTGGAATACAACATGATGGAAGATAGTATGAGAAAAAGAATATATATAAATGTATGTCTGGGTCACTATGCTATACAGAAGAAATTGACACAACACTGTAAATCAACTATACTTTAATGAAAATAAAGCTAAAAAAATGTATATTGATGCTTTCTTGACTCAAGACACTGTTGAGTCTCCATGAGCTTCCATGTATTCAGTTACACTTCAAGACTCCTGGCACATGCGCTAGTATTATCCATATTTTCAGAGGAGGAAACTGAAGCTCAGAAATATCCAATAAGTTGTCTAGAATCACACATCTGGTGATGTGGAGAAGATGAATTGGAGAATGGAGAAGGGAGATATTTATTTAGCTGGGGATCTGAAAAAGCATCATGAAAAAAATAATTTTTGATTTTCAAGGTGCATTCAGAGAACAACAAATACTCCCATATAGCTGAGTACAGGATATGCAAAGGAGGTGACTGTGGTGGGAATTGAGACAGGAGGGGAGGTTGGTAGTTCAAATGTGGAGAGTCTCCTGTGGCCCACCCAGCTTTCAGTCTCTCCTCTATCCTTATATTTGTCCTAGAATCTTCAGGTGCAAGGTAGTTCCTGGTTCACCTAAACCAACCAACACTTGTTATTCCCCTGGCTACAAAAGTGGGTTCAAGGTTGGGCCTGTGCCCTAGGCCTATCCAATCAAGTGAATGTAAGGATCCTTGCCCAGCCCTGGGACAGCACTCTCTGCCTTGGAAAGTAGTCAGGGAAGCATGCAATCCCACAAGCTCTTGGCTTCTTCTTGCAAGCCCAGGACAAGGCACCCTCAGTCCAGAATGAAGCTGGTACCATGAGAGGCATACCTGGGAGATAAAAAGAAACTTGGTCCTCAGTCACATCATTGAACCACGGGGGTCAAACCATCCTGTAGCCAGAGTTCCTGTTTTGGCGCAGTGGAAAACAAATCCGACTAGGAACCATGAGGTTTCGGGTTTGATCTCTGGCCTCACTCAGCAGGTTAAGGATCCAAGGTTGTGGTGAGCTGTGGTGTAGGTCACAGACTCGGCTCGGATCCCGAGTTGCTGTGGCTGTGGAGTAGGCCAGCAGCTGTAGCTCCGATTAGACCCCTAGCCTGGGAAACTCCATATGCCTTAGGTGTGGCCCTAAAAAGACAAAAGACAAACAAAACAAAACAAAACCCCATCCTGTAGCCAATTCTCCTATCTCTGGACCTTCCCATTACATGAACCTAGAAAGCCACTTTTTTACTTAAGCAGCTTGAGTCAGGTTTTCTGTTATTTGCAATAAAGAGGGGTTAGTCTTCTTAAGTCACATGGTTTTAAAGTATTATTCTGGAAAATGGTTTAGAAAGATCACTTCATGGCCATATAGAGGGTAAGTTGGTTAGAGAATTTGAAGGAAGGGAGATGGCTAGAGGCCACCTTAACATGCCCAATGAGGCTTAATGAGGCAAGAATTAAAGCCTTGACAGTGGATATTGGGGAAGATTTGAGAGAAGAGCCATTTATGCAACGTTTATTTAAACTGGCTTGTATGTTCCTCTGGGATTGAATTTCATTCGTCTTCCTATTTCATCCCATTGCAGTGGGATTCTTGTTTTGAAAAAAAAAAAATAACTTTTGAGATTGTCAGTTGGGTGGAGTCAACTTATTCCTCTCCACCCTAGAGAAACAAGAGAGAAGAGAGTTATTACATTTTGTTTCATTCTTTTTTTTTTCATTATTCAACTTCTTATTTTTCAATCCTTCATCATATCTCCCACTAAGTAGTTCATCATTCCAGATGTTTCTGTCCTTCCAATATTCACAGCCTGATATCATAGCCCTTATAATCATCAAGTACCCACTTTCATCTATTCAGCTCCTTGAACTCTTCATATTTCAGTGCCTTTCACTCCTCTGCATAGAAGGAGCTATCCTGCATTTGCCTCAAAGCATTTCATAGCTCTTGAGTGGCAACAGCCCAGAGCATTCAGTCTGCTCAGTGTGTGAGTCCCACCAGGAAGTGGGGAGTAGAAGACGCCATATGCATTGCAATTCTGCAGGTCAAACGAAAGGCTCAACCAGATGAAACTGCATTGGGCCCACCTCTGCCCAGCTCTGCCCAGCTGCGGGATGTCGGACAAGCCACTGAACCTTCTGAGTCTCAGTCTCTGCAGCTATAATGTAGGAATGTAAAAGGGTTTACCTTACTCTCTTCTTTCATTCCCACTCATCTATTCTCCAAGGAGGATGAGGGCTGATGTGTTTGAATCAAGGACTTGTTACTAGGCCAAATGGTGAGTGGTGTGGTCTCACTCTCTGAAGAGTAGAGATCTCTGAATGGCAGATCCCTCAGAACCAGAGACACAGAACAAACGGATCCTGGGCTACTCTAGCCTGGGGGCTTTTCTGCTCTGATCAGGTGAAATAAGCCAGGCCTGCTCTAGACTTAAAAGGAATCTTCTTTCTCTCTCCTTTGCTTATCTGTCATTTTCCTGGACGAGCCTCTCCTTGGACTCAGAGCAGGAAAACAGAATTAAGTGAGCGTGGAGGCAAGCACCAAGAAAGGGCCTTGGCCTACTTTTCACATTGCTGACTCTGCCCGGTCACAAGGGGCCCTCCAAGCAGTGCAGCCTGGCTCCCTGGGGGATGCACTTGTGTTCCAGGGCCAAAGCCTTGTGCTGACAAAGGCTTTGAGTCAGCCTCGCCTTGGCCTCAGCACATGTATCTGGAGCCAGAGGCAGAGCACTCTTGAGCTACTAGTTTCTCTCAAACTTATTCTACCTCAGCAGAACCAATAATAATATTGCCATTTTGTATAAGACGTTATTATGATGAAATGAGCTCTTGTGGGAGAAAATGTCTTGAAGACCATCCAAAAATGTAAAGTGGAAATCTTGAATTCTAAACTCTTCCAATTTGAGGTTCCTCGTTTATTAAATGCAGTAAAAAAATACTCACCACTCATAAAGCTTTGAGTGATGGCCAGATGAAAATGTTGGGTTAAAAAAATGGCAACACAGGAGTTCCAGTCATGTCTCAGCGGTAAGGAACCCGACTAGTATCCATGACGATGCAGGTTCGATCCCTGGCCTTGCTCAGTGGGTCGAGGATCCTGCATTGCCGTGAGCTGTGGTGTACTGTGCAGACATAGCTCAGATCCCAAGTTGCTATGGCTGTGGTGTAGGCTGGCAGCTACAACTCTGATTCGACCCCTAACTTGGGAACCTCCATATGACACAGGTGGAGGCCTAAAAGGAGCCCCCCCCCAAAAAAATGGCAATCCATATCCATGTGACCACTCCTTTTTTTTTTTTTTTGTCTTTTTGCCATTTCTTGGGCCACTCCTGCAGCATATGGAGGTTCCCAGGCTAGGGGTCTAATTGGAGCTGTAGCTGCCAGCCTACACCAGAGCCAAAGCAACGTGGGATCCGAGCCGAGTCTGCAACCTACACCACAGCCCAGGGCAATGCCGGATCATTAACCCACTGAGCAAGGGCAGGGATCGAACCCGAAACCTCATGGTCCTTAGTCGGATTCTTTAACCACTGAGCCATGACGGAAACTCCGACCACTTCATTTTTAATTATAATTAACAGCTTAGCATTGAAAAATCCTCTATAAAGTTAATACATTGTTAAAAACTCTTATAGGCTTTAGGCCTTGTTACTGATTTGCTGAATCCGCAGAAAATAGGACTGCTCATTCGCTGTATTCTCTCATCGAGGCTATAGAGTTGATTTTATTCTAACATCACAACTGTTTATTTAGGTTCTTGGAATGACATAATTTCTAGCAGCAGATAAGCCTCTTCTGATTCATAGTGAGTCTATCCCATGAGCAACATCTGCCCTATCCTCTGTTCACATCTGTATACCGAGTCAGTTGCAAAGCCTGGTGTAGGTCACAAGCAGCCAGCATGGCCCTGACCCCTAGGAGGTTATACTCCAGGCAGACATCATTGATTTTATAGACACACGTAGAGGTAAACCTCAGCCAGTCTCCTGCATGTTGCTGACATTATGTCTTTTTTTTCCCCACACCATGAGGAAGTTCCCAGGGATTGAACCTGTACCACAGCAATAACCACACCAGTGACACCAGATCCTTAACTCACTGTGCCACCAGGGAAATCTGACATCATTTCAACTTAAACATGTTAAACAAGAAAAAATACATTAAGAAAAAAAGAAGAGCTAAACACGTCATGGTTTTAAATAAAGAGTAATTATCTGAAAGCATAGCCAGTATTTTAGGGAAAAATGTTTTAAAAACTTCAGAAAAAGGAGTTCTCATTGTGGCTCAACAGTAATGAGTCCTACTAGTATCCATGAGGACTCGGGTTTGATTCCTGGCCTCACTTAGTAGGTTAAGGACCCAGCATTGCCATGAACTGTGGTGTAGGTCATAGACGCAGTTCAGATCTGGCATTGCTGTGGCTGTGGTGTAGGCCAGCAGCTACAGCTCCAATTCGATCCCTAGCCTGGGAACCTCCTTATGCCACAAGTGCAGCCCTAAAAAAACACACAAAAAAAAAAAAATTAAAAAAGTAAAACTTCAGGCACGGAAATATGATCAAAGAAGTTCTAGTTGTTATATCTTTAAGGTAACAGAATGAATGGGTGCCTAAAAAGACTTCACCACAGACCAGGAATAAAAATCAGCCAAACGAGGAGTTCCCATCGTGGAGCAGCAGAAACAAATCCAACTAGGAACAATGAGGTTGTGGCCTCACACAGCAGGTTAAGGATCCGGCATTGCTGTGGCTCTGGCATAGGCTGACAGCTACGGTTCTGATTAGACCCCGAGCCTGGGAACCTCCATATGTTGCAGGTGCAGCCCTAAAAGGACAAAGGCAAAACAAACAAACAAACAGCCAAATGACCATATATCTGAGAGCAGGTATTTTTGGGGGGTTTCTCTGAAGCCTCATCATTCTCACAACGCAGGCACAGACTACCCCTCTTCCCCTCTTTGCTGAGCCCTGTGCTTCCTGAGGGCTCAGTCTTTCTCCAGCCTTCTGTGCCTCTACCTGGAGGTCTCCAGGGGTTTCCCTGCCAGAGTCCCCTGCATGCCAGATCCGCACAGGCACTAGAAACACATCATTTGTGACTAAAACCACCTGGTGGCTGTCCCTGCCCCAGAATTAGGGTGAGATGAACCCGTCCCCTCAAGTTGAAGCTTCCTCACCAGCAAAGCATCCTGACTTTCTGTTTCCTCACTCAGACACCTTAAGAGCATAGCTTACTAATAACACTAACATCTAACACTAGAATGTTCACTTTTCTCAGCATAACACTGGCTAAGAACATACTGATAATTGGATTTTTTTTTCTTTTTTTATGGCTGCACCTGCAGCATATGGAAGTTCCCAGGCAGCAGTCAAATTCAATCTGCAGCTCCCAGCCTATGTCACAGCCACAGCAATGTAGGATCCAAGCCTCGTCTGTGACCTACAGTACAGGTCATGGTAACACCAGATCCTTAACCCACTGATCAAGGTCAGGGATTGAACGCACATCCTCATGGACACTAGTTGGGTTCATTTCCTCTGAGCCACAATGGGAACTCACTTGGACGTTTTTCTTTTCTTTTCTTTTTTTTCTTTTTTTTTTTGTCTCTTTTTAGAGCCACACGGCATATGGAGATTCCCAGGCTAGGGGTCCAGTTGGAGCTGTAGCTGCCTGCCTACACCACAGCCACAGCAACGCAGTATCTGAGCCGTGTCTACAACCTACACCACAGCTCCCAGCAATGCCAGATCCTTGACGCACTGAGCCAGGCTAGGGATCGAACCCGCAACCTCATGGTTCCTAGTCGGATTTGTTTCTGCTGCGCCATGACGGGAACTCCTCGGAGGTGTTTCTGATTCGCAGGACTCAGGCCTTTGCTTGGAGGTTCAGTGTCTCCCTCCCGCTCAGCTGATGCCAGGCACTGCCTCTCGAAATAAGGAAATGACTCCAGGGAAATTCTTTTGATCAGATTATCTGTCTTAGAAAAGGGGGCTAAACATAAGGGTTGGAGGCAGGGCAGACTTCATTTTCCTGGTGTCCTGAGCTCTGGTATTGTCTTCAAGGACGATGGAAACTGCTGACATCTGGGCGGGACTCAGGAACATCACCCAGGCAAGTCTTTGTAATAACCCGAACCAAATGGTAACAAATCCCAATGTGTCATAGAGTCTGAATCAAGGAGCTTTTGCTGGATGTCTGTTTTGTAGGTGGAGGCGCCAGAGGCTCGTTGAGGATGAAGGACAGGCAGGAGGTGGCTGCTCACTCCATCCTCTGACCCTTCACCCTGTGGCTTGGGGTGTGCAGACAGGGTTAACAGGCTAAACCTGCCAGGAGCAGCACAAGGACAGGGCATCAGCCATCCCTGCGCAGATGCGAGGCCCTGAGGTGTTCCAGGAACCCGCCTTGTTGCAGGAGGCAGGCGGGCCCTGGGGCACCACACTGCTTACTCCATCTAAAGCCACCCACGGCAGTGGTTTCAAAACAGACGGCCAGGACTTCCCATGATGGCTCAGTGGTTAACGAACCCAACAAGTATCCATGAGGAGGCGGGTTCAGTCCCCGGCCTCACTCAGTGGTTTAAGAAGATGAAGAACCCAGTGTTGCCATGAGCTATAATGTAGATCACAGATGTGGCTCAGATCTGGTGTTGCTGTGGCTGTGGTATAGGCCAGCAGCCCTGGCTCCAATTGGACCCCTAGCCTGGGAACCTCCATATGCCATGGGTGTGTCCCTAAAAAGACAAAAGATGAAAAAAAAAAAAAAAAGATGGCCACAGTCCACTCAATTTCATAGGTTAACAACCAGCATATTTATTATTATTTTTATTTATTTATTTTTATAACTGCATGAGCAGCATATGGAAGTTCCCAGGCTCGGGGTTGAGTCAGAGCTACAGCTGCTGGCCTACACCACAGTCACAGCAACAATGGATCTGAGCCACATCTGTGACCTATGCCGCAGCTTGCAGCAACACCGGATCCTTAGCCCACTGAGCGAGGCCAGGGATTGAACCCAAATCTTCACGGAGACTATGTTGGGTTCTTAACCCACTGAGCCACAATGAGAACTCCATGACCAACATTTTTTAAAAAGAAAACAAAAAGGAGTTCCCTCTCTGGCACAGGAGTTTAAGAACCTGACTGCAGTGGCTTGGGTTGCTGCAGAGGCACAGGTTTGACCCCTGGCCCCACACGGTGGGTTAAAGGATCTGTTGTTGATACAACTGTGGTGTAGGTTGCAGCTGCATGTCGGATTCTGTCCCTGGCTCGGGAATTCCCATGTGCCACAAATGTGGCCATAAAAAAAGAAAAAAAGAAAAAAAAGGAAGAAAGAAAAAAGAAAAGATAAAGAAGAACCAAGTATTGTAGAAAATATCACAGTGCATTGCACACAGTAAAAGTAACTATTGTCTTTCAGGTAGGCAGATAGGTAAGTGATGCATAATTGTGAATGCATTTCTTTCTTTTCTCTCTTCTTTCTTTCTCTCTTTCTTTCTTTCTTTTTTTTTTTTTTCCTGTCTTTTTAGGGCCACACCCATAGCATATGGAATTCCCAGGCTAGGGGTCAAATCAGACCTATAACTGCCAGCCTACACCACAGCCATGGCAACACAGGATCCAAGCCGTGTCTGCAACCTACACCACAGCTCATAGCAATGCTGGATCCTTAACCCAGTAAGTGAGGCCAGGGATCGAACCTGCATCCTCATGGACACTAGTTGGATTCATTAACTGCTGAGCCACAATAGGAACTCTGTGAATGCATTTCTACTGAGGATCTTTGTCAAAGCAGACAAACAATGAACGAGGTGTGCTCTCCTCAGTATTCAGGGATCCCTTTTTCCACTTTGTTCTTTTTAGGCCTGCATTCTCAGTGTTGCCCCCAAATCAGTCCATTTCACTTCTCATTCTTGGGCAATCATATTTCCCAAAGCTGTCAACTATTCTCTGCAAATCCAGCCATAACTTTACCTGCCTTACAGAGATGACTTCAAGATATATATTGCTTTTTTTTTTTTTTTTGGCTGCATATGGAAGTTCCCAGGCCAGGGATTCGATCTGAGCCACAGCTGCAACCTATGCCACAGCTCCAGGAACACCAGATCCTTAACCCACTGTGTCGGGCCAAGGGTCAAACCAATGCCTCTGCAGTCTGATCCTTAACCCACTGCACCACAGTAGGAACTCCCAAGACATATATTACTTTTCAAGATGAAAGAAAACATTCCAAAGATTTTGCAGACCTTAACAAACTGATTACACACACACACACACACACACACACACTTTCCTTTTTCTGGTCAAGGCAGTAAATGGTAAAATGATTTTAGGATTGGACCTAAGATTTTCAGGACCCCATGCCTCATGGCAACCTCCATTTTTAGGACTCTGAAACTTAGCACATTTTCAAAGGTTCTGTATGGCCAGTGAGCTGGACTGACCTCATGCAGCCCTGCAGCTTGTGTAGTGGCTGAAACAGACCCAACCCTAGGGTCCTGCAGCCAACGGGTTAATCCTCCCCGAGCTGAGCCCAACGTGGGGTGAACCACAGCCTCCCCCTCACAGCTGTTTGAGCTTTTCATGAACCTGACAAGAAGCATTTATATCTGACCTAAACCTCACCTGTTGCAATGTGACTCCACTTCATTCACTCACTGTCAGACAGTCAGCGGTTGGTTTTTGAGCCCCTGCAATGGGCTCACCACTGCATGAAGTTCTGCAGAGCCTGGGTGCAGGCACTCACAACCCAGCCACAAGGACAGCACCCTCCTAAATCACAGTGCCAGGCTGTCACTTGTGTGTTAAAGGCCATGGGGCTCTAAGTGCACAGGGAGGGGACATAAAGGGCTGGACACAGGTGGTGTGGTTTGGCTCATGGCGGTGCTGGTTATGATTTGAAGCTGTGAGATGGAGAATAGTTGGTACCTTCTTCCTAAGAGTAACTTTCCCCAAACTTTTTTTTTTTTTGGCCTTTTTATGGCCACACCCACAATATATGGAAGTTCCCAGGCTAGGGGTCAAATCTGAGCTGCAGCTGCAGCCTATGCCACAGCCAAGCAATGCCAGATCCAAGCCACATCTGCGACCTATGCCGCAGCTCAGGGCAATGTTGGATCTTTAACCCACTGATCGAGGCCAGGGATTTAACCTGCGTCCTCATGGATACCAGTCGGGTTTGTTACTGCTGAGCCACAAGGGGAATTCCCACGCAAAGATCTCTTCTTAGTTCAATGTTCTCAATTAATTCTTATTTTTCTTTACTTTTTAAAAAAATATGTGTGGAGAAAAAGGAACCCTCCTACACTATTGGTGTGAACATAAGTTGGCACAGCCACTATGGAAAACAGTATGGAAGCTCCTCAAAAAAAAAAAAAAATAGAACTACTATATGATCCAGCAATCCTACTCCTGGGCAAATATGGAAAGAAATCTATATTTGAAAAGACACAGTGCACCCCAGTGTTCATTGCAACACTATTTACAGTAGCCAAGACATCAAAGCAACCTAAATGTCAACTGACAGATGAATGGATAAAGAAGATATGGTACATGTATGCAATGGCCTATTAGTCAACCATAAAAAAAGAATGAAGTAATGCCATTTGCAGCATGATGGACAGACCTAGAGATTATCAAACTCAGTGGAGTAAGTCAGACAGAGAAAGACAAATAGCATATGATATCACTTATATGTGGAATCTAAAAAAAAAAAAAAGAAATGATATAAGCAAACTCTTTTACAAAACAGAAATAGAACCACAGACTTAGAAGGCAAACTTATGGTTACCAAAGAGGAAAGGGGCCGGAGGGATAAATTAGGAGAAAAATAAAATTTTATTTTGAGACTATTTTTTAGGTTCACAGCAAAATGGAGCAGAAGGTACTTCTCACGGACCTGCTGTTAATTTTTCTTTTTCTATCCTATATGTAGCCCTTTGATCGATTCCATTGTTGAGGTCTGTTGGTTTTCTATCTCTCCCTGTATACCATACTAAGCTCTGTGAAAGTAGAAATATTAGCTGCTTGCTGCTCTCTGCATGTCTCCAGTGCCCGGCAGTAACTATTTGTTCAGTAAATGTGGGTAGCCCATTTTCCCTGGGCTTCATTAGGTTGAAATGGGGGTTGGAGCTAATGTTATAAAGAGTTCCAGTTATGAAAAATACCATAGACATCTTACTCTGGCCTCCTGTTGTAGGGGCCCTGTCCCTACCAGCGCTCTCCAGCTTCTATCTCGAAGTTTCTAGAAAGGTCTTCAATGTGCTTGGGAAGAAGCTGCTATGAATATGGCTCCCACACTGGGGACCCCAACATGCTGAAGAGGTTCTGTGTTCTCCGACCCTCCACACATCAAAGCTGCAGATGTGAGCCATGAAGAAGGAGGAAGGACACCTCTTCCTCCCTGTGTGTCACCTCTCTTACACAGGCACCACTGCAGTGTGACTTTGTGCCTTGTATTTGAAGGATGTGTAGTGAAATACCTCTTTCCATATTTACTTACAGCTCCTTAAGACAAGGAGGAGTATTCAGAACCTCTTCTTTCTGCAGATCCTCAAGACGTTGGTATTGAGCTCAACTTATTAGACTGACTCTTCCTTAAGCTAAGGGATCCCCTACTCTACAAGCTTATGCAGTGCCCCCTGCAAAAGGGACCACCCTGTTAACCAATCAGCACATCTGGATTTTAACCATGACCATGTTCAACCTTGAGTTTGAGAGCCATGACCATGTTTAAACTTGAGTTTGAGAGCCACCCTAAAATACTTTCTTTTACATAGAGCCTTGGGCTGGTGTAGAAACTTAGAATGAGGCTGACCAAGCCTGTGTATAGACCATTCCTGGTTTACATAAGATTCTGGAGCTTGCCCGTGGCCAGGAAGCCCAGTGAATCCAGATGACATGGCCAGTGGCTGAATCCTGTGGGAGGTCACCATTAAACTTTGATTTAGTGCTTTGTGTCTTTGTGTATAATGGAAATCCATTTGTACCATGGAGGCAAATTTTATTTAGGTTTTGTTTTGCTTTGTTTATTCAACAATCAGCAAATAATTCTTTTTTTTTCTTTTCTTTTCTTTTTTTTTTGTATTTTTGCCATTTCTTGGGCTGCTCCCACGGCATATGGAGGTTCCAAGGCTAGGGGTCGAATTGGAGCTATAGCCGTCGGCCTATGCCAGAGCCACAACAACACAGGATCCGAGCCGCATCTTCGACCTACACCACAGCTCACGGCAATGCCAGATCCTTAACCCACTGACCAAGGCCAGGGATTGAACCCGAAACCTCATGGTTCCTAGTCAGATTCATTAACCACTGAGCCACGACGGGAACTCCAACAGATAATTCTTGAATGTCTACAATGCGCTAGAGATTTTTCTAGTCACAGTTATCAACAAAAGAGGTGGATTTCCCATTGTGGCTCAGTGGTAACGAACCCAACTAGTATCCATGATGATGCAGGTTTGATCTCTGGCCTCACTCAGTGGGTTAAGGATCTAGAGTTGCCGTGAGCTATGGTGTAGGTAGAAGATGCAGCTCGGATTCCGTGTCGCTTGGCTATGGCATAGGCCAGTAGCTATCCAATGCAACCCCTAGCCTGGGAACTTCCACACACTGAAGGTGCAGCCCTAAAAAGGAAAAAAAGAAGAAGAGGTAAGTTCACTATACTGTGCGCTCATTATAAACAAGAGCATACCGTAAGTAAGAATAGCAATGTAATTTCAGCTAATCATAAATTCTATGACAAAAAGTAAGCAGGGTAATATGACAAAATGTGACTGGGAGGAGTTCCCATTGTGGCTCAGTGGATCAAGAACCCAACAGTATCCATGAGGATGCAGGTTTGATCCCTGGCCTCACACAGTGGGTTAAGGATCCGCGTTGCTTTTGAGCTGCGGTGTAGGTCACAGATGTGGCTCAGATCCCATAATGTTGTGGCTGTGGTGTAGGCCGGCAGCTGCAGTTTGGATTTGACCCCTAGCCTGGGAACTTCCATATGCCATGGGTGCAGCCCTAAAAAGAAAAAAAAGAAAAAAGAGTGACTGGGATTGGCTGCCCCAGATTGTTCACATCCTCCTCCTCCTTTGCAGTCTCTAGTGTACCTGCTGCAATGATAAAATGCTTGCATCCCCAACAATCTCTTACTGCGAGGAAGAGTGATAAGACTCAAGACTCCGAGCAGAATGCCCTGAGGAAGACTTCCCTGCCCAATGAAATGCAGAGCCACATAAAAACAGACTTTGATCCTTTGAACTCTCCCTTCTCCTTGTTTGGGATACAGACATAATACCCAGAGGCTCAGCAGCTGTCTTCTGACCTTAAAGTGATAACCACAGGAAGAAAGTCAAGAAGTTCAGGCTGGCAGAACAGAAAGTAAGAAAGAGCCTGAGTCCCTAATGACATCATTGAGCTTTGCACAGTCTGAACTTAACTCCCCTGCATGTCTTAATATATGACACACAGACCTATTGTTTTAGGCGTGTGTTAGGTTTATTCTTATTCACAGCCAAACACTTTCCTAATTATTAGAAGAACATGAAGCTCTGGGTGGGAAGTTTGAGGAAATTTCCAAGGTGCTCATGGAAATCTGCTCTGAGAAGATAACATTTAGCTGAGACCTGAATTAAGAAGGAGCCAGTCATGGGAAGATCTGGGAGAAAGAATTCCAAAAGGAAAAAATAGCAAGTGCAAAGGCCCTGAGGCAGAAGTAAGTCTACTGTGTCCAAGGAATGGATTCCAGGGGGTATGAAGCACCATGAACAGGGGAGACTACGGTCATACTGGGGGTCCTGGAGGCAGGCGGGGGCTGGATCACAGACATCCTTGTCAAGAACTCTGTATTTTATTTCACTTCCAAAGAGAAACTTGAGATAGATGGATTTGAAATACATTTTAGAGGTAGTGCCTTCAGTGGGAGTTGTTGCTGAATAGAAAGTTGCATAAGAGAAAATAAGGAATTAAGAGTGATTTAGATTTTTTCACCCTGGAGCCATTACTTGAGTGGGAAAGAATGTGAAAGGCCTGAAAGGGGAAAGAAAAGGGAATGCAGAATCAAGAATCGTGGGGGATATATATATATATATATATATATATATATATATATTTTTTTTTTTTTTCCTTATTACAGCTGCACCTGTGGCCAGTGGAAATTCCTGGGCTAGGGGTCGAATCTGAGCTGCAGCTCTGGTCTACGTCAGAGCAGCTACAACCCACACTGCAGCTTGTGGCAATGCCAGATCCTTAACCCACTGAGTGAGGCAGGGGATCAAACCCGCATCCTCATAGACACTATGTCGGGTTCTTAGCCTGCTGAGCCACAGCAGGAACTCCATCAAGAATTGTGTTTTATGTTAAGTTAGAGATGCACATTAGAGTTTGCAAGTGGCAGTGTCATATGGGAGCAGATACATGCATCTGAAATGCCATGGAGAATTCAGGAATGGAGACAGAAATTTGGAACCATCGACATACACACAGCGTTTAAGTCATGGCTCTGGACATGATTTCCTGGCCAGAGGATGTAGATAAAGAAGGACACTTCAGCATTTAGCTATCAAATGGAGGTGAGGGAGCCAGCACATGGGACAATGGAGGAGCATCTGGGGAAGTGAAACAAAAGGCAGGAAGCTCTGAGAAGAGATGGGTGTGTTAAGAAAGAGAGTCATTAGCTCTGCTAAATGGTGCGGAGAGGTTGGGGAAAATGAGACAGAGAAAAGGAGGGTGGATTCGCTCATCAGCTGTATCTGGTTATCTTGCTAAGAGCAGTTTCAGAAGAAAGAAGAGGCAGAAGAGCCTAATTTAAGTGGGTTCAAGACAGAAATGGGGGACAAGAAAATGAAGTAGAGACATCGCTGGGGAACAGAGTCATTGTGCTCTGAAGGGAAGCGGAAAAAGAGGGCAGTGGCTGCAGGAGGTTTGGGTTCATGGAGGATATGGGCAGTTTTTTGTTGGGAGATAGATGGCAGAGACCTTGTCTGCATGGTGAGGTGAATTGTGCAGAGCAAGGCGATGGGTTGGGAGCTACAGACCAAGCACTTTGCAAATTCCTGTTTAATGCTCTGCCTGTGAAGGTGGAGTTTTTCACCCTCTTTCTGGATAGGAAAGAAGGCACCATAACACGTTGGTTTGTATTTCAGGTTTGAGTCCAACAGAATCTGAGCTCTGCCGACTGTTTGCTGTGTGACTTTGACTAGTTCCTTACCTCTCTGTGCCTGTTTCCTCCCCTGAAAGATGTGAATTCAAAGGGATCCGTGTAAAACACATGCACGAGGCCGGACCCCTAGTAAGTGCTCAATAAATACTAGTTCTTTTCAGAGGTGAGAAAAGAGACCCTCGGAAGTGAAGTATCTTCCTTTTTTGAACAAATATACCGAGCTTCTACTTTTTGCAAAGCACCGTGTGAAGCCTGGAATCGCAGACCTCAAACTTGAACAGGGTACAAAGGAATCCTGTCCTCATAGAGCTTAGAGTCAGTGATGATCATGGTGATGATGGTGATGTGACGATGGTGATGGTGATAACGGCAATGATGGAGATGATGGTGAATGATGCTGTTGGTGGAGGTGATGATGCTGATGGCAATAATAAAACCCTCAATAGCTAATGCGTGTTCACTACGTGCCAAGCCCCGAAGGCTTCATAGTAAGTGAGTAACCAAAGCAGAATCTGTCTTGCTCCATTTTGTCTTTCTATTACGTCATCCTTCCCAGGGGTATCATTTTGCCAGAAGAATGAAACCCAATAATCCTGTAGTGTGAGGACATGTTATTGAAAGGAAAACATTGGAAGTGATGACTAACCTTCCTTGCTTTCTCCACGATTTACCAGAGATCCTATCAGAAACAGGTTTTAGGAATTGTTTTTCTCTATATCCTGCCTTGTTTCCCCTTCCCTGGTTTCGTCTCACATTGTTTCATTCATGACACAAGGGTGACAGGCATTGTGTTAGATCCTTTGGGGTGTCAAAGATAAGTATTATGGCCTGAATTGTGACCCCACCAAAATTCATGTATTGAAGTTCTAATCCCTAGGACTCCAGGATATGACTGTATTTGGAGACAGAGGCTTTAAAGACGTAAAGTTCAAATGAGGTCATCAGGTTGGGCCCTAATACAGTATGACTGGTGTCCTTACGAGAAGCGAGCAGGACACAGACACCTTCAGAAGGAGACCAGGTGAAGACACATGGCCATCTGCAAGCTAGAGAGGCCTCAGAAGAAACCAGTCATTTGGATGCCCTGATCTCAGACGTTCAGCCTCTAGAATTGTGAGAAGGTAAATTTCTGTTGCTTGAATCACCGGGCCAGTGCTCCTTTGTTATAGCAGCTCCAAGAAACTAATACAACAAATAAAACACAGCCCCTGTGTGCATAGCTTCACAGCGTTGGAGAGGAGATGGGCACATTCATAACTAACTGCACTGCGAGGGAGGGCAAGTGTGAACCACGCTGACTAGCCCTAAGGTTAAATCCTGGGCACCAAGGATAGAGAAGCCATTTCCAAAGCAGAGCGGATGGTCGGGGAAAGACCTAAGGAAGAAGTAGATTACGAAGCAGGACCAATGTGACTCACAAGGACTTCCTTGGTATCAGATGGCAGACAGGCACCTTCTAGGGGATGGCCCAGCATAAATCACCTTTCTTTTATTATATCATTCTCTTTGTCCCCCCTTAAGTATTATTCCTACCAAGCTCTATAACCAAATGATCATTCTATCCCTATTGCATTACTAACATAAATTCAGGAGTTCCTGTTGTGTATCAGCGGAATTGAGCCCAACTAATATCCATGAGGATGCAGGTTCGATTCCTTGCCTCGCTCAGTGGATTAAGGATCCAGTGTTGCTGTGGCTGTGGTGTTCAGCAGCTGCAGCTCTGATTCGATCCCTAGCCTGGGAACTCCCATACACTACAAGTGCAGTCCTGAAAAGAAAAAAAAAAAACCCACATAAGTTTATCAAGGAGCAAATGTATTACTGTTCCGTTTTCTCAGGTGAGGAAGCTGCGGCCCAGAAAGGTAAAGTAACTTGTCCAAGGCCACACAGCTGGTAAGGGGTAGAACCATTGCACACCCAGCAGTCCTTCTCCTTCAGTGATCTTGTAACTGAGGTAAAATCTGATCAAGGAGCAGGGCAGGTGCAGCCCCAGGCTCTGTGAAGAGTATGTGAAGGGAAGTGGGGCCTCCTCTTTTGAGACCTGTGGGTAGAAGAGAAGAACAGGTTTCAGCAGTACCTGAGAAGGAAGGAAGAGTGGAGGGAGCTGTTTTTATTTTTGAGGAGAGGAAAGACTAGAAACTGTAGGTCAAAGGGAGATCGGGAAGATAGGAGAAAAGAGATAGTTGACCAAGAGATTTCCATAAGGAGAGCAGAAGCCTGAAATAAAGTGTAAGCCTGCTCATGGTGGGGGAGCATGAGGGCTTTGAGGACAGCCTTGGAAGGAAATAGGGACACAGTTTTCTCTGAAATGAAAGTGAAGAAGAGCTGAAAGGAAGAGATTTGAAGATGAGGATGCACCTGAAGTGATGAACCCCAGCCCTGGTCTTGTGCTCTAGCTCTCTCTCTCTCTCCCCCCTCCTTCCTTTTTCTTTGCTTCTCTTTTTCTTTTTTCCTTCCTTTCTTTCTTTCAAATTTCTTTTATTTTTATTTTATTTATTTTTTTGCTTTTTAGGGCCACACCTGCGACATATGGAAGTTCTCAGACTAGGAGTCCAATCGGAGCTGTAGCTGCCAGCCTACTCCACAGCCACAGCAATGCCAGATTGAAGGCACATTGGCAACCTGCACCCCAGCTCACAGCAAAGCTGGATCCTTAACCCACTGAGCAATGCCAGGGATCAAACCCACATCTTCATGGATCCTGGTCAGATTCATTTCCAATGCACCACAACGGGAACCCCCAAATTTCTTTTATTATATCTAGATATATTTTTTTATGAGGAGCACAAGACAAGTGGAGGAACTGGGATGGGAGACCTAAGGAGAGGTGTGAAGTTTGGGGCATTGGAGAGATGCTGAGTACAAGAAAAAGGCAGCTTGGTAGTCAACCAGCAGTCTGTCCAGGTGGCCTCTGCAGTGAAGTGCAGGGCTGGAGAGAGCAGGTGGTCAAGGGATCAGGGTGGGGTCAGTATGGGGCAAGGTCAAGGGAATCAGAGAACTGAGGTGGGGAGGAGAGGACCTGTGTGATTGAGCAGCGGACACACCCTAGGGAAGTGAGGAGAGTCAGAAGACAGTAAAGGCACAAGAAACCAGGAGAGTTCCTAGAACTAAAAATTATCCTACTCCAATATACCCTGTCCATCACTCGCTGGGTATTTCTCCTTTATTTTCATTATACAGATATTTTAAATTGAGACTTCTATGAGTTCCCTGGTAGCTCAGTGGGTTAAGGATCTAGCATTGTCACTGCTGCATTGAGGGTTCAATACCTGGCCTGGGAAGTTCCACATGCCATGAGTGGCCAAAAAAATAAAGTTAAATAAAGATAAATAAATAAAATGGAGACGTCTAAGCAAATGTTGCCTGGACGGGATTTTGTTCTGGTGACACACTTAGGCCTCTGCTGAGAAGACAAGGTGGGTGCTGATGGCACAAAGTGCACGATTTTCCACAAATAACAGAACTTAGGCAGTGAACACAGACTCCTCAGAAGGTCACATTTATTCCAGGGATGCTGCTGTTATCCACAGCATTTTTATCTCCTCTTGGCACTTCCCTTTATTTTATTTTATTTATTTATCTTTTTGGGTTGCACTTGCAGCATATGGAGGTTTCCAGGCTAGGGGTCAAATCAGAGCTGTAGCCGCTGGCCTACACAACAGCTATAGCAATGCAGGATCCCAGCCAAGTCTGTGACCTACACCACAGCTCACAGCAACACCAGATCCTTAACCTACTGAGTGAGGCCAGGGATCAAACCTGAATCCTCATGATACTAGTTGGGTTCATTAACCACTAAGCCATGATGGGAACTCTGGCACTTCCCTTTATATCTCCTCCAGTTTACCATGTCATCATTCTGTCTGCATGGGTTTGGTGCGCTTTGAATTTTTTTTAGAAGGAACCCCAACTTATGTAAGCATTATTTGATAAATGAGGTCATTGACCAGAATGAGTATTATATTTTTAGCTAGGAACAAAGTGATAATAAAATAATGAGACCAGGGGTTCCCACTGTGGCTCAGCAGAAATAAACCCAACTAGTATCCATGAGGACTAGGGTTTCATCCCTGGCCTCGCCCAGTGGGTTAAGGGATCTGCCTTGAGCTGCAGTGTAGGTTGCAGTCATGGCTCGGATCTAGCATTGCTGTGGCATAGGCTGGGACCTTCTACATGCTGCAGGAGCAGCCCTAAAAACTAAAATAAAATTTAAATTTAAACATTAAAATAATAATAATAACAATGAGACCAAATCTCTTGGAGGAATTGAACGAGGAACTTGAGGACAAACACTGGAGGAATTCTAATATAGCTTTGGGAGTACTCTCAAAGTTCATTCTCCCAGGGTAAGCATGAGAAAGGAAAATCTTTTAAATGAATTAACTGCTGAATTTGTTTACTATCTAGTCTCCTTTCTCCAAAGTGACACCTGGCATTGACAACGTTTTGTATTGTGCTGGAAGATGCTATGTCTACAGCTAACAAGCATAATGTACAAATGCACCAGCAGTAACACACAAATGTGTGTACACAGGTCATTTGTGAATGGAAACATGATCTCAATTTAATACCTATTCTTCACGGAAAAATACACCTGACCAAGGAAAACAACTTTAAAATTACATCCTTACTATTGATTTAGAAGACAAATAAAATATCCTTTCTTGTATTTAACTCATTTTCATTCAAGATACTGTTTTACCAAGTTGCTAAAAGTGCAGGAGGGTGGGTAATAAATGCCAGAAGGTAATAAAACTAAGATAAATTTTTAAAACTATTTCTCGTCTTTAGAAAGTGCTCCTGGAGATCCTGTTATGGCTCAGAGGAAAAGAATCTGACTAGTATCATTAAGGATGTAAGTTCGATCCCTGGCCTCTCTCAGTGGGTTAAGGATCCAGCTGTGGTGTAGGCTGCAGACACAGCTCAGATCTGGTGTTGCTGTTGATGTGGTGTAGGGCAGTGGTTACAGCTCCAATTCGACCCCTAGCCTGGGTACCTCCATATGCCAAGGGTGCGGCCCTAAAAAAAAAGGTGGGGGGCCTCCTTAGAACAGTACAAAGAGAGTCCTGGTCAAGGAGTCAGGAATTCTGACAAATCCAGGATCTTGGTCTTACCCTGTCATTTAGTCACTGTGGACTCCTTGGCAGGTCCCTCAAAGGTCCCCTTAAGCTCTGAACACATGCAATATTTCCCTACCTCTCTCTTTTCTGCACTGCCAAATCCCCCTTTCTAAGCTTTAGGGATAAATGAACACTTTATTATTTTTGTTTCTTTTTAAGGGCACACCTGTGGCATATGGAAGTTCCTGGGCTAAGGGTCAAATCTGAGCTGCTGCTGCCGGCCTACGCCACGGCCACGACAGCACTGGATCCGAGCTGCATCTGTGACCTATGCCACAGCTTGAGGCAATGCTGGATCCTTAACCCACTGAGTGAGGCCAGGGATCGAACCCACATCCTCACGTACATTATGTCAGGTTCTTAACCCAATGAGCCACAATGGGAACTCCTCAATGAGTATTTTAAACCCTTAATTACACGAATGTGTCATTTTTTTCCAACAAAAATACCTTAAAAGTGCATATACATTAGCTATCCTTCATGTTTTAAATCATAAGAAAACATAAATTTGGTTCACTAATTTATGAAATAAATTCCCCTCCTAGTTATTTTGTCTATTTGTTCAATTCAAAATCAGAACAGTATAATCATTCTGTATTTTCGGTGTTCGTATAACATTAGTACCTCATAAATATGAATCATGCTATTAACTGTATTGTGATGTTATCTAATTACTGTCATTCATATACCACACAACTCTTAAATTATCAAATGATTGAAAGAAATATTGGAATGTACACTGTACATTTCCATCTTCAGAGTATAGCATATTATAACCTGAATTTGACTTTTTTTTTTTTGTCTGTTTGCCTTTTCTAGGGCCGCTCCCGAGGCATATGGAGGTTCCCAGGCTAGGGGTCTAATCAGAGCTGTAGCCTCCGGCCTATGCCAGAGCCACAGCAACGCAGGATCCAAGCTGTGTCTGCAACCTACACCACAGCTCACGACAATGCCGGATCCTTAACCCACTGAGCAAGGCCAGGGATTGAACCCGCAACCTCATGGTTCCTAGTTGGATTTGGTAACCACTGCGTCACAACAGGAACTTCCTGAATTTCACCTTTAAATATATGGAAGAGAGACTTTTTACTAAGTAAAGTATACAGGAAATCGTTTCCACCTGGAGCAAGCCAACAAAATCCAGGAGAAACTCATAACTAACTCCATGCAATAGAAAGAAGATTATGATTTTTTTTCCCTTCTCTTTAGGGATCTTTGCTTCTCCTCTTTTAAATTTTATTGGAGTATAGTTGACTTACCATATTGTGTTATTAAAGAATGAAGAAATTTTTTTTAACATTTTAAAATGTAAAGTCTTTTTTCACATTAACCTAGATTCCTTTTTTTCTGTAAAAATCAGGGTAAACAATGGTGATAAAATTTAATTTAAATATGCAAAAGGAAAAAGATCATGAAATGGAGATTTTTAAATGTTTATAATATATTTGAGACACTAAGTGATATTAATCTTTGAGAAAAGCAATAAAAATGCATGGTTTTGCTAAGTAGCTTTTAATACTTGGATTCTAAGGAGGGTTGGCTGTGACAATATTCATCCAGTATGTAAAGCTCTGTAACATTCATCCCATAAAATACCACACTTCCTGGTAGGGGCAAAGCTATTCTAAAAATATGCTTGCTGTAGGCATATCATGGAAACTGTCTTTTAGGAAATGCTATCCAGCTTTAACCATAGTAGTTTCTACTGGAGACACAAAGGCATTATTTTCTTCTTTGACAATTATTCATTCTAAACCAAGAAGCCATTTGGGAATAGAAAAAAAAAAAACCAAGAATGTTTATTGTTCTATTGTTCTATTCTGATGGACAAGCATCAGTAAGGAAAATAGCGTTTATTCCATACTCATTTCTTAATACCTTTTGGGTGGATTCTCTGGATGGTCTGATTTCCCAATATTTTCCCCAGATAAGTGCCTGTGTGCCAGGCATGCTGATCTGTCTACAGTAGTACTTCTCAAAGGATGATTTCTTGGACCAGGAGCACCAGCATCACCAGGGAACCTGCTAGAAATGCAACCCTTCATACATTATACCAGATCTACGAAGTCAGCAACTTAGGTGTGGAGCTCAGGGACCTGTATTTGAACATGTCTTCTGGATGATTTGATGCAGGCTGAGGGTTGAGAACCAGTGGTCTCCAACACCTGGTCGGCCTGAACCTCATTCTGTTCATTTTTCCTTCCTATTAATGCCCTCCTTTCAGCTCTGAGCATCTAACTATATCCCACTCCTCCTCAAGATGGGCCCAGCTATTTCTTTGAACTTTGACAACACCCTTATTTGAAATAGCATGAATCATTTACATACCCCAATTAAAGAATACCTATATCTGAAGTCATCCACCCCTACCATATCTTAACATTGTCCTCTAAAATTATTTCTTACTTGTGTTTTCTTTTATTTCTTTAACTGAATAGAAACTTGCCTTTTTTCTCTTTTTTTAAATCACTCAATGAATTTTATTACTTTGATAGTTGTACCCGATTTTAAGGTTTTTTTTTTTTTTTTTTTGGTCTTTTTAGGGCCGCACCCAAGGCATACGAAGGTACCAGGCTAGGGGTCTAATCAGAGCTACAGCTGCCCACCTACACAACAGCCACAGCCACGGCAGATCCGAGCTATCTCTGCAACCTACACCACAGCTCACGACAACACCAGATCTTTAAACCACTGCGAGAAGCCAGGGATCAAACCCGCAACCTCATGGTTCCTAGTCAGATTCATTTCCATTGCACCATTACGGGAACTCCAGATTTTTAGTTTTTTTAATTGAAGGTTTTTTTGTTTGTTTAGTTTCGTTTCTTGGTATGGCCACACCCACAGCATGTGGAAGTCGTTATGCCACAGCCACAGCAACACCAGATCTGAGCCACATCTATGACCTATGCCACACTTGCAGCAACAACAGATCCTTAACCCACTGAGCAAGGCCAGGGATCAAACTCTCATTCTTACAGAGACTGTGTCAGCTCCTTAACTCACTAAGTCACAACGGGAACTTCTTGTTTTGTTTGGGTTGTTTTGTTTTTGTTTTTGTTTTTGTTTTTGTTTTTGTCTTTTTAGGGCCCCACCTGTGGCATATGGAGGTTCCCAGGTTAGGGGTCGAATTGGCGCTGTAGCCACTGGCCTACAACATAGCCACAGCAACACCAGATCTGAGCCGCCTCTGCAACCTACACCACAGCTCACGGCAACGCTGAATTCTTAACCCACTGAGCAAGGCCAGGGATCAAACCCACAACCTCATGGATGCTAGTCAGATTCATTTCCGCTGAGCCACAAAAGGAACTCCTATATTTTTATTTTTTTAATTGAAATTGCTTTACAATGTTGTATTAATTTCTGGTGTACAGCAAAGTGCTTCAGTTATACACATATATTCTTTTTCATATTCTTTTCCATTATGATTTATTTCAAGATATTGAATATAGTTCCTGTGCAATATAATAGGACCTTGCTTATCCATTTTATAACAAAAAGTTGCATCTGCTTGTCCCAAACTCCCAGTTCTTCCCTCCCCCTCCCCTTGGCAACCACAAGTCTGTTCTCTATGTCTGAGAGTCTGTGAAACCTGCCTCTTGAAGGTAGGAACTATGCCTTATACAGTCGGCCCTCCATATCCAAGGGGTTAGCGTTGTGGTGGGGCAGGGGGGCGGGGTGTTGCATCCAAGGATTGGACCAACTTCGGATACAGGGGAGGGCCAACAGTATTCATGGTCCTTTGCCATTTTATATAAGGGGCTTGAGCATCCATGGATTTGAAAATCCACAGGGGCTCTGGGAACAAATCGCCAGGGATATCCAGGGCAACTACATACACTTTTACTTCCCACAGCATCTTTCAGGGTTTAAGCTTTTGTTCCTTCTCTTAATGTGTCCTTTTCTTCTTCCCACCAACTTCCAACTATTCAAATTCTACCTTTTTTTTTTGTCTTTTTAGACCACACCCCCCAGGCTAGGGGTTGAATCAGAGCTGTACCTGATGGCCTACGCCACAGCCACAACAACACAGGATCAAGCCAAGCCTTCTACCTACACCAGAGCTCACAGAAATGCCAGATCCTTAATCTACTGAGCAAAGCCAGGAATCGAACCTGTGTCCTCATGGATGCTAGTCAGATTCATTTCCACTGAGCACAACGGAAACTCCTGAGCCGTGATGGAAACTCCCAAATTCTACCTATTTTTCAAAGTTCAGCCCAAATCACATTTTCTATGATTTGGCTTTGTCTCTATAGAGATGTATTCTTCTTCCTTGAAAAAAATCAGAACTTTCTATCTTTTTAGTTTTCCCCTACATATTACAGTCATTTGTTCCTGCCTTCCCTCTCTCATCACTGAAGGTGGAGATAATTGTTCTAAACCATACTTTAAAATGCAAGGGGTAGGGGAGGAATAATTTAGCATGCTTCAGAGTATGCATGTATAATTAGTTTATTTTCCCTTAATATTGAATGAACTCTGATTTTTGGTAATCTGACTATTTACATTGCAAGTAACTCTCACATTTCAGAGAGACACAGCATTTCTCCTAGGTGCATTGCAGGTCTGGGACAGGGTCTATGTGGGGGAGACAATTGCTGCCATTTGTGTGGTCTAATAAGAGGTCTCAGAAGATTAGATGCTAAGTAATGGGAATCTGCAGGAAATCGAGCCATAAGGAAACCAGGGAGACTTGCAGTCACATCGGTGAGGAACAAAAGAGCTTCACCCCCAGGGAAGGACCAGTAGCAGAAGGCTTAATTGTTACCATGTCGATGGTGTGAACCCACTGTGCCGCTGCCTGAGCTAATGGGAACCCGATGCAGCCAGCTTCCTGAGCTCACCAGTCCCAACTTCAAACACGACCGTCCATCCTGTGGGCTTGGAGTCCCAGGTTTATTTCCTCTCCAACAACCCCCCCACCCCGCCCCCCTCAGCTAAAATGGGACCCTGGCAAGGCTCTGGACCCAAGTCTCCTGTTTTCCTTATTTGTTTGTTTGTTTGTTTTGCTTTTTAGGGCCACACCCGTGCCACCTGGAAGTTCCAAGGCAAGGGGTTGAATCAGAGCTACAGCTGCCTGCCTACATCACAGCCACAGCAACACCGGATCCCAGCAGCATCTGGGACCTGCATCACAGGTCAGGGCAACACTGGATCTTTAACCCACTGAGTAAGGCCAGGAATCGAAACCTCATCCTCATGGATACTAGTCAGATTCCTTTCTGCTGTCCTAGAGTGGGAACTCCCGTTTTCCCCACTTAACACTCAATTCTAACTCCCCAACTTTGAAAGTCTTCAGGGACTTAATCTCAGCAGCTCCCCAAGAGCTTTGTGCTCTCTATGCGTACAGACCCAGGAGTGAGAGAAAGCTCACGGGTCATTGACCAACAAATCCCACTGGGCCAACTGGGAGCGCAAATGATAGGGAGGTAGGCATGCGGCGACATCAGGCGCTGAGGATTTATCACTGTAAGACGTGCACAACGCCTGGACAGAGAGTTCCTGAGGGACGCCTGAGACCTTCCACGTCTGGTTCTCCTGCTTTCTACCTACATCTAATCACTTCTGTTTTGCCACCGGCCCCTAACAGGAAAACACCTAAGTGGCAGGCAAGGAATCCATCCTGTTTATGTGACTAGAAAAGTGTTTACAGCCCCTGGTGTTTGGGGTCAGCCCCCAGCCCCCAGGCAGTGCGGGTCTCCTGTGGGCCGGGGCGCAGGAGAGGGGGGTGGGGGGGTGGCATTACTGGAACATCAAGCTTTCTGCGCTCTTTCTTTTTTCTGACTTCAATTCCCACAGGCAGCCTTGGTGCTTTTCCCTTGCTGAGATTTCCAACGTCGCCCTGCCCCCCACCCCCGTTTTTTATAACACTTATCGACATGTAAACTCCACACCAGCGTGAAAAGGTAGGTGTTTAAGATAGACTGCAACAGCTGGGATAAACTGCCTCTCAAAAGGCTGTCTTCGTGAAATGCATCTCTGTATATTTGGGGCATTTGTAAGCAGAAGGGGAATGAAACTTGAGACGATGGTGTGATAACCAGACTATATCCTGTCAAGAGAGAGAGTGTTTCTCTAATAACACAAAGATGAGCTTCGAGATGGCCTACCAGATAGCTGTCTTCCGCCCATCGCGTCCCATCATAAATCTTCCCTCTGACTCGAGTTTTCTGCAGATTGTTGAGGCTAAAGCTCATTTCCCTGGAGAGACGGGACTAAGGAAAGATCTGGAGCTCCTCCAGTTAAAAAAAAGTCACTGTTCTGCTTAATCAACATTTTGTTCCATCAGAATCAATATCCTGCAGTGGTAGTTTTCATTGTTCTCAAGTCCTTTTGCAGGTGACAGAGCAAAGATACGGTTCCCGATAAAGACTTGCTGAAAAGGAAAAGAAAATAGCTCTCAAAATAGAACAACAACAACAACCTCTCCTTTTACAAATAAGCCTCCTTTTGTGAGCTAGTCTGCCTGGTTTTGCATTCTCAAGAAACATCAGCAACCTGACAGTGAAATAATACCTCTCTTCCCTGGAGTTATCTATTATTTTCCACTTACAGGACTCAGTCATTTACTAAGCATCTAATAAGTCATTGGTCCTCTCTGAACTGTAGTTTGTTTGTTTCTTTCCTTTTTTTTTTTTATTTTGCTTTTTGTCTTTAGGGCCACACCCGAGGTATATGGAAGTTCCCAGGCTCAGGGTCTAATCAAAGCTGCAGCTACACCACAGCCACAGCGACGCAGAATCTGAGCCACATCTGTGACCTATACCACAGCTTCAGGCAACACTAGATCCTTAACCCACTGAGTGAGGCCAGGGATCAATCCCACATCCTCATGGATACTGCACCACAACGGGAACTCCCTGAACCTTAGTTTCTTTATCTTTGATAATACTCCCTACCCTGCAGGTTGTGGATGAAGCAGCGTGTTTGAAATTACCTAACCCCTGATGGATACTCAACAATAACCTCCCTACTTCAATCGATTTACCCACAGAATATATCGGCAGTGGATGTGTTTTAGAACCTGAACTGGATTCAGAGTTCCTGTAGTGGTGCAGAGGAAACGAATCCGACTAAGAACCATGAGCTCGTGGGTTGGATCCCTGGCCTCTCTCAGTGGGTTAAGGATCTGGCGTTGCCGTGAGAGGTGTGTGGTGTATGTCGCAGACTCGGCTTGGATCTGGCATTGCTGTGGCTATGGCATAGGCTGGCAGCTGCAGCTCAGATTTGACCCCTAGCCTGGGAACCTCCATATGCCGTGGGTGCATATGGAGGTTTTGTCTCTTGTCCTAAAAGGACAAGAGACAAAAACAAAAACAAAAAAGCATCTGAACTGGGTTCGAGTTTTGACTACTCTATTTTTCATTAGGTGGCCCAAGACAAATCCCTTTAGCTGGTATCTTGCCTGAGTGTCGGTCTCCTCATTTATGAAAACAGAATTTTGATACCACTCCCCATTTCCAAAAGGGCTTATGAGAGCCAAATGAACAAATATAAATCTTGTAAGAGAAATGTGTGTATTTGTAAACTGTGAAGTACATTAAATTGTGTTAGTTATAATCGTTTATGTTCTTCATAATTGGATAAAATGCATCAAATACAATTGAAACCACAAATATACTTAAGAAATCAAAGAAAAATATTTATTTCATCTAAAACAATTACTGTCATCTTGTTCTAGTTTTGATTTTTTTTTTTTAATTTGGCTCTTTTTGATGAAGGCTTTTCTAGAGAAACTATGACAACTTAACTATTCAAAACATGTATTTTCTGTGCTGCAAGGAAGAAACCCAGAAAATCAAGGTCTCTAGAAGTTCAAAATACATGGATACTCAATTTCTAAAACTCCATGTGAGTAGAAGATTATTTGTCCAAGGCACTCCTCTTGCTCTGTTTGGGCTTCCTTAGCTTCCTGAGAGGGTGATGGCGCTTAGGATCCAGCGTAGGTGGAACAGCTGGAGATCCTCCTCGCCTCCTGGTGTCACAGATTATCAGTGTTGACGGACAGAGTCCATAAGGCCTTGCCTGCCTTGATGACCAGACGGAAAGCACACTTCTCTATTTCTCCTATGCAAAGGAAAGAGCCACTTCATTTAAGACACTGAAATATAGAGGAAGCAATCAATGCATTCATGTCACTGGACAAATTCCATCCCTGGGCCTTGGTATAACCTAATTGTATTACTTACCCAATTCTTAGGAGCCCCCAAGTCTAATGCAGTTAACCTTTGATGATTATCAAAAGAAACAGCATAGATTCTATGAAAATCATAGGCACACAGACCCTCATTTTGATTTATTTAACTGGAAGAGGAGTAGGATACTTGAACAGTCGGCAAATTGAAGAATACACATATTAAATAAAGAAAATACAATAATAAAAGTGGAACACAAACACACACCCCACAATCCATTGAATAATAATTCTGGAAGAAGCTCATCTCTGTAAATTTTGTCTTGGGGTTGACTACTCCACAGATTTCCAACTGTGTATATGCTACGTGACAAGATTTTAGCAGAATGAATTGCTTTTGTTAAATTAATTTACATGTCAAGTGAGAAAGTAAACATAACCCTGAAGAAGTCTGAATTCACTTTTTCCTAATAAGATTAATAGGTAAAAATTAATGAGTTCATTGTTTATTTCATAAGTCATTAGTGTGTATTTACCGGGTACTAGGTGCCATGCCTGGTACTGAATATGCATTGATGAATCAAACAGGTATAGTTCCTACCCTTAGAGTTGAAATTCTGATATTAAAACAGCATAAGCAACTTTACTCCCTTTGATTTAGGGAAGAAAAAATGGGTATAAGAAAACTATCCACACTTGTGGTAAGTTCTACTCTAACCTGAACCAACAGGTAGGAAAGAGGCTCCCTGGTCACTTGTCAAGGCAAACTTGAGGCCATCAGATCAACAGCTTGGCACAGCCATTAAGACCATGAGCTTTGGTGTCAAATTTTCTAGGATGAATCCTGGCTTTTCTGTAGCTGTGTGCTCTTGGGCAAGACACTTGATCTCCCTGTGAATCTGTAAAATAGAAGACCTATTAATACCCACCTCATGTGGCCATTGTAATGATGAACTAAAGTCAACAAAGAAAGCTGTTAGAAGAACACCTAGAAAATAGCAGATGCAATGAATGTTAGCAAATCTTATTCATATCTGATCTCATCTCCCATCACATCATGGCTCCATACACGGCCAAGCAGGATTATATCCATTCTCAACATCTGCTACAATTTCTCTTGCCTGTCTTCCCCCCATCCCCTCCATACCTTCCCACATAGTATTCCATCAGCCTGGAGAAATTTACCATCTCTTCTTGCCGGCAAACTTCTCTTGCGCTCATCAAAGATCAGCTCAAGCTCTCTTTTTCTGGGAAAATCTCCTTACCCCTGACTACCTGTGGTTGGGTGCTCCTCTGCCCTGCTCAACTAAAAGCCGTGCATAACTCTAAACCCATAATGCATCTTGGACTCAGAGTGCTTACTCATGGGTTCCATCCTACCAGATGGGGGCCTCTATGAGGCTACAGGAGAGGCTCAGTCAATGTTAAATGAGCAAATGAGTTAGTGAATAAGTAGGGAAGGGAAGAATAACGGAGGAAAGAGGAAGAAAGTATGGACCAATCCTTGGAACAACATCACTGGGATACGTACTATCACCTGTGGAGCAGGCAGTGAGATAAACTTGAAGAGCTCTGAGCCTGATGATTATTGCTGTTACCAAGTCTGAACTCATATTGCTCACAGCACAACAGGGCAATAAATTGAGAGACAAGTTGTTGGGACAAGGAATAGTGACTTTATCCAGAAAGCCAGCAGACCAAGAAGAGGTGGACTCATGTCCCAAAGAACCATATTGCCTGAATTAGGATTCAGACATCTTTTATACTAAAAGGGGAGGAAATAAAGTCAAACATTTCCTTGGTCCAATTATCCTCTGAAGGGGATGTGTCAATTTCCTCGTTCCTGCAGTCATTCGAAGGTGGCCCTGGTCAGAATGTTTCCTGTGAGCTAAACAAAGTTATTTCCCCTTAACAGTCATACCTGGGAGGCAGGGCTCCTCGAGATGGGCCATTATGTATAATTTAAGTTTAATAGGCAACATCCCTTTAGAGATATACATATAATGGAATACAAAGTTTCTTCCCTATTACATTGCCTTCTCCAGGCTCTACCAGTTTCAGCTATTAGGCTAAAGATATAGGGGCAAGCAGATATTAAACTGAAAATAAGGAGCAGCTAACTTTTCATATAACTTTAATTTCTATGAACTCTGACTACACCAGATCTGAAAGGAGTCTTAAGATAGCATCTACACCAACCCTCTGTCTCTAAGTATATAAATCCTTGTATTTCACAAGAAAGATGGTTATCCATAGCTTTAAGTCTATATTCAAGTCTGAGAAGGGCATGATTTCCCCTTCATAGCACTTGCTATAAGAAACTTCTCAACAGAAATGATCTTTTCTTAAGCAGCAATTCAAGTGCATGATTCCTGTCCTCAAAACTGGTTCATTTTTTCAAGTTCTGTTTCACCAACAGCATTATATTTTGACTAATTATTTTCACTCCCAATTTAAAAAGGAAATGTTAACTCCCTTACACCAAAGACCCCAGGTACATTGACATTTATCAAGCACATATGCATGCTGAGAAAGAGGAGAAGGTAGAGACTATGTTTGGCTATCAAATAGACCTGAGAGCTATAATGAAAAAAAAAATCAGAGTACTTGTTCATTGAGATCTCTATAAAGGGTAAATATTATTTTCATTGGTGTTGAAGTGTCAACTAGCAAGAGCTTTTCATTTCCCCAGTCTGAATAGAAACAATTAAACATTAGAAAACAAAATATAGCTTTTCAAGTTTTTTCCACATCCTCTTCTTAATTTCTCTCTCATTGTTTTTAGTATTCTGCATACAAGGTCACTTTGCAGGCAAAATGAGATATGCCTGTACCTTCATGTATTGTGTCCAAGGTGATCTGCTTCCATTTTAAGGGGTATGACTATTTTTTTTCTTTTTAGGGCCACACCCAAGGCATATGGAGGTTCCCAGGCTAGGGGTCCAATTGGAGGTACAGCCACTAGCCTACGCCACAGCCACAGCAACATGGGATCCAAGCCGCATCTGCAACCTATACCACAGCTCACCGCAACACCAGATTCTTAACCCACTGAGCAAGGCCAGGGATCGAACCCAAAACCTCATGGTTCCTAGGTGGATTAATTCCCACTGTGCCATGATGGGAACTCCAAAGGGGTAAGATTTTCTGATTGCTCTCTGCAAAATAGGTTCATCCTTGTACTTGCTCATTCATTCAATAATTATTTATTGGCCTATGGCAGATATTCCACAGGGCAAATGGAGTAAAATAGTGAGAACAATCTACCCTCTGCCCTGGGAAAGTTTTGTGATTTTCCAGTAAGAGATAAGTTGCATACATAGTCTTTTAACTTTAATTGATGAATGTATTTTGAAAATATTCAGAGTTCCCATTGTGGCTTAGTGGGTTAAGGAGCCAACATAGCATCTGTGAGGATTCAGGTTTGATCCCTGGCCTTGCTTAGTGGGTTAAGGTTCTGGCATTGCCATGAGTCATGGTGTAGGTCTCAGATATGGCTCAGATTCAGTGTTGCTGTGGCTCTGCCGTAGGCCTGCAGCTACAGCTCTGATTCAACCCCTGGCCCAGGGACTTCCATATGCTGGCCATTGAAAAAAAAAAAAGGAAAAGAAAGAAAATATTCCAGAAGAATTTGAAAACTATGCAAAATTTCATTTGTTTTGTTTATTTTTTTTTGAGTCAATATTATCAAAATGACTATACTACCCAAGGCAATCTACAAATTCAATGCAATCCCTATCAAATTACCAAGGACATTTTTCACAGAACTTGAACAAAATATTTTAAAATTTGTTTGGAAGCATAAAAGACCCAGAATAGCCAAAGATAGCCCGAAAAAGAAAAATGTAGCTGGAGGAATCAGGCTCCCAGACTTCAGACTAAACTGCAAAGCAACAGTCATCAAAACCATATGGTACTGGCACAAAGAAGACAGAAATATAGATCAGTGGAACAGGATAGAAAGCCCAGAATTAAACCCATGCAACTACAGTCAACTAATCTATGACAAAGGAGGCAAGAATATACAATGGAGAAAAGACAGCTTGTTCAATAAGTGGTGCTAGGAAAACTGGACAGCCACAAGGAAAAGAATGAAATTAGAACACTCCCTAACACCATACACCAAAATAAACTCAAAGTGGATTAAAGACCTAGATATAAGACCAGACACTATAAAACTCTTAGGGGAAAACATAGGCCAAACACTCTCCGACATAAATGATGGCAACATCTTCTCAGATCCACCTCTTAGAATAATGACAGTAAAACCAAAAATAAACAAATGGGACCTAATTAAACTTAAAATTTTATGCACAGCAAAGGAAACCCTAAACAAAATGAAAAGACAACCCACAGAATGGGAGAAAATCTTTGCAAATAAATCAACTGACAAGGGATTAATCTCCAAAATTTATAAACAACTCCTACCACTCAATACAAAAAAAAAAAAACAAAACAGCAGTTCCTGTCGTGGCGCAGTGGTTAACGAATCCAACTAGGAACCATGAGGTTGCGGGTTCGGTCCCTGCCCTTGCTCAGTGGGTTGGGGGTCCGGTGTTGCCGTGAGCTGTGGTGTAGGTTGCAGACGCGGCTCGGATCCCGCATTGCTGTGGCTCTGGCGTAGGCCGGTGGCTACAGCTCCGATTCAACCCCTAGCCTGGGAACCTCCATATGCCATGGGAGCGGCCCAAGAAATAGCAACAACAACAACAACAACAACAATAACAACAACAACAACAACAAAAACAACCCCATCAAAAAGTGGGCAGAAGATCTAAACAGAAAATTCTCCAAAGAAGACATACAGATGGCCAAAGAACACATGAAAAGATGTTCAACATCACTCATTCTTAGAGAAATGCAAATCAATACCACTATGAGGTACCAACTTACACCAGCCAGAATGGCCATCATCAAAAAGTCTACAAACAATAAGGCTGGAGAGGGTGTGGAGAAAAAGGAACACTGTTACACTGTTGGTGGGATTGTAAATTGGTAAAAACCACTGTGGAAAACAGTATGGAGTTTCCTCAGAAGACTAAAAATAGAATTACCATTTGATCCAGCAATCCCACTCCTGGGCATCTATCTAGAGAAACCATGACTCAAAAAGATACATGTACTCCAATGTTTACTGCAGCACTATTTGCAATAGCCAAGACATGGAAACAACCTAAATGTCCATGGACAGAGGAGTGGATCAAGAAGAGGTGGTACATATACACAATGGAATATTACTAAGCCATTAAAAGGAATGAAATAATGGCTAAAAGCAACATGAATAGATCTGGGGATTATCATGCTAAGTGAAGTCAGTCATACAATGAGACACCGACATCAAATGTTATGACTTACATGTGGAATCTGAAAAAAGGACACAATGAACTTCTTTGCAGAACAGATACTGACTCACAGACTTTGAAAAACTTATCATCTCCAAAGGAAATAGTTTGGGGAGTGGGGGATGCGCTGGGGTTGTGGGATGGAAATCCTATAAAATTGGATTGTGATGATCATTGTGCAACTATAAATGTAATAAATTCACTGAGTAATAAAAAAAATAAAAAAACAAAAACAAAACAAAAAAATTGAGTAGAAAATTTCTTTGAAAGGAGTTTTTACTCCATAAGGTGGTAATATTATTTGTGGTTATATAATATTCCATCTATTGATAAGGCCATTTTTTTCTAGTATACCGCATACTCTAATACTAAACTCAGACAAAAACAGAACTACTAGTTCAGAGAATAGCAAACTTCTGAGTATTATTATTTGTTATTAATTTTTTTATTTTGAATTACTAGTTAGTTTTTTTATGGCAAATCCATAGCACAAAATGCTAAATATTTTCTTGGCATGAAAACATGTTGAAAAAGATTTTCTAATTTATTTCTGAGTGATCATTAAAATCTTTTCCTTCTACTTGCTGAGGACTAAATATATTTAATCACTTTCTTTGCTTTGTATTTGAGACATCCGCTTTTCCATTGTAAAACCTTTTGATCACCTTTACTTTCCTGGAAAGGTTTCAGCATAATTAAACATTTTGTGATGATGATTTAAAAAAAAAAAAAGCATTTTACAACTGTAAATGTAATAAATTCACTAAATAATGAAAAAATAAATTTTTATTGAAACAGAGTTGATTTACAGTGCTGTGTTAGTTTCAGGTGTGCCGCAAGGTGACTCAGTTCTACCTATGTATTTAGCTCTTTTTTTTTTAGATTCTTTTCCATTATAAATTATTACAAGATACTGAGGATAGTTCCTTGTGCTATACAGTCAGTCCTTATTGGTTATCTGTTTTATGTGCAGTAGTGTATATATTTTAGTTCCCATGGCATAGTATCTGGGAAATAGTAGCCCCTCAGTAAAAATCTATTTATTTTTTTCCTTGATTTCTGAAAACCAAGATGTATGTAAGATGAATTTGGGGTCTTGACATTTCTGGCCAAGCTTCAGATCCTACTTTGCTGAAAGCTACCGAGTGGAGACTGTAAGAACCTGGTCTTTAGAGATCACCTCGTCTGGCTTTCAATTTGGTCCTCTCCGCCACTCGGTAGAGAAGTAATGGCAAAGAAGTTGTTTAAGCCTTAGGTCCCTTACTTGAAAAATGGGAGAAACAGTTCCACACAGAGTTGTCATAATCTTACTAAAAATAAAGTATGCAAAGTTTTGTTCAGAGGTATCTGGCATCAAGAGTAGCTACTCTTTGGAGTTTCTGCTGTGGTGTGGTGGGTTAAGAACCTGATTGCAGCTGCTTGGGTCACTGCAGAGGTGCCAGTTCAATCCCCAGCCCCGTGCAGTGAGTTAAAGGCTCTGTCATTGCCAAAGTTGCTGCATAGGTTGCAGCTATGGCTTGGATTCAAATCCTGTCTCGTGGCCATTGATTAAAAAAAAAAAAGTAGCTACCATTTAGTGTAAATTATTACCATCCCCAATTTGTCTGCTTTCAGAGATCAGCTTATTTATAAAAATTGGAGGGAGTTCTCATCGTGGCGCAGTGGTTAACGAATCCGACTACGAACCATGAGGTTGCGGGTTCGGTCCCTGCCCTTGCTCAGTGGGTTGGGGGTCCGGTGTTGCCATGAGCTGTGGTGTAGGTCGCAGACACGGCTCGGATCCCACATTGCTGTGGCTCTAGCGTAGGCCAGTGGCTACAGCTCCGATTCAACCCCTAGCCTGGGAACCTCCATATGCCGCAGGAGCGGCCCAAAGAAATAGCAAAAAGACAAAAAAAAAAAAAAAAAGGATTTTCTTGGGAGTTCCCATTGTGGCACAGTGGAAACAAATCCAACTAGTATCCATGAGGATGTGGGTTTGATCCCTGGCCTTGCTCATTAGGTCAGGGATCTGGCATTGCCCTGAGCTGTGGTGTAGGTCACAGACTCAGCTCAGATCCTGCATTGCTTTGGCTGTGGTGTAGGCCAGCAGCTGTAGCTCCAATTCGACCCTTACCCTGGGAAATTCTATATGCACTGGTGCGGCTCTAAAAATAATAATAATAATAATAATAATAATAAAAAGATTTTCTTGAGGCTAAACATGCCTATATTTTGCAGCCAAACATGAAATTTGGAACTCAGAACGGAGGACTGAGGGACCCCAGTATCTCTGTCATTTTTTAAGACGTGTTATGACAACCATCTTTGCCCTAAGCATCCTTCCCTGTGCTGGCAAAAAGAGGTTTGTACCACCCCAGGCCAGGGCACATTCTTTCCATGTGATGGATCCAAATCTCGCTCTTTATTTCTCTACCTTCCTTTTCCAAGAGGTTTGGTAGGTCTGCACTAGACTATAAGCCCTTCAAGGTTCTGCTTCATGCTTTCTCTCTTCATGAATGCATCTCCCAGAGCTCAGCGTACTCATGTGCCGCCCGTCCCAGCCGACTTCTGTTTGTATCCTCTCCTCTCAGTGATTGTCTTCATTGAGTGACAGGACTCAAACAGCCATGCTCCACTGCGGCACAGTATACAGTAGGCAGTATATTTTACTTTGTAGAACCTATGATGGAGAAAAGACAATGCTCTGCCCCTCCCACTAAAATTACCTTTGGAAATCTTTAATATAAAAGAGTCATTCTTGGAGTTCACATTGTAGCTCAGAGGTAATGAACCACTCTAGTATCCATGAGGATTCAGGTTCAATCCCTGGCCCCAACCAATGGGTTAAGGATCCCATGTTGCCGTGAGCCTTGGAGCTGGTTGCTGTGGCTCTGGTGTAGGCAGCAGCTGCAGCTCTGATTCAACCCCTAGCCTGGGAACTTCCATATGCCGTGAGTTTGGTCCTAAAAAAAATTAATTGCTTTTTAAAAATTTAAATAAATAAATAAATAAAACAGTAGTTCTTAAATCTGAGGGAGTCTTGGACTCTTGAAAATCTGCTGAAAATGTAAGAGATCTCTTCCGGGGGCTAGGGGACACCTATGACATTTTTACATAGACATTTTTACAGATATCTGACAGACTCCCTGCAATCTTTCCGTGCACTTGTGGGTATCCACTGAAGCTAGGAGAATCCCCAAATAGCACCTGAGTTCTTATTAGGATTCTCCGTCTCTTTTTATGAATCACAATAAATCCAACAAAGTGGGGAGTGCCTAGGAATTCAAATATCAAGTCGGATCCTGTGCAACCGACTCTGTCTCTGCTCTAGGTCTCTCTCACTCTTTTAACAAGGTCGGGGGCGGGGGGGGGGGGGGGGGGGGCGGGCGGTTACTTGACAACTCATCCCGCTGAGGACACCCTGGCCGGCTTCCTTAGGCCCACGCATTGTGTAAACTCCAGAAGCTTCTCAGTCCAAGAAAAGGAGCACTGTGCTGGGGAAGCACATGGCATCATCGCAAACATGGGATCTTGAGTGAGGGATTGTTCAAGGTCATTTTCCAATCAGCAGCAGTGAGCTCAAAATTGATGTGCAAACCAGAAGATTAGGGAGCACTGGGCAGCCTCGGGTTGTTTTCTGCCTGGTTCAGGGGAAGCTGCTGGACGAATTTTTGCCTCTAGCCTTTTGTTGAGTGACAGGAAAAGAAAAAAAGGATCATTTGAAGCCTCCCAGATTCAAAATGGACAGAGTGCCAGGCCCCTCGCTGCCCTGGAGAAATGGTGCCATTTGGTGCCAGCTTAGGAGCAAGCGTGTTCCCACTGTCTCCTAGAAAGGCTCTCTCTAACTCCTGCTAAGGGGGTGGATCGCCAAGCCACTGACTTCTTGCCCTTTTTCATAGGACTTCAAGCATTCCCATTTTAATTCTAAAACTTTCCCCCCATATTCCACTGCTCCAACACCTCCCCTAGAAAAGCTGGTATTCTGGGTCTGAAATGGCATCAGGTTGTCAAGCAGAGACAGGAGATCAGAGGACCAGTTTGTAGCAGCCAACAGTTAGGGTATCTATCGAAAGCTCACGTTGCACATTAATGAAACACTATAGAACATCAAACCCTAAAGGTAAAACATCACACCCTAAAGAGTCAGAGCCACCAAAATCCCTTCTGGAGTTTGCCCTCTGCAGTTGTGGACCTAAAAGTTCCATGCCTTCCCCATCCTTTCAGAATCATGCTTTCCCTCCTCTAAAGACACACACAAGCTCATTCCCAAACCAGGGCGTGTTTTCAACAGTCCCATTTCACCCTGACACCTTGGAGCCTTCCAGTCTAAAGCCCCTGAGTCTGCGCAGCCTGGGGAGAGGGAGATGGTAATTAAGTTAGTTGGGAGCTGCTGGGGGCGGACTTGGGGATTTCATCGCAGCTGCCTGCCTCTGTCTCCCCAGCCGCCCTCCCACATCTTCCTATGAGACCGGCTGTGTGTGTGTGTGTGTGTGTGTGTGTGTGTGTGTGAAGGAGGTGCTGTTTCCCACAGCTCTGATCTAATTCAGCTGAAATTCAATCTCCGTGTGACCAGCTTCAGCCAGCGCTCTCCCACCCGCCACCAGGCTCCCTTCTCTGGGTTCTGTGTATGTGTGTGTGTGTGTATGTGTGTGTGTGTGCTGCCCATTTATACTGTCAGTCCGCAGCCTCCCCTCCACCAGCCCCTGGGTGTAGACTTACACGGTGTCAGTGGGCCAGCCTTGGGGGCTTGGCTGCTGCCCGGACGCTCACCCTCATCCTCAGGGCTCTGAGGGGTGACACCCTATACCTGCCACTCCGCGGGTTGAATGGGGCTCCTGAGTTATCACTGGAGAAAGAGCAGTTGAGCCAGATGAGCCTGAGAACCTGAAACAGATGTAAAAGACATCAGGCTGCGTTTTGCGTGGCTCTTCAATGCCCAGAAAGATTTATGACCCCTTTTAACCCTCTTTTAACATCAGTTGAACTGGGCTTGTTTTATAGCGAGGAAACAAGCCTGGCAGTCATACAGAAAATCTCCAGAACAACAGGGCCTGCCCCCGGAGTCTGCAAACCCTCACTTCTTTTCTTTGTCCTCTCTCCCTTAAGCTCATCTCTTAGCCTCTGTATCTAGTAAGGACATTTGATCACAACCTCTTTGTAACTCTCTGTGCTCACATAGCCCAAAGCTACCAGTGGCTTTGACCCTCAAAGGTGTTCAGTGTGGCTGTGCATCATCTTTATACTGAACAGAGAAGGCATGAATATCTCTTAGAAAAGTGAAGACTGTAAGGGGCCAGCACTACTAGCCAGAGATGCAGTAGCACTGTTTTTTTTTTGTTGTTGGTTTTTTTTTCGGCCTAATTGTCACGTAATCACATTACACTGGATCAGGCGCACTTTCTTTTGATGGAGAAAGCTTTGAACTTTGCTCCGCACTTCCTGCAAGAAGAGAATTTCTACCTCAGGGCTGGGAGGCACAGGAAGGCAGAGGTTTTTGCAGGGTGCCTTTTACAAGCCCTGTGAAGCAAAAGAGAAGGGGGTTTACAAAGGCGTCATAATTAGGAACGATGTGTCAAGGCAGGCAGCCACCTCCTGAACCCTGACACCCGCCCCCCCTCAACCCCGGCCCCACTCCTCTCCCCCTGGGCGGCCTCAGGAACATGGAAATTCAGCACGGAGTACTCAAGCCATTTTCCAGTGCAAAGAAGCCCGGGGATCTTTCCATCTTTCATTCATTTTATTGCACACAGTGGAGAAGTGATGGGCAGGGTTGCTTTTTTTTTTTTTTTTAACTGTTATTACTTTTTAAAAGGATACACTATGCATGAAAACATTCCTTTTGGCTAAAACCCAACTAGCTTACTTATCTTTTTTTTTTTTTTTTAGGGCCACTGCAGCATATGGAGATTCCCAGGCTAGGGGTCCAGTAAGAACCACAGCCTCAACAGATCCAAGCTACATCCTCGATCTAAATCACAACTTGTGGTAATAGCGGATCCTTTAACCCTCTGAGCAAGGCCAGGGATCCAACCCACATCCTCAAGGATTCTAGTCAGGTTCTTAACCCTCTGAGCCACAATGGGAACTCAGTAGCTTGCTTATCTTGATATAGAGATAAGAACAGGCAGGTAGAGCTGGAAAGTGTTTTCCCTCACCTCCTCTAGATTCCAGACTGGGTCGTGCCATCCTGAAAAATCAAACCTTAAGTCCAATGTGGTGTAAAGAAACCCTGTTGGAATTCAGTCTCTCTCTGCAGTCAGGAGTTAGGACCACAGTAAGAAACATCCTGAGCACCTAAAAACATTTGCACACTTATTCTGCTCACAGTCAGGGTGCATCTCGGGATGAAGAAGAAACACGGTTTGGGGAAGGAGATTCTCCCCTTCCTGGGGAAGAGGAAGGTTCCTGCAGCCAAGCTCAGAAATAATAGTCTCCCTGAGTCCTGAGAAAACTGCCCCAAATGTTAACACATCAATCTTAAGGAAACAAGCCTGGCTTTTACCGACTTAATTTCATATAATTATTTCAGAGCTTGAGTCTTTACAAGAAAGAGGGAGTGGAGGAAAAAGATCAGAAAATTGAAGGGGACGAACAAAAGAGGAATGAGAATTTCTTTGTATTGAAGACTCCCATCGGCCCCTCAGTGCCCAGGGCTCTGTCTTGGCTTTCATCTTTTAGGAGCAACTGCACGGCACCCTGAACAGCATGTGCAGTAGCTCAAAAGGCATTGATTTCAGCTCAGGTCTATTTTTATTTTTCCTTTTTTTTTTTTTTTTTTTAGGGCTGAACTCTCAGCATATGGAAGTTCCCAGGTTAGGGGTTGAATTAGAGCTTCAACTGCCAGCCTATGCCACAGCCACAGCAACGCCAGATCCGAGCCACGTCTACAACCTATACCACAGCTCTCAGCAATGCTGGATCCTGAACCCACTGATAGGGCCAGGGATTGAACCTGAATCCTCATGGGTACTAGTCGGGTTTTTTTCTGCTGAGCCACAATGGGAACTCCACATCTGGTTGATTTAAAATTCAGATCACAGGAGTTTACATCGTGGCTCAGTGATTAACGAACCCAACTAGCATCCATGAGAACTCGGGTTTGATCTCTGGCCCCAGTCAGTGGGTTATGGATCCGGCGTTGCCGTGAACTGTGGTGTAGGTTGCAGATGCAGCTCGGATCCCATGTTGCTGTGGCTATGGTGTAGGCCGGCAGCTACAGCTCTGATTGGACCCCTAGGCTGGGACCCTCCATATGCCTTGAGTGCGGCCTAAAAAGACAAAAAAAAAAATTCAGATCACATAAAGATGTATAATATATATACAAGGGAATACTACTCAGCCATAAAAAAGAAAGAATGCCATTCACAGTAACATAGATACAGCTAGAGGTCTCACATTGAGTCAGAAAGAGAAAGACAAATATATGATATCACTTATCTGTAGAATCTAAAAAATGGCAGAAAAGAACCTATCTGTGAATCAGAAAGAGACTCATTGACATAGGGAAAAAACTTGTGGTTGCCTAGGGGGAGGGGGTTGTGGGAGGGACGGACTGAGAGGTTGGGGTTAGAAGATTTAAGCTATTATACATGAATGGGTTAATCAACAAGGTCTTACTGTATAGCACAGAGAACTGTATTTAATGTCCTTTGATAAACCATAATGGAAAAGAATATTTTAAGTGTGTATATATATAACTATATATATGCATAATTGAATCACAGCATAAATTAACATAACATTGTAAATCAACTATACTTCAATACAAAAATTAAATAAAATGCAAATCACAAAGCCCTATCCTCCAGAAATGTTGACAGATACAGTAGGTACAGAAGCTGCCCAGGAATCCATATTTTAAACAATCACCTTAGGAAAGTTGGAGGCAGACAACTCAGCAATAACCCACCTTGGAGAAGCACTTTGTTGTGTAAAATGAAGACGTTTCTCATCCTCCCACTCCCTGCCCAGGCTCCCACTGGGGCTGGGTATAAGGATAGAGCCCATCACTTTCACATCCCTTCATTCATATTTCAGAATCTACAGCCTGAAGACCTGGAGAGAAACAAAGCAGAATGGGGGATTATGTTGATGGGCCTGGTTTCCCTTTAAAGATGAGAAAAGGGCAAGTCTGCTCAGAGGGGGTGATCAATTGATCTAGAAAATGCCGCACAAGTGTTCTTTGCTAAGCTGCAGGGTCAAAGTCAACAATATAAAGGAAAATATACCTCCGTTTCATTGAAAAGGACTTACGGTCAAGCTATTGCTCAATAGGGCTGGTGTGGGTTACACTCTGTCAAATGGCCCTGTTCCTTTACTCAGCTTTCCATAGACCTTTGCCAAAGAGGACAATAAGGGAGAGAGAGAGAAAGAGAGAGACTCATGGTTGCAGTTTGTTTTTGCACCTGTGGATTTTTTTTTCTTAATGACAATGGTTTGAGAACATCATGATAATATTTTAAAAGATAGAGTGAAATAGTTTGTATGCGAGGTTGGGATAATGGAATGAATGGAGGACCTCTCATGAAAGGACTCTTTGTAGTGACATTTGCCTGCACTAGAGTGAAGTGATACCAAAGAATGAAGCTGAGGAAGAGGTTTCTGGAAAGATAGGTGGCTCCTAGAAATCCAGAAATAACTTTTCACCAGTGTCTGACTGATTTGTCTTGCAACTCCCCATGTCTAAAATGAGCACAAACATTAACAAAAATGGCCTCGGGGAAACCAAAATAGAGCACACACAATCCAATCAATTTCTTCATAGGAAACTCAGGTCCTTCTTCACAATTCTTTCCATACAGTTCTAATACACACACATGTGCACACGCGCTTGAGAAAAAAAAACGTCAATATCTTGTAATAATTTATACTAGAAAAGACTCTGAAACAGAACATAGGTATTCTTTTGCAGATTCTTTGAATCTCTTTGCTGCATGCCTGAAACTAACACAGCACCATAAATCAGCTGTAGTTCAATTAAAAAAAAAAAAAACAGAAAAAAAAGAAACACAAAATAACTTCAGAATCACTGAAATCTAGGACACTTTCTACTCCAAAAGAATCTCAGGGCCCTATTATGTGACAGCGTGGAATCTTTGTTCGGTATAATGATTCCCAAGACATCAAGAAAAAGTTAAATAATGTTCTGTGTCCTCTGTTTAAGAAAGTACTAAACAATGTATTTTAGAAAGATTTCCATTCAGATGGTTAAAATTAAAGATGTTTCCATCTTTAATGGGAGAGGAAAGTGGTAAATCCTTATTTCCAGTTTCCAGAACTCTTGTTTACTCAAAAATAATTTTTTCCCCCAAAGTTTCTGGATAAGCAAGGTTTGTCTAAGGAGGAAAGCTTGGGGATGGGAGGCAGAGGAGGAACAGCTGTTTTGAGTTAAACAAGAAGCATGTTAATGACAGCACGGAGAGATACTTGGGTTTAGCCTGCTGGTCAAAGAAGTAATGAGCTACATGGTTGAATGAAAACAATTATTCAAGGTCTGTGATAGTGGACGGGAGGAGGGAGATTCGGAAGGCCACAGTGACGAACAAGGTATCCGTGGCATAAAACCATCCTCCCCCAGGCTGCAGTAGGAAGTCAAAGACAGGGAAGAGAGGTGTGGAAATAGCCCAGCCTCATTCACCAACATTTGGGCTTTACAGAGAGCATTTTCTGAGAAAGGTGATGGCACATGGACTATGGCCAGGACCAGAGGGGAGAAAAGAGGATGTTTTCAGCTGGAATATTAATGATAAACACAAATGTCATGATTACCATGAAAGTTTAGGCACGAGGGACACTAAGAAAAAAAAAGTAAGTCATATATCTCTACAGTGGTTCCTATAAAGGGGTCAGAATTAACTACCAGTTAATTACCTCTGCTTGTCTCTAAGTCAGCAGGATGCCTCTAGTTAGAGAGCTCCAGCCTCTTTGCAAGAAGATCCTGAGGTTACTGGGCAGACTGGGAAGTACCAGGAAAGGGGAAAAGGAGTCCCAGCACTAACCTTATGGAGAAATTGGCACTGGGTGCCTCTACCCCCACATCTTGCTTGTCTCTCACCTCTGCATTTCCAGCCCATAGACCCTAAAAATTGCCCCCAAACCTCGCACTGACTAGGGAACTCTCTCTCTCTCTCTCTCTTTTTATTTTAGGTCCGAAGGTGCAGCATATGGAGGTTTCCAAGCTAGGGGTCCAACCGGAGCTACAGCCACTGGCCTACAGCACAGCCACAGCAATGCCCAATCCAAGCAGTGACTGTGATCTACATCACTGCTCAAGGCAACACCAGATCCTTAACCCACTGAGCAAGGCCAGGGATCAAACCCACATCCTCATGGATACTAGTCAGATTTGTTTCTTCTATGCCACAATGAGAACTCCCTAGGGAACTCCGTCTTAATTAAAATGAGACTAAGATTGAGCTATCCCTAGTTTAGAAGTGAGGATATATATGAGGAAGACAATCAGAATCAAAAACTACTCTTAAGAGTTTCCACTGTGGTACAACGGGATTGGCACCATCTTAGGAGCTACTGGTATTCAAGTTCACTCCCTGACCCACCACAGTGGGTTAAGAATCTGGAGATGCCACACATGTGGCTTAGGTCGCAACTGCAGCTCAGCTCTGATCCCTGGCTTGGGAACTCCACGTGCTGAGGGGCAGCCAAAAAAGAAAAGAAAAAAAACCCAAAATTTCTATCAGGAGTTCCTGCTGTGGCAAGTGGGTTAAGAATCCAACTGCAGAGAGAGGATTAAGATGGCAGAATAGAAGGACTGGAGCTCAACTTCTCTCCTAAAAACAACAAAATTCACAACTAAAGGCTGAGCAATCTCCACCCAAATGGACCAGAAACCCATACCCTACTCCAGAAGAAAAAGAGGTAGGAGGGGTGATTTCACGATATAAACAACCCCATACCTCCTGGGTGGGAAGCTCCACAGACTGAAAACTAACTGGTTCACAGAGACTTACCTACAGGAGTGAAAGTTCTGAGCCCCACATCAAACCTTCATGTGTGGGGATCTGGCACTGGGAGAAAGAGCCCCTGGAGCATCTGGCATTGGAGGCCGGTGGGTCTTGTGCACAGGAGCTCCACAGGACTGGGGGAAAGAGAGACCCTCTTCTTAAAAGGTGCACATGGACTTTCACGTGCACTGGGTCCCAGGGCAGAGCAAGGTCTCCATAGGAACCTGGGTGAGACCTGACTGCAATTCTTGGAGGACATCCTGGGAAAACAGGGGTGAATGTGGCTTGTTGTGAGGGAAGGACATTGAAAGCAAAGCTCTCGGGAATATTCAGCAGTTGCCTTTCTCTGGAGGTGGCCATTTTGGGAAAATCTGGCCCCACCCATCAGTCAGTCAGCTCTGAGAAGCCCCAGGGCAAACAACAATCTAGGTGGGATCACAGCCCCACCCCTCAGTAAACAGGCTACCAAACAGGCTACCTAAAGACCCCTCAGGCACACAGCCACCTCTAATCCCATCCAGAGACTAAGCCCCACCCAGCAGAGGGATTAGAATCGGCTCCACCTACCAGTGGGCAGGCATCAGCCCCTCCCATCAGGAAGCCTACAGCAAGCCCCTGATACCGACTTCACCCACAAGGGGGGCAGACACCAGAAGTAAGAGAGGCTACAGCTCTATTATCTATAAAAAGGTCACCACACCAAAAATCTATACAAATGAAAAGACACAGAACTATAACTCAGATGAGGGAGAAAGGAAAAACCCCAGAAAATCAGCTAAGTGATGAGGAGATTCTCAGCCTCCAGGAAAAAGACTTTAGATTGTTGATGCTAAAGATGATGCAAGACATTGGAAGTAAACTGGAGGCAAAGATGGATAACTTACAGGAAACACTGAGCAAAGAGATACAAGATATAAAACTTAAACAAGAAGAGATGCAAAATATAATAACTGAAATAAAAACTCACTAGAAGCAGCTAACAGCAGAATACAGGAGGCAGAAGAACGAATAAGCAAGGTGGAGGACAGATTAGAAGAAATTATGGATGCAGAACAGAAAAGAGAAAGAAGATTGAAAACAAATGAAGAGAGTCTCAGGGAACTCTGGGACAATGTTAAACGCACCAACATCCATATTATAGGGGTGTCAGAAGGAGAAGCGAGAGAGAAGGGGACAGAAAAAATATTCCAAGAGATAATAGCCGAAAACTTCCCTAACATGGGAAAGGAACCACTCACTCAAATCCAGGAAGCGCAACGAGTACCATATAAAATAAACCCAAGGAGGAATACACCAAGACACATATTAATCAAATTAACCAAAATTAAAGACAAAGAGAAGATCTTGAAAGCAGCTAGGGAAAAGAAACATGTAACACGTAACATACAAGGGAACCCCAATGAGGTTATCATTGGCAGATTTTTCAGCAGAAACTCTGCAGGCCAGAAGGGAGTGGCATGATATACTGAACGTGATGAAAGGAAAACACCTCCAACCAAGATTACTCTACCCAGCAAGGCTTTCATTCAGATTTGAAGGAGAAATCAAAACCTTCACAGACAAACAAAAGTTGAGAGAATTCAGCAACACTAAACCAGCCTTACAACGAATACTAAAGGAACGTTTCTAGGCAGAAAAGAAAAAGCCACAATCAGAAACAAAAACTCCACAAATGACAAGGCTCACCAGTAAAGGTATATATACAGTAAAGATAGGAAATCATCCATGCACAATTACACCACCAAAATCAGAAATCATGAGAAGAGGTGGGTACAAATGCAGGACACTGGAGATGAACTTGCAATTAAGAGAACAACAACTTAAAACAATCTCATATACAAATAGACTCATATCAAAACTTCAGAATAACTGCAAACCAAAAATCTACAATTGATACACAAACAAGGAATCTCTGGAGAAGAAATATATCTCATAGTAAATATGTGCATAATCCACCATGAAGGGGGTCATTTGACATCATTCTTGGAATGCTGAAGTATTCTTAAATCTGATTCTGATTTCCTCTCCATCAAAGAACTTATGATAATTATAATTAAATAATGCAACTGTACAAATAAATAATACAGTTCTACAATTGTATTATTAATAACCATTTTTACAATGTAAGGTCTATAATGTCTTGTTTATCACATCACGTAGAATGGTGTTCTATATTGAAGAAAGAGGATAGTTACACTGGTTTTTAACCAATTTATGCATTTTATATTTTACTTATTTTCATAGGATGTATTATTTTTGTTATTCTTACCAGTTATTCTTTTTATTATGCTATATAAAATATTTAATGGTATATAAGGCTTTCTTCTTTAAAGAAAAATTGAAATGTAATAGATAATACTAAATAGTAAAGATGAAAGCCATACAAAATGGGATAAAGTATAGAATAAATTTCCTATTTGTCTCAGCATATTTTCCATTCCACTTCTCCAGAGGGAGTCACTTAATCTCTTTCTTAAGATCCATGATATAATAATCCGTGTGAATGTAATTGTGTTTAAATATATGTATTTTATTCTGTAAAAAAAAATAAAATTTCAAAACAAACAAACAAAAAAAAAGAATCCAACTGCAGTGGCTCAGTTCGCCGCAGAGGTGAGTGTTAGATCCCCAGTCTGGCGCAGTGGGTTCCAGGATCTGATGTTGCCGCACCTGTGGTGTAGGTCAAAGCTGCAGCTCAGATTAGATCTCTGGCCTAGGAACTGCTATATGTCATGGGTGAGGCCATTAAATAAATAAATAAGTACTACCCTCATCAGAACATATTCTGATTTCAATCTTAATCCTCTCCTGAGCCACCTGACAAGAAATAGTCACAGTTAGGACTTTGAAATGCATAAATCCTTCAAATATTTTTTTCTAGTTCTGGCTACACTATCTAATTTATGCTGTAGATGATAGGAAATAAAATACACCGTTAACATGTTAAAAAAATCTGTGGAAGTCATGGCGACCAGCTACCCCCTGCATACAAATAACTCCTAAATCCAGTTCTCCCCTCAGCCGTGGACACGCATTTCCAATTGCCTGCTGAACACGTCCACTGGTTATCTCATATAGTCTCGATTCTTTGAACTTGAATTTGCTTCCATTCCAGTGCAAGTCTGCTGTCATCTTCTCTGCCCGGCAAGTGCTCTAGATGAAGTAAGATGACAAGCCTGGATAATTATAAACACATCTGTCCCACCACACCACAGAGGCAGAGGGGCACAGGCTAATTCTCAAGGATGTTTATAGGATTTAGGATTCCTCAAAGATGTGTGTGCCATGGTCCCAACAAATCAGCAATTCTCCTGAATCATGAGTACTTAAAGGCAATGAGACAGCAGGAGCCCAGGACAGGCACTAACAGCAGTTTTCATTACTGTCACGGTCATTTAGGCACACAGTCCCAGGTGTTTCCCTTGACATAAATCTGGCATAAGAAAATTTGGCATTAGGTGCATGCCTCTCCATTGTGGGCCCTTTGTCCTAAGGGTGGAAACCTGTTTGCTCACTCAGCTCTCCATTCTGAAAAATGCTCCTGCCCACAGAGGCTTTCCTCATTGACTCACAGAAAGCAGAACCTGAAAGGCACAGTACAGATCTCCTAGTTCAGCTTCTTTGTGTACAGATGAGGTCATGGAAATTGAAAGAGTTGCCGTGCTCATGGTTGGAAATCCAGCATCAGAGCTGTAACTGGAACCAAGAGCATCTGCCGTGTTCCATTCCCCTTTCTACTTTCACAACCACACAATGATGGAGAAAAGTTAACACACTTCTTGGTGATATCTGCAATTTCTACTTTCACAACCACACAATGATGGAGAAAAGTTAACACACTTCTTGGTGATATCTGCAAGGAATCAAGCTGACCCAGCTCTAAGGATAGAACATCAGAGATCAAGTACAGAGCAGAGCAGGTGTTTCCAGGCTAGCTATTCATGAGGCTTTACATTCTAGAATGCATCTCTTCAATATCCCAGAGTTCTAACATTTATACAAAGCTTCATTGTCTCTCAACTCCATTCAATATTCATGCCTTCATAGCTGGAGGGAAAAATGCCTAAAGTGACCATGTTGTACTTCTGTACAATCTGTATGTGCTAACAGGATTCATTGTATAATCTGGGCTTTCCTCTCACACATATAGTAACCTACATTATTTCCCTCAAAGAAAATTGATGCTAACAAATTCTCATTTCCTTTTCCAGTTGTTCTTGGTATTTCGTTGCCAATGTTGTGATTGCTAAGCTACCAACTTGAGCAGGAGGAGGGACTAAAGGTGTAGGGTGAGGTCATGGACATGGGTTTGGACCCAGGAGGTGTATGTGTTTACTCACCATGGTAATTGTCAAGCCATTTCCCCTGGGCAGCCTAATTAGATTACATTAGAGCCAACATGCTAGCAGTAAGCGTTGCATCTTCTTCTTTTTTTTCCAAGCAGTTTTCATCAGGGAAGCATATCTTTTTTAAAAAATTTGTATTGAAATATAGTTGATATACCATGTTGTGTTAGTTTCAGGTGTGCAGCAAAGTGATTCAGATATACAGATATAAATATGTATTTATACTTTTTTATATTCTCTTCCATTATATGTTGTTACAAAATATTGTGTATAGATCCCTGTGCTATACAGTGGGTCCATGTTGATTTTCTAGTTTATATATAGTCATATGTCTATTTAAAGCCCAAACCCCTAATGTATCCCTTCCCCTGCTCCCCCCTTTGGTAACCATAAGTTTGTTTTCTATGTCTGTGAGTCTATTTCTGTTCTGTAAATAAGTTTGTTTGTACCATTTTTTTTTTTAGATTTCACATATAAGTGATCTCATTCGATCTTTAGTTCCTTTCACTAAGTGTGATAATCTCTAGGCTCATCCATATTGCTGCAAATGGTATTATTTTATTCTTTTTTATGGCTGAGTACTATTCCATTGTGTATATATGTATCACATCTTCTTTATCCATTCATTTGTTGATAGACATTTGGGTTGCTTCCATGTCTTAGCTATTGTAAATAATCTTGCTATAAACATTGGGATGCATTTTTTTCTAATTATTTTTTTTTCTTCCTGGATATATGCCTAGGAGTAGGATGGCAGATCATATGGTAACTCTATTTTTAATTTTTGAAGGAACCTCCATAGTGGCTATAAGCACCACTTTTCGAACATGATCTGACTCTCTTCTCACATCTGTATCCTTTCTTCTTTAAAGACTAGAAATAGCTTTGCCATTTCCATTTACCTCCACCTCTATCTTCCCCATTTCCTTTGCATTTATCTTAGCATGGCAAATACAAAAGAAACTACATTCAGAAAACATACTTCACCTAGCATGTCACAGGTATCCAATAAACATCTGAGATTAATCTTATGATTGGTATCTTTTCTTCCGTACCTATGAATCAAGAGACCCTAAAGACTCTGGCATGACAGTAAAAGTCAGATATTCACACAGGCTCTACTTGATAAAGATGAAAATATTATTTAAAAGCTAACGAGGGTGAGGATTCTGATTCTAGAGAGAATGCTTGACATTATTCATGGAGTTCTCCATGGCTTCTAGTAAGGAACCTATAGGATCTTTTCCACAAAGGACACATCCACTAGCTTGAAATTCAAGTTCTATTCCGTGTCTCTAAAAATCTTGATTGTTCTTCAGTCTACACTATCACACATTCGTGTTTGTCTTAATATAAAATCTTCCTACAATTTCTAGTAAAGTGAAAGCTTCAAGAAGATACACCATGTTTATTCTAAGACTCTCAATTGTCACTGTAATACTACTGCATACTCCAGTATGAAAAATCAGACTTAACCATCAGGGGAGCTGCTGAAAGAGCCACGCCAATTTTCTTCTAAGCCTTTTTGTTTTCCCATCAACCCAAAAATCTGAGAAACATTTTTGTTGAATAAGTATATAAGAACTGCTAGAGTGCTATGCAGTCCATGTGCCTTTTTTCTAAGCTGTTTTTATCCACAGTCCTGCTAAAGGGATAAACCAGACATCCTTGTTAATTCTATGTGCCAGCAATTACCCTCGCCACAGGTAATTGGACCTGATGCAAGCTGATCCAATCAGATACTCTCCTGAGAATTCAGAGTTCAGATCAAGCAATTACCTGGTGTTGGTCCCTAGAGCTGAGAGGTCATACAAAGCCAGGACTGGGGTAGTCTTTTTATGCCATAAACATTTTAAAGTAAAACAAGCCAGAGAGAAAAAGAGAATATTGAAAAATCTAAAAGAGAAAGAAGTTATTAACGAAATATTTTTCTGACCAAAATGGAATTACATTATAAATCAATGACAGCAAGCTATATAAAAAATATTTAGAAATTAAGCAGCATACTCCTAGATATATCACAGCTCAAGGAAAAAATTATAAGAAAAATTTTTAGGTATTTTGAAAAGGATGAAAATGATAACACAGCATATCAAAATGGATGGGATGCAGCTAAAGCAGTACCAAAAGGAAATTTGACAACATTAAATGCTTACATTAGAAAAAGAGAAATATTTTAAATCAATGATTTAACTTTCTACCTTACAAATTTTGAAAAAGAAGAGCAAATAAATAAAAATTACACAGAGGACAAAAATAATGGTAATATCAAAAACTGATGAACTAGAAAACACAAAAACAACTGAAGAACAATAAAAATCAAAACTTTTTTTTTGTCTTTTTTTGCTATTTCTTGGGCCGCTCCCTCGGCATATGGAGGTTCCCAGGCTAGGGGTCAAATCGGAGCTGTAGCCGCCGGCCTATGTCAGAGCCACAGCAATGCGGGATCCGAGCCTCATCTGCAACCTACATCACAGCTCATGGCAACGCCAGATCCTTAACCCACTGAGCAAGGGCAGGGACCGAACCCACAACCTCATGGTTCCTAGTCGGATTTGTTAACCACTGCGCCACGACGGGAACTCCCAAAACTTTTTTTTGAAATAACCAATAAGATTGAAAATGAAAAAGAAAGGACTTAACCTTAATTACCAATGCGGTAAATGATATTATGAGCAGATCCTACAGACATTAAAAGGGTAATAATAGTATATTATGAACAATGTTATAAATCTCACAACCTAGATGAAATAAAGTCCTTGAAAGACACAAACTACCGCAGCGCACTGAAGAAAAAAAGTATACAAATGACAAATAAGCATATGAAAAGAAATAAATCCACATGCATATGGTCCACTTATTTTTGCCAAAGGTGCGAAAGGTAATTTGCTGGAGATAAAGATAGATAGACTAGTAAATGGTGGCTGGAAAACTCATATACACATCAGGGGGTGGGAGGAAGGAACCGCAATCCATAACTCCTGTCATACATAAAATTAACTTGAAATGGATCGTAGACCTAAATGTAAGATCTAAAACTGTGAAATGTCTCAAAGAAAGCATAGAAGTAAAACTTCATAACCTCGGGCTAGGCAAAGATTTCTGAGGATACAAAAAGCACTAACCATAAAAAATGGATATATTTGTCTTTGTTAAAATTCAAAATGTTTTTCCTTTAAAAATACCATCAAGAAAATGAATTGACAAGCCAAAGACCAGATGAAAATATCTACAATGCATGTACCTAACAAAGAATTTCTATTCAGACCATACAAACACAATCCTGTAATAAAAAGGCAAAGTATACTTGGCAAATCATGGGCAAAAGATTTGAACAGACACTTCGCAAATGAAAATAAACAAATGACCAATAAGCACATGAAAAGATTCTCAGCATCCTTAGCCGTCAGAGAAATGCAAATTAAAGCCACAAACACACAACTATTACAATAGCCAAAATTAAAAATTTGACACAATCTAGGATATGGAGCAGCTAGAACACTCAGGCATTGCAAGTAGGAATATAAAGTAATATAATCATTTTGAAAGACAAGTTGTTAATTTCTTATACAGTTAAACATAGATGTACCAAGCAATGTAGTAATTACACTCTTAGGTATTTACCCTACCCCAAAATGATCACACAGAAGATTTTACCCTAATTTTCATAGCAGCTCTATTAATAATAAGCAAAAACTGGAGACAAACCAAACATTTACCTTAAGACAGAAGGTATGCTGTAGTGGTACAATGGAATACCACTTAGCCATAAAAACAATAGCCTAGAGATACCTGTAATAATATTGTTGTCTCAGAGCATTACGCTGAGTAAACAAAATCAGACACAAAGAATACATTTGTTACATATATGAAACTCTAGAAAAATCAAGACTACCTCGTTGTTATAGAAAAGCAGTTCAGTGTTTGCCTGGGGCTGGGACTGGGGAGTAGGGGTACAGACCACTTTTAGGATAATGGAAGTGCAGTGCACATTGATTTACAATGGTGGTTAAACAAGTATATACAAAATACTTCAAGTTATGACTTAGAATGAGTGCATTTTATTGGATATACAAGTCAATAAAGTGGTTTTGTAAAATTAATTTGACATGGCTAAGATATAAAATGTCTATGGGCAAAGTGGTTGCCAATAGGGCTATCTGTATATGGTAGGGGGACAGATCAAGATGGCTTTTCATTCCACATAAACTGTACATTTTGTACAAAATCTGTTTTAAAATGGATATGCTAGAAGATAGCTTGGATTGTGTATCAAAGACAGTGTGAAATGAATCTAGAATCTTTTTCTGAACATGACCCAGAATATAAAGAACATTCTATGTCAGAATCCAGAATATAAATACACACATGTGTAACAGTGCTTATCCCTTCTTCGTGCAGCGAATATGCATATAAATATTCATATGGGAATTCCTGTCGTGGTTCAGCAGAAATGAAACTGACTAGTATCCATGAGGACACAGGTTCAATCCGCGGCCTCGATCAGCAGGTTAAGGATCCGGTGTTGCTGTAAACTGTGGTGTAGGTTGCAGATGTGGCTCAGATCTGGCGTTGCTGTGGCTATGGTATAAGTGAGTGGCTACAGCTCTGATTTGACCCTTAGCCTGGGAACCTCCATATGTCGCAGGTATGGCCCTAAAAAGACAAAAAAATAAAAATAAAAATAAAATACATCTGAGACTGGTTTAGCTACAATTAAAATTTTCAAAAGGGAAAAAAACTTCGTAAGGATAGGAATTCTTATTCTATCCAGTTTGAAATGCTTGTTTCAATTCTTAAGCTTTTCACAAACTTCAGCTTGAAAAACACCATACTAAAAACCTATCTGGGAGTTCTCTTGTGTTGTAGCAGATCCAACATTGTCACTGCAGTGGCCTGGGTCACTTCTGTGGCATGAGTTTGATCCCTGGCCCAGGAAATTCCATATGCTGCAGGTGTCAGGTGCAGCAAAACAAAACAAAAACAAAAACAAAACATTTCTGATATGGTTAAAGGTTATGGATGAGCAACTTAATTTAATTTCTAGATAAGACCAAGCTTCAAAATAGATACCTTATAAGGAAGAGATAGGAAAAAAATGAGAATTAAAAAGATTAGGCACACAAAAACACAGGATGGTCATAGTTGATCCCTTCCAGCTCTGTGGGAGAAGATGAGCTAGAGCAGTAATGGGTAAGAATCAGATCGGTCTTCACACTTAATTATGGCACCAACTAGCTCTGTGATCTTAAGCAACTAATTGGACCTCTCTGAGTCTCAGTTCCTATGTCTGTAAAAGGATATTGATAATACTTATAGAGTTGTGTGAGGATTGAGATGACCTGTAAAGAGCAAGCATAGAGTGGTTTTTCTTTCTGATTTTTTTTCTTTTTTAATGGCTGTACCCTTGGAATGTGGAAGTTCCTGGGACCAGGGATTGGATCCAAGACCAAATTCGCTGGGCTGGGGATTGAACCTGCACCTCATCAGCAAACTGAGCCACTGCAGTTGGATTCTTTTTGTTGTTGTTATTGTCTTTTTAGGGCCTCACCCATGGCATATGGAGGTTAACAGGCTAGGGGTCCAATCGGATCTGTAGCCACCAGCCTACGCCAGAGCCACAGCAAGGCTGGATCAGAGCCGTGTCTGCAAACTTCACCACAGCTCACACCAACACCAGATTCCCAACCCACTGAACGAGGCCGGAGATCAAACCCACACCCTCATGGATGCTAGTTGGGTGCATTAACTACTGAGCCACAATGGGAACGCTTGCAGTCAGATTCTTAACCCACTGTGCCACAAGGGGAACTCCAGTGATTACCTAATTTTAATTGCCATTTTCTGCCTGCTATAGACAAGGGGTCCTAAAAGGACTGTGTTTGCTTTTTTCATTTTTTCAAGTTTCCCATTTTGCCCTGATTCCCCTACACTCCTGTCTCCTGCCCCATCATCCTAATAAAAGTTCCTTCATTAAAATCACCAAGCACTAGGCCTGTGGTTCTCAAAGTGTGGTCTGCAAACCCTAGAAAAAAGTGTGGAACTGGGGAGCAGAGCCAGATTATTTCAGAGAGTCTGGAAACAGAAAAAAGAGAGAAACTTAAAGTAATTCACTACTTTTTTAATTGTACAGTGGCATTATTTAATTATAATTATCATAAGTTCTTTGATGGAGAGGAAATCAGAATCAGATTTAAGAATACTTCAGCATTCCAAGAATGATGTCAAATGACCCCCTTCATGGTGGATTATGCACATATTTACTATGAGATATATTTCTTCTCCAGAGATTCCTTGTTTGTGTATCAATTGTAGATTTTTGGTTTGCAGTTATTCTGAAGTTTTGATATGAGTCTATATGTATATGAGATTGTTTTAAGTTGTTGTTCTCTTAATTGCAAGTTCATCTCCAGTGTCCTGCATTTGTATCCACCTCTTCTCATGATTTCTGATTTTGGTGGTGTAATTGTGCATGGATGATTTCCTATCTTTACTGTATATATACCTTTACTGGTGAGCCTTGTCATTTGTGGAGTTTTTGTTTCTGATTGTGGCTTTTTCTTTTCTGCCTAGAAACGTTCCTTTAGTATTCGTTGTAAGGCTGGTTTAGTGTTGCTGAATTCTCTCAACTTTTGTTTGTCTGTGAAGGTTTTGATTTCTCCTTCAAATCTGAATGAAAGCCTTGCTGGGTAGAGTAATCTTGGTTGGAGGTGTTTTCCTTTCATCACGTTCAGTATATCATGCCACTCCCTTCTGGCCTGCAGAGTTTCTGCTGAAAAATCTGCCAATGATAACCTCATTGGGGTTCCCTTGTATGTTACGTGTTACATGTTTCTTTTCCCTAGCTGCTTTCAAGATCTTCTCTTTGTCTTTAATTTTGGTTAATTTGATTAATATGTGTCTTGGTGTATTCCTCCTTGGGTTTATTTTATATGGTACTCGTTGCGCTTCCTGGATTTGAGTGAGTGGTTCCTTTCCCATGTTAGGGAAGTTTTCGGCTATTATCTCTTGGAATATTTTTTCTGTCCCCTTCTCTCTCGCTTCTCCTTCTGACACCCCTATAATATGGATGTTGGTGCGTTTAACATTGTCCCAGAGTTCCCTGAGACTCTCTTCATTTGTTTTCAATCTTCTTTCTCTTTTCTGTTCTGCATCCATAATTTCTTCTAATCTGTCCTCCACCTTGCTTATTCGTTCTTCTGCCTCCTGTATTCTGCTGTTAGCTGCTTCTAGTGAGTTTTTATTTCAGTTATTATATTTTGCATCTCTTCTTATTTAAGTTTTATATCTTGTATCTCTTTGCTCAGTGTTTCCTGTAAGTTATCCATCTTTGCCTCCAGTTTACTTCCAATGTTTTGCATCATCTTTAGCATCAACAATCTAAAGTCTTTTTCCTGGAGGCTGAGAATCTCCTCATCACTTAGCTGATTTTCTGGGGTTTTTCCTTTCTCCCTCATCTGAGTTATAGTTCTGTGTCTTTTCATTTGTATAGATTTTTGGTGTGGTGACCTTTTTATAGATAATAGAGCTGTAGCCTCTCTTACTTCTGGTGTCTGCCCCCCTTGTGGGTGAAGTCGGTATCAGGGGCTTGCTGTAGGCTTCCTGATGGGAGGGGCTGATGCCTGCCCACTGGTAGGTGGAGCCGATTCTAATCCCTCTGCTGGGTGGGGCTTAGTCTCTGGATGGGATTAGAGGTGGCTGTGTGCCTGAGGGGTCTTTAGGTAGCCTGTTTGGTAGCCTGTTTACTGAGGGGTGGGGCTGTGATCCCACCTAGATTGTTGTTTGCCCTGGGGCTTCTCAGAGCTGACTGACTGATGGGTGGGGCCAGATTTTCCCAAAATGGCCACCTCCAGAGAAAGGCAACTGCTGAATATTCCCGAGAGCTTTGCTTTCAATGTCCTTCCCTCACAACAAGCCACATTCACCCCTGTTTTCCCAGGATGTCCTCCAAGAATTGCAGTCAGGTCTCACCCAGGTTCCTATGGAGACCTTGCTCTGCCCTGGGACCCAGTGCACGTGAAAGTCCATGTGCACCTTTTAAGAAGAGGGTCTCTCTTTCCCCCAGTCCTGTGGAGCTCCTGTGCACAAGACCCACCGGCCTCCAATGCCAGATGCTCCAGGGGCTCTTTCTCCCAGTGCCAGATCCCCACACATGAAGGTTTGATGTGGGGCTCAGAACTTTCACTCCTGTAGGTGAGTCTCTGTGAACCAGTTAGTTTTCAGTCTGTGGAGCTTCCCACCCGGGAGGTATGGGGTTGTTTATATCGTGAAATCACCCCTCCTACCTCTGGATGTGGCCTCCTCTTTTTCTTCTGGAGTAGGGTATGGGTTTCCGGTCCATTTGGGTGGAGATTGCTCAGCCTTTAGTTGTGAATTTTGTTGTTTTTAGGAGAGAAGTTGAGCTCCAGTCCTTCTATTCTGCCATCTTTTTTTTTTTCCCCACTGTACAGCAAGGGGGTCAGGTTATCCTTACATGTATACATTACAATTACATTTTTCCCCCAGCCTTTCTTCTGTTGCAACATGAGTATCTAGATAAAGTTCTCAATGCTATTCAGCAGGATCTCCTTGTAAATCTATTCTAAGTTGTGTCTGATAAGCCCAAGCTCCTGATCCCTATCCAGCACAAATGAACATCTCCTTAGAAAAGAAAATCATGGACTTGGAGAAGAGACTTGTGGCTGCCTGATGGGAGGGGGAGGGAGTGGGAGGGATCCGGAGTTTGGGCTTATCAGACACAACTTAGAATAGATTTACAAGGAGATCCTGCTGAATAGCATAGTATTCTGCCATCTTAATCCCATCTCAGTAATTCACTATTAAACACTAAAATATTCCAAATAACATTAAAAAGTATCATAAAATCTTCTGATATTTAAAAAAAGATGTCACATATGTGAAATAAAAATGGGATGATTAAAAAAGAGAAAACTTCTAGGAACAAAAAAAAATGTGGTTTTTAAAATTTTTAAATGAAAAACACTGTAGAAAATTTAGGAGGTAAAGTTGTGCTGATTTCCCAGAGAAAAGTTCAAAAATACAAAGAGATGGAGAATGGGGGTGGGAGGGGAAGCTAATTAGAAGACTGACCCAGGAGATATAATATGTGAAAAATAAAATTTCTTGAATAAGAGAACAGCAGAAATAGGAGAAAACAATGAGAAAAATAAAATTAACCTGGGTTTCTAGATAGAAATGACAATGAATGAAAATAAGCCCCTACAAAGGCATATCATCTCTAAGGATGATGATTTTATAAATGAGAGATGAGAAGAGAGACAGAGAGACAGTGTGGTTCATGTACTAATAATCACAAATTAGAATGACTTTAGACCTCTCAAGAGCAAAAATACAAGCAACCCAAGACAATGATGACTTTCAAATTATTTCTTACCTGGTTGAATAACAACCATATGTAAACATAGAATAAAGATTTTCATTTTTTTAATTTTTATTTTATATTGGAGTATAATTGATTTAAAATGTTGTGTTAGTTTCAGGTGTATAGCAAAGTAATTCAGTTATATGTATATACGTATATCCACTCTTTTTTAAGATTATTTTCCCACAGAGGTTTTTACAGAATATTAAGTAGGGTTATTACAGTAGGTCTTTGTTGGTTATCTATTTTATGTATAGTAGTGTGTATACATTAGTTCTAAACTCCTAATTTATCCCTTTCCCTCCCCCCCAGCCCATTTCCCCTTTGATAATCATAAATTTGTTTTAAAATCTGTGAGTTTATTTCTGTTTTGTAAATAAGGTCATTTGTATCATTTTTTTAGATTCCACATATAAGGAATATATCATATGATATTTGTCTTTGTCTGTCCAGCTTACTTCACTTAATATGAGAATCTATAGGTCAATCCATGTTGTGCAAATGGTATTATTTCATTTTTATAGCTGAGTAATAGTCCATTGTACATATACACCACATCTTCTTTATCCATTCTTCTGTCAATAGACATTTAAGTTGTTTCCATGTCTTGGCTATTTTAAGTAATGTTTCGGTGAACATAGAGGTGCATGTATCTTTTCGAATTATGCTTTTCTCCGGATAGATGCCCAGGAGTGGAATTGATGGATCATATGGTAGTTATATTTTTAGTTTTTTTTAAGGAAACGTCATACCGTTCTCCATAGTGGATGCAATGATGTACATTATTACCAACAGTGTAGGAGGGTTTCCTTTTCTCCACACCCTCTACAGCATTTATTGTTTGTAGACTTTCAATGATGGCCTTTCTGACAGCAGGGAGGTGATACTTCATTGTAGTTTTGATTTGCATTTCTCTAATAATGAGTGACATATGGAAGTTCCCAGGCTAGGGGTTGAATCAGAGCTAAAGCTGCTGACCTATACCACAGCAATGTGGGATCTGAGCTGTATCTGCAACCTACACTGCAGCTCATGGCAATGCCAGATCTTTAACCCACTGAGTAAGGCCAGGGATCAAACCCACATCCTCATGGATACTAGTCATGTCCATTACCACTGAGCCATGATGGGAACTCCAGTGTCTCACTGTTTTGATGACCGCAGCTTTGTAGTATAATCTGAAGTGAGGGAGTCTGATTTCTCCAGTTCCATTTTTCTTTCTCAGGATTGCTTTGGCTATTCAGGGTCTTTTGTGTTTCATTATAAATTTTAAATTTAAAATTTTTTGTTCTAGTTCTGTGAAAAATATCATTGGTAATGTGATAAGTATTGCATTGAATCTGTATATTGCTTTGTGCAGCATAGTCATTTTGACAATATTGATTCTTCCAATTCAAGAACATGTTATATCTTTACATCTGTTTGTGTCATCTTTGATATATTTCATCAGCATCTTACAGTTTTCAGAGTACAGGTCTTTTGTCTCCTTAGGTAGGTTTATTTCTAGGTATTTTATTCTTTTTGATATGATGGTAAATGGGATTATTTCCCTAATTTCTTTTTCTGATCTTTCATTTTTAGTGTATAGGGATGCAAGAGATTTCAGAATATTAATTTTGTATCCTGCAACTTTATCAAATTCATTAATAAGCTCTAGCAGTTTTCTGGTAGCAGTTTTTGGATTAGTGAAGAAGGAATTCAGGGAGAGGCAAAGTAATATATAAGAAGTAGATTTATTGAGAGAGAGCATGGTCCATCTTAAAAGGCAAGAGAGTGGCTGCACCTGTGGCATATGGACATTCCCATGCCAGGGGTCAAATCAGAGCTGCAGCTGTGGCCTATGCTATAGCCACAGCAACACTGGATCTGAGCCACATCTGTAAACTATTTGCTGCAGCTTATAGCAACGCCAGATACTTAATCCACTGAATGAGGCCATGGATCAAACCTACATCCTCACAGAGACAATGTTGGGTTCTTAACACACTGAGCCACAATAGCAACTCCAAGACTTTTAAAAACATACATGTTATGGATTGAATTCTTGTCCCCCTCCCCCCAGTTCATATGTTGAACCCCCAATGTTTCTGTATTTGGAGATGGTGCTTCTAAGGAAGTAATCAAGTCTAAATGAGGTCATATGGGTAGAGTTGATATGACAGTAGCCTTATGAAAAGAAACACCAGAAAGCCCACTCACACTCTCTTTTCCTGAACACACACAGGAGAAAGGCCATATGAGCACACAGCAAGAAGGCAGCTGCCTATAATCCAAGAAGAGAGCCCTCCCCAAAAGCAGAGTATACCAGTACCTTGATATGGGACTTTCAGCCTCCAAAATAATCAGAAAATAAATTTATCCTATTTGATATTTTGTTATACAGCCCAAGATGACTAATACAACAGTAAAATTAACCTCTCACTCAACTTTTCTCAGAAAGGTACTAGAAAATGTGCTGAAAGAAAATGAGAAAGAGGAAAAATGGGAGATGTAAAAGGAGCCCCAGTACAGAGAGGTGATGAGGGTTCTGAATGAAGAGATATCTGGGATGATCTTTGAGCACCAGTCACGGAGGGTGCCACCCAGATGGGAGCAGGTCAGGCTCTAGGAGAAACTTCTTCAATAAGTTGAACTCAATAGAATACCTAATGTGAATAAACATTTTGGGAGGCAATTAGATAAATGATGGAGATTATCTGGTCAAATTCCTAATCCATTCCCCTCCAAAAAAAAAAATTTAAGCTAGGCAAAAAAACAGAAAACTTATTAACCAGGGAAAAAAATTAATTGTATAGAAAAATAATCACAGTTATCTTAAATGGCTCCACTATGAACAGCATACATACTTGTTATGTTGCAGTATAACCACTCTGAGAAGGCAGGCATGGGAAAATAGGAAAGGCATCTATAGGGTGCCGAAGTGAAGGGAGAGGGGAGAGTTAAAATCTCATCTCCTGTAATAGTAAGTTAATATATAACATATAAAACTGAAGAGAGAAGAAAGGTGCAGCTCTTCTCTGATACTATTTGGAGACACAGAGCCAAATACAGAGTCAGCTAGAAAAGGAGAGGGCTTGCTTGGGGGAAAGGGAAGCAAGGTTGGAGGACTGTGTTTCTTTTAACAAGCCTTATGGACCTGATTGATTTTTCAACTATACATGTGTATAACTTTGATAAAAATAAAAGATTAAGGTTTATGCTTTCAAAACCAAAAGTCCAAGCCTTTCACTTTTATAGGTTAATTTCTTAATGCATATTCAAATCCCAGGGTCCCCCCAGTTATATCATGGCTTGTTATAATCTTTGTTTTGTTCCAAGGTGGTTTCTAGTAAACAAGGGCACATTACAAAGTGAGCATGAGGACACAACAAAGTAGAGTCAGCCCTCTGTACTATACTTACAATCCATAAATGGTTGAATCCATGGACATAAACCCCACAGATATGGAGAGCTGACTATGGGCTTGAGTATCAGCAGATTTTGGTACCACAGCAAGTCCTGGAACCAATCATCTAGGGATACCAAGGGACAACTGTACAATGAGAATTTTTTCCTGCACTCTATCTGAAAAGGTCAAAATAGATGTAAAATAGAAACTACAGAATAATAGGAATAAATCCAAAGGTGTCAGTAATCATAATACACCCAGAGAGACGACCAATTTTACAAAATAAAGGCAGAAATTTTCAGCTTGAGTTGAAACCAAAGCAAAACAGAGAGGTGGTCATGATGATGGAGAAGGAAGACTCTGAGCTCACCTCCTCCCATGAGCACAGCAAAAATTATAACTACTTACAGAATAACTAACAATGAGGACAGCCTGAACACTAGCAGAAAAAAATCTTTTACAACTTAAGATATAAATAAGTAATCACAAAAAGATAGATAGGAGAGGCAGAGATTCAGTATAGTCAAGATCCAAAACCCCAGAAAAGACAATCCCACACCTTCAGAGGTTCTAACCAAGGAGCAAGGGATCCAAGCCCCACATTGGGCTCTGAGCCCTAGGGTCCTCCACCAGCAAGAAAAGCCCCCAGAATATCTGGATTTGAAGGCTAGCAGGGCTTCCATACATGAGATCTGGAGGGCTGTAGGAAACAGAGATTCCACTCTTCTAGAGCACACACCATATCTCACATGACCCATTTGATGATCTTGGAGAGCCTCCTGGATAGGCAGGAGACAAACAGAGATCACTGTGGGGACAAACACACTAGTGGCAGAAATTTGAGAAGCCTCTTCTACCACATTGGTAGACATTGGTGGTGGTAAGCACATTTTGGAGTCCTCCTTCTAGGCATTAGAGGCTTTCCTGCTTAGCAGCGAGCCAGTCTCAGGATCCTCAGGACATGTAGCCAACCATAATGGGACATGACACCAACCATAATGGGACATGACACCACCCACAAGCAGGTCAGCAGTTACTGCTCAAGGAATGGCCTGGAAGCTAACAAGGCTTGGTGCCAATCCTACCTACCAGTATACCCACAGTAGTTGGCCCCACCACAACAGAAGGGCCCATGCAGACCACATATGAGGAACCCCTAGAGCATATCATTCTGATAGCCAGAGGGGAGCGTGTTGCTGGCCCTTATAGGATGTGTCCTACATAAAGCCAGTTCTCTAAGATCAGGAAACATAACTGACCTACCCAATCCATAGGAATAAACATGGAAATTTAGGCAAAATGAGGAGACAGAGGAATATGTTCCAAACAAAGGAACAAAACAAAACCCCAGCAATCTACTCAACAGAATTCCAGGTAATAATAATAATAATAATAATAATAATAATAATAATAATAATTCTCAATGAACTTGAGAGAAAATGAATGAACTCAGTGAGAGTTTAACAAAAAGTTTAAAAATATAAAAAAGAACCAAACAGAGCTGAAGAATACAATAGGTAAAATAAAAAATACACTTGAAGAAATCAACAGTAGATTAGATGGTACAGAGGAATGAATTGGAAGACAGATTATTGGAAATCACCAAAGCTGAATAGAAAAAAGAAAAAATAGTTTTTTAAAAATGAGGATAGTTTAAGATACTTCTGAAACAACATCAAGCATACTAATATTCACATTATAGTGGTGCAAAAGAGGAAAGGACAGGGAAAGAGGCAGAGAAGTTATTTGAAGAAATAATAGCTGAAAACTTCCCTAACCTGGAAAAGGAAGTGGACATCCAGATGCAGGAAGCATAGAGTCCCAAAGAGGTCACACCAAAACACATTATAATTAAAATAGCGAAAATTAAAGAGAAAATCTTACAAGCAGAAAAGGAAAAGCAACTACTTATTGAGAACCTCTATAAGTCTATCAGCTGAATTTGCAGCAGAAATTTTGCAGGGCAGAAAGGAGCAGCACAATATAGTCAAAGTGATTAAAGGAAAAAAGCTACAACTAAGAATACTCTACCCAGCAAAGTTATCATTCAGATTTGAAGGAGAGATACAAAGTTTCACAGACAAGTAAAACCTAAAAGAGTTCAGCACTACTAAACCAGTTTTACAAGAAATATTAAAAGGACTTCACTAAGCAAAAAAGAAAAGACAGCAACTAGAAATATGAAAATTATGAAAGAAAAAACCTTATTGAAAAAGATAAAAATACAGTAAAGTAGGAGATCAATCACTTGTGAAGCCAGTGGGAAGGTTAAGACAAAAGTAGTAAAATCATCTATATATACAATAAGCAAATAAAATAAATACAAAACAAGAAAAAGATGTAAAATATGAAAACTAAATATAGAACTACCATATGATCCAACAATCCCACTCCTGGGCATACATGCAGACAAAATTTTCATTGAAAAACATACATGCACTCCTACGTTCATTGCAGTGCTATTCACAATAACTAAGACATGAAAGCAACCTAAATGCCCATCAACAGATGAATGGATTAAGAAGACGTTGTACATATATACAACGGAATACTAATCGGCCATAAAAAGAGAAACTAATGCCAGTGGCAGAACATGGATGGAACTAGAGATCTCATACTAAGTGAAGTAAGCCAGAAAGAAAAAAAAATACCATATGATATCACTTATTTGTGGAATCTAAAATATGGCACAGATGATACTATCTACAAGACAGAAACAGATCCCAGCCAAGGAGAGCAGACTTGTGATTCCCAGAGGGAAGGGGGGAAGGATTGGAATGGATGGGCAGTTCAGAGTTTTTGGATGCAAAATGTTATATTTGGAATGGATGGGCAATGTGGCCCCACTGTTCAGCACAGGGAACTGTGTGTGATTGGGTCACTTCGTTGTACAACAGAAATTGAAAAAACATTGTAAATCAACTATACTTTAATGAAAAAAGAAAAAAATTGATACCAAAAACATTAAAGATAGGGAGTTCCCTTGTGGTGCAGCAGGTTAAGTTTTTGCCACAGCTGTGGCACAGGGAATTTCAATCCCTGGCCCAGGAATTACCACATGCCACAGGTGTAGCCCCCAAAACCCAAACATTAAAGGTGGGGGAGGTTAGTAAAAATTCAGGGTTGTTAGATTGCATTTGAACTTAAGACATCACAACTTAGAATAATGATGTATATATGTATATGGGTTGTTATATAGGAACTTCATGGTAAGAACAAATCAAAAATCTTTAGTAGATACATACACAAAAAAATAGAAAATAATCCAAACATAGCACTAAAGAAAGTCATCAGATCACAAGGAAAGAGAGCAAAAGAAGAGGAAAAGAACAACAATTAAAAAAAAACCCTATAAAAAAAGAGAAACAATTAACAAAAAAGGCAATAAGTACATACCTATCAATAATTATTTTAAAGTAAGCAGAAAGACATAGAGTCACTGAATTGATTTTTAAAAATCCAGGAGTTCCCCTTATCACTCAGCAGGTTAAGGACCCAACATTGTCTCTGTGAGGATGAGCGTTTGATCCACGGCCTCACTTAGTGGGTTAAGAATGCAGCATTGCTGCAAGCTGCAGTAGTAGGTCACAGATACAGCTCAGATCTGGTATTGCTGTGGCTGTGATATAGGCTGCAGCTGAAGCTCTGATTTGACCTCTGGCCCAGGAACTTCCATATACTGCAGGTTCGGCCATAAAAAAGAAAAAAAAATCCATATATACGCTGCCTACAAGAGACCCAAAGATGAGCACTCATGAAAGTGTAACACATTGATGAAAGAAATTGAAGATGACACAAACAAATGGAAATATATACCATGTTCATGGGCTGGAAGAATTAATATCATTAAAATTATCATTATACCAAGCCAATCTACTGATTCAAATACTTATCAAAGTACAAAGGACATTTTTCACAGAACTATAAAAAATAATTCTAAAATGTGTATGGATGCACAAAAGACCATGAATAACCAAAGGGATCTTGAGAAAGAACAAAGCTTGTGGTATCACATGCCCTGATTTCAAACTACACCACAAAGCTATGGTAATCAATACAATATGGTACTGGCGTAAAAACAGACACATAGATCAATGGAACAGAATAGAGAGCCCAGAAACAAACCTATGCTTATATAGTTAATTACTATATGACAAAGGAGGCAAGAATATACAATGGGGAAAAGACAGCCTCTTCAATGAGTGGTGCTGGAAAACTGGAAAGCTACATGCTAAAGAATCAAACTGGACTACTTTCTCATACCACATAAAAAAAGTAAATTCAAAATGTATGGAAGACAAATGTAAGGTCTGAAACCATAAAATCCTTAGAAGAAAACATAGGCAGTACACCCTTTGATGTTGGTCTTAGCAATATTTTCTTGGATATGTCACCTGAGGCAAAGGAAACAAAAGCAAATCTAAATAAATGGGACTATGTAAAACTAGAAAGCTTTTCCACAGCAAAGGAAACTATCAACAAAACAAAAAGGCAGCCTACTGAACAAGAGAAGATATTCACAAATGATACCTCTGATGAGTTAATACTGAATATACAAAGAATTCATACAATTCAATAGGAAAAAAAATCAGCCTTATTAAAAAAATGGGCAGAGAACCTAAATTGACATTTTTCCAAAGAAGACATACAGATGGCCAACAGACACATAAAAAAGATGGCCAATGTCACAAGTCATCAGGGAAATGCAAATCAAAACCACAAGGCAATAGCACCTCACACCTGTCAGAATGGCTACCATCAAAAAGACAAGAAATAACAAATGTTGGTGAGAATGTGGACAGAAGGGAACGTACACCTCACATACAGTGAGTCGGAATGTAAATTGGTATGGCTGCAATGGAAAACAGCATGAGATTCCTCAAAAAAAACTAAAAATAGAACTTCCGTACAATCCAAAAATCCCACTTCTGGGCATTTTTCTGTAGAAAATAAAAACAATGATTCGAAAAGATAAATGCACCCCTATGTTTGATTCAGCATTAGCCAAGATACTAAAGCAATGTAAATGTCTATTGGTAGATGAATGGATAAAGAAAATGTGGTTATATAGATATGGTATAAAATATAGCTATAGATAGATAGTGAAATATTATTCAGCCATAAAAAAGAATGAAATCTTGCCATTTGCAACAATATGGATGGACCTAGTGGGTATTATGCTAAGAGGAATAAGTCAAACAGAGAGAGAAATATTACAAGATTTTTTTTAATATGTGGAATCTAAGAAACAAAACAAATGAACAAACGTAACAACACAGAAACAGACTCATAGAGAACAAATAGGTGGTTGCCAGAGGGAAAGAAGGAGTGGGAATGAGTGAAATCGGTGGGAGAAATTAAGAGATACAAACTCCCAGTCATAAAACAAGTCACTGGGCATATAATGCACAGCATAAGGAATATAGTCAATAATATCATAGTAACTTTGTACCATGACAGATGGTAACTAGGCTTATCACTGTGATCATTTTGTAATATACAAAAATATCAAATTACAATGTTGCACACCTGAAATTAACATAAGATTGTTAGTCAATTGTACTTCAATTAGAAAAACCAAACCAATCAAACTAGAATAGCAACACACACACACACACACACACACACTCACACACACTCACCCCTCTTGGGACTTTTAAACTAAAAGTTTCCTCTGTCAGGAATGCTGTTATTCCACCTCCATCCCCATCACTCCAGGAGCCCCCTCTGGGGAAACTTTCTCTCCCTCTTCAAGCTCAGCTTAGAGGCAGTCTCCTCTGTGCAGGCTGTTTTGAGTCTGTTGTCTGAGCTGGTTGCCCTCCGTGTTCCCAGAGCCCTGAATGTTTAAGCTCATATCCACGGTGATTGCTTTGATGGCAGTCCCTTCTCACTGCCTGCCCAGGAGCTCCCTATAGGAGCTGCCCGGTGTGCCTCTCATCTGATGCTTATGGTACTGGATGCCTAGCTCCCTGGGGCAATGGCAACACAGAAGCCTCAGATCAAGGATATTCAACCTATAGGTGATCTATAAGTGGGCTGGAATAAAAACTGTGCCCCACAGAGACAAGGTGATTTTATCAGACATGGAGCACCAGGTTGCACACGTGGTATCAGGGGGAAAAGCTGAACAAAGACAGTAATCAGAGTTCCTCAGGCAGTCAGACGAAGTTATCAGTAAGCAGCTATGATGAGCAAGTAGGAACCACGAGGTAGAGAAAAAATACTTGAGTGAAGTGAGATTATGGAACAGAAGTGGGACAAATGGAGGGGATGCGTCGCCCCAACACGAGTCTCTGAGTGGAGTGCTTGTGAAAGCTGCCTGAGATCCCACACCTCTTTCACATTTTTGCAGGGCATTCCAATTCCCCAGAGACCTGCAGGTGCAGCTGTTCCTGGTTCCATGTGATTCCCATTGTCCTTCTATGAGATAATTACCTGTTAGGCTGTCAAAGAAAAACCTAACAGACACAGCCTCTCTGACATTTACCACACTGCCTTGTCATCCTCTGCTTGCCCCTCTCTCCATCTAGACTGGAAGCTCGCTGAGGGCAGTTTTCTGTTATAATTCTGAATGCTTAGTACCAGGCACAGCGCCTGGACCACAGCAGAGGTCAATACATTTGACAAAGTAAAAGGATGCATGGGTCATGTTTTATAAGCGTGTCCGGGTCCATGTTGTCAATCTCACACAGAAACTTCCCGAAGAGCAGGAACTGACTGTTAACTAACTCCTTAGGCTCACATCTGGTGGAGAACCAAATGCAAATAGGTTCAAGAAAAACACTTGCTGGCTTGGACCATCCTCATAATACCTGCTAAGAATGCGCAAGGATGAGGAGCCTGATATCCGCGCAAGGATGAGGAGCCTGATATCCGCGCTAGGATCTAAATCTGCCGGCTCCCCTCGCCGACCTCCACGCGGAATGAAAAGTTAAAGCAGTGTCGTGTGGGTTTTATAGAAATCAAAAGTACATGCAATTCTTCTGCAGGCTTGCTGATTACTCTCCGCGCATTGTGTTTTCATTTTGATCTCTGGAAAATATCAGGAACAAGGAAAGAACTTCCCACCCCCACCCCGCCAACCCCCGGCTCTGTCGGAAAAACAGCACCGAAATAATACAAACATCTTGGATCGACCCGCTTTTGAAAGTAAGAAATGCCTCACCCTCCCAGCAGGCCCCAAGTCTGCACAGTTTGTCCGCCAAGAAAGTGGGACTTGGCAGCGCTCCTTGTAAACTTCAACCGCAGGAGGCCTCTGATTGAATTGAAATTGTTTCCTCCGGTCAGATTTTGTTGGTGGTACACCCGCCTCAGGATGTGAATTCATCATGTTTGCTGTGGGGTGAGACTGGGGCTGTGGAAGAGGCATATGAGAGAGCATGTGAGTGTCGCGGTGTGTGTGTGTGTGCGCGCGTGCTCGCGTGTGTGCACACATCCATTTAATCCCTAATGCCCCTAATAAAGGCATTGCCACTACCCAATGGAATCCTGGAAGATTTTACACATTTTTATTCATCAATATTTTTTAAAGTGGTTGCAATTTAATCAACAAAAATAAGGACATTGGAAAATGGAAACTGCAAAATTAGCAGTAAATTTTCCACAAGTCCTTAACTCAGCCTCCCTTAATGGCACACACATACTTGTAACCTTTGAGGAGCCAGGAACAGCAAAGGGATGAAGACCTGGTCCTCTGACTTCTAGGGGCTAGAGGGGAAGGGGAAGAAAGCAGGTTTGGGCTATAAGAAAATTTCACCTTGTCATTTGCTGGGCCAGTACCTTGCTTGTTCTTTTCTAAAGGAAACCATACTATCTAAATAAGGACACTTTTATTTTTTCTTTATAGTGGTAAAAAACACATAACTTAAACTTGACGTCTTAACCATGTTTAAGTGTAAAGTAGTACAATTCAGATTGTTGTGCAACAAATCTCTAGAACTTTTTAATCTTACAATGCTGAAACTCTATACCCTCCTAATTCGTCTTTCTTCCTCCCACTGGCCCTTGGCAACCACCATTTTTCTTCCAGTTTCCACACTTTTGATGACTTTAGCTACCGCAGGTAAATGGAGTCATATAGTATCTGTCTTTTTGTGACTGGCTTATTTCACTTAGCACAATGTCCTCAAGGCTCACTGGTGTTGTAGTGTGTGATAGGATATCCACTTTTTTTAAGGCTACACAATGTCCTATTGTATGTATATATACTACATTTTATTTATCCATTTGTATGGTGATGGATATTGGTCTGTTTCCACCTCTTGGCAATTGCGAAGAATATTGTGATGAACGTGGATATGTAAAGATCTCTTGAAGATCATGCTTTGAGTTCTTTGAGATAAAAATCCGGAGATGGGATTACTGGAATTTATTCTTAGTTTTTTTGAAAAACTGCCATACTACTTTCCAGAGTTTATATTCACACCAACAATGCTCAAGTCTTCCAAGTTCTCCACATCCCCATCAACACTTGTTATTGTCTTTTCTTTTGATAGTGGCCATGCTGTTGGGTGAGAGGGGACATCTCATGGGGTTTAGATTAGACTCTATTTTACATGAGGAAACTGAAGTCCTCACTGTAGGGGAAGGGAAGATGTTCTTGCTGGTCTCTAGATCTAGAACTTGAACTTCTGCAATGGAAAGTATGCCAGCCTAAGTCAATCCTCATGGTGCTCCCATCCTGGGTTCCAACAAGTGCTCCCCAGGGTATGAGCAGTGCTCCAGAGAATAAGTGAAGCCACAGGATAAATGTGGTGTCTCTTCTAGTCCAGCAGTTCTGGTCAATGGCAAGTAATTTAAAGATTGTTTTTACATTAAAACAAGCATATATATTGTGAAATATACTACAAAATCTACATGCATTTTTAAAGGCAAGACACAGAACTATGTGGAACTTTCTGACAATACCTACAGTGGACTTCTCTAAGTCAGGAAAACTCTGGGAGGTATGAGCTCTTTCTTTTCTGCTCTAGAAAACTCTAGTGTCCACAGAGTACCATAAGCATGTGTTTTTTGTTTGTTTTGGTTTTGGTTTTGGTTATAGACTGTTGGGAGTACAAAAAACATTACAGAACATTTTAATGCACACTGTCATTTTACAAATGAGGAGAGAGAGGCCTGAGAGGTGGAGGACAAACCTCAGGTCCCCACGGCAGTGTTTCATCGCTCCGCAACCAACGTGGATGCACCTGACTATGGCTTAGAGGATTTCAGTTACCGAGAGAAAAGTCATAGGCCTAGAGGGACTGCAAATGGACTCATGCTGCCATTCAGAGATGCAGAGAAAATTAGCTTATTTTTTGCCCTGGTCTGATTTGATTTGGCCCCGTTGGCTTGGCTGTGAGAAAACAATAACTAAATCTCTGTCTTAAGCTTTAATCCAGGCAGTACACTTAGAAAGTTCATTAGGTGATGCTCTTTATATTTCTCCTCCCTCAATCCTCTCCAGAAGGCGGCCGGGTGTCCCAGGCAGCCCAGTGACCTCACAGAGGCTGGGTAACTGGGTCTTAGGACTGGCCTGCTGTTCTCTGGACCAGCTGCAGACTGGCTCCTCTGAACTCCACTGGGGAATCTTTGGCTTGAGTAGTTCCTGAGCGTTCAGCTGGTGTCTGTTGCTAGCATCCTGCAGCTGATAAACTCGCCGTCTATTCTTTGTCAGCTCTTTCAGGCTGACTTGGCCTCGCCTTGGCTTTCATTGGTGGTTGACCCCTCCGAGTTTCTGCCCCATCCTCCATCTGGTCTTCCAGCCCTGCAGCTCCTGGCGCCCCTCAGTCTTTGCTGCAAGGCCACCTCCCCCTCCCCCAATGAGCCTCATCACGGACTCCCTCACTCTCCACACCCAGGTCACATGGCCACCAAGGGCAGCTCTAGTATATACTGAAGACCCCTTCTCCATCTGACCCCCCTGCCCTCTCAGTTCTGTTTCTCTGGAGAGCACTACCTAATGCAGAAGCCTACTAAATTCATACTTGGTCCATGTGAGTAGGAAAGTTCCAGGTCAAGTAAACAAAAGTCTAATCTGACTCATAAAAACAGACAGTCACATCCTCTCAATCACTTCCCAGACTTGAGCCAGTTTACAGACCCAAAACCCCTTGAAGGAAGAAGAGGCCAGGTCCCCCTAAGAAAGGACCCCAGGGAGTTCCTGTCGTGGTTCAGCAGTAATGAACCCAACTGGAATCCATGAGGAGGCAGGTTCAATCCCTAGCCTCACTCAGTGGTTTAAGGATCCGGCATTGCAGTGAGCGGTGGTATAGGTTGCAGACATTGCTCAGATCTTGCGTTGCTATGGCTGTAAAGTAGACTGGAAACTACAGCTCTGATTTGACCTCAGCATGAGAATTTCCATACGCCACGAGTGTGGCCTTAAAAAGACAAAAAAAAAAAAAAGAAAGAAAGAAAAGAAAGAGAGGAAAAAAAGAAAGAAAAAAAGAACCCCAGTACACTGCCAAAAATGTACACTGTTAATCTTTCTCCCAGCCTTCCCTAAAGGTTACTGTGCATTGAGGAAAAGGAAACAATCAGAACTTTCAGGAACTGCTAGACACTAGCCGTGAACAGACACTAATTCCGAGAGATGCAGAATGCCACTGCGGTCCACCAGTCAGCATAGGGGCTCATAGAGGTCAGGTGACAGATGGAGTGTTAGTGCAGGTCTATCTCACAGTGTGCCTAGTGAGTCCCTGGACCCATCCTGAGGTTATTTTCTGAGTTCTGGAATCCATAACTGGGATAGACATATGCAGAAGCTAGCAAACTCTCCATGCTGGTTCCCTGTTCTGTGGGCTATAACAGGAGGAAATGCCAAATGGAAGCCACTAGAACTGCCTCTACCTGGGGAAATAGTAAACCAAAGGCAATGTCACATTCCTGGAGGGATTGTAGAAATTTGGGACACCATCAAGGATTTGTAAGATAAGGGGGTAGTGATTTCCACCACATCCCCATTCAACTCACCTACCCTGACCAAGGCAGAAGCCAGATGGAGTCGCTTGGACAGTAACAGTTGATTATCATCAGCTCGACCAGGTGATGACCGCAACTGCAGCTGCTTGAACAGATGAGATTTCATTGCTTGAGCTCATTAACACATCCCCTGGTAACTAGTATGCAACTATTGATCCGGCAAATGCCTCTTCCTCCATACCTGTCTGTAAGGCCCACCCAAAGCAGTGTGCTTTCATCTGGTAATGACCTTCACCATCCCACCTCAGGGTTCTATCAACCCTCCAGCCTCATGCCATAATCCAGTTCATAGGGTTTTGGGTTTTTGGGTTTTGGTTTTGGTTTTGGTTTTTGTCTTTTTAGGGCCACACCCACAGCATATGGAAGTTCCCGGGCTAAGGGTTGAATCGGAGCTGTAGCTGCCAGCCTACACCACAGCCACAACAACACGGGATCCAAGCCATGTCTGCAGCCTACACTACAGCTCACGGCAACACCGGATACTTAACCCATTGATTGAGGCCAGGGATTGAACCCGAGTTCTCACGGATGCTAGTCGGGTTTGTTAGCACTGAGTCACCAGGGCAACTCCCCAGTTCACAGGAATCTCAATTACCACTCCTTTCCTCAAGATACACAAAGGCCCTTTACATTGATGAGATTATTCTGAATAGTAAGCATGAAACAGCAACCACTTCAAAACTTACGGGTAAAACATTTGAGTGTCAGAGGGTGGGAAATAAATTAGGCGAAAGTGCAAGAGCCTTCCACCTCAGTGGAATCATCAAGGATCTAGTGATGTGGGCATGTCGAGATATCCATTCTAAGGCGCAGGATAAGTGGTTCATCTGGCCCCTTCTACAGCCAGAAAGGAGGCTCATCACATGGGGCTCTTTGGATTTTGGAGGCAACACGTTCCCCTCATTTGACTGTGTTGTCCCTCTGGCCCACTTACCAAGTGACCCCCAAAAGCTCTTAGTTTTGAGTAGGGCCCAAAACAAGAGAAGGCTCTGCCGAGATCTGGGCCACCGTGCGAACATCCCTGCCACTTGGACCAAATGACCCAGCAGATTCAATGGTGCTTGGAGTGTCAGTGGCAGATAGGATGGTGTTTACGTCCCTTGGCAGACCCCTGCACATCAGTCTCAGTGCAGGCTCTGAGGATTTTGGAGCAATACCTTACTATCCTTTGCAGATAACTACCCTCCTTTTGAGAAACAGATGTTCACCCACTCCTGGGCCATTACAGAGAGAGACTCAACGCTTTACCATGGGCCACCAAGTCACCAGGCAAGCTGAGCTGCCCATTGTGAACTGGGGGTTATCTGACCCATGAAGCACAGAAATGGCATGCACAGCAGCCCTCCATCACTAAATGGAAGTTATATATATGTGATAGGGCCGAGCAGGGCCTTTCAAAGACTCAGTCACAGCACCAGCTAGGTGACAGTAACTTGTAGGGCTGGAGCGAAGTTCTCTAGAAGGCTGTGTGTGCTTGGAATCAGCATCTCCATTTTTCAAAATGAGGAGAATAATATTTTCCAGCCAATACAGTCATGAAACAAACTGGATGACTGTTCCGAAAGTGGAAATCAAATTAGTGAGTCACATCACAGAACCACGATATCCTAATTAATACAAGATTCCTGCTCCAGGCTGGAAATCAGGCAGAATAATTTAGTGGTGGCTCTTAAAAAACAAGCGTTGACATCATTTTAAATTTCAGTTACCAGGGACTCAAGATTCCACAGCGGTTAATCAGGACATTGCAAAACAGGACTTTGGTCACGAAACTTGCATCGAGGAATTTAAGATCCTTTAACATCATCACAGGTGTGCTTTAAAAAAGTCACCTGGTAGCCCTCGCACCCCAGTCCCTTGCACAGAATAGAAGGGAGGATTCTGGGTTTCTAACTCCGCCTCCTATGCCCCCACCTCCAGTCTGCCTCCGGAGCAACTAGCAGGAAACTACTCATCCTGATGGAGAGAAAGATGAGTTTTCCCATGATCCCATTTCTTTGATAACAGGGGGTATGGCCAGGTGGATCTCAGACTTGTATTTCTTATCCCAATTGTTAATTGACAAGAGAATTTTAGGCCCAGTATCTGAAAGTTGTCACCCAAGGGGAATGGATCCATTTAGCTGCAGCATCTAACATCTTTTTTTGAATTTTCTGACCCATGCTTATTTATTTATTTATTGCTTTTTAGCGCCGCATCTGTGGCATATGGAATTTCCCTGGCTAGGCACTGAATCCAAGCTGCAGCTGCTGGCCTACCCCACAGCTCACCACAATGCTGGATCCTTAACCCACTGAGCGAGGCCAGGGATCGAACCCGAATCCTCATGGTTACTAATCCAGTTCGTTACTCCTGAGCCACAACAGGAACTCCCCATGCTTATTTAATTAAACTCTTCTTTTTAGAGCTGTGCCCTCGACATATGGAGATTCCTAGGCTAGGGGTCAAATCAGAGCTGAAGCTGCTGGCCTACACCACAGCCACAGCAACCTACTGAGCAAAGCCAGGGATTGAACCTGCATCCTCATGGGTGCTAGTCAGATTCATTTCCACTGAGCCACAACGGGAACTCCTATTTTTTAAACTCCTGTTTAATCTTCAGCTGAATAAATGTAATGAAAACTATTTCAATTAGGCAGCTAAACTCTAATATCCATAGAGATTTTACATACAAAACAGAGAGAGAGAGAAGAATTCAGCCTGAATGTCAGTTTCCTCAAAGAAAAAATGATAAAAAGGAAATCAAATAAGAGGCTATTAAAAATTTTTAAGTATAAAAATTTTAACTTTTTATGTGACAGTATTTATATGCTTTTAATGGAAAGTTGAATAGTTAAATTCGTCTTTCAAACACTAAAATTTCTCTGAAATGTTTACATCATTGGCAAGTGGATTTTGGCTCATTATCTGGCATGAGCTCTTTACTTTTGAAAGATTAAAAATACTGTTAAACAATATTGGAGTATTTGTTTGAATTTGCCTGCATAATAAAGAACTACAGGCAGAAGAAAAAAGATAAAGCACAGTTTTCAGCATCCAAATCGTTATTCATGCTCAAAATTTCAGCTAAAAGCATAGACCACAGTAGATAATTGAGAGCAAAATATCTTGGTACAGATTGTACAGATTTTATTATTATAAGCAGAAAACCTCGGGTGTGGATATTTGAAATGCCATGCCAAAATGCATCCTAGGTTGACTAAATACCCACAATGTCTTGAAACTTTGGAAGTGGTAATAAAATCCAGGTCCTAGTATGAATTACATGTGATGACTCCAGTTGAACCTAAATTATATAGAGCACAACCCTAATAATTACAAATGGTTAATTTTTTTTTCTTTTTATAGCCACACCTACAGCATATGGAGGTTCCCAAGCTAGGGGTCAAATCGGGCTGCAGCTACAGGCCTACAAAAGAGCCACAGCAACTCGGGATCTGAGCCTCATCCTCGACTCACCCCTCAGCTTACAGCAACAATGGATCCTTAACCCACTGAGCAAGACCAGGGATCAAACTGCATCCTCACGAAGACTATGTTGGGTCCTTAACCCACAGAACCACAACGAGAACTCCATTTTTTCCTAAATGTTTAAATTTTTTAAATTGCTCAAATAACACATCCAAATGGTGTCATTAGACTACTAACACTATGCCATCTTCATTTTTCTTTTTCCTCTTGAGTTGAGACCCATTAACATATTGGCTTGGGCTATTTCTGTGCCTGGGCTTTCCTTTGGATGGCAAGACCTTGGGATAAGCGGTAGTCAGTGCAGACACAAAACCGGGAGAGAGTCGGGAGTAGGAGGGGTGGCAGGGCACCCCTGCCAACTCCTGTCAATAATGTATGGGCTGTGGGCGGATGATCACAAAGCTTGGCCCCTCTCTCCCTCTGAGGGCTCCTTTTGCAGTGGACAGTCAGGCCAGCTGTCCAGGCAGCGTGAATTGCCCTCCTCTCCCAAGCCCAGACCTGTGGAAAAATCTTCATTGGCCAGTAATTGATTCCACCCTGCCAGCTCCATTACTCCAGGCTCCAGTCAAACTGGCAGCAAGCTGGGGAAGACGGTCCACTGAAGGGGCGAGGGGGTGGGAGCAAAGGCCATCAGCCCTCCCTATCCCCCCTCCCCCTGCAATTAACACTAATCTGAAAATTGGCCTCTGACAGCAGAGCCCAGCACCTGACAGCTAATTACTTATGTCAGACTGATGTGCACTTCACATAGAAAGGTTATTTATCAGAGACTGAGTTGGTTCCTCCTCCCCTACTTTTTTTTTCTTTCTGTTTGTCTTAGCTGAAAACAGTGGGGAATTGTTCCTGGTTGCTTAGATCCTGGAAACCCCGAAAGTTCTCATACTTCATTTAACTGAAAGGCTCCTAAATGGCCTTTCTAAGATCTGGTGCACAAGTGTTGCACTGCTCACCTGGGCTGGAGACCAGAGATATCCTAGAGGATGAAGATCATTTCCTTCTAGAAAGAGGAGCCAAAGTGATGGAGAAACAGGAAACTCAAAAAATCAGTGTTGACACAACAAGAGATTCACTTTGGTCACCTCGTTTGCAAAAAGCCAGCCTGGGAGTTCCTGTTGTGGCTCAGTGGTAACGAACCCAACTAGTATCTATGAGAATGCAGGTTCAATCCCAGGCCTCACTCAGTGGGTTAAGGATCCAGTGCTGTGGTGAGCTGTGGCATGGGTCAAAGATGTGGCTTGGATCCTGCATTGTTGTCGCTGTGGTGTAGGCTGTGGCGTAGGCCGGCAGCTGCAGCACCCATTCAACCCCTAGCCTGGGAACTTCCATATGTGGCACATATGGCAATAAAAAGCATGATAATGTGAAAAAAAAGAATGTATACATGTATGTGTAACTGGGCCACCATGCTGTATAGTAGAAAATTAACAGAACATTGTAAACCAGGTATAATGGAAAAAAATAGAAATCATTTTATGTGTGTGTGTGTATATATATATGTATATGTGTATGTGTGTGTATATATATATATATATATGTATATATGCCAGTCTTCAATGGGGATGATCAGTAAAGGGCTTATTTTGCAAATGGAATCAAAAGCCTGCTATCTTAAATTATTGAAAAAATATTTTATCTACTCTGCATATATCTATACAGCATGTGTCTAGATGACCCACAGACATATACTGTCTTTTTTTTTTTGGTCTTTTTAGGGCCACACCTGCAGCACATGGAGGTTCCTAGGCTAGGGGTTGAATCAGAGATGTAGCTGCCTGCCTACGCCACATCCGTGGCAACTCGGGATCCAAGTCCCATCTTCGACCTACACCACAGCTCATGGCAACGCCAGATCCTTAACCCCCTGAGCCAGGCAGGGGGTTTATCCTCATGGATGCTACTTTATCCTCATGGATGCTACTCAGATTTGCTTCTGCTGAGCCACGAAGGGAAATCCTTTTTTTTCTTTTTTACAGCCGCACCTGCAACATATGGAAGTTCCCAAGCTAAGGGTAGAATTGGAGTTGCAGCTGTAGGCTTATGCCACAGCCATGGCAACACCAGATCCAAGCCCCATCTACAGCTTGTGGCAATGCAGGATCCTTAACGCAATGAGCAAGGCCAGGGATCAAACCCACGTCCTCATGGATCCTAGTCAGGTTCGTTAACCACTGAGCCACAAAGGAAACTCCTCAACAAATATTTTTTTGAGCATCTAGTTTAGGCTAGGCATTGTGCATGGTCCTGGGCATATGAGGGTCCTGGGCATATGAGACAGATACTTTTCTCCCTCTTAGGAAGCTTAAGGGTTGGGAATTGACACAGAGAAGTAAGGACATTTCAATGTGACATGATACATTTTGCTGATGGTGAACTACAAGATTTGGAAACACTTAAACCAGGATCTATGTACATGGTACATAAAGTAGCCTCTAGGTTGAGATCTGAATAAATAGGAATTAGGCAGGCAAAGGAGGGAGGGTATAACAGTGGAGATAAAAAAGATAAAGGACATGTCATACAGATAAAACCTAACATGAGAGAGGATTTGGCAGGGTTGGAGCCTAGAGAAGATATGACTCAGATGTGGCTGACATTTAAGGCTCATGGTGAATTTGTCCCAAGGTTTTCTAAGTAGAAATTTTAAGGCTTCCGGTTTAATGGACTTTTCGCTATTCATTCTTGCTCTCCTCTCTCATCCACCTGATGTCATTCTAGGTATCCAAGTACTGGTCAAGGCCAGGGCAGGGAAATTCCAGTGCTACTGGAAAGCCACCGGGTTATCAGGTATTATTAGAGCAGGAGTCAGGGGACCTGGGAACCTAGACGCGGACAGTTTTTTTCTTTCCCCACCGACTACTTAACTTTCCAATGAGACTCCTTCTTTCTCATCACGTGAGAGTCTGGGTTTTCCTAAGGATTAATTTATATACCCACAAATGTTGACTGTGTCCTCCACGGTAAGTGATATAAGACACCAAGTTTACCAAAGTGAACAAGGCAGGCATGGACCTTGTCTTCCAAGAACAAGCATATTCTAAGGAGAAGACAGATATATAAAACTAAGAAATGGAGAGTTCCTGTAGTGACTCAGCAGGTTAGGAACCCAACATAGTCTTGGAAAGGAGGCGGGTTCAATCCTTGGCCTCCCTCATTGGGTTAAGGATCTAGTGTCACTGCAAGCTGTGTCACAGGTCATGGATGGGGCTTGGATCCAGTGTCACCATGGCTAAGGTGTAGGCCCCAGCTGCAGCTCCAGTTCCACATCCTAGCCCAGGAATTTCCATATGCTGCAGGTGAGGCTATAAAAAGAAAAAAAAAATTTTTTAAATCAAAAATGGCATGCGTGGCCAGTGCTAAAAAATTAAGTACATTATCAAGAATTACCATATGTATGAAGTGGGTTAAGGATCTGGCGTCGCCGTGATCTATGGTGTAGGTCACAGACACGGCTCTGATCTGGCATTGCTGTGGCTCTGGCGTAGGCCATAGCAACAGCTCCGATTAGACCCCTTGCCTGGGAGCCTCCATATGCCAAGAGTGTGGCCCTAGAAAGACAGAAAAAAAAAAAAAAAAAGAATTACCATACGTATGAAGCTGTTTTGAAAATTGCATGTAATAACTAAAATGAAAGCTATCATTAAGATATCTATAATGTGAAGTCATAGAAAAAAGAGGAAAGAAGAGCACATGAGTTGAGATCTTGTGGTGTGTCTGGTACTAGGCTACTGCTTTATATATACTGTGTCACTGGTTTCTCGTAACAAACTTATGAAGTTATTATTATTTTCCCTCTTTTGCCAACAAAGTTACCAAGATGCTAAAAAATTAAAAGGAACTTACTCCAGGCCATTTGGCTAGTAAAGGAAGTAATGGGGAGGCCTGAGCTTTCATCCCTACCCATGAAGAACGCAACCGTACTTGTGGTTCTGGTTGCTGCTGTGGCGCTGGTTCAATCCCTGGCCCAGGAAGTCCTGCATGCTGGGAGAAGAAAAAGAAAATAATAAAAATGGGGAAACTGAGACCTAGATTTTTTTTTTAATTTAACACACTGCACCACAGTGGGAACTCCAAGATCTAGATAGTTTAATGCCTGTATTTACATGGCAAAGCTGGAGTAAAGAAAAAAAACAGAATGCAACCCTGTTAGCATCTCAGTGGACTTCATTCCTCAGGACCAGGGAACTAGTTCCCACCTGGGCTACGACCATATCCAGCAGCCAGAGCAAGCCTAACTGGAACATTCTGCATCTCCTAGAGACCACCTTTCCCTTAGTGGAAATTATTAGCTTATATCACCTGGGGATGATATTTATATTTTCTCAGGCATGAGACCCTTTTCAAAAGACCTGGTAGACATCATGACATAAATGTAATTTCTACCCCAATCTTTCTACAGCACTTACCACCCAGCCCTTTAAAAACTGTGGTGTTATTCACAATAGCCCCGACTTGGAAACAACCTAAATCAGCAAGTGACAGATGAATGGATTAAGAAGATGTGGTACATATATACAATGGAATACTACTCAACCATAAAAAAGAACAAAATAATGGCATTTGCAGCAACATGGATGCAACTAGAGACTCTCATACTAAGTGAAGTAAGTCAGAAAGAGAAAGACAAACACCACATCACATCACTTACATGTGGAATCTAAAATACGGCACAAATGAACCTATCTAACAGAAACAGACTCACAGACATAGAAAACAGACCTGTGGTTGCCAAGGGGAAGGGGAAAGGGAGTGGGATGGATGAGGATTTTGGGGTTAGTAGATGCAAACTACTACATTTAGAATGGAAAAGCAATGAGATCCTACCATACAGCATAGGGAACTATATACAATCTCTTGGGATAGAACATGATGGAAGGTAGTATGGGTCACTATGCTGTATAGCAGAAATTGGCACAACACTGTAAATCAACTATACTTTAATAATAAAAAAAAAAGGTATTAAAAAAGAAGTATGGGAGTTCCCGTCGTGGCTCTATGGTTAACGAACCCGACTAGCATCCATGAGGACGTGGGTTCAATCCCTGGCCTCATTCAGTGGGTTAAGGATCTGGTGTTGCTGTGAGCTGTGGTGTAGGTCACAGACACGGCTCAGATCCCAAGTTGCTGTGGCTCTGGCATAGGCTGGTGGCTACAGCTCCAATTCGACCCCTAGCCTGGGAACCTCCATATGCTGCGGGTGCGGCCCTAAAAAGATTAAAATATATATATATATATATAAGATATAGAAAAACTCATCAAACGTATGCTTTTGAAAGGCAGAGAAAACCATATCAAAGCAGAAAGGTAGGACTGTTTATTGTTTCTGACAATGGGAAATCAGAGGACTAGATCAAAAAGAAAAAAAAGACCTTGCAAACAGATGTGCTGTCATCGGCGCATTAGTCATACCACCCGCAGTTGAGTTCAGATGCCCCCCCTCGCCCCCCATTGGCAGCATTATTACGACACAGCCATGACATGATGCCTGGTTATTTTTTAGGGAGTACTGCAGTTTCCACAGTCACGACCCAGTCTCTGGGCACCAGCACAAATAACTCTGCTTTAAATAAGTAATGAAGAGAGCAGCACCAGCCCAGCTTAGACTGGACCAAAAAAAAAAAAAAAAAAACCTGATGAAAGGAAGCAACTTCATTCTCTGCATTCTGCCCAAGGGCCCCCCGGGTCTGGCGTTTTCTCAGGACACAAAGCCCACAGCTCCAACTCAAGTGACCCCTGAGCTGGAGCCCTTGTCAAGGCACTGTCAGCAGCAGCTTCGGGAAACCACAGCCACTGTGATCTCCATCCACAATAGATCGTTAGGTTTGGGCTTCCTAATCGCCCACTTGGAGGACAGAAAGAGAACACTAGCCAGAGTGACCAGGCTGTGGCCTGCCCTTGGCCCCCTGCTCCCGCCTGGAGGCCCCCTTCCAGGAGGCTTTTTTTAGACACTCCAATGGAAACTGTCAGATAATGTCTTGGCCCCAAGCAAGGTCTCTGGTCCATAGCTCCTGCTGTCTGTTCGTAAGAAACCCCAGCATGTGACACACTCACATCCACTTGGCTTTCCTAAATGCTTCTTTGGTCAGTGGTGAAGATGCTTAAATCTTATCTGTGTCCCATTTTGCCCTAATCTGCCTATCTTTCAAAATATCTTTTTGATTTTTAGTTAAAACAGAAACCCAAACACCTCTGGTACCAAGAGTGAGCATGATTTTTTTTTTTTTAAGCTTTGGTTTATTTCTGTGAAATGATCTCATGCCAATTTGCTTATAAATGATGAGAAAGTATTTCTGCCAAGTAAAGAGTCTATACCATCTGTTTTGTAAATAAAAGGATTTACATTTTGGTCTTCTCAGAAGTGCTGATCATTCTTAAGAGACTGTGCCTAACCCTAGATTCGCTCTAAGCATGGCCTTTTGCACAAGCTAGCCACAAGGAATGGCCCTGGGGCAGGAAGGCCAACAAGCCCACCTGGCTTCCTACCCTCACCACCAACTTCCATTCCCTCCCGCTCACCATTGACCACAGATCACAAAACCATATGTAAACCCAGGACCCCCAAATATTTCTGCATGAGGGGTTCCCCATACAGCCCTCCCGATGGATTGCTGGAAATCAGCCATCACTCTCAAAGCTTCCAGGGTCCCTGGACACCATCAGAGTGCCCCTCTGAGCCGAGTGACACCTGCTCTCTGCCTGTCTGGATGGGTAGAAGCCTGCTGTGAGATCACTGGCACAGTGGCAGACCCCCGGAGAACTCCCTTAACCAAATGCTAGGCAGGTGGGCACCAAGGACACACTCCACAGGCTGACTGGGAACAGTAGAGTCCAAATCATCATCATCCAAAAAAAAAAGAGAGAGAGTATTTTGGCAGCCCCCAATATAAACTCTCATCAAGTTTAATAGAGAATTATGATGGAGACGGGCTTACTTCAGTTCTCATTTGGCCATAGTCTTGTCTCTTTGGGGCCTATTTGGCACCCGCTGACAACATGTATATTGTTTCCCCCAGAATTGCCTTTTTTAAACTGGATGAATTGCACCAAGAAGCTAATTGACAGATGGACATTTTCTTAAGCATGACGATGGTTTTTTAAAATAATAATAATAACAATAACTATGGTTTTCACTTATACAGTGCCTATTCTGACAAAGAACGATGCACATCTTTTATAATTATGATCTGGCACAAACTGATCTTCAAATCCCCCCTCCCACCCCTGGAGGGCACAGAGTTGTATGCTGCACAGCTGTGAGTCATCAGACATTAATGTGGACTTAATTTGAATTGGTGCTGGAGGTAGTGGGCACAACTCAAATTAGACATGTGGTGGGCGTTTAACCACAATATTACTGATTCCCATTCTGACATCTGACAGCCCTTAATAATTAACTGCATGGAAATGGTCAAACCTTCCCTCTCCGTTGGACCAGTCTCCAGCTATACCAGCCCCTGCGTTGTAAATTGCAAGTTGGGGCCGTCAATTGCACTTGAGACAAATCAGAAGCAGAAGATCAGACAGCTTCAGGGGTCCTGTGTTCTCTGATCTATCTGCCTTTTAATTGGCCTGGAAGGCCCTCCCAGCAGCTCCCATATGCTGCCTCCTTAGAAAGATATTATATTCGCGCTGGCTAATAGGGAAATGGATTGTGCTCTGAGGCTTAGTTGGAGGCTTTGGGAAAGCATGCTTTTGGGGTGGCCTTGCAGGGTTACCCTAGAATCCTCCAAGGCAGCTATGTTGCCCCAAACCCACAAGCTACTCCTCCTCTTCTGAATCCTCATCTGTGTTTTTCTTTTTTCCCCTGCTAAACCATCTTATTTTGATTTGAGCCCCAGAGAGACAGACTGGTCCCCCACCCAACAAAGATTGGAGCTCTCTGAAAGTCCAAGGAAATGTCACATGACAGAGGTGATCAAACCCCACACTCTAAACCCATCATCTCTCAAAAAAGTAATATTAAATTTAAACTTGGAAGCCCGTGAGCAACCCATTCTATGGCTTCCAATCAGCCAAACTAAGGTCCTAGAGCAGCACATGTCTTCTTTGGACAACGCAGAGATTCAACTGATTGTTTGAAACACTGGGATCATCCACGAAAGATTGTTATACCTATTAGTAAAGGCAACTTTGATTGATAATGGGTACAGTACACACACAGGAACTAAAAACACAACTGCATTTACAGACATTACATGATGGGCCTAGAAACAGAAATGATTTTTTCTTTCCTATTATGGCTGGCAAAGGAAATCACTAAGCAAACAAATGACATAAAACTGATGACAGAATTTTTAATACAAGTAAAAGCATGAAGTTTTTAATGTGATTTTCTTTCTTTCTTTTCTCTCTCTTTTTTTTTTTTAGCTGTGGCACGTGGAAGTTGCCGGGGCCAGGGATCAAACGTGCACCACCGCTGTAACCCAAGCCACAGCAGTGACAATGTCATATGCTGAGCCAGGAGCAAACTCATGTGATTTTCTTTGATATACTATTTAAGTACAATTGACATGCCAATTTCGAAGTTTGACAGATAGATCTCCTAAGAATTTATCCTTATTATTTTATTACTTTAGTTGGATACTCTTCAAAGCATTAAATTTGCACTTTTTTTACTTTTTTTTTTTTTTTTTTTTAAGATTCTACAGTTGAGGGTGAATTTGACCATTAGGCTGCAAGCAGTAAGTAAGGTTTTATGGCAGAGGTAGAGGATATATCACTCCAGCTGCAGGGAAGAACAGTAACGAGCTGGTATTATGTGTTAAGTAGTAAATAAATAAACAATTACAATGGCCATCAGGCTCTGCCTGTGGTCTTAATCCTGTATTCGCCCCTCAACTGAATAAACACACTTGACACATCAGCCCATTTAGAATCTAACAGAATATGAGTTCCTGTTGTGGCTCAGGTATAATGATCCTGACTAGTATCCATGAGGACACAGGTTCAAACCCTGGCCTCACTCAGTGGGTTAAGGATCCAGTGTTGCCATGAGCTGTGGTGTAGGTCACAGACATGGCTCTGATCCTGCGTTGCTGTGACTGTGGCATGGTCCAGCAGCTGCAGCTCTGATTCGACCCCTAGCCTGGGAACTTCCATATGCCTTGGGTGTGGTCCTAAAAAAAAGTAAATAATAATAATATTTTAATGAAATAAAAATGAGCTAAGAGGGGACAGAATAAGAAATAAATATACAATAAAGAGAGAGAGAAAATAAAGAAGTGTTCTTTTGAAATCATCCTGTGTATTCGTACACAGAATGCATGAAAGCAAACAGATGTGAGGGCCCTTGGAACTTAAAATATGGCTGTGTCCTGGTCATTTCTCTGTCACAGAAAAAGAATAAGCTCTTCTCAAAGCCTGGGTCTCAAAGAAGGGCTAACATCAAACAACCCCAGAATAACCAGGAGACTAAAGCCTGAAGCTATTCAACTTCCTGCCTTGCAACTAACTAATCTATTTAGAGCTGGAGGGGCACCACAGAATTGCTTTCCAGAACAGAAGCAGCACCAAGGTCCAAGAGAAGGAGCCAGAACCAGGAGTAAGAAGACTTGTGCCACCTCCCACCTAGTTCTTCCCACGCCCCCCACCCTGGGCAGGTCCCTACATGTCCCTTCTCTGGAGGTGAACTCGCTGGCCTTCCCCCCATGTGGCTGGCTGCCCGGCTCAGCACACCTGGGAACCGCATACCTGGAAATGGCCAGTGAGAAGCGTAGGAAGGGCTTCCTGGCAGAGGAAGAAATGGGCTCTACTTCCAGCGACCCGGCCCCCACCCTGCCGCTGGCAGCCAATGCCTCCTGACTGTTCTTCTGACTTGCTGGGCCAAGGGCACCTCTATATTTGCAAATTGTCCTGTTCCCCAGGCTCCATCCTTAACTGCTAGTTTCTAAGCACTCAGAGGTCCTGCCAGCTCCTGGGTCTGGCTCTCCCTTTGTTCCATTCCCAGTCTGGCCTTGGCAGTCCCTCGTCCTGGCCTCAGATATCTGCCATAATTCAGGGTCCTGGCATGGCAACAGTACTTTAACTAGAAACCGAAAATTATTTTGGAAAATGACTGAGAGCCGATATGAGAGGGTAGAGCCACTTCCACAAACCAGTTATGCTGACTGATGGACCTGGCATGCTGTTATTTGTTAAAACTTAGGAGAAACTTCGCAGAAATTTTAATATCTTTCTTGCTTCCCCCACCCCCAACTAGAAGAAGTCAGATATGTCTATCACTCAGGCTTACATTCATATACACAGTTGAGCAACTTATGAAACTGAGAATACTGTTAAGATTGAAACTAAAAAATGAAGTGTCTGCAAATACCTTGTAATAACCTCAAATACCCACCATGTCACCAAAAAAAAAAAATTATTATGATGTACTCACATTTACCCAAAAGATACGATACCATAACAGTCTGCATAATAAAAAAAATTGATGAGTTATTAAAGCATGTATATTATCAAAATCTATAGGTTACTATTCTAAGGTAACTCAGTGTTGAACTAGAACCATAAGAATAATTAGTCTGCTTTCTAGATATGTTTTAAAGTTCAAACATCCTAACTGATCTGTCTTTCCTCTATCCTACAACTGAATTACATTCAAGGTGATAACGTTATTTCTACCTGCTGTTTCTCTAAGAATGGAAGAAAATAATCTGGACAATAATGCAGAGATGATAAATATTCACCAGGCAGCATTTTGCACAAGACATTTCCTTTAAAATCCCTGTTGGATTAGCAATAAATAAATGAATGAATGGAAATCTAACTTGTCATTGCTGCTGGAAAAATTCCAAACCAGTATCTGGTTAATATTTTTCAAATCTAGTAGCTCAGAAGACTTTCCTCAGTCTAAGGTGGCATTGAAATGACAGTCCAGACATGTTATCAAAGTGAAAAGAAACATATGATTCAGGTTCCTTTAAAAAGTCAAACTAGTTTGACCAGGTGGGTTTTACTCCTCCTGTGCACTTGACCCCTATCCTCCTTGGCTGCTGGGACTGATTAAGAGGTGTGAGCCATCCCACCCGAGCTGCTGTTTGTTCAAGGCGATGAACCTCAAGGCTGCCAAACTGTTTCTCTAGGCAATGAACCTTACAAAGAATGCAAGGAGCCAAGCTCTTGATTGTAATACTTTCAGTAACTACAGAAGGCTTCTCTTGAAAATGCCTTTGGTGCTTTATTTGCTTTTTTTGTTTTGGGGTTTTTTTCTGTTTGTTTGTTTGTTTGTTTTTTTTTTTGCTTGCTTGCTTGTTTTTTTTTACTAAAACTTGAGAGTCAGCAGTTCCAAGTAGAGACAGTTAAGATTCCCACCTCCCATCTCACTAGAGTCACTTATGAGCCCAAGAAAGCAAAAGGGAGCTCAGACTATTTACTCACTGTGTGGAACCCACTGAACCACCCACCTGTAGCGTGGAGTAGGGAAAGGAGTGCCTGAGCCAGGCTGAGTAAGGATGCTCACAGAAGCCGCCCCAACCCTCCACCATCAGCTGGATTCATAAGAAATGCAGATAGTTCCCATTTTTATCCATCCCCATTTGCTGCTCTGTTTATTCTTTGCTACTTAATAAGCAATTAGATTTCATGTCAAATGGCTTTGGTCCACCAGTTCAAAGATTTCTACCCATGTGCAGATAGATAAAACAACACAAGCACTGGCCCAATACATAAAAATGTACTTAAGATTTTACCTTAAAACAGTATACTTTCTAAATTGTTTAGAAGGAGCACAATCTGGCTAAAAGTAGATTATCATACTTCACTGTACCCCCAGTAAGGGGTAGTGGAAAAAATTCGTAAGACCATAGAACTAGTTTGGAATCTAGATATAGGACTTACTGGCTAGGTGATATTAGGTAAGCTAGAGTAGCTCAACTACACTACGCTTCAGCAGCTTCATCAATAGAGTAAAGACAATACTATGTAAAAGGGTTCATATGCATTCAAGGAAAAACGTATAGGAGGAGCAGAGAGCCATACTAGGACACACAGGCATTTAATAGTTATTAATGCTACTAAGACACTATTATAAGCATATAGAAGGCTTTGAAAAGGATCAAACTCTAGACAAATGTAAGATACCGTCAATGACCATATGCTTGGGTTCAGCACGCGGGCAATGTGAGAGGGTTGCAGTTCTGAATTTAGAAACAAACACATAAGTAATAACATAGGACTAGGTAAAGAGAACAGTGAAATAGAACATAGAGTCCAGGATCTATATACATGGTCTGTTGATTTCCAAATTAAGGTGCCAAGTGAATTCACTAGAAAAAGGAAAGTCTTTTTTTTTTTTTTTAATTAAATGTTGTTAGAATATTTGAATATTTATACTGGCAAAAATTCAATCTCTGTTTCATGTCATACACATAATTTGCAATCGATCATAGACCTAGACATAAAACCTAGCATCATAAAGCATCTAGAAGAAAACATAGACTTTTATTTTTTATTTATTTTTCTTTTCTATTATAGTTTCTTTCAGGATATTGAATATAGTTCCCTGTGCTATGCAATAGGATCTTGTTTATCCACTCTATTTATAATAGTTTGCATCTGCTCTGAATATCTTTACAACTTTGAGGCAGACAAAGATTTCTTAGACTGTATATAAAAAGCACTAACCATAGACAATTATAGGAGTTCCCATCATGATGCAGTGGAAAGGAATCCGACTAGTAACCATGAAGTTGTGGGTTCGATCCCTGACCTCGCTCAGTGGGCTAAGGATCTAGTGTTGCCATGAGCTGTGGTGTAGGTTGCATATGCAGCTTGGGTCCTGTGTTGCTGTGGCTGTGGTATAAACTGGCAGGTGTAGCTCCAATTCAACCTCTAGCCTGGGAAATTCCATATGCTGTGGGCACAGCCCTAAAAAAAAGAAAAACGAAAAAAATTATAAATCAGACTACACTGAAATTAAAACTTTCTGCAGCATTAAGAAAATGAACAGGATTTCCTGTCATGGTGCAAGGGAAGCGAATCCGACTAGGAACCATGAGGTTGCGGGTTCGATCCCTCGCCTTGCTCAGTGGGTTAAGGATCTGGTGTTGCCGTGAGCTGTAGTGTAGGTTGCAGACACGGCTCGGATTTGGCGTTGCCATGGCTCTGGCATAGGCCAGCGGCTACAGCTCCGACTAGACCCCTAGTCTGGGAACCTCCATATGCCACAGGTGCAGTCCTAAAAAGACAAAAGGAAAAAAAAATTAATAGACAAGCCACTGAACAATGAAAATAACTGCATAGATGTATCTGATAAAAGACATATCCAGAATACATAATCACTCCTACACAATATCAATGAAAAGACCAACTATCTACTTTAAAAGAGGGCAAAAGATTTGAACAGACATCTCACAAAATTAAAAAAAAAAAAAAGACTGTCCAATAAAAACATGTAAAAATGCACCATGTGAATAGTCAGCAGGGAAATCCAAGTTAAAAATCGCAATGAGATACCACCATTTCACACTCACTAAAATTCTGAAACAAAAAGACACACAATATGTATCTTTGAGGACACAGAATACTTGAAACTCCCATGTGTTGCTAGCGGGAATGTAAAATGTTGCAATCACTTTGAAAGACTAGAAGTTTCTTGTAACATTAAATTTATATCTATCCTATGAACTAGCAATTTCACTCTTGAATATTTCCCAGTAGAAATGAAGACCTACATCACAGAAAGAGACTTCTTGGTAAGAGGAGTATCAATGAACCCAAATGTTCATCAGGAAAATGGGTATATTTTAATTTGGTCATCCAATAGAATACTGCTCACAAAAGAACAAACTACTAATATGCACATCATGTGGATGGCTCTCAAAAACACCATGTTAAAGGGAAAGAAGTTAGATACAAGAGGCTGCACGCCATCTGATTCCATTTCTAGAAAAGCCAAGAGCAGGCCAAACTAACCTACAGTGACAGAAATCAGAAAGCGGTTGTTTTGTTGAGGATGGGGCGGGAGGAAAGATTGAAAAGAGGCACAGGGAACTTTCTGGAAAAATGGAAACAGTCTATATCTTGTGAGTGGTGGTCACATGACACGAAGGTACACAGTTGCCAGAACTCATCATATTGAACACTGAAGATCCCTCTATGTTCATATTTATTAATTACGCCTCAATTAAACATAAGGCCCAGTAACTTAGTCCCCATCCTCACAAAGTTTGCAAGTGTGTTGAAGACCAAAGGTATTCATTTAGATTATTAAAGAAATTAAAGTATATTTAGAGTTCCCTTGTGGCACAGCAGGTTAAAGATCCTGCACTGTCACTGCTGTGGCTCTGGTTCAAGCCTTTCCCTGGGAACTTCCCAATGCCGTGGGCATGGCCAAAAAAAAAAAAAAAAAAAGGGAAAATTATAAAGTACATTTATAAGGTATTTGTGGAGTCCAGTTCATTCAAACATTATGTTACATGTCACATAACAAAATGTTTTTCATGAAGCCAGGAAACAGCACGACCTGGATGAGGATTTTAGGGCATAAAGAACCACTTTTGGCCTTCCTTCCCCATGATTTCCAGTGGTTGGCTGAAAAGGAGTTGGCAGGTGTCTGCAAAGGGGGCCATTCTCTTCTGGCAAAAGAGCCCTCGGTTATTAAATTCTTCCTCCTCCGGCCTGGTTCACCTCCACTGTTTATTGTTTTGCCTTGTTTATCTGTGGCTGCCAGCCTGAGGCAGGCCCTTGTCCTTTGTGTTCTCCCCTCAGGGATTAGGCCTCACTCAACACTTGGGAATGTTTTCCTTACTGATCCCACAGCGGTCACAACATGACTAAGAAAAACAGCGAGGCTCCGGCTCTTGATCAAAAATCTAAATCATTTTTCCCCTTGTCATCTGTATTCCTGGGTTAGCTTTCCGTCCTTGTATCCTAGAGCAATCCTGCTTTTTGACGTGTGATGTTCTAAGTGATAGCGACATGGGCTGAAAACTTAAAAACCACTTAAGAGAAACCATTCCTGGCACCCTGGGTCAGTGGATCAAGGGCAGTGTCTTGATGCAGTGCAAAACAAACAAAAAAAAACCCCAAAACACGGTGGGTGCAGAGAGGGAGAAGCCAAGAACAAGTCCTTTATTGGGGGCATTGTTTCCATTTCTAAACTATTCCCTGGCGTGTCCTCTTTTCACTTGCAAGTGGAATATTGTTCCCTTTCTCTCCGCCAGCAGACCCGGAGCGGGAAGGAGAGGGAGAGTGTAAGAACTGGTGCAGGGAAAAGGTACACAACATGGTTCATTTTATGAGTCAAACACATGGAAACAAGGTGGCCCGGGGTGTCCTGTTTGGCTACATTGTTTCTCCCTCATTTAGGGCAGATAAAATCCCATGGAGCAGTTGGAGACAGTTTGCAAGGGAAGGGAATTCAGAGCCCGCCCTCTAACCTTTTGCTGTCTTCTCCCCATTCAGTAAAAACACTTAGCACATGTGACTAGAGGGAAGGGCAATCTAATTGATAATCCCCTGGAAATGCCACTTGTGCAGGTGCCGTCTCCATAGCATTCCTTCAAACCAATGGAGGCCTCCCACTTGGGGATGACATTTGTTCTGGCCTTCTATAAGAAGGCCGTCTTGGGAGTTCCCGATGTGGCGCAGTGGTTAACGAATCCGACAAGGAACCATGAGGTTGCAGGTTCGATCCCTGGCCTTGCTCAGTGGGTTAAGGATCCAGCATTGCTGTGAGCTGTGGTGTAGGTTGCAGACCCGGCTCAGATCCCGCGTTGCTGTGGCTCTGGCGTAGGCCAGCAGCTACAGCTCTGATTAGACCCCTAGCCTGGGAACCGCCACATGCCATGAGAGCGGCCCTAGAAACGGCAAAAAGACAAAAAAAAAAAAAAAAAGAAAGCCATCTTTTAGACTTGGACTCCTTCAAGGTATTTAACCACCAGACTTCCAAAATGTCCACTTCAGATCCACGTTTCAGAGTTTCCAGATCAAGGATTGCCTCCCTCAAGAATTCCTTGACGACCTCTTTTGTCTCCATCCCTTGGAAGTTCTCCTGCTCCTCCTCTGTCACTGGGTCTGGCCTCTCCTTCCTCAGAGCACTTAGAATTTTCTTTTTTAAAATTTTACTTTATTTTTTGTCTTTTGTCTTTTTAGGGCCACACCCATTGCATATGCAGGTTCCCAAACTAGGGGTCGAAGAGGAGCTTATAGCTGCTGGCCTACACCACAGCCACAGCAACTCGGGATCCTTAACCCACAGAGTGAGGGCAGTGATTGGACCCTTGTCCTCATGGATATCAATCAGGTTCGTTAACCACTGAACCATGATGGGAACTCCAGAATTTTCAACCTTACCGATTTCCTTTTCTTCCCGCAACTCTCAGCTGAAGGACTGACTTCTTAGTGAAGCATTTACTATCTTTTCTAGGTAGACAGTGTCACGGTTTCATCACATTTTGTGGGGACTTCCATAAAGCAATCACTGTCTCAGAATTCCCATTGTGGAGCAGTGGAAATGCATCTGACTAGGAACCATGAGGTGGTTAGTGGGTTAAGCATCCGGCATTGCCGTGAGCTGTGGTGTAGGTCGAAGACAAGGCTCAGATCTGGTGTTGCTGTGGCTGTGGTGTAGGCTGGCGGCTACAGCTCTGATTTGACCCCTAGCCTGGGAATCTCCATATGCTGCAGGTGTGGCCCTAAAAAGACAAAAAAAAAAAAAAAAGATTACTCTCTACCCATCCAAAAATGGGCAGAAGACCTAAATAGACAGTTCTCCAAAGAAGACATACAGATGGTCAAAAAACACATGAAAAGATGCTCAATATCACTCGTGATTAGAGAAATGCAAATCAAAACCACTAATGAGGTACCACTTTACACCAGCCAGAATGGCCATCATCAAAAAGTCTACAAACAATAAATGCTGGAGAGGGTGTGGAGAAAAGGGAACCCTCCTACACTGTTGGTAGGAATGTAAATTGGTGCAACCACTGTAGAAATAGTATGGAGATTTCTCAGAAAACTAAAAATAGAATTACCATTTGATCCAGCAATCCCACTCCTGGGCATCTATCTAGAGAAACCATGACTTGAAAAGATACATGTACTCCAATGTTCATTGCAGCACTATATACGATAGCCAAGACATGAAACAACCTAAATGTCCATCAACAGCAGCAAGGATAAAGAAGATGTGGTACATATACACAATGGAGTATTACTCAGCCATTAAAAGGAAAGAAATAACAGCATGTTCAGCAACATGGATGGACCTAGAAATTATCATGCTAAGTGAAATTAGTCAGACAGTGAGACACCAATATCAAATGCCATCACTAACACATGGAATCTTAAAAAAGGACACAATGAACTTCTTTGCAGAACAGATACTGTCTCACAGACTTTGAAAAACATGTTTTCCAAATGATACAGGTTGGGAGGTAGAGGGATGTGCTGGGGGCTTGGGATGGAAATGCTGTAAAATTGGTTTGTGATCATCATTGTACAACTCTAAATGTAATAAAATTCATTGAGTAATAAAATAAAAATAATGCAATTACTTTCTAGTATCATTAGTCTTTATTAGTTCCTACACCTCTGGAATCTAGGAAGGGAGGAATGATGTCTCTGCCTCATTTTGTACCCAATACGATTTCTTATTCAAAGTATACAACAATATCACTTACTCAGGAGTGTGAGTTATTTATTGAATTTAGATATTTGGAGGTCACTATGACATTCTATTTCATCTGGTTTTCTTTTTCACTAGAGATATCAGAAACAATAGTGCCATGAGTATAAAAGTAGCAGTGGAAAGAAAGCAGCAGTGGTAAGTGTGGACAACTCTTTTGAGGACTTGACTATAAAAAAAAGAAATTGAGCTAGAAGAGTAATTGGAGGTAGAAAAAAGAATCATGATAAAAGTGGAGACCCAGGGGGATTTTTGAGAACAGAGCGTGTGTGTAGGCAGTGAAAGGGGGACCAGTGGAGAGAGAGAAACTGAAAATAAAAGAGATAAATCACAACAAAGAGATCAAACTCTTAAGGGAGACAGAAGAGCTGAGGTTAAGATGGAGAGTAAATTTTGGGAAAGAATAAAATGCCACTTATTCCAAGATAATAGGATGAAGGAGAGCATGAAGAAGTGAAAAGGAAGAAAGAAGAGAATTCCAGATGAAAATCCAACCAAGTGGAAATGAGAAAGAGCTTCAGCTTGAAACACCTTCTTAGTGAGTAACTTCTACCAGAAGTAAGAGAGTCGGGGGAAGTCTGGAGGGCTTCAGGAGGGAGGAAGGTTGGAGGAGTTAGTGAGGAGGAAGAAAACTATGCAGTGGTGACCTTGTGAAGGTGTTCCTGTGCCCCCTTCTCATTGATTCTCCCCTGAAATGCTCCCCCCAGTCCATTTACTTACGAAAATACAAATGAAGAGCTACACTAGCAAAATAGACAGATTTAAGAACTGGCATGAACAAATTCAGGATAAATCAATTTTTTCAAAGTCACTGTGAGATTCAATTTACTAAGTTGGATTTCCTCAAGGAGAAACTTTTGGAAGTTGTACATTCAAATAAGTAACCTGATGACTTGAAATCCATAGAGGAGAATTTATTCAGCCCTTCTGATATATGTAGGTCCTGGGCTGGGTCCAGGATAGAAGGGGTTTCCTGACCTTAAGAAGTATATTGACTAGTGATGGTAAGGTGAGGATGTCTTCCCATTCATTCGACAAAGTCTGTGTTCTACTGTGTGCTGAGAATCTTGCCCTATGTGCTGTAGACAGACAGATAGTATAATCTCTCATTGTGAGTATATATTATCATATCATCTCTTAGAAAGATGTATGTTAAGCAAATATCAAATCAACTATTTAATTATTTCATAAGTGCTGAATAAATGCTTCATAAATGCATAAGGAAAAAGCATTAAGGAGAGTTCCTGCTGTGGCTCAGGTGGTAACGAGCCTGACTAGTATCCATGAGGATGAGGGTTCTGGTCTCACTCAGTGGGTTAAGGATCTGGCATTGCCATGAGCTGTGGTGTAGGTTGCAGATGTGGCTCGGATCCTGTGTTGCTGTGGCTGTTGTGTAGCATGGCAGCTACAGCTCCAATTCGACCCCTAGTCTTGGAACTTCCATATGCTGAGGGTGTGGCCCTAAAAAGACAAAAAAGAAAGAAAAGAAAAAGCTTAAGTACTAAGAGAACATATAACAGACCTAGAAAGGAGGTCAGAGAAACTCTTTCTCAGGAATTAAAAGATATAAAAGAATTATTTAAACTAGGAGGTGGGAGTGCCCTCCAGTCAAAAACAAAACAAAACAAAGCAAAACTATCTGCTGAAGGCTCAGATGCAGTAAAGAATGAAGCTTTTGAGAACAGGAAAGGGTATCAGAGTGGCTGACACACCTGCAATAACGGGGATGACACATCAGGGTGAGGGATGAGGACAGAGAGGAAGGCAGGATTGGCCTTGTGCAGAACTCTGAAAGTCACGCTGAAGAGTTTGGATTTGACCCTAAAAGCAGCAGAAAGCCACTGATGGTTTTAAACCAATTAGGCTGCACTTTTTAAAAGGTTTATTTATTATTAAAAAATTTTTTTTGCAGCTGCACCTATGGCATATGTAAGTTCCCAGGCTAGGGGTTGAATTGGACCTGCAGCTGCTGGGCTAGGTCATGGCCATAGCAATGCCGGATCCAAGTTGAATCTGTGACCTACACTACAGCTCAGGGCAACACTGGATACTTAACCCACCAAGTGAGGCCAGGGATTGAACCTGCATCCTCACAGACACTATGTTGGGTTCTTAACCCACTGAGCCACAACTCCAAAAATTTATTTTAAAAAATATATATTTTGGAGTTCCCGTTGTGGCTCAGTGGTTAACGAATCCAATTAGGAACCATGAGGTTTCGGGTTCAATCCCTTGCTCAGTGGGTTAAGGATTGGTGTTGCCATGAGCTGTGGTATAGGTTGCAGATGCAGCTTGTGGCTCTGGCATAGGTCGGCAGCTACAGCTCCTATTAGACCCCTAGCCTGGAACCTCCACATGCCGCAGGAGCGGCCCTAGAAAAGGCAAAAAGACAAAAAAAAATTATATATATATATATATATATATATATATATATATATATATATACATTTTGAAGTATAGTTAATTTTGAATGTCATGTTAATTTCACATGTACAGCACAGTGATTCCGTTATACATGTGTGTGAGTGTGCATGTATGTATATTTTCAGATTCTTTACCCTTATATGTTATTACAAAATTTTGAGCATAGTTCCCTGTGCTATAAATTGCTATCTATTTTATATATAGTGGTGTGTATATATTAATCCTATCCTAATCTAAAAGGTAACTATGAGAGTTACCATTGTGACTCAGCAGGTTAAGGACCTCATGATGTCTCTGTAAGGATGCAGGTTTGACCCCTGGCCTTGCTCAGTGGGTTAAGGATCCTGCATTGCCACAAGCTGCAGCGAAGGTTGCAGAGGCCATCTAATCCAGTATTGCAATGGCTGTGGCATAGGCCTACAGCTGCGGCTCCCATTCAACCCCTAGCCTGGGAACTTCCATATGCCACAAGTGCAGGCTTATAAAAAAAATAAAATAAAAGATAACTCTGCCTGCAGAGTGAAGGATGGATTAGCAGGGACATCAAGATTAGATGCTGGAAGATCAGCTAGGAAAATACTATGGAAGTTCAGCACAAGAGGGGAGTGTGGCTCGGACTGGGATGTGGAACTGGAGGTGGAGAGAAGGAGGTGGATTGGGGACAGGTTGAGCAGGACCAGACAAGGGACAGGGTCTAGGAGAGGAGGGAGACACAGAGTCACCTATGGGCAAGTGAGTGGACAAGATGCCCTCAACTAAGGCAGACGCATAGAGGGAGCACCTCCTACTCCAGCCATGCAGTAAGAAAGTATGAATCTGGAACCTCATACCAGTTCCCAAACCAGCCCTGCGCAGGCTCTTGAGAACACTAGCTCCTGGGGACCAATGCTGACAGGAGCGTGGTTGGCGGTAACTGAAAGATGGAGCAGTTTGGCTGACGCTGATGTACTCATGTGCTATCTGACAGGGTGTTAGTCTTTCTTTCCTTCCTTCTTTTCTTGGCTGCTATCTCAGTCTGACAACAGGAACAAACGGAACTCTATGATTTGATTTTTTTTTAGTTTCCAACAGCCTTTTTACATAATCTTTAACAATAATCAGCCTTTGAGTGTCTGGGCATGGGCTGTACCCTGGGCTCAGAGACACTTATCTTCCATGCTTAGATGAAATAGATGAAAGTATTCAGTCTATAGATAAAGCACTAGGCAGCTAATGCAGCATTAGGCAACGTGTTTTCTGTTCTACCTTTCAGTCCAACCATTAAAAGGGCCTGGGCGCCGGGATTTGCTGGACTATCTTAATCCCACTTCACCTACTGTAGCTGTTTACTCTTGGTGATGGGTTTGACACCGTTAGGACAGCATGGAAGAGGCACACGGCCAGCTTCTGTTCTCTTTTCTTGAAAAGGAAAAGGTAAGGATTCAAAATTCAAAAAAGCTCAGATTCTGGTTCTAAGGAGGAAGAATTCCTGCTTCGTGAAGTAGTCAGAGCAAGGGCAGGCTCTTCACCAGCCCCTCCTAGGAAATCAGCATCTCTCAGCCTCTGCTGGGACCACAGGAAGTTAGTGCTCAGAGTGTCCCCAACCAACACTTGGCCATAGAATTCCAAGGGGAGATTTGGGGAGAGGAAAGACTCTGATGGCCCATGTTCTAGTCCTAGTTTGGGTATGAATTAGCCAGATGACCTTGGAAACATCCTGTGTGTTCAGTTCTGCCATCTTTGAAAACATAGGATGAAACGAGGTGGACCATCTCATCTCAAAGTCCTTAAAGCTTTACTTATCTTGGAAGAATCAAAATACATCCAGGTCAATGTTCCTTTTTTTAAAAAAAAAAAAAAACAGACAAAAATCTTTTTTAAAAATTGAAGTTGAGTTGGTATATAATATTACATAAGGTACAGGTGTGCAATATAGTGATTCACAATTTTTAAAGGTTACACTCCATTTATAGTTATTATACAATGTTGGCTCTATTCCCTGTGTTATACAATATGTCCTTGTAGCTTATTTATACATAATAGTTTGTACCTCTTATTCCCCTGCCCCTATATTGCCCCTCCCTGATTCTTTCTTCCCACTGGTAAGTACTAGCTTGTTCTCTATCAATGTTGCTTTTGAGAGATTTACTTTATGAATTTCTTCTTTTCTTGCTTGCCAACCAATGACCTTGACAGAAGAATTCACTCTCTTTTCATGATGTGGAGTTTATGTAAGGTGTGATGCAAGGTAGGAGGGTCTGCTCCTAGTTACTAGTTCTCTCTTCTCAAGGATGTACTTTCCCCAAGAGCAGGCAGCCTGTCTGTCTTGTTCCCCATTGCAGTAGTGCCTGGCATACAGTAGGTGTGTAGCAAATACTCACTGAATGGAAGCATGAATATTCAGGGACCCATCACCTATAAGGGGATGAGGAGGCTCACTTTCTCTCATAAAAGGCAAGATCAGGCCTTAATGAAACTGAAATCTCACTAAAAACAGAAGTCTTTATTTTCAGGAAGAACCCAAAGACCTGGATCACCAAGTAGCAATTCTGTTTGCAGAACAGGAAACAGTGTCTTGTGTAGAGTGAAGCTTCTCAAACTGGGGTTTGACACAGCAAGATGTTGGAATTACATAAAAACAAAAACCACAGGATCTTTATGATCATCAAAACAAAGAGGTATACTTCATGAAGTAGAATGCAAAATTATCATCACTTTGGAAAGTAAGAAGTGAGATTTACATTTTATGGAGCAGTGCAGGGAAACAGCAGTAGACTGGGGCCAGAGACCAGGAGCCCACTCCAGGGAGCTGGCTCTTTGACTTTGGAAAATCACCTCATCTCTGGCCTCAATTTTCTCACTTAGGCAAAGGAGATTAGACTAGACGGTCTCTAACACTTCTTCCAATCTTAAAACACTTTGATGATGATTCCACAGGAAATGAGTAAAAACTAGTCTTATATAGTTGTAGCCTCTGAGACATTTTATTATTGTGTTGATCTGTTCTCTGGCCTTAAAGTGACTTGTATTAACTTCAGGGGAAGGTAGGAAATCTCTAAGATCAGATCCTCTAAGACACTGCATTTTCATTCCCTCTCCTCACTCTCCTTCCCTTCCCTATCTTCCTAGATAGAAAGGTAAGTATGTAGGTAGATGAAAGATGGATGGATGCATGGATGGATGGATGGATGGATGGATGTCTAGATAGATAGATAGATAGATAGATAGATAGATAGATAGATAGATAGATAGATAGATAGATAGATAGAAATGAAATGCTTCCAGAAAAATGCTTGCATTGAACCCAGCTCACTCTTTCTGCTACCTGTATCTTAAATTTCTTTTCTGCCAGTACCAGCGTAATTCTTGGAAAATCACTTTGTCTTCCTTTTCTCTCCGCTTCACACCATTCATTTGCACTTTAATTGTTTCCTGTGTGTCCTGCACCCTCACCAATCCACGAAAAGGTCATTTCCTTTTCAAAATGCAGCCAGTCCAATCCTGTGGCTCCTGGGCCATCCTCTTTCTCCCTCTACCCACCCTCAATACCCTTCATCCATGCAGAACCTTGTACAAATTAGACACCAGGTAAGTACTTGCTGAATTGAATTTCTGAATGTCCGCGTATTATACTTAATGTTAGTGAAAGGACCCCTACTCCTCTTACTAACATGCTTTCTCTTCAGGGGAGAGAACCCCTTTTGGCCAAATGAAACTTCGGATAAACCAAAAATGACAGAAATATAACAAAACTACTCCCACCCCACCAAAGGAAAACCTTCTAAGGATGATAAACTTTCACAAGTTTGGATAATAGCTTCTCTCTACCCTGGTGTCTGTCTCCACTTGTCAAGTCCTAATGGCACTTCAAGACTCATCTCAAATATCTGCTCCTCCCTAAAGATTTTCATGACCACTGCTAATGAAAATACTTTCTCCATCCACTCTACCCTAAGAACGATGTGTTGCTATGATCTTTCTGGTATCTATCTCCTCATGTAGTATTATAAATGGTAGAAATCCTACTAAAAATAAGTTGTTGTTTTTTTTTTTAATTTCCCCGATACATTATTTTTTTTTCTATTCTACAGCATGGTAGCCCAGTTACACATACATGTATACATTTTTTTTTCTCACATTTTTCATGTTCCATCATAAGTGAATAGACATAATTCCCAGTGCTACACAGCAGGATCTCATGGGTAATCCATTCCAAAGTAAAAATAAGTTTCTGGATAGGCAGTGTCTCTTTATTTTCCTTGCCATATGCACCAAAGCACATAGTAGATACCTATGAAATATTTGTTGAAGAGAGGATGATCATAATGTCCACAGAGTGTTTCAGTGTCAGACACTTTGCAAAAATGTGTTATGATCGCTATTTCCCTTGATGAATCTCATCTCAACTATCATAACAAGTTTAGCCCAAGGGGTCTTTCTGAGTTGATTTTGAGGAGTATCGAGAGAAATTGCAGAACTGCTAGGAAGTGCTGGTACCATCCCCAACTAGAGAGTTTACTGGTTCTAAAACATTCATCTGTTCATTCAATACATATATAATGAGCAACCTAGAGGTACCAAGCACTGGAGAAACAGAAATGGATAAAACAAAGTAGGAAAAAATCCCTGCCCTCATGAAACTTCCCTTCTAGGATTGGGGAGAGATAGACAATAAAGCAAGTAATTGTATGATATAATATAACAGACGGTTGCGAGAGCTTGGAGAGAACTAACACAGGAAAGGGGAGGGGAGTATGGGACAGTGGCTGAAATTTTAAATTAGGGTGATCACAGTAGGACTCTGAGAAGCTGATATGTGAAGAGATGGGGGAGCAAGGCTTGTGGATATCTAAGTAGGCAGGGGTGGAAAAGCATACCAGGCAGAGAGACTGGTGAGTACAAAGGCCCTGAGGCCAGTGACAGTGGTGAATTTGAGGAATTGCAAGGTTGGAGTGGCTGGAATGGAGGGATTGATGGAGAAAACAGACGTGAGGCTCAGGAGCTAAGGGAGTAGTACTTTGTAGGGCCTTTCAGGCAATTCCAGGAATGTCAGAATTTACTCTTGGTGAAGGGGAGCATTTCGGCAGAATCATGGGATGTAACTTTGGTTTTTAAGGATCACTCTGGCTTCTATGTTGAGAAACATCCATAAGAGAGCAAAGGTAGAAACAAGGTGACCACCTAGGAAGCTACTACAGTAATTCAGGTGACACATGATCGTGGGCTGGGCCAGGATGATAGAGGTAGAGTGAGAGGTGGTGGGTGTCTGGATAGGTTTTGAAGGTAGAACCAGAGGTGTTTACTGTGAAATCAGAAATGGGATGTACATTAAAGATAGGAGTCAAGGGTGATTCCAAGATCTTGGATCTGAGCAAGTGGCCAAATAACATGGAGACAGAAGGCTGTAGGAGGATGGAGGCAAAAGGGATCAGAAGTTCCTTACTAAGTTTTACAATTCTGACCAGACATCATAATGGAGTAGATGTTGAGTAAATGGCATAAAGGCATATACATTTACCTCTTTAAGAGGCTGATGTTCTTGAAGGTTTCAGGCTAAAAATCCAGATTTGGGATTAATCCCATAAGGCCATATGAGATCACTTGGGGAGGAAGTGTTTATGAGCAGATAAAAGGTATAAGGCTTGAGTCCTGGATGCCCCAACTTTGTATGATGTAGGGAAATGAGAAATAAAAACATGTTTGCCTGTTTTGATTCTGTTTCTAAATTGCATCCCTTAACTCCCTAACACTCAGAGGATCCTCTAAAGTAAACCTACTGGGGTCCTTCTGCACTACGGCCAAACACTTCTATAACTGGCAGCTTCTCAGTTACCATTTTCTAGAAAGTCACTTCAGAACTGTCTACCAAAAACCATCTATATTGGGCTTAGGGGCCCTATATTCTAATCCTATCTTCTCTCTTTTGCTTTTGAGAGTAAAAGTGAGAAAAATGGAGAGGGGCGATACTTGATCCCTTCAATAGTATTTTCTAGGTAAAGCCATTCTGGAATGTTCAACTACAAGATGTATATTTGAACACCAAGATATGTGAGTTATCTTATCCCAATAATTAAGACTAACTACTTTTGTTTAGAAAGATGTAAACAGGACTAATGAATCTATCTTTGGCTGGATTCTTGTCAAATACACAGAAACCTTGAGCCCAAACCCAGCCACACCAGAAGTTCTCTTATTTCAAAGGAAACCTTTTACAATTTATTTTTAATGTGTGTTTTATGCCTGGCCCTTGAGGTTTTATCACTATGAAGTTTTTTTAAATATGAAAATTACATTAAATAAAACATTGAAACTATTTTCTGATTTTCCCACCTCTTCTCCCACCAACACTGAATGAAGGAAGAGGTGGGAAGAGAATTGCAGTCCTATTTATTTTTGAAGTTTGAATAGTTAAAATGTTAGCTCACTGAGGAACAAACAAGATTATCTGGAAAGAAATCATAGGGAAAGGAGATCTAAAAAAAAACAGAAAAAGAAAATAAGGAAATTTGATACCATGGGTTAAGTGCTTCCTAATTTTCTTTTTCACCAACCTAAACTTTGTGTTATTACCTCATTGTACGTCTCAGAATTTCTCAAACCACTAGACAAAGGGGTAGAAAGTACACAACTACAAAAGTCTCCAAATCCTTTTTCTGTGTCAGAATACAATACCAGCCCCTCGTCCAATTACATAGAACTATTCCTCTCTCTTTGAGTTGCAGAAAGAATACGTCTCTTAACTTGTGCTCCTGTTCAGCAGGCATCTCTAACTGCATTTTAAGCAACTTAGCAATAACAAAGGAGATGCAGACACCTACACCTCTAAATGGATATTTACTTGGAAAAGTTTGAGTCTTTGTTGAAAAGAGAGGGCAAAAAAGAATTCCAAATTTCTGACGCTTCATTGATATTGAGTCTCAAAACATAGTGCACACATTTGTAGATGCCTAAGGACTTGTGTGCCTGTACAAGCCAATGGAGTGTTTTACTTGTTCAGGAAGGCCTGTGGAGGAACGCAGCCTTTATAAAAACACAGACCTATTACTTGGTGATAAAAAAGAATAAAATAATGTTACCTGCATTTTTTGCAACATGGATGGACTTGTAGATTATCATACTAAGTGAAATAAACCAGAGAAAGACAAATATGATATGATATTGCTTATATGTGGAATCTAAAAAAACCCTGAAAACAAATGAACTTATTTACAAAACAGAAATAGACCTACAGGCATAGAAAACGAATTTATGGTTACTAAAGTGGAAAGGGGGGAAGGGATAAATTAGGAGTTTGAGATTAATATGTATACACTACTGTATATAAAGTAGATAACCAACAAGACCCTATTATACAGCACAGGGAAATATACTTGATATTTTGTAATAATCTATAAGGGGAAATAATCTAAAAGAGAATATTGTTATATTATATACGTAACTGATTCATTGAGCTATACACCTGAAACTAACACAATGTTGTAAATCAACTGTACTGCAATAAAAAAAAAAGAAAGAAAAACACAGACCTGGGTTTGAAGAGTAGTTACGTCACTTTTACTACCCGAGTGTATGAGGGCAAGTTACCTCTTTAAGCATTAGCTTCCTTGTCTTAAAAAAAGAAGATAATAAATATCTTTCTCATTGGATTACTATTTGTTTATTTTTTATTTTATTATTTTATTGAGGTATATCTGACATATGACATTATATTAGTCTCTGGTGTCCAACTAAATGATTCGATGTTTGTATATATTGCAAAATGATCACCACAGTGAGTCTAGTTAACATCTGTCACCATACAGAGTCACAATTTTTTTTTTCTTGTGATGAGGGTTTTATTGAGCGTGTTTTGAAATAGGTATTATTGACTAGAGGGGAAGCACATAATTTTTTTTCAAGGAATCACATATTGTGGTTTGCATCACCTTTTTTTAAGGCATTACCAAATCTTTGTGACTATTACTCCAGGGCAAGTGATGAGATTTTTTTTCCCTTTTAAATTAGATGTTACACAAAAAATTTCCCAGGTTTTTGCAAATTCAAGTATTCAGGCATTAGAATCATTTTTGAAAACAACCATTAGCTATCCTTAAAATTGAGCTAAGCCAAATGAAATCTTAATCTCAGAATTTCATTTCTGAAGCTATATTTACATTCACATAATTACTTTTCATCTTTGTATGGCTCAGGAGTAACCAAGTTCTTATGATCTTGTTTCCTTCTTTTTGAGTTTTCTAGAGAAATCCAGATCTTTTTTTTCTTTTTGTCGGACCATAACCAATAGTGGTCTGATGTGTTCCATGTATCTCTAGTGTAATTTCCCATGTAATTCTTGGGGTCAATTCTTAATTTTCATTTCCCAAACATTTTCTGTGATTTTATCAAACTACATCCCAACCCTTAATGACTTACACAGACAACACGGTGACCCAAATCTAACATGGTCTTTAGCCAACCACCTCTGGATGGGGATTTCAAAAATTAAGCAAAACCAGCCCTTGATACTTCTTGGATAGAAAACCAAGGAAAAGAGGATATGGGTTGAGTTATTTAGTAGATGATAATCTTTCCCATAATCAGCACTGACTGAACCAAGCATCTCTTGTTAGTCTGAGTTTAACTGGAGGGCATCCATTGAAATAATATGTAAAACTAAGGCGCTATTACTTTTTCCCACTGCAATGCTTTGTTTGTCTAACTTTTTTTTTTCTTTCTTTTTTTTAGGGCCATACCTGTGGCATATGAAAGTTCCCAGGCTGGGGTCAAATCAGAGCTGCAGCTGCCAGCCACAGCCATAGCCATAGCAACGCCAGATCTGAGATGCGTCTGTGACCTACACCACAGCTCATGGCAACACTGGATCTTTAACCTACTGAGCGAGGCCAGGGATAGAACTCAAATCCTCATGGATACTAGTTGATTTCATAACCTGCTGAGTGTCTAACATTCTTGGAAGTAAGGAATTCTACTTGTACATTTCACAACCAACTGAAGCTTATTCCCTTAAGTGCTAAAACTATCTATTTGAATCAAAATCATTATAAAAATCACTATTTTTATAAATAGTGATTTATAAAATTACTCAACAGAGTGCAATAAGCATGGTTTCACATTAATGATTAAAGTACAGGAGTTCCCATTTTAGCTCAGCGGGTTAAGAACCCGACATAGTGTCCATGAGGATGCAAGTTTGACTCCTGGCCTTGCTCAGTGGGTTAAGGATCCGGGCGTTGACACAAGCTGAGGAGTAGGTTGCAGATGTGACTAAGATCTGCTGTTGTTATGGCTGTGGTGTAGGCCTGAAGCTGCAGCTCCAATTCAACCCCTAGCCTGGAACTTCAATATGCTGCAGATGCTTTAAAAAAAAGTTCATAATTGTTGTCATTTATATTGATGTATACTGATGACCTGCAGATATTTTGTATTGAAAAGCTTGGGCACACTCACAAAGGCTGCAGATGACTTTTTTTTTTTTCTTTTTGGTCTTTTTTTTAGGGCGCACCCCCAGCATATGGAGGTTCCCAGGCTAGGGGTCAAATCATTTCTGTAGCCTCCAACCTACTCCAGAGCCATAGCAACGCCAGATCCAAGCCACGTCTGCGACCTACACCACAGCTCACGGCAACGCTGGATCCTTGACCCACTGAGCAAGTCCAGGAATCGAACCGGCAACCTCATGGTTCATAGATTCGTTTCCGCTGTGCCATGATGGGAACTCCGACCCTTTTTTTTTTTTTTTTTTTAATTACTTGCCACTTCTTTCTTGGGCTTTAGATTTTCTTTTAGAGTATCCGTTACAGCTGGTAATCTATCTTCCCCATTTTAACTGTCTACTGGGGGTGGAAAATCAAAAACCCAATACCGTTAGAGCTGTACCTCAAGAAAAAGCTTCTAAGTGGAAGCTTGTGGGAATATCCTAATAGTAACGTATATAACCTTTAGTGCATGGCCTTCTTGGTTTTTTTTTTTTTTTAAGTGCTTTCTAATTTGATGAGAACTTCTGTGTTCGGGAGGAGTCATTGTTTGAGTGAGAGCATTTCCTTATAAGAGGACATAAAGCATTTAATCCTCAACATCTCCAGCATCATCTTGACCAGACCTGCTTTCCTGCACTCATTAATGGGAAGAGACCAGTGAAGTGACTTTCTGCAAGGCAAGTAACAATAGGGGCAGAACCAGATACAGAGATTATGTCTTTTAACTTTTCTGATCAATTCAGTACACTCATAATAACTTACAGGACTTGCACTTAACTGAAATTTCAGTGGAGGTGTTTATTTTGTTTTGGTTTGGTTTTTTACATCAAATGCTATGGACAGAGCACAACCTGTTTAGGACAATACTACACTTAGTGATTTCCCTAAATGATTAGTTTTCATACACGGAGTAACTTCATCAGTGGGGCCTGTCTCTGTCACTTGGGGACTCAAAGATCTGAACCCAATTTAGACTTTGTAAAATGAAAATTACTGCCAATCATGTGGCCCCTCAAGAACATGTAATAAAGTAAAAGGACAGATGTGTTTCTTGTCAGGTGTCTATAATTCTACCTGTTATGTAGAGAGCATTAAGTTGATTTATTTGATTTTTAGGAGGGTAAAGTCCTATGCAAAAATCAACAGCCCTTTCAGCCTAAATCTTTAGAACACAGAGTTCCTCTTTTAAAAGAACTGAGGTAGGAGTTCCTGTCCTGGCGCAGTGGTTAACGAATCCGACTAGGAACCATGAGGTTGCGGGTTCGGTCCCTGCCCTTGCTCAGTGGGTTAACGATCTGGCGTTGCCCTGAGCTGTGGTGTAGGTTGCAGACGCGGCTCGGATCCCGCGTTGCTGTGGCTCTGGTGTAGGCCGGCGGTTACAGCTCGGATTAGACCCCTAGCCTGCGAATCTCCATATGCCGCGGGAGCGGCCCAAAGAAATAGCAAAAAAAAAAAAACTGAGGTAGAGTTGATTTACAATATTATACAAATTTCAGGTCTACAACACAGTGATTCACAATTTTTGAAGGTTCTCCATGGCAGTTATTATAAAATATTGGCCATGTATATATTCCGTGTACTGTGCAATATATCCTTGTAGTTGATATATTTTGTACACAGTAATTGGTACCTTTTAATACCCTACCCCAATCTAGAACACAAAGTTTTTATTCAAAGTGTAGCAGCATCTGTGATTAACAGATTTATCAGGCTGTTGTCTATTTTTCTTTCTTTCTTGCTTGCTTGCTTGCTTGCTTGCTTGCTTTTCTTGCTTTTTAGGGCCGTACCTGCATATGGAGGTTCCCAGGCTAGGGGTCTAATTGGAGCTGTAGCCGTTGGCCTATGCCACAGCCACAGCAATGTGGGATCTGAGCGGTGTCTGTGACCTACACCCCAGCTCATGGCAACGCCAGATTCTTAACCCATTGAGCAAGGCCAGAGACCAAACCCAAGTCCTCATGGATGCTAGCCGGGTTCGTTAACCACTGAGCCACTACAAGAATTCCTATTTTTCTTTTTTAATGTAAGCACCAGCCACATAGGCCACAGTAGGAAAGTACACTAAAAGCACAATCAGCCAGGAAATTTCTACCTGATATGGCAGCTTTACAGTGGGTGGGGCAACACCAATACAGGAATGGAGGATGGCTGAAAGCAAGATAACTACTCAAGCCCAGCCAGAGGCTAAGTGGAATACCATCCTGATAAGAGGGTCTGTCCCCAGCCCAACATGAAGCTTTATCACTGGACAGAGAGAATGGGTTAACTCCTTGTTGTCCACAGGAAATAAAGTAATGTTTAGTGGATGCTTCACTCAGTGCAATTGTTTCTCTCTTACTTTAAATTCTGCTCACATCTTTTACGATTTTTAAAATGTAGACCTACCCATTTGAATACGGACAAGCAAGCAAGCACAAAGAGAGAGAGAGAGAGAAAAAAAAAAAAACAACTTAGCTTTCATTTTGATGCCCTTGATAATTCAGTGGAGTCTTTTGAAAATTAATGTAGTACAGAAAGAGAAAAATGTGAAATACAGAACTGAGTTGAAACTGAGATTACCTTCCTCCAACAAGCTTTCGGGGTTTCCCAGGCTGTTGCTTACCTGGCTTTACTAGTGTTTTAGGGGTGGATTTTTATTCTGAATCCAGATCCCACTCCACCTTCCCCCCCCCCACACACACACATGCAGGCACACTCATCCATAAAGAGTTATGTAATGATGCCAAAACAGACAAGGAAGGGAAGTCAAGATTAACAGCAACCAGGATGGTGACGATTATAACTAACTCAGCAAGTTATATTTATACAGCACTTTCCCTCAAGAACCGCAGAGCTCTACACAGATACTATCTCACTAATTCTCAGTGCAGCTTTCTCAAAACGCCTTTATCCAAGCTCCCTCAATGGAAAAAGCGAGGTGGGGACTTCTGTGGCGAAGCTGGAAACAGAACCCAAGGCTCCTGACTTGCAGCCCATTGTTCTGTTCCCTCCCCCAGGCCACCTTCCTGTCAGGTGTCTGGTAAACAGGTTAACCGATCCGGTGATTAGGGTGCCTCCCGCCTACGTGGTGGAATGCAGCTTTTCCTTCTTAATATGAAATCTTTCGGCACAAATCCATGAAGCTGAAGATTCAAATACGATCTCTAATTGGAGAAAACGGACTCTGACCCAGCTCGATCTGAGCTCAGGCGTCAGGAGGCTGAGCACTGGCAGCGAACCAGTCGGACCCCGGCGACGTCGTGCGGGTGCAGCGGCCGCCTCTGGGGACTGCTTAGTGCGAGCCCGGGGACCAGGGCGGGAGAAATTGAAAACCAAGCTTCATCTGTTAATTTTTTGGACTCTCGAATGCCTCTGGCACATTCCTTTAAAAAAAAAAAGAAAAAGAAAGAGAAAAGGGAAAGGAAAAAGGTCCTGAGAAATGATGGGCGCTTGAACCGCTGGGCGGGGAGGGAGACAAGCATCCTTTGGTTGCCGGGCCCGGGTCGGCGCGCGGGCGACGGGGGGGCGGCCGCGGCAGGGCCGGCGCTTTCCCATGCTGTCAGGGGTGACCGGGTGACGACTCCGGCATTGTGGCGGCTGTTTTTCACACCAGCGTCCCGCTCGGGCCGGCTCCCTGGAAAGGCTTCCCCTCCCCCGCAGCGCCGGGCGCCCGCGCCCGCCCGGCTGAGCCCGCCGCCGAGCAGACGGCGCGCCGCGGTAATTGGGCACAGGGGCCTTTTTCAGAGTCGCTCAGTCGGTAAATGAAACGTCAGCTCCCCAGTGATCCCGCGTGTGTGGGGCGGCGGCGGCTGCCGAGCCGGGGCGCGGAGCCGCCCGGCAGCCGCTGCTCTTTCACAGCCTCCAGCCCTGCGCAGTCCTCGGCAGTGGCCGCTTCTGATCGTTTCCCGGGGCTCCCCCGCGGCCCCTCCTCCCGGGAGCCCCAAGAGCCCTTGGCCCACACCAGATGCCCCTGCAACCTCCTAGCCTGGTGCAAAACCCAGAGGCCGAGATGAAATCCCGGCGTAGTCGTCTAGGTCAGACTTCGAAAGCTAACTAAATTCATTTTGGTTAAGTAGCAGCCTGTCCCTTTTATTTAATGTGTACCTCAACGTGGACTTTTTAATCCAATTTGCTTAGATACTAACACTTAACTTCTAAAGTAATTTCACCTGAAACTGAACAGGAGCGCACATGGATCAACCCCAGCCTGCCCTGGCCTTGACTAAACTACTTCTCCCGGTTCAGTGGTTTGTAAATTGCCAAACATTTCTCAGCCAAGCCGGCAGCAGCCACTGAAAAATGGCTTCTTTCACCAGCGCCTTCATTCTGCTTCAGGAGAGGGAGCTTGAACTCTTGGGAAGGAGCGGAGGTCCTTGCCCCGCTCAGCATCACTCACTTGTGGGGGCTGATGGGGTCACCACTAATTGCGGTGGGATATCTGGGCTTTCTAACTTGTGCGATGACCTCAGGGAATAGGACACAGCTGCCAGTCCTGAGGGAACCGCTCCTCCCCACCTAAGGGACAGCCCAGACGCTGCGCGTCCTAAAGAGCACAGCAACACCTCTTACTTACGGGCCAGGTGTCTTACTATCACTTGTTTATTCCTCACAACAGTCTGCTTTATGGCTGGTAAAACGAGCTTCTGGAGGCTCAGAAATTTACCCAAGCTGCACAGTTAGGAAGTGTCAGGTCTTACTGACTCCCTCCTAAGGGTTCCACAGTCTTGGGCCTCCTAAGGGTTCCACAGTCTTGGGTGAGGAAGTGTAGGAAGAATGTTGTATGTGGTACAGCAGCAGAGAAGACAGAAGAGGAGGGAGGAAGGGACAAGGCAGTGTACTTCTTGTTATATGCTAGTCTCAAAACCATGCTTGTGGAAGTGACCTTCACATTCTTCCTGAAGGGACCCTGCATTAACTTCTCCATCTACAGGGTTTCCTCAAAGACTTGATATTTTAACCAGCATCAGAGGTGCCAATTTACCTAAAAATGCTCACTGGGGAGGATTTCCAGCTTTCATTCCTCACTCAGAACTCAGATAAGCTAGTGAAGAGTGTGAAACTAGCTGTGTTCCTGTGTGGCTGTAACAGAATGCCACAGACTAGGCGGCTTACACAACAGACATTAATTTTCTCACAGCTCCAGAGCCTGGAAGCCCAAGAGAGGGGTGTCAGCATGGTTGGGTCCTGGCATGAGCTCTCTTCCTTGGCTTTTGATAGTCACCTTCTTAACTGTGTCCTTACAGTGTGGGGTGGGGGCAGGAAGGGGTAAGGATGGGGGGAGAAAGAAAGGGGGAGGGTTCTCTTTCCTCTCCTTATAAGGCCACTGTTGTGTCTAGGAACACACACACACACACACACACACACACACTTAGGATGTGATTTAACCTTAATTACTTCCTCAAGTCCCTGTCTCCCTATACACTCACATTGGGGTTTAGGGCTTCAACGTATAAATTTGGGAGAGGGGAGGACACAATTTGGTACATAGCACCAGTGATTCAGCACAGTTTCAGAATTCAAAGCTGTGGTACCAAACTTCCAATTATAAGATACATAAGTACTGGGGATGTCATGTACAACATGATGACTATAATTAACACTGCTGTATGATACCTATGAAAATTGTGAAGAAAATAGATACCAAAGAGTTCTCATCACAAGAGAATTTTTTTTCTTTTTTGCTTTTTAGGGCTGCACCCAAGGCCTATGGAAGTTCCCAGACCAGGGGTCGAATCAGAGCTCAGGTCAGGGCAACACAGGATCCTTAGCCCACTGAGCAAGACCAGGGATGGAAACTGCATCCTCATGGATACTAGTCGGGTTCATTACTGCTGAGCCACAATCAGAATTCCTCATTTAAAAAAAAAAATTGTATCCATACAAGGTGATGGATATTTACTAAACTTACTGTGGTTATCATTTCATGATGTATCTAAGTCAAGCCATTAAGCTTACACTTTACACTTATATGGTGATGTATGTAAATTTGTATCTTAATAAGACTGGCCGAGGAGGGAAAGCTATGATACCTTCTATAGTAACAAACACTTAGATATTGGTTAAGGCATTGATATTAATGAAAATAGGGTAGGAGTAAAAAGGAGAGAACAAAAGTGATGACCTTGTTGCTGCCATAGAATAGGTTTACATTTTAGAAGTCGTGACTTGATATTCATTATTTGGCACATATCGTTAAGTGAAGCTTAAAGCCATCTTCAGGGTCTAATAACATGAGACTTTCTTCAAGTTGGAATCTCCTTACAATGCCTCTGACACTTCAAAAATTAGACTCCTTTCCAAGTTCTCTTGTGGTGCAGTGGGTTAAGTATTGGGCATTGTCACTGCTGTGGCTCCAGTTGCTACTGTGGTGCGGGTTCAGCAGCTGGCCTGGGAACTTCCACATACTATGGGCGTGACCATAAAAATTAGACTTCTTTCAGGAAAGGCAATAAGTTATGCTTCCTAGAGAATCATATTTAAGAAAGTTTCTCTTGTAACTAGAAGCAACTTATACAAACATTTTTTACAAAGCTAGAATCACTTCTTTGAGCAATTTTGGTTTAAGCTAATGTGTCAGCGGAATGCCACTTTGGTACAATTTTCATTTATTTAAAAAACAAGTCCAGGGAGGCCAGATTGATCAAGAACCTGACTATGTTTCTACGTATGTGAAAGAAGAGGAATCCTACTGAAAAGGCTTATCTTTATTTCGGTCAAGCATATGGACAACAGAAAGTATGATTTCCTGTTCAATTTCTAATGACGTTTCTGTAGATTGACTCCATTGTGATAAAGAGCTTGGAATTAATGGCCACCTCATTCTATTAAATTCTTCTCTGACCTCAATGCCCAGGTCAGAAAAGAAAAATGATGTCCAGGATCCAGAGAGGCCAGACATGAGGGGAAAAAAAGCAGCTCTAGCACTGGCCTAAAGAAGTGCTTCCTTCTGCCAGTAAATCCTTCAGTCATTTACATCTTAGTGTGAATTCGTTTTCCTCTTAAGTGATGGATTCAATCAATAAATGTTGCCACAGTTAAATCTTTTCACAAATGTTTTATAAGTAGAGAGTGTATCTTTCCATGATCCCCATACCCTCTGAAAACCTGTTATTAGATCACTGGAAGCTTTGATGGGACAGAGCAAGAAGTGAAAGTTGGGATAATTCCAGTTGACTACGCCTGGCTTCCTGGATAGCAAGCCTGGGGTTGGGATGGGTAATTGATAGAAAGAGGATTAGGGCTTCAAAACTTAACTGCTGAAGGCACTTATGGAGAAGGAGCATGGAAGGTGGATTGGAAACTAGACTTAATGTGCTTTGTGGTTTCACTAGATTAGATTTCTGGACATGAGCAGAAATCTGATATACCAACGCTGGGATGTCATCTCCTTTTGGTAGGAAGATTCAAGTGGACCCTCACAGACCCATTTGTTATGTCAGAAATAGAGGTTACTAAACTGCTGTCACTATATATGATTGAGGTAACTCTTGCTTAGAAATAATAACTAAAGCATGGCATCCTAAAACATAACAGTTCAACTTTCCCGAATTCCTGGGCTATCTATTCCCCTAGGTTTATACATTTATCTTTTGTTTCAATAGACTGGCCCTACTAAGTAAGCCACATTTTACTGGAAAACTTAGGCATTATTTCTTGACCAACAACTATAGAATAATTATTTAAACACTTTTTATTGTGGTGAAATATATGATATTTTAAATTTTAACTATTTTTAAGCATACAGTTCAGTGTCATTAACAACGCTGTGTGCAACTATCACCATGATCCATCTCCAGGACTTTTTCATTCTCCCAAACTGAAACTCTACCCATTAAACCAAAGTTCCCATCCTCCCCTCCCCCCAGCCTCTGGTAACCACTGTTTTTTTATTCCCTGTCATTAGGGATTTGACTAGGAACCTCATATAAGTGGAATCCTACAATATTTGTCCTTTTGTGTCTGGCTTATCTCACTTAGCATAATAACTTCAAATTCATCCATATTTTAGAATGTCAGAATTTTCATTCATTTTATTTTTTGAAGATTTTAATTTTTTCCATTACAGTTGTTTACAGTGTTCTGTCAATTTCTACTGTAAAGAAAAGTGACCCAGTCATACATACATTTATTTTCTTTTTCTCACATTATCCTCCATCATGTTGCATCACAAGTGACTAGATATAGTTCCCTGTGCTATACAGCAGGATCTCATTGCTTATCCACTTCAAATACAATAGTTTATATCATTCGTTTTAAAGGCTGAGTAGGTATATACAACATGTTGTTTATCTACTCATCCATAGATGGAAGAAATTAATTTTTTTTTCCTTTTTATGCCCACACCTGCAGCATATGGAAGTTCCCAGGCTAGGGGCTGAATCAGAGCTGCAGCTGCAGGCTTCCACCACACCCATGGAAACACCAGATCCAACTTGAATCTGTGACCTACAGTGCAGTTTGTGGCAACACTGGATCTTTAGTAGTGCACTGATTGAGGCCAGGGATCATACCAGCATCCTCACAGACACTATGTTGGATTCTTAACTGCATGAGGTGCAACGGGAACTCTGGAAGTTATTAATTTTTTAACAAGCAGGCCAGTGTTTACACATAAAAATGATGCCGTCTTTCGGATTAGCGCACTTGGAAAGTTATTTGTTCAGTGATGACTGTTGCTATGGGCTGAATTACGTTTTCCCCGAATTCAATGCTGATGCCCTAAGCCCAAGTACCTCAGACTGTGACCGTATTTGGAGGTAGGACCTTGAAAGAGGTGAGTGAATTAAAAGGAGGCCATTAGAATCGGTCCAAATCTAATCTGACTGGTGTCCTTGTAAGAAGAAGAAATTTAAACGCACAGAGATAAACCAGAGATGTATGCACAGAGAACCCGCCATGGGAAGACACAGTGGGAAGACCACCACCCACAAGCCAAGGACAGAGGCCTTAGGAGACATCAAACCTGCCGACACCCTGATCTTGGACTTTCAGCCTCCAGAAACGTGAGAAAACACATTTCTCTTATTTAAACTACCCAGTCTGTGTTATTTTGCTAAGGCAGCCCTAGCAAAACTGGTTACAAAAATAGATTTGGGATGCTTTTATGGAATTGCCTCAGAATTAGTTTAAGCCTATGCACCCAAATCGGCCTTGTTATTTTACAGTCACAAGCTTAATCACTAGCTTTTTTGGCTTTAAATGGCTTTTAACTCTTTAACAAAAAATCAAATCCTCTCTTAAAGGATAAAATGCCTTGTACTGAGGATATTCCAAATAATACTCTGCCAACTTTGAAGGCAATTCTGAAAGGAAATTGCTTTGAGCAAGAGCAATAGAGTTGAAATGAGTGTTCAGTCTCCCAGGGTAACTAGCATTAAGGATATAACACTCATCAAGATCTGTATGCTTGGTTATATTTGCTTTATTTTATACTCCTGCCTCTTCTATCTAATAGAATGCATGTGCATTTGGAACTTGCCTCATGCTTTTTTTTTTTTCCTCCCAAAAGCTCAAGCGCTTCAAAGAGCTCCATGACCTGACTCTTAAACTAAAGCTCCAGAGCCTTCTGTTTCCTTAATCTGCAGCTGGATTGCTTTGATACTGTGGTCAAAGGATCAGCTCTCAATGGGGCTCAGTTCATGGGCAAGCTCCAAGGCAGCCCTCTCTCTTCTGCCCTCAGAAGGAACAAATGAAGGTGGGGGTCATGATGAAAACACAGAACCATACGGAGGACAGAGCAAGTTCAGGGAACCTAGGCTTTTGTGTCGTGAGGGAAAATAACTCTGCTTGAAATTGGGAAACTTAAGCTGTAATAGGCCCTTCAGTGGGTGGAGACTTAACATTTGTCAGACACTTTCCAAAAAGCTTTCCATTCCATTGTCTTGTAAAGTTATTTCACCACAAAAGAGGAGTTTGGAAATAGGAGTCATGGTCGCTGTCATCATTGCATCAATCTCTGCTTTTACCGAGGGTCCTTGTCTGCTAATATCCCATTGGAAAAATTTCAAAAATGACACTAAGAATCTCATTTATTTTTTTTAAAAAAACTGAGTCCTATTTTTCACTAGACTGAGCTCCTGGAGGGTGGGGTCAGTGCCATCACCTGCCTTCCCAGTTCAGCACAATGTCGGGCACTTAGTGGCACTCTATAAATGTTGAATGAACGACCCAGAGCCCTTCCCTAAGTTTTCAGTTCCTGTAATTCCTCTATCCTTCGTCATGGTTTCCATCTCTGTCCCATTACCACCTGATTTTCTCTCCTTCTGCAATCTTCATGTTGAAACCCAAATGTATAGTAAAACTTTGCCCATGGCTTCATCACAGCTCTGAATGTGAATTTGTTAAGGTTGGAGCTATGAAAAGTGAATGAGCAGTATTACAAGCCTGGGTCTCAATCACTTGGAAAGGGACTTGGACTGCTGTTCTGTCCTCCTTTTGTTGACCATCTCTCAGGCAGAGAAAGAAGGATGTCATAACCAAAGTTACCCCGTCATTACAGAAGTCAAATGGCTTTAATGTAGCCCCTCAGACTTCAGATGGGTCATAAAATTAGGTTAATGCAAGAGAACTCTTTGGTTAAGAAAAAGAAATTCTAGGGCATGATGACAATTGTTTTGTTGTTGTTGTTGTTGTTGTTTGCTTTTGAGGGCCACACTCTTGGCATATGGAAGTTACCAGGCTAGGGGTTGAATCAGAGCTATAGCTGCTGGTGTACGATACAGCCACAGCAATGGGGGATCCGAGCCACGTCTGTGACCTACACCACAGCTCACAGCAATGCCAGATCCTTAACCCACTGAGCAAGGCCAGGGATCAAACCCGCATCCTCATGGATACTAGTCATATCCGCTGTGCCGCAATGGGAACTCCAGATGACAATTCTTTTCATGGAAGAGAGACAAATGGACCCAAACATCTGTTAAAACATCCACCTTTGTCCCTCACTGTTGGAGTTCCATGGCTGGTGTGAAATTGAAAGAATTCAGTCCACTATTACCCCAAAACATGCCATATGCAATTATTCTGTACATGGACAGAGACCAAGAAAGCTACCTCCCCCCACACAGTGAAAGAAATGTGAAGTCCTTATCCTTAAGAAAATTCTTTCCCTGTGAGACCTCACTCTTCCAGCAGACCACCGTGCAGGCTGCTGGGTGGGGGCGGGGCACACTCTTTGTGGACACCAAAGCCCCAAGCAACTTCTGCACTTGGCAATCACATCTATTGAGAATAAGCTCTCTTTTTTGAGGATCAAGGCATACAACATGCACAATGTACCTTGTTTCCTCACAAGCTATTTTATTCCTCATTACTGCCAAGAGAAAGGGCCTATAAGGGCCCTTGACATGTAAATGTCTAATTAGGAAATTTTCAAAGCTGACATCATCTAAAATGCTCAGGTTTTTTTTTTTTTTTAAATGAAGAAAAAGAAACAAGAATTTATCATTAGACTGCTAAAGAAGTCCTCCAATAAAATAAGCTTCTTATTTGTACATTCCATTCAAGCTAGGCTAAGCTGCTGCTCTCATCCACTAAGTCAAATGTACACTCTCATTGAGGACAGTCCTGGGGGCATGTGGTATTTATTCACACCCTCCTTGTCCTAGCTTGGGTTTCCCTGAAGCAAGAGCCCCACACCAGGGCTTGTGTGCAGATAGATGATCTGGGAGGCAGTCCTAGGAAGCAGGAGAGAGAGATCAGGAAAAGTAAGACAACAAAGGAGGGGAGGAGTTCCCAGTGTGGCACAGGGGGTTAAGGATCCTGTTTTGCTGCAGCTGTGATGTAGGTTGCAGCTCCAGCTTCTGGCCTGGGAACTTCCATATGCTGTGGAGGCAGCCCAAAAAAAGAAAACAAAAGAAAAGAGGGGAAAAAAAGAAAATGAAAAAATTAAAAAGAAGAAGAAAAGGAGAGGAATACATGATTTCAGGAACCAAGGGCTTGATTCTTCTCAAGGACCACCAGAGAAATCCACCTAATGGCTTCCAGAACCATCCTCTGAAAGATATAGGCAGCAGGTCCATATATCCATCAGTTCCCATCTCGTTAGTCAATGATCATTGTCAAGAGTGTTAACTTCACGATCTATGCGCATGCTTGGGCCAAGCCACCACTCATCAGTACCATGATGACCTCAGAGTATAAAGCAAAAAAAATGTGATATATTACCTATCACTGCAAATTAACTCATGCCCAAAGTTAGTAGCTTAAAACCGCAAACAATTATTACTTCACAGTTTCCATGAGTCAGGAATATAGGAGCAGCAGGGTCATCCTAGCTCAGGGTCTCTCATGATGTTACCTAGGCATCTTGCCACCGTAAGGCTTAATGAGAGCTGGGGGATCTGCTTCCAAGACAGCTCACTCACATGGCTGATGGCAGAAGATCCTAGTTCCTTACTGGCTATTAGCATTAGTCTTTAAACTCATCATGTGAGTCTCTTCATAGGGCTGTTGAGTGTCCTTACAGCATGGCAGCTAACTTCTTTCAGAATGAGAGTTCTGAGAGAGAGCAAGAAAGAAGTTACAATATCTTTTATGACATAAGCCAATAGTATTTATGTTATTGGTCACAGATATCAATCCTGATAGAATGTAAGACTACCAAAAGGTAGAGATAAGCAGAGGCCATTATATAGGCTGGCTAAAGCACTGTCCATACAAAATGTACCAAAACCTACACAGAACTGTGTACCCCAACCATGGATGAATTAATACGATGAGGATATGTTGTGGTTCCACATGTCTGTTGGAGATATGGCCCCTTCATGCCTTCTATCTCTCAGATTTGATCATCTTATTGGCTCCCCAAGTTCAACCCAATGTGATGTTCAATTAAACAAAGATCTCAGAAAATACTGATGGGAAAAGTCTATCTACAGTTCTAAAATATAAATGCAATAGCTGATCTGAAAATGGCATGCATCTTGGCTGGATAAAATCATTCTGAAAGTTTATTTGTTTTCTTTTATTCCTGAACCACAGCAGGCAGGCTTCAGAAGCCAATACATGGCTGTCTGCCTTTAACAGGGGAGCAGAACAGATAATGATGCTCTGGTTTTAGGGACTGGGACAAAACCCAACTCTAAAGGAAACAAATCCATGTTAAACACAAATTGTTAATCAAATGATTCATCAGAGAAGATTCATTTTGGTTGAAGTGCACTTAATACTCAACAGACTCCCTTGGACTATTGGGGACCATACAGAATAATGAAAGAATAATGAACACATGCCTCAAAGTCATAATTTATTGAAACTCATGACAAATTTTGCATAGGGGTAGAAAAAAGCATTTCCACCTACAGAGTAGGCTGAAAAAAAACATTGGTTGCAAAGATAAGTAATTGTCCATCCAATATCCATCTTCCCTTATTTCCTTAATTACAGAACCCAGTTTTGATGCCCAGCTTAAAAACACTTCCCATCTTCTCTGGTAACTTGGATTGGCCACATTACAGTGTTTTGACCAATAAAATTTATGAGAAGTCTACTGACAAGCTCTAAAGTTTTGCTTTCCTGATATACACATTACTCCTGTCCCTGCCTAGAAGGTTGCGGTAGTGACTGGAATCCAAGTAGCCACTCTGTAGTCATGAGGAAAAGGCCAAGAATCACAGAGACCTTGAGCCACCAAACAACCAGTCACTGAGAACAAGAAACCTCACTACAGTGTTAGTCACTGTTGTTAGCTTCTCTTTTGTGTATGGTTGAACTGAATCCCTAATGAATATTTTTAGATCACCCCTAACCAAGTGGTAATTTTATTGCATTGTCAAATTTTATCTTCAAAGAAGTAACTTCAAAGCTGTTAGGTTTGGAGTTCCTATTGTGGCTCAGTGGAAAGGAACCTGACTAGGATCCATGAGGATGCAGGTTTGATCCCTGGCCTGGCTCAGTGGGTTAAGGATCTGGCATTGCTGTGAGCTGTGGTGTAGGTTGCAGATGTGGCTCGGATCTGGCCTTGCTGTGCCTGTGGTGTAGACTGACAGCTGGAGCTCCAATTGGACTCCTAGCCTGGGAAATTCCATATGCTTTGGGTGCAGCCCTAAAAAAGCAAATAAATAAATAAACAAATAAAAGTTGTTAGGTTTGTAAAACCGTCATTGTTGATCTTCTCCTGAGAAAAATATTCGCCCATGATGATCCAGACATTTCTGCCCACTGACGTTTCTTTAGTCTCTGCAGTTGACTAAGCTCTCACAGACCCTTGGGGCTTTATATATGTGCCTGCCCCAAGTACCCCCACATTTCCTTACTGGGGCTTTTTCTGACTCCTCAAATCTAAACCAAGTCACCCAGTTACATTCCCATGCAAACAGAACTTTTTCTTTCTGGAACTTTCTGGAACCAAATTTCTGCTCATATATTTGTTTTTGAGAGTATGTGTATACTATGTTTCCCCACTGAAGCTAAGCTCTGGGAGGCCGGGGATGTACTGCCTTTGTTCACCCTTGTGCGCCAGTCTGTACAGCAGTGCCAGGTGGAACATGATGGCTGCACTTCTTCCAAGGAAGCCCTGGAAAGTTCCAAGGAGGGAGTAAATTTAGACACTCCAAGATTGTCCCCATACTGGATTCTACTTGTAGAGATGTTTAAGCTTTTCTACTTGTTTCTTGCTATTGCGTGTTCCTCACTGGAAGCCCCTAGGGAGCAGGAATGCTCTCACCAATGGGGACCTCCCCCTCGCAGGCCAGGTGTGTTTCTATGAAGTCTGGCCAATCAATCAAGTTTCCAGGATGATAGGTCGGGGTCTAATGCCCATTAGTCTCCCTAAACAGGGGGTGGGGGGCGGGAAACCAAAATTAAGAGTTGAGAACCTCAGTGCACTGTGTGTGTGTGTGTGTGTGTGTGTGTGTGTGTGTGTGTGTGTGTATTTTAAAGGGCTGCATTTTGAAGAGGTAAATACAGACTGGGAAATATCTGTTTACACTCTGGTAGTAGAGCAGGCATCTGGGGAGTATTTAACTATGGTGATACTTTGCTCCCAAGTAAAGGTTTTGTTTGTTACAATATGACACAGAGTTATTTGGCTTTTCAGAAAGGCACCATTCTCCTTCTGGGTTCTCTATCAAATGGGAAGCAGGATTTTAAGATAAGCTATTTTGAGGATATTTAAAAATGTGCAAACTGAAGTGAAAAGACTAGGAAAAAATGGAAAGGAATCCAACAAGTCATAAGAAAATTTGAAAATATAATACCTGCTTAGAAAATAAGTTACTGTTTGATGCTTCTCTTTGTTTCTTTTAAGCATCTACTACAATGGAAATGCCTGTAGTTGTGTCCTGCCTACCAGGATGGCTGGTTAAGCCAGGCTGATCAAGCCTTAAGTCTGAGGCTTGAATGACAGGGAGGCAGGAAGTGGGAGGAGAGAGACAGGTGAGGAGGTAGAGGTGGGCTGGAAGCTGCATTTCCAGGCAGAGGCAACACATAGTCGGGCTGAAGGGTCTCAGTTAAAGCGGGTCAGCTGAGGCAGGGTCTGGTATATTTGGGTTCTTATATATCCAGATTACTCAGGTTCCACAGGAGCCAAGGAGAAGAATATCTATTGAATAAACTGTCTCAGCAGTGATTGAATTCAAGGTAGTAATTTTATATATTGATCTTTTTTTTTCTCCTGGAATTAGGCTATAGATCCTAAAAAGTTAGTATTTTAAATATTAAACATTAATATAAAATAGACCAAATGAGGAGGGTTACAAATCAGCTTACAAATCGTTTAGTATTTGAGAGATCTGCTTGAAGAGGGAAAATATACTATTATTGAGGTTTTTTTTAAATACAATCTCAATACACTAAAAATACTGTGAGAAAAAAACATTTTTAAAAATCGATTATACTTTTTAGTGTCTTTTAGACAAGAGCTTTTCAAGGAGTTAGTTATCCACTGCAGAGTTGACATATCATATAGACCAGGAGTTCCCATCGTAGCTCAGTGGAAACAAATCTGACTAGTATATATGAGGACACAGGTTCGATCCCAGGCCTCCCTCAGTGGGTGATGGATCCGGCGTTGCTGTGAGCTATGGTGTAGGTTGGCAGATGTGACTCAGATCTGATGTTGCTGTGGCTGTGACATAGGCCAGTGGCTTCAGCTCCGATTGGACCCCTAGCCTGGGAACCTCCATATGCCGTGGGTGCAGCCCTAAAAAGACAATAATAGTAATAATAAAATAAAAATAAAATGTTCTTATAAAAAAGGAATAGACCAGAAAATAATAGAAACATGGAATTAATAAATCTAAGGTAGAGAACTGTATATGTCTGTACTTTCTATATCACTATAATAAAGGTATTAAATTTCAATCCAAAGAGGAGGTATTGCTTTTGACAGAAACAGAAATATTACATTTGAATGTTATTCCATTGGAAAACATTTTTTAATTTTTAAAAAATGTTTATAAGATTTTTCAAGGTTACTTTCCATTTACAGTTACTGCAAAATATTGGCCATATTCCCCTTGTTGTACAATAATACATCCGTGAGCCTATCTCAATAGTTGGTACCTCCACCTCTCCCACTTTGATATTGCCCCTCTCCCCGCCTCCCATCGGTAGCCACTAGTTTGTTCTCTGTATCTGTGAATCTGTTTCTTTTTTGTTATATTCACTAGTTTGTTGTGTTTCTTTAGATTCCACACATAAGTCTTCCTTTGTCTAACTTATTTCATTCAACAGAGTGTCCTCCCAAGTCCATCCATGTTGCTGCAAATGGCAAAACTGCAGTCTTTGTTATGGTGGCTGAGTAGCATTCCACTGTGTGTACACACTACATCTTCTTTATCCGCTCATCTGTTGACAGATATTTAGGTTGCTTCCAGATCTTGGCAACTGTAAATACTACTGATATGAATATTAGGATGTGTGTATCTTTTTGAGTTAATGTTTTTGGTTTTTTTTGGATCTATATCCCAGAGCAGAAATGCTGGGTCATAAGGTAATTCTATTTTTAGGTTTTTTTTTTTTTTTTTTTTTTTTTTTTTTTTTTTTTTTTTTTTGCTTCTTAGGGCCACACCCACGGCATAAGGAGATTCCCAGACCAGGGGTCCAATTGGAGCTACAGCTGCCAGCCTACCCCACAGCCACAGCCACATCAGATCTGAGTCGCATCTGTGACCTACACCACAGCTCATGGCAATGCCAGATCCTTAACCCACTGAGGGAGGCCTGGGATCGAACCTGCAACCTCATGATTTCTAGTTGGATTTGTTTCTGCTGCGCCATGATGGGAAATCCTATTTTTAGTTTTTTGAGAGACCTCCATAGTGTTTTGCACAGTGGCTCTATCTGTTTACATGCCCACCAAAAGTGTACAAGGGTTTCCTTTTCTCCACATCTTCTCCAACATTTGCTATCTGTGTTTTTGATGTTAGCCATTCTGCAAGTATGAAGAGATATCTCATTGTGGTTTGGCTTTGCGTTTCCCTGGTGATCAGTGATGCTGAGCATCTTTTCACGTGACCATTGGTCATCTGCATTTCCTCTTTGGAGAAATATCTATTCAGCTCTGCCCATTTTTTAAATCGGGTTGTGAGTAAACAACATATATATAAACAGCTCATACAACTCAACATCAATTTTTTTTCTTAAATGAAGCCTGATAGGCCAGAATATTCATCTGGAAGTTATGTACTTAAAGTCACATTCAAGTCCACAAAAAAAGGTGCCCTTTCTTATCTACTCTCTGGAAGATCACACTCATAAAGCTGAACTTGAGATCAGAAAAATGAGTAGCTTCTAGTATACAGCTTATATTAGTGCCAAAAAGTATACACAATTGCTTAAAAAATGTTTTTGTTACTGTTGTTGCTGTTGTTTTAACTGCAACTTGGCATGGGCACAGAAAAAGAGCAGTTCTATGTATCTGTTCTGAAGTCCTAATGGGTAAATAAATAAATGAATAAATCCCTAGAACTTGCCCATGAGATTATATGTAGGAAGGCTGTCTGATGTTATAGTCTAGCCGAGCCTCTTTCATAGCTCCTTCTGCTTGCATTTTCATTTTTAGGTAAATAGTAGAAATATTTCACCTGCTATGTCACAGCTTAATCTCTGGGGCTTGGGCTAGAAGAAACACAGACGAAATGGGAGTTTTACTGTGCGTACAATACAATTATTCATCCTGAGTGACATTGTTTTGTGTATATACATGGAGAAAAGTTTAACAAGCTATCATTTACTATGAGAATGGGGGCATATGAGTGGTTCTCAAACCAAAAAGCAGAGATTATCTCTTTGTGAGGACAAACTTGATTAAGAGGCACACTTGTCCACTTTTTGTCGTATTGAGCAGGGAACCAAAAGCTTAGCTTCAATGTAACCATCTTTCCAGCATCCTTGACAAAGCTGCTTGTCAACACTTGGGTAAACAGCATCTGTGAGTGATGGAGGGAAAAGTCCTCAGAGGCAGGAAAGCAGCGGGCACTGAAAATCTACCAGACCTGCATGCAATTCCTGAATGTACCAGAATGCTCAAGAGAATAGAGTTCTAGGCCTTTTCTTCTTCTGTCTCCTCAAATCCCCCACAGCCTTTTTTTTTTTTTGTCTTTTGTTGTTGTTATTGTTGTTGTTGTTGTTGTTGCTATTTCTTGGGCCGCTCCCGCGGCCTATGGAGGTTCCCAGGCTAGGGGTTGAATCGGAGCTGTAGCCACCGGCCTACGCCAGAGCCACAGCAACTCGGGATCCGAGCCGCGTCTGCAACCTACACCACAGCTCATGGCAACGCCGGATCGTTATCCCACTGAGCAAGGGCAGGGACCGAACCCGCAACCTCATGGTTCCTAGTTGGATTCGTTAACCACTGCGCCACGACGGGAACTCCCCCCACCGCCTTTAGACTCAAGAAATTCTTCCCTGGCTGCAATGAATATTGTGAATACTCTAATGTCTATGCCGACAGTGAAGTAAAAGAGCCCAGTTAACATAAAGTAGTAAGTCACCCTTTCAAGTCACACATACAGTCACCTCCTCTGCCCTGGAGGGCAATTTTCTCTAATAAATACCAACCACATTAACATAGCATTAGAAACAGTCAGAAAAATAGTAGATTATGTTTACCATATATTCTTGAAATTATTTTTGGGTACTAAACCTGACCTTTGCTGGAGAAGGTATTTTGTGTAGAATGTATATGGATGGAGGGCAGCAAAACACTAAACATGGGGACATGGGCCCAGTGACCAGCTTTTGGCTGGAAAATGACCAGGAGATATAAACCAGATTCAGATGGATACATGAAATCTGTTCACGTAGCATGATCTTTCAGAGCTTCTGTTCAAAGCCCCTAAAGCAAAATGGTGGCAGGGGTGGTAGGGAGTGGGGTTGGGTAAGACTATGGAAGAGCCAATGGAGGGGAGTCTAGAGATTATCTGTACTGATCTCACTGCTCAAATGGTCTGCTTCCTACCTTGGGGCACAGAGTTTGCAGAACATCTAAACTTTCTCTGTTGATAGAGGATTTTGTACAGTGATGGTCATTCAATCAACTCAATTACATTAAACAAATAGAGATTAATATTTTCTCTGTTCCTGACACTATGTTGGTCACAGAAGACACAAAAATGAGTAAAACATAATCAATATCTTGGAGATATTTAGAATTTACTTGAAAATTACAAGAAAATTTAAATAACCCTCTAAGAGATAAATCTACAAATTATTAGTAGGCTTCAAAGCAGAAATAATTAAACCAACCATCCTTTCATCCACTTATTTACTTAGAAACGTCAGGCCTGGGGTATTGTATCAGGATACTCTTAAAATTGATTGAAAAATAGTCAATTATTTTCTTATTTTCTCTCTTTTTTAAAAAAACCTTCATTTCAATGACAGAAGTTTTTAGTGTTTAAAACAGAGTTGTGGTTTTGGAAATAATGGATTAAAAAGCTTCAAAATAAAAAATAGACGTCAAAAAATTTCTGCACGTTTCAACAATTCTACAAAATTGCTCTCAACCCTCTTCTGAACTACTGTAAAACAAGCATTTAAGTTTGAAACAGAAAAACACACTGACACCAACAGAAGTGACAGCTGACAGCAAAGGAGGTGGCAAAAATGTTTAAAGCAAACAGAAGAACTGAAGGATCTTCACTGAGGACCATTTAGTGTATAACCCAAAGCTCCCTCACATAGATGAAGAGCACCAGGGGGGTTACTCCAAGAAGCTGGTACATTGACATAAGTAAAAAGTGTCAGCTGATAGCAAGAGTGATGAATAGGTAAAGGTAAAAAATTTCAAAGGGTGCAATGGTCCTGGGCCACTCAGTAGGAGTTGGCAGCTCTACCCATCTTAAAAATCCCTGGGAAATCACATCATTATGAAATTGTTTTCCATAATGGTGGCCCTGAGTCATCAAGGAAAACTTTAAATCCTGTTCAGTATTCTCTATTTTAAAAAGCAGGAAATGCTTTGAGGGCAGGAGACTGAGTAATCCATTTTAGAGTTTTCTAGGCAAGATTTGGTTATGTAGACATTTTTGTTTTTCCAAGCAACTGAGAGCTCTCTGATTAAGTAAGAGTTTACCGTCCTTTTGATCAACAAACATTGAAAAGAATTTTCTCTAATAAATACCAACCACATTAACATAGCATTAGAAACAGTCAGAAAAATAGTAGATTATGTTTACCATATATTCCTGAAATTATTTTTGGGTACTAAACCTGACCTTTGCTGGAGAAGGTATTTTGTGTAGAATGTATATGGATGGAGAGGTTGAGAGCTGTAGAAACAGCATGAAGAACATGTGGTTATTTGCACCCTTGCTGATGCCAGTATGAACTCACTGTGTTTACCGAATCCAAGTTCATACTGCTTCTCACAGGCCAGGCCGGTGAGATGAGGTGCTGGGGCAAGGAACTGGGACTTTATTTAGAAAGACAGCAGACCAAGATGGTGGTGGATTAGTATCCCGAAGAACCATCTTGCCTGGATTTGGATGCTGGTTTCTTTTATAGAACAAAGAGGGGGAGATAAGGAGGTAAAAGAAAAAAGGCAATAAGTTGTTGTTGCAAATATTTCCTGCTTCCCACCAGACTCCAGGGGGCGGTGTTAATATCTTCTTTCCTTCAGCCATTCATAGGTGGCCCTGGTCAGGATGTTTCCTGAGAGCTAAACCAAGGTATTACAGCTTAAAGCTCAGGCGTGGAAGGCAGGGTTCCCAGAGATGGGCAGCATGTGTACTCTAAGTTACAGGCAACATGCCTTTAGTGATTAACTTGTAACAAAGGCAATAGGATACAAAGGTTAAAGTAAAAGAAACAGGTCCAATAGGGAGTCGGATTTGATTTTCCTTATTACAACTTCACGGAGATTTTGTGGTGGAAAGCAGAGGTAAACACCACAGGTAAGGCCATGGAATTTGGAGAACATAAGGTAATGACCATGCCTCTATGTATCTCTCTGCAATAGATGTAAAGATTACATTGTTTTATCCCAACATGCAAATCTTGTCCAGGCCTGGGGGAAGGGCCATACTTTGGTGGACAGTCCATCTTTCATGTGGAGGAAGATGGTTTTGGAATGAAAAATAAATCATAGGGAAGAGAGGATACCTAAATTTCTCTGGGCCTCATTTGGAGCTGTTTGGATATGCTTGAGGGTGCTGTGTGAAGGAAAGCTATGATGAATGTAGAAGCTGGTCTCTGTCTTGGGACAGGAAAGCAGGAACATAAGCCAAAACATGTCCAAGGGTCCTATAAGGATGCCCACGTCTGGTTTAATAGCTTGAGTTCCTTGTTTTAAGTGAGTTCTGAGTCTGTTCACCTGAATAACCATGGAACCTCTGTAGAACCTTTCCTGCACATTACAGCCACTTATCAAGTGCTCGTCCAGTCTACACTGTAAACAGCCATGAAGGATTTCTTCCTAGACTTAGAGAATTATTTAGAAGATAGCCACTGTAAAGTTAATTCTCCTCACATGAGTAAGACTTTGTGTCTTACCAGAGGATCCAACTTATTTTTATTTTTCGCCATGCCCACACCATGCGAAAGTTAACAGGCCAGGGACTGAACCTGTGCCACAGCAGTGACAATGCCAGATCCTTAATCCACTGCACCACCAGGGAACTCCAGGATCCAACTTTATAATCATTCTCCTTGCTCTTTGTGGAATCTTTTTTGTTTCTAATTCTTGCTCTAGACCTATCAAGTAACATTTAAATGAGGATAGGTGGAAGGTGATTATAATACGCACTTGGTAGATTTTCCAGGACTTTTTCTGATCCATTAGTCATTTCAATTTTGTGACACCTGCACCAGAGGATGAGTGGGAAGGGAAAGGTGTTAACAAAGATAGAAATGACTAATGGACCAAAATTAAAAAAAAAAAAAAGTTATAGGTATGGGATTACTTTCAATTGTCATCTATTTGGTGGTTCTATTTGGAAATTTGCTAGTGTATTGGTCATCACTAAATATATCTAAAAGATACTTATGCAGCAACATAACTCAGACCTACCATTATTTCCCTCCAACAGGCTTTCAGCATTTACCCACAATCCTTGTCTCAGCTGCCTGCCTGAGTGGAATATCCACTTCTTTATATGGTTTTGTGAGTTAGGGCATCATTTTTAATCTACTGGCTTCTGTGGTATTTACAGCATGTAAAATGAAAACTTCTGCATTTAAATGTTGCCTGGAAAAAAAATGCAATATCTTGCTTTCTTTTATTCATTTGAAATAATTATTGCTATCACAGTCTCATGAGCATTTTTCCCAAACCATAATGATTTGAGACTTATAGAGTATGGTTAAAAAAAAAATGTTGGATTGTTTTTTCAAGCAGGCAATTTTGTGAAGCAAATGGTAGTAATCTGAGCCACTTTTTGGTTTCTAAAGATTTCATCTGTCCACAGGATGATTTCAGGGTCCCATAAACTTTCTTACCTGGAGACTCACATCCAATGTTTAAAATCCTGTTTTCCATTTCTCACACACAGAATGCAGGTGTGGAAACACAAAATCACAGTCATTCATAGAGCTTCCTACATCCTTTGGCTTAGAGCATCTCTGCGTTCTTTGTAATTACTTTAAAGAAAAATGGGGGGAAAGTTACTCTTTTCAAGTAAACTACAAATTTCCCTTAGGAATTTATACTATAATGTGTATTTACTTTTAAAAACCAAATGATATGAATATAAGAAATGCAATACTGGGTCAGCCCAATGGTCTAACCAGCCTGTGGTTTCAAAGTCTTGTAGTGTTCTATTAATGTTGGCCTCAGAAGTTTTGGGATTTATTTTGAACTCCCTGGTTTCCTTTATTACTCAAATCTGGATTTACCATTCATTGAGTTGTCTAACTCTTTCCTGGACTTACTTGTACCTTTAACTTCTATCAATTATAGAAACAATGAGTTTCCCAATAGCAAGAATGCTACACCCCATCCATCATGAGACTATAGCAAGGGTTCCACTACAGGGGAGCAAAGTATTGGGAAGAATGAACCAATCTATCATGGTCATCTTGTAGATCACAACTATTCACATCTCATTCACATAAACAGAATTCACTTCCACCTGATGACTACCTGCTCCCCAAAGCCTCCTCCAACTATGGGATCTGCCAGAAGTCCCCACAGATCTATGGGGTCTTGTGACCCCTGTCAGGTTCAGATCCTTCTACTTCCGACCCAGAGACCTACAAACTCAACAGAAAATGAGCTGCCTTCCACATACCTAAGGCAGGCCCCTTCCAAGATGACCCCAAGATCTCACCTCTTGACATTCATGGCCTTGAATTTATCCTCTTCCCTTGAGTAACTTGCTTCTAACCAACAGGATATGCAATGTTAAGGGGATGTCACTTTTGTAATCATGTCACATAAAATAGTCAATTCCATCTTGCCAGGAGTCTCTCTCTCTCAATGACTTTGCTAAAGCAAGGCACCATGTGGAGAAGGTTCTAAGGGTTACCTCCACTCAACAACCACTGAGGAGTTGAGGCCTTCAGTATAAAACCTCTCAAGGAACTGAATCCTGCCAACCATGTAGGTGAACTTGGGAGAGGATCCTTCCCCAGTCAAACTTTCAGATGAGACCCTAGCCCTGGCTGATAACTTGAATGAAGGCCTCAGAATCAGAGACCTAGTTAAGTTGTACCTGGAGTCCTGACCCACAGAAACTGTGAGCTAATAAATGTGTATTGTTTTAAATTGCTAAATTTGGGGGTAATTTGTTACTTGGCAATAGGTAATTACTATAACACCTAATGTATAATGGTGGAATATGATGACTGCAATAAATACTGTAGTTTGAAAAGGAAAAGAACAGAAGGCACATAGCAATTGCTAGATTATAACAATTCTGAAATCCCACTAGGTAAATGTCATGGGAATCCCTACTGTTAACTAGCTAGGCCCCGCTGTCTTAAGGTAAGGGAGGTTCCCTGATTAGATCCCTATTCTGCTTCACAGAGGTATCTCTCAAATCCATTTTCCTCCATTGTTCCTGGCCTCTCTGTGGTTCTTTCTGCTCTATCATACCACCTGCCATCTGTGAAGAGAACACAAGAGGAGTATATTGTCTTAACAGCTAAGCCTTTTTTTTTTTTTTTTTTTTTTTTTGCTTTTTAGGGCCACACTTGAGGCATATGGAAGTTCCCAGGCTAAGGGTCTAATAGGAGCTGCAGCTTCCGGCTTATACCACAGTTGCAGCAACGTGGGATCCCAGATGCATCTTCGACCTATGCCACAGCTCATGGCAATGCCAGATCCAGGGATTGAACCTGCATCCTCATGGATACTAGTTGGGTTCACAACCTGCTGAGCCACAATGAGAACTCTCAGCTAAGCCATTTTAAAGCCCCCTTTCTGGCTGTAGAGGTTGAGGTCCATCAAGTCTTTTTATATTTTGAACAGTTTCAGTCTCTTTTAGTCTAGACTTCAGTCTCTTTTAGTTTACACTTTTGTAAAAGGTGTCTCCCTAAAACTTTTTGGGTTTTCTACCTATTCAATTGAAATAAATTTCATATGTCAAAAGGCACATTGACATTTTTTTTTTTTTTGAGATAAACCTTTATTTCTCTAAATTACCTCATTTTGGGCACATTCAGGCTTCTGTGACACTTTGCCCTTAAGATTTCTGTGGGTTCTCCTGTCTATCTCAAGAATCTACTAGGCATATTTTAGTCCTCTCAAAAGGTCTTTAAAAATGTTTCAGGAGTTCCCGTCGTGGCGCAGTGGTTAACGAATCCGACTAGGAACCATGAGGTTGCGGGTTCAGTCCCTGCCCTTGCTCAGTGGGTTAACGATCCGGCGTTGCCGTGAGCTGTGGTGTAGGTTGCAGACGAGGCTCGGATCCCGCGTTGCTGTGGCTCTGGCGTAGGCCAGTGGCTACGGCTCCAATTTGACCCCTAGCCTGGGAACCTCCATATGCCGCGGGAGCAGCCCAAAGAAATAACAAAAAGACAAAAAAAAAAATTAAAAATGTTTCAGCTACATTCTAGATTTGGTCTTTACCCTAAGGTCATATGGACACCACAGATATCATTTTTGCTTGAACTATGTTTTAATGCCTACACTTTTGGTTTGATAAGATTGTTCCCGAAGTTGTCTATTTCTTGCTGTACCTCAGTAAATGCCGCTTACACTTGCAACATCCTGTCTCAAACTTTTTTTGCTCAAATGTCTCTTTTAATTAGATATCTTTTCACCTTCCAAGTTACCTCACATGACAGTTTTACCAAATGTCTTGTTACTACTTTACAGAGGCTATTTTTCTAGTCCCTCATATCAATTTTCCTGCTGCCTACCACCCAATACCAGGACCAATGCCACTTGTAGGTGATACTTTCTATATCAGTTAGCTATTGCTGCCTAACAAACAGCCCAAAAACTATCAGTGGTTTCCAACAATAAGCTTTCATTTCACTCTTTGGTCTGGGATGGCTCTGTTTTAGGCTGTGGGTCTATTAGGCTTGGTTCTACTCTGAAGGTCTGTGCCACAGAGCAAGATCAAACTCAAAAGCATGTTTCAGCCTCTGTTTGCTGCCACTAAAATCCCATTGGCCAAAGCAAGTCATATGTCTAAGTCCAGAGTCAAGGGATAGGAACGTTGACTTCATCATCACAAGGCCACACTAAGAGTATGCATTTACAATATTACTGCATTGAGGGGAAGAACTGAGATCGATAATTCAATGTGTCAAATAAAAGAAAAATTTTATCTGAATAAGGGTTTCTAGGCCTACAAATGGTTTAAATTCCTAGCCTAAATGATTTCTAACGTCTTTCCAGTTTGAAACACCAGGGATATAGAAAGAACATTTGTATATAAAAGGGCAAATCAGCAAATATAGAACAAGGCCCGTTCTCATCAGCAAAGGACTGGGGGTGGTTATAGATTTCATCAGACACCTGAAAGGAGTGCAAGAAAGGAGTTTATCAAGATGCCGAACAATTAAACAGCTTATCCAGCATCAGCTCATTACTTATTACGACAGAGCATATTTTTCTTACACCCCAAAAGTTGTTTAGGTCACAGACTCATTTAATTCTAAGTTGAAAAATGTATTCTAGCACAACAATGTTCACAGCAGCCAAAAGATGGAAACAACTCAATGTCCATTGGTAGGTGAATAGATAAGCAAATATGGCATATATATGCAATGACTACTATGAAATTCTGATGCATGCTACGACATGGATGAACTTTGAAAACATTTATGCTAAGTGGAATAAGCCAGACACAAAAGGATTAATATTGTATGATTCCATTTATCATATAACAAACATTACCTAGAATAGTCAAATTAAGAGTTCCCGTCACGGCTCAGTGGTTAATGAATCCAACTAGGAACCATGAGGGTGTGGGTTTGATCCCTGGCCTTGCTTGGTGGGATAAGGATCTGGCGTTGCCATGAGCTGTGGTGTAGGTTGCAGACGTGGCTTGGATCCTGCGTTGCTGTGGCTCTGGCATAGGCCGGCAGCTACAGCTCTGATTAGACCCCTAGCCTGGGAACCTCCATATGCTGTGGGAGCGGCCCCAGAAAGGCAAAAAGACAAAAAAAAAAAAACCCAAAAAACAAAAAACCAAAACAACAACAGAATAGTCAAATTATTTATAGAAACAGAAAAGTAAAAAGATGGTTATGGGGAATGGGGGCAGAGAGACAGGGAGCTATTGCTTACTGGATACAGAGTTTCAGTTTGAGATGACAAAAAAGCTCTGGACAACACAGAATATACTTAAATATAATGATTGCACAACGAGAATATACTTAAAGCCACTGAGTTGCACACTTAAAAAATAGTTAAAATGGTAAATCTTATATTATGTATATTTTACCACAACTTAAAGGAAGGATTTGCTTCATAGAAAAAAAAAATACATATTCCAAAGCTAAATTCAAATAATAGGGTAATCTATACCACTGTATCTTTCTACATGATGGGTAACTAGAGTTCACCATACTTAGAGTAATGAAATGTGAGGCTAAATAAAAATGAAACTGCCAAGGGCTGAGAAACTCTTATGACATATCTATACTTCAAATAAAATTAGAAACCTACAAAGATACAATAAATCCGTCATGACTGAAAATTCACTTATTTCAAGTTTATGTTCTTGCTCAGAAAACCAAACGACAAATCAGAGCTGTAGTTTTTATATGTCGCACTTGGATGTTTGAAAAGTGTGACAAGCATAAAGACACACTGTTCAGATCTTCCTGGAAAAAAAAAAAAAATAAAGGGGGTGGGAGGAACCTTCCAGAGGTGACAGATAACGTGATGTTTTCACGGCTGTATGCTTCTCCTCAAAATCGTTGTATACCTTAAATTTGTACAGCTTTTCACATGTCGATCATGCCTCAATAAAGTGGTTTAAAAAAGTACAAGAGTCTACTTGAGTGTAGCTCATAGACAGCCTCTAGCTGCTGTCCCTTCAGATCCAGCCCGGTGTTCAGGCCGAGGTGATACCCTGGGCATCTCCAATGATGGAGCTTGGTGGGAGGACAAGAGAGGACATTCCTACTCATTTTGGGAGGCTTCTGATGGATCATCATTGTTCTGGGGCAACTGAACTACATAATTTGTGAAAAATAATAAGATGTTTATAATTCAAGGGTTTTTTTTTTTTGGGGGGGGGGGTTGGGTTTTAACCGTCTTCCTCATGGATACTGGTCAGATTCGTTTGCCCTGGGCCACAACAGGAACTCCAGATTTTCAAATTTTTATCTTACATCCAGACCTCTCCCATGAATTCCAGACCCGTGTATCCAACTGCCTGCAGAAGATTTCCACTTAGATGGCTAACAGGCATCTCAAATTTAACAGGTCCAAAACTGAGCCCTCATAGTCCCTTCTAACCTGCTCCTCCCTTTTCAGTTAAAGGCAACTCGGTTCTTTAAGTTTCACAGGCCAAAGAACCTTGGAGTCATCTGTCCCTTCTCTCTTTATCACATATTCCATATCCAATATGTTAGGAAACACCATTGTCTCTACCTTCAAAATATGAGATCGCAAGCACTTCTCACCACCTCCACTGCTACTCCGCTGTCCAAGCTGCCATCATCTTTTGCCTGGATTGCTACAGGTCTCCTAAGGTCTTGCACTGCTGCCCTTGCTCATCTTTAGTCCACTCAGCTGGAAAGGGATCCGGTGATATTTTCAGATTTTACTCTGCTATGCTCAGAATCCTGCAGAACCCTCCACCCCAATCAGTAAATAGATGCCAAAGTTCATACCAGGTCCTACAAAGCCTCCCCCACTTCTCTAGGTTCATCTCCTATCCCTCCTTCTGCTCATCTACTATAGCTTAAATGGGACAGTTCCTTAAATGGGACAGGCACAATCCTGTCCTTTGTACCAGCCATACCCTCTGTTAGAATACTCTTTCCCCAGGGCTCATGAGACTAGCACCATTAATTCCTTCACATATTATTCAAAGGTAAATTTCCAGTAACTATGAATAATGGCAGTTGTTAAATAGATTTATTGTGGTGATCATTTTATTATATATATAAATATCAAATCATTATGGTATATACCTGAAACTAACAATGTTATATGCCAATTATGCCTCAATTTAGAAAAGAAGCTCTTAAAGAGCTTTTTCTAAATACTGTATCAGTGGAAAAATAAAATCTTATACATCAAAAAAAGTAAATTCTTCTGAAGCCTTCCATTGACAACACAACCTAAATTTCAACCTGTCACTCTGATACCTAATAATCCCATTCCTTGCTTTATGTTTTTGAGATACAAATGAGATACAACATTAGCTTGTGGTATACAATATAATGATTTGATAGTTGTATGTAGTGAGAAGTGGTCACCAAATTAAGTTTATTTGACATCCGTCCTATTCGCAGCTATGAATTTTTTCCTTGTAACAAGAACTTTTAAAGATCTCTTGTAACTTTCAAGTATACTATGCAGTATAATTAACTATAGTCACTGTATTGTACATTTTATCCCCATGACTTAATTTACCTTGCAGCTGAAAGTTTGTGCTTTTTAACCCCCTTCACCCATTTGGCCCACTCGCCCTGCCCCCGACCCCTGTTCTACAACCACCAATCTGATCCCTGTACCCATGAGCTCTTTTTCTTATATTTCACACATAAGTGAGATCATATGGATTTATCCTTCTCTGTCTGACTCATTTCATACTGCACAATGCCTTCATGGTCCATCCACGTTGTCAAAAATGGCAAAATTTCCTTATGCTTTATGGCTGAATAATATTCCATTGTGTGTGTGTGTATCTCACAGTTTCTTTACCCATTCATTGGTTGATGGACACTTAGGTTCTGTATCTTGGCTATTTATTGCAAATAATGCTGCAATGAATTTGGGGGAGTATATATCTTTCCAAGTTAATGTTTTCATTTTCTTTGGAAATACCCATAAGTAGAATTGCTTATCATGTGGTAGTTCTATTTTTAATTTTTTGATGAACCTTCATACTGTTTTCCAGAGGGACTGCACCAATTGACATTCCCATAAAGAGTTCCCCTTTAAAACTCCACATCCTTGCCAACCCTTGTTATTTCTTGGCTTTTTGATGACAGCCATTTGAACAGATATGAGGTTCTCATTGTGGTTTTGATACATGTCCCTGATGTTGAGCATCTTTTTATGTACCTCTTGTCCATCTGTCTATGTCTTCCTTGGAAAAAATGTTAATTGAAGTCCTCTGTCCTTCCTGCTCTATTTTTGTCCTTGGCACACATCACGGTCTAACATACTACATATTTTACTTATTTGTTGTCAATTTCCCCTAGCCAAAGGTAAGCTCTGCTGGGTGAGCAAATTCTGTCTAATTTGTTCACTGCTATTTCTTTGGTATTTAGAACAGTGTCATGAACATAGAGAGCACTCAAAACATATTTACTGAATGACAGAATTTCTCAGTGCACTTTACACTATCTCAATCAAAGGAAAGAATGGGTATAAAACAGGGGGAGGGGACATACAACTAAAGAAAATTCTAACAAATAAGGGCTATAATTATAGCTTCCATTTATTATGCCTTTCAATCATTTACTCATAATTGTCTAATTGCATTCTTGATGAATAATACCTGGGTTCAACAAAAAAGGAGGGAATGCACTAAGCAAAGTTCTTTTATTTTTCATGACGTTCCTCTTTTGATTTTGAGTCTTTACTCTCCTGGAGTCCTAACAGAACTGCATCAGCTTCTAGGATAGTTGTATCTGTTGTTGCTCCCAGGAACCTAGATGTGAGTTCAAGATCTAATAGTCGCAGTCGGACTCTGGTTCCTTTCTGGTATTTCCTAAATAGTAAGGGAAAAAAAATGCCATTAATTCTGTATGTCATAAAATGAACAACTAGTTTGAAGTAAAATCCAAATTCTAATTTTAATTTGTGTTGGCTCAAGATAAAGAAATTAACACTAGTACCTGAGAAATAGTTGTTTTTGACAGAAAAGCAATTTAGCTGTATCAGAATTTTCACCTCAAAGTTGCCTTTACAGATTTTATAACCAGAATAAAAATGTATTCCAAACTGAAATTCAAACAAATCCGTTCTTGAAACTGACATTTATTTTAATGTCATTCATTTTTAAAGTCAAAGAGTACCAAAGGGAAAAAATGTTTTCAGAAACATTTTGTCTTCTAAAATTAAAATCTTCTTTTAAATAAAAGAAATTTTACAAACAGAAAATGGAAAAAAGTCTAAGTGCAAGGTACTTAGTATTGGGGATCTACTGTAATTAAAAGATAATGCTGGCTATGACATGCATGATGGCTCAATTTGGTCAACAAATATTCAAGTATTTTACAAAACCAAATGAAAACTGATACTCATATGTCTTTTTCCTTGATCAATTATTTCATGAGTTTAATATCAAGATTATGAAAAGGTATTAGACAGTGAAAATATCTCTACTGAATGAAAACCACAGATCTTTTAAAATCTAAACTATATACCTTAAGTACTCTAATTTTAACAGTGAAATTAAAATAATTTTATATAAACAGAAAATGAAGAAACAAAGTTCTCCAAAAGAGAAAACCAGCAAAGGAAACCAAAAATAAGACAAAAAGACAACATACCGAATGGGAGAAAATAGTTTCAAATGATGCAACCAACAAGGGCTTAATCTATAGAATATACTTATACAACTCAACAGCAAAAAAGCCAATCACCCAATGGAAAGATGGGCAAAAGACCTGAATAGACATTTTTCCAAGAAAGATGTACAGATGGCTAACAAGCACATGAAAAAATGCTCAACATCACTGATTATTAGAGAAATGCAAATCAAAACTACCATGAGACACCACCTCACACCAGTCAGAATGGCCGTCATTAATAAGTCCACAAATAACAAATGCTGGAGGGGGTGTGGAGAAAAGGGAACCCTCCTGCACTTTTGGTGGGAATGTAAGCTGGTATAACCACTATGGAGATCAGTATGGAGATACCATAGAAATCTATACCTAGAACTACCATATGACCCAGCAATCCCACTCTTGGGCATATATCCAGAAAAAACTTCTTAAAAAAGACATATGCATCTGCATGTTCATTGCAGTTCTATTCACAATAGCCAAGACATGGAAACAACCCAAATGTCCATCGACAGATGATTGGATTCGGAATAAGTGGTATATATACACAATGGAATACTACTCAGCCATAAAAAAGAACAAACTAATGCCATTTGCAGCAACATGGATGGAACTAGAGACTCTCACACTGAGTGAAGTAAGTCAGAAAGAGAAAGACGAATATCATATGATATCACTTATATCTGGAATCTAAGGCACAAATGAACTTTCCACAGAAAAGAAAATCATGGACTTGCAGAATAGACTTGTGGTTGCCGAGGGGGAGGGGGAGGGAGGGGGGTGGTTGGGAGCTTGAGGTTAATAGATGCAGACTATTGCCTTTGGAATGGGTTAGCAATGATATCCTGCTGTGTAGCACTGGGAAATACACCTAGTCACTTATGATGGAGCATGATAATGTGTGAAAATAGAATGTGTACATGTAACTGGGTCACCATGCTATATAGTAGAAAAAAAAAGTTGTACCGGGGAAATAACTATTTAAAAAAATAAAAACAAAATCTAAATATATACCTTAAGTACTCTAATTTTAAAATTGAAATTAAAATAATTTTATATAAACAGAAAATGAAGAAACAAAGTTCTCTAAAAGAGTCACCGGAAAATGATTTTGGTAGAACATACAATGAAGAGTCTCCATATAATGTTTGATTAGGTATTCTGAAGGAAGTTATAGGTGGTTCATTAAGTAAATGTATAGGCTATTTGGCTTTTTATTTTTAAGTTATTTTTTTTTCTGATTATAGGAGGAAATGTGCTTTTGTAAAATCTGGAAAATCATGACATTAGTCACATTTCCTAGTTCTTCTATGCGCATGTATGTGTATATGCGTGTGTATATTTATGTTTTCTATCTGACAGCATAGATATTTTCTGTCTTTGTTTAAAAAAATTAGAGATATCCTAGAATATTAATTAAGGTATAGTTTTGTATTCTTAGAAAACAGCAATTATAGAACATATTTCATATAAATTAACCACAGGAAAATAGGGTTAGTTCTCAGACAAGGTAAAGCTGAACACTATTTTCTACATTACTTGGATCTGTAACCTGTGTTCTAGTGGATCTTTCCAGTTGTCCTCACAGCACTACTCATAGTGGTTCATTTAATCAGCTTTGATTCAGGCTGCCCTTCTCCCTACCCTTGTCCCCTGCAACATACAATTAGTTATTATTTTGTTCATTTTCAAACACATATTTCTTGAGCTTGGTCCTTTAAGTCTCCTGATCCTTAGCTAAAGGTTGAGGTATGACAAGATCCCTCCCAGTCTCCTCTCACTATGGGCTCCACACTGCTCTGCTTACATGGAAATGGCCTAAAGTCCATTCCCACACTTCTACTCCTCTGCACCTTTGCTTCTGTTGCCAGCACAGCTCGGACTTTCCTTCTCAATAAGTCCTATTGATTCCTAAGTATCCAGGTAGGATGCATCAAATTCAGCTCCCAAGAGCCTCATGTTTCTCTTACTAGAATGAAGATTCTGTCACTGGAACTCCCCAGGTAGATAAAGATTTTGTAGTCAGACTTGGATTCAAATCTGAACCCTGATACTACTAGTTGGGTAGTCTTGAGAAATCAACTTTCTCAGAACCTCAATTTCCTTACCTATAGAACAGATTTTGACCCTTCACAGGTTTGCTGGGAGAGTTGAATGGGATAATATATTGATTATATTATCAATCATAGTAAGCACAGCAGAGTAAGTATAAATGTCAGTGCCCTTGATTTAGTTATCTATGACTGGTTATCTATGAAAATCTATGATTTCTCATTAGACTCTATGCTCCCCCAGATCTGGCACTGTACTTCCCTCTGTATCCTTCCAGTGCCAATGCAACAGATACTCAAATGTCTGGCAGTAAATTAATTAAGGAGATGCTTGCTGACAAAAGCCACCACACCTCACCGATTATCTAGACTTTCTGGAAAATTCTCTTGGCTTTAGCAGCTGTGTGGCTTGGTTTATTTACTTAACCTCTCTGAAGTTTGCTTGGCATAATGCCTGGTACACCGTAGCTAATAAATGTTGGGGTTTTTTTTTCTCTTTCTATTGTTCATAGTTAGCCTATTTCTTTTTACTTATTTTTAGGAGTATTACTCAGAGGTGCACTATAAACTAACCATGATGAAGGGGAACAGTGACTTTTTATAAAAAGAATTGAACATTCACAAACATTTGGGACAACATTTCTCAGCATAGTAACACTGAAGGTGAAGCTCTTGGTGTAGACAGTTCTGTGTCATATAAATGCTAACGATCTCTTGTTAAAAAATAAAATAGGGAGCTCCCATTGTGATGCAGCAGAAACAAATCCTACTAGCATCCATGAGGAAGCGGTTCAATCCCTGGCCTCACTCAGTGGGGAGAAGATCTGGTATTGCCATGAGCTGTGGTGTAGGTAGAAGAGGAGGCTCAGATCCTGCATTGTTGTGGCTGTGGTTACAAGGCGACAGCTACAGCTCTGACTCGACCCCTAGTCTGGGAACTTCCATTCGCCAAGGGTGTGGCCCTAAAAAGCACAAATTAATTGGTTAATTAAAATAAAAAACACCATGAATGACCAGTGTGCTTGGTAACTTATGGAAAGCAAAACTGTCCTATTTTTAGGTCCCATAGCCTTTAATAATATAAGGGTTTTGCCATCATCTCTAAAAATTAGGGAAATTCTAGAAGTTACCCAGTTAGTTGGTAAAGGAGATGAAAAGCCAACTGCAGGCCTTTATGTATGCCAAATGAATGAAGAATTATCCACATGCACATACTGTGCACTAAACAAAACACTTCTAGAAGATTCTCGGACTTCTGCTATCTGGAAGTAGCTGTTTCTATTTCCCTGGCACTTAATTTTCACTCTGCATTATTTCTATGATATCTTCCCTAGCAGACTATAAGCTGGTTAAGGGCACGGCTGGAATCACATCTATATCTCCTGTGGTATCGTGATGTATACCATTCACTCAATGGAACCTTTTATGCTGTGGTTTTTCACTTCCCAGGACATCAGAAGCACCTGGGGTGCTTATTAAAGATGCAAATGAGGGAAGCAACCCCAGAGAGTAAGCTGGCAAATCTGAGGTGGGAATTGGGCATTTGACCTTTTATCAAGCTTCCCAGGTGATTCTGATGCAGTCTTCTCTGAACAACATTTGAGAAATATCTGGCCTAGTGTTGTATACAGAATATAACATCCTACACACATACACACACACAGCCAGTAAAATGAGGACCTCTGACAGAACTTTGTGGTCACCATTAACAGCCTTCGGGTGAGTAATTAAGATAAACAAACAAACAAAAAGAAGTCAGGCAATGACAATATATAATTGCAAAATGCATCTAAAAAGAATCGCTTGAACAAAGCCCACTCACAGCTGGTGGGGAGGGAGGGCTGCCTCTCCCACATACAGACTGTCCTTTCTGAAAAATGACATAGAAACATTAGCATCTTTCGCCCTCAACAGGAACAGCAGCCATACAATTAAAGTGGAGTTTATCCTTGCTTTAACTTTGGGACACTTTATTAAGGGGAAATGAAGAAATAAGTAATGTATTTCTGAGAACTCCATTTCTGCCAATGTAATTGGAGGTGAACCTTCAGTACCACAGTCTTTGATAATCACTTATTACTACTTAGTCTTCCCATTTGGGTTTCCATTGTTCCCCATAACAAGATTTAAAATGAATATGCCAGTAAGCTCTTTAAGCTCTTTCCCAAGATTGTTCATACAGTTGTTGGTTTTTTTTGTTTTTTTTTTGACTTTGACTTTGGCTTCGTTGATGTATAATTGACATACAAAAATTTGTAAGATACTTAAAGGGTACATCATGGCAATTTGATATACTGTTTCATCATAAAAGGATTCCCCGAATGGAGTGATCACATCCATCCCCTCACATAGCTGTTTTTTGGTTTTGTTTTGTTTTTGATAAGAACATTTAAGCTCTACTCTCAGGAAATTTCAACTATACACTACATTGTTTTTAACTCTAGTCCTGTGATGTACGTTAGGTCCTCAGACCTTAGCAGTTGTAGAGCTGAAAGTCTGTACCCTTTTACCAACTTCTCCTGTTTTCCCCATCCCCTGGCAACCACTTTCTACTGTTTCTATGAATTTGACTTTTTTTTTAACTCCACATATAAGTGATACCATGCAGACTTTGTCTTTCTCTAGCTGACTTATTTCACTTAGGCATAATGCCCTCAAGGGGCACTCATGTTGTCACAAAGGGCGGGACTTGGTTTGGCCTCTGGAAAAATTTTGTTCTCTCTCAGTCCCAGTCTAAGCCTAACAACTCTACTTCTTGAGATGGTTTCTTTTTAATAATAATAGTAATAAGAAGAAAAGAGTTATTGAGAATTCGTGTACCTGACACTGATCTAAGTGCTTCATGTGTTATACAAGTCAGTCTTCACACAACCCTATTCAGCAGGTACCTCTGTCATCTCATCCTAAGAAGCACAAGAGGTGAAGTCACATGCCAGGATTCAGGCTCTTGAAGTCTGGCTCTAGAGCCTTTATTCTTTATTAATGTTTTGTTATGAAATAACTTTCTTAAGATTTTTAAAAATTTTATTGACGTGTAACTGACTTACAATGTGGTGTTAATTTCTGTCACATAGCAAAGTGACTCAGTTTTATACATTCCTTATGATATACAGTTGGACCTTGCTGTTTATCCATCCTATACATGCTAGTTTGCTTCTGCTAATCCTAAACTCCCAATCTTTCCCTCCCCCTCCCCCTTGGTATGCAGTTTCTAAGTGGTCATTTTATTCAAAGGTTTTGGCCTAAGTAAAAAAAAAGCCAGAAGAGGCAATGTGGTGGTTAGGAGTGTGGACTTTAGAGCCAGAGGACTAGGTATGTGCCCAGCTCTATTGCATAAATATACAACTCTGAGCTAGTTACTTGATCTCTCTTTTTCAGCTTCCTCATTTGTAGAATGGGAATAATAATTATGTCTTCTCCTAGGTTGGTTCTTATAAGCATGAAATGAGTTAGCATCTTATAAATGCTTATCAATGTTAGCTATCATCATCAATCACTACCACCACCATCACAATCAAAACAAACCCAGTGGCACCTGATATTTCAGCCTTGGCGTGATGGAGAATACAAAAGCACTTCTAGATATAATTCCAAGCTACAATTAAATCAATAAAGGATTCCTCTAAAAGGTAAGCTTTGGGATGGAAAAATTTCAATAATTTGTTTTGACTCAAATATGACATATACAATTGTGTAAACATTCTTCTCTTAAAAATGTATTAGAAATGTTCTACAAAAAAAGAAAATTTCTGGACTTCCCGTTGTGGCTTAGCAGTAAGGAACTGGACTAGTATCCTTGAGGACGCGGGTTCCATCCTTGGCCTTGCTCAGTGGGTTAAGGATCTCGGCGTTGCTAAGCTGCAGGTCATAGACACAGCTTGGGTACTGTGTTGCCAATGCTGTGGCTGTGGCTGTGGCTGTGGTGTGGGCAAGCAGATATAGCTCTGATTCGACCCCTAGCCTGGGAACTTCCATATGCCATAGGTGCAGCTCTAAAAAGCAAAAAAAGAAAACAGTTTCTTTTAAAACGAACACTGAATTTCCCTTGAGGATGTGAGGCAAAATAGCACTGAAAAAAAGCAAGTAAAATTCAGAAAACTACACACTTAACAGTCCACATTGCCCAGCAGTAATCACAATACAACTAAAAACAAGAAAATAGAGTATAAGGTCAGTCACAAAAGGGTCACAGTGACTTATCTATTCTAGTATTCTTTTTTTGACAGTGCCTCAAGAAATACTAAGAAGCAGGTAGAGTTACCTAATTTTACCTACCTCCTATCACTTTTCCTTTTTTAATTCTTGATGGAGTTAAGCCAGCAATGAATCTATTTTTAGCACATACTATTTCTTGGAAGGGGAAGATGATCATTTCGACAGGCTCATAATTTGTTCTTGCAAGAAACATTTTTCAGCTTCTTTTTAAATTTAACATTTCAATGTAGACTTAACTTCTAATCAACCATTGCCTTTCTTCATAGACCCAACTCCATCTTCTCTATGTCTTTGTTCTATAATGAGGTTGTATTGTGCTTTTATTTTTTCCTCATTCCTTTGATTATATGTCTGGATTCTTTCTCTAAAAACTGCATAAGTGCTCATAAACATAATTTTGCTACAATTTCAAGAGGTTCACAGGTTACCTGAAGGTAATATATGGACCTCTAAGGTTAAGAAATTTTCTTCCAGATTTTAAGACTTTTTTCTTCAGGTGAAAGAAATGGGTTCTCATTCCGTCTATACAACAACATGACCTTGTGATAATTATTTCTGTTGTTTTATTTCCAATGTATTTCTTAAGGAAACCTAGGTCTTCAATGAACAAGCTCACTGGGCTACTGTTCACAGCCACATAGTTGGCAAGTGGTAGGGCCAACCTTCACCACAGCCTCACTTTCCAATGGAGATAGGACAAAAGTCCATGATGTATGTAAAGAAGGATTTTTTTCTTTCAGTTACTTTTTTAAGCTTAACCCTATTAGGAGTGAATAAAGGCAGGTGTTAAAAGAGAATCAGGTCCACAGCAGTGTAATATTTTCAATTTAAAAAATACAGAAAGGAAGAGGAAAGGGATAAATTAGAACTTTGGATTAGCAGATACAAGCTACTATATATAAAATAAACAACAAGGTCCTACTGTCTAGCACAGGGAACTAGTATTTAATACCTGTTTTTTTGTTTGTTTTTTTTTTGTCTTTTTAGGGCCACACTTGTGGCATGTGGAGGTTCCCAGGCTAGGGGTCTAATTGGAGCTGTAGTTGCTGGTCTACACTACAGCCACAGCAATGCAGGATCCCAGCCTTGTCTGTAACCTACATCACAGCTCATGGCAATGCCGGCTCCTTAACCCACTGAGTGAGACCAGGGATCGAACCAGAGTCTTCATGGATACTAGTCAGATTCGTTTCTACTGAGCCATGAAGGGAACTCCCATATTTAATATCTTATAATAAACTATAATAGAAAAGAATATGAAAGAGTGTATATATGTATAAGATCACTTTACTGCACACCAGAAACACAACACTGTAAATTTACTATACTTTGACTTAAATAATAAGTAAATAAATAAAATTAAAAACATGGTAAAAGGTATCCAACAAAGGAACAGGCTTAAAGTGACTCTTCTTACAAAGCTGAATGGGTCCACCATCTTGAATATTTATACCATAAATCTTTATTTATACCAAACTGTGCTAAATATGTTCAAGGGTGCTATTTGGTTGTCACAATAATCAGGCTGACATTTTGTAGGGTGGGTGGGATGGAGACCTTCTGTAATGCATAGGACTCCTCTGTACAACAGAGCTGCCCTGCATCGGTGCTAGATACTGAAAGCAGGTGAAAAACGTGCTTATAATTATCTAAGTCTAGAATTCTGTCTGCTAAATATAAAAAATTGTCTTTTAAAAATGAGTTTAAGAATATACTAAATTTTGAAGAATGTGATTACTGTAAATTGATGGAAGTCTGACTTTGTCTAGAATGTTAGCAAGAATGTTGTTCACTATTTCAGAAAATCACACCGCCATAAACAACACTGCCATTTCAATTTTGTATCCTGCTACACGGGCTACACATAACTTCTTCACGGTTTAAACTTTGGCTTAATCTTTGCATTGGGAAGGGATCAGTCTCCTCTACAGGTGCTAACTAAAATATATATGATTTATCTTCTCACCTTTCTGTGAAATGCATTGATAAAAACTTAATTAAAATATTAGTAATATTGATAATACCAAAACACTGCTGCCCAACAGAACTTCCTGTGATGACAGAAACATTCTATATAATGCGGTCATTGAGCACTTGAACTATGGTTAATGTGATTGAGGAACCAAGTTTCCAATTTTATTTAAGTCTCTCTTTTTTTTTTAAGACCGCATGTGCAGCATATGTAAATTCCTGGGCTAGGGGTCAAATTGGAGCTGCAGCTACAGCCTATGCCATAGCCACAGCAATGCCAAATCTGAGTTGCATCTGTAACCTAGGCTGCAGCTTGTGGCAATGCTGGATCCTTAATCCACTGAGTGAGGCCAGGGGTGGAACGTGCATCCTCATGGACACTATGTTGGGTTCTTAACTCTATGAGCCACAACAGGAATCCCAAATTTTATTGAATTTGAATTAAATTTAAATAGCCACTTGACAGTATAGCTCTAGACAATTTCAAATTGATAATGATGGAGTTCTCGTCATGGCACAGTGGAGACAAATCTGACTAGGAACCATGAGGTTGAGGGTTTGATCCTTGGCCTCACTCAGTGGGCTAAGGATCTGGCACTGCTGTGAGCTTCAGTGTAGGTAGAAGACATGGCTTGGATCTGGTGTTGCTATGGCTCTGGGGTAGGCCGGCAGCAACAGCTCCTATTGGATCCCTGGCCTGGGAACCTCCATATGCCGTGGGTGCGGCCCTAAAAAGGACAAAAGACAAAAAAAAAACCCCAAACCCCCCAAAAACCAAATTGACAATGAAAATAGTATGCATACTTGTCCTACAATATGTAATACTGTGGGAGACAGGATAGTTTTACAAGAAAAATAGCACTTAGAAATAATCTGTTGTAATAAATAGCTATTAGCAGTTAGATCCAGCAATAATAAGTCATCAGATCCATGTTTGCTATTCCTAACTCTTAAAATACTTGCTTCCTTTTTGTTATTTTCTGTATTTTTCCTCAAATCTGGACATACAGTAACAACAATCTTTTAGATATTTAGAGGTTAAAACAAAATTCTCCATAAAGATAGCATCCTCCATGTTACAGATAGAAAATTAAGATACATGGAAATCACTTGCTTAATACCACAAAGTTGTATAAAAGGATTCGTAGTTGCTTTCCTTCTCCTTTTCTTAAGTTGTCAGTTATCTCTGACCTCTTGCAAGAACTATAAACCTAATCCCTCTAGGGATGATAAGAAGTTACCATTTCATGTGGTCTCATAATGTCTTCCCTTTGAAATATAATGTAAGCCACGGTGCTGCCATTTAACTCATTATTTTCATTGTTCCCTACTAGAAAAATTGTTACTTTCAGTGGTAACAAATAATTAATTAAATTACCAGAAAAAAATCTCCAGGGCATTATTCAATGTTGACTATTTTTTACACCTGTTTTTTATTAAGAAAAAAACCCAAAAACCCAGACATCGGCCTTTTGGAAATGCTATTTTTCATATGAAAGCCACTGAATATTGCTGTCATGAAAGCAAATAGGATGTCTCCAATGAGCATGGTTCAAAATGAAAATAGCCCGTGTTTTCACTGCTTGGTATGTTTCTTTAACTTCAAGTGCTTGCCTCTGACTGATCTCTGCAAACTCCAGCCTAAATGGATTCAGTCCCCGCCTTCACCGGGGCTGCTCTCTTTCACTGAGCACTTTCACAGACCATATGCTATAGTAAGTGAGCCTGCATGTCTGAGCTGTTTAGGAAAAGGGCAATTAAATCTGCTTTTGCATTTCTGTATTAAGGACATGGCTTAAAGACTTTCCTTTGGAGAGTTTTTTGACACTCTTTCCACAGACATTCTTTAATATCTGTCAGTGCATGCTGCTAATCATTCTCTTAGACTGAAAATAGAATCTCTCTGATTAGTCCTTTGAAATACATATATTAAATAATACAAAGTCCACAAATACAAGATTTGGGCTGAACCTCAATATCGAGAGAGAATCTTGTGAGGGATTCTGTCTAAATTAGTCAATTTAGCTATCTTGCTGCAATCATAATTCTCATAGGTTTTAAAAACAGTTCTTTTGAAATCATTAACCATTTAAGTTTTCACCTCAATAAGTTAAGATAGTTTAGAACTCTTTCTGATTTTCTCACAAGTTTTTATTTAAAGCTTTAAGACTTCAGAAGTAAAGTTTTCTTTTTTGAAGAGAAAAACCTAAAATATTTCTAATGGTTCAGTTAACACCTATTTGTTTTTTCTAATTCATACAAATGTTCACAGTAATGTTGATCTCTCTGTGAAGCCAGTGCCTTGTCCATGTGTGTGAAAGAGTGAGAAAGAGCAAGAGCACTGCTCCTGTGCGTGAGGGAATCTGTGTACTTTGTGCTCTAAATGAACTGTCTGGGCATCAATTTCTTCACCTTTGAAAAGAACATCACCTAAAGAACAGACTTAAGGTCTTTTGCAGTTCTATGAGAATGTATTCTACTTTTATACAATTTTAAGCACTTAAAAACTGAGATAGAGAGCTCTTAAGGGCAAACTGATTAAATTGCATACAAAATGCAAAATTTTAAGACTTTTTATTAGTTATATAAAATATTATTGTAGTTTTAAATATTCAATTAACAAGTAAACTTTTATATGCAGAGTCTGCTGTATTTCAGATCTGTCTTCCTTTATCAAAGTACCATCCTCTATGTTTCCTTGACCGTGTTTTCAGCCTATTGCTTCCTTCTGCTCAATTTGTAAGGTGCATATCAAGGATGTTTGTCACCATGCTATCTATACTGTATTATCAAGCACAGCACCCATAGTTAACAAAATAAAGGTAGAGAATGCTCATAAAGTTCCAGAGCTCCTTGGCATTTCAAGTTATTAAAATTAAAAATATAAATCTTAAAGTCCTAATTTATTATCCCAGGCCACTAGACAATGTAAATGGAAAACAAAAATTATTATGATCATAACTTCTGCTACCTGAATTAGCCCTCTGAAAAAAACAAATGATTATCCCTTAAAAATACTACACAGAATGTGCCTATCAACTAGGCCAAAAGAAACACCTATCAACTGGCAACTGGCAATCTACATGCGTTCATGGAAAGAGGCAACAAATATTGTTCATAATACAAAAATGCATTTCCTCAAGTTGCAATTATCCTAGATAAGGATTTTAATCTTTTTCTGCAATTCTAATATAAATGTATGATTACGTTTTTCCCTTAAACCAAGTTCTTTTTAAACCTTACTTTGCGTTAGTATTTTGTGCCACCACAAGCAGAAGTTTTGTCTCTTATTCAAGTAATGATTTATTCTGTGAAATGTAAAAATGGAACATTTAAAAACATCCCATAAATAATTTCACCTTTCAGTAATGTGGAATATGCATGTAATGTAATATATTACATATAGCATCAATAATGAGTTAAAATCCTTTCTCAGAGTTAAAAGAATAAGATGGGTCAAGAAATTAGGGAAAAAAGAACTCTAGGAGTTCCCGTCGTGGCGCAGTGGTTAACGAATCCGACTAGGAACCATGAGGTTGCGGGTTCGGTCCCTGCCCTTGCTCAGTGGGTTAACGATCCGGCGTTGCCGTGAGCTGTGGTGGAGGTTGCAGACGAGGCTCGGATCCCGCGTTGCTGTGGCTCTGGCATAGGCCGGTGGCTACGGCTCTGATTCAACTCCTAGCCTGGGAACCTCCATATGCCGCGGGAGCGGCCCAAGAAATAGCAACAACAACAACAGCAGCAACAATAACAACAACAACAAAAAAAAAAAAAAGAAAAGAAAAAAAAAGAACTCTATAACCTAATAACCATACCAAGTCTATTTCTATAAAACAAAAATCCAAGACAGAAGAGTTGTTGCTGGTTAGAATATGTGTATATATTTGGAGGGGACAAAAAAAAAAATCCAAAGGAAACAGAAGGAGTAAATGCTTTCAGGTACCTGAGATATGCTTGATGACTAGCATTAGATCACAGCTGGGGCCAGAATGACAGCATCTAAGCAAAAAAGGATACATTTTGTGGCATATGCAATTTTTATTTTATGAGAGAAGGAAATACATACATTTACTGCCAGAGATAAGTTTTGTCACTGTAGAACAGAGGAAGGAATATGGGCTTTAGAAAGTTATTGAAAGGTCTAGGTTTGCCTGTGAGTGAGTACAAGAAATTTACCTTATGTGGACTGTTTATTTATCTGTAAAGTGAGGGTTCAATACAGAGCGATTGGCAAGGTTGATGTGATACCTAATGTATTATAAGGTACGGGAAGTGCCTGGCACATAACACACACTCAGTAAAGTGTGTTATTATATAATTTTATAATATTATAAAATTCACTGCCTTGATAATTATATAAAGCTTAACTGAAAGGATAATAACTTCAAACATAATTTTATTAAAGACAATTAGAATACCGTACAAATAGGCAGGTCTGATGGCAATCTTAAAAATATATAAGAGAAGTAAAAGGAAAATAAAACTCATTGAAGGGCTTCTTGGAGTCTGAATCTGGGGCTGAGAGAGGAAAATAAAATCCAGGGGTTACTTTTTGATTTATAGGGACAGACTTGGTGACATTATAGGGAACTCTGAGGTAAAATACAATCAATTGTCTTTGGAAGCTTTTCACAATTTTTTCTTTTTTTAAAAAAATATTGATGCCCTGGGTCCAACTAAGACCTACTCCATCAAAATCAATAGGGTAGAGCTGGAGAGTCATGCATATTTAGAAAAATCTCCTCAAATGGGACTGGTTCAAAAAACATTGGCTAAAATGTTCATAAATTATATTCTCTAAGTCTTTGTCTCAAATTCCAAATGAGTGGTTCATGGCAGTTTGGGGGCCAAGCTGAATCCTGCTCAATTCAAGTTTTAATTTCCCTAACAAGGCATGCAGTGCAGTATAGACATTACATAGAAGGTCAAAGTTAGAACTACATGTTTTCAATATCAAATATGAAATGAGCAAAGTTGTTATTCCACTATAAAAACTGAAAAGATTAAACAAAGGGCTAGATCATTTTAGGTAGGCCACAGAAGGATTACTGCAGTTACAAATATATTTTCACGACCAAAAAATTTCCAAAAAGCACACACAGTGCTTGAAAACCTAACATTTGCTAGCATACAACACAGCAGTCAAATTTAGCTTGAGAATTGCCCTATGGCAGATGTTATCTCCTGATTATCCCGTCTCTAAAATGTCCTTAATAATGTCCTTCAATGGCAGAACCTCTGTCTCTAGATTCCTAACACCTGCACTTTTGACTACATTAAGGGAATAGAAGACTTCTAAATTCATTGGACCAACCCATTTTTAGAGTTTCCTTTCTTTTAGTCTTATTTCTCTCTCTCTGAATTAGTTACTTATTAAATAAGTTTACTGAATTTTCAACAAATATCTGCTCAACCAGGGTAAGGGGATACCAACAAGAAACAGCGAAACTATCCTGCCCCCTCCCAATCTATGGAGTGAAAAACCATCCTTCAACCAATTCCCTCAGTGGGATGTAGAACTACTTTAGCAGGTCAGTCCTGATTTCTATGCCCTTTCAACAAGAGATGTGACTGTATCAAATGCCTTTTGGAAGTCCAAACACTTAAGAGATCGTTATCACAGTGGCCTAAGTGGGCTGAGAGGGTCAGAGAGAGAAAAACCTTTCATAAAAGAATCAGAACAATGTCTGCAGATTTCATGCAATCTACAGTGTTTTAAATAGAAGGACAAGACCCAGTGTCCCTGAGGTGGGAGCTCGTTGAGGAGGCAGGGGTGGAGCACAGACTCCCATCACATGCTGACTAGAACTGAAGTTAGGTAGGTTTTAGGAAGATCCTCAAGGCTTGGACTACAGCATGTGACTTGACATTTATTGGCCCTGATTGGTATTTGCCCTTGGCACCCACTCTAGTTCTTGCCCTTTATTAAAACTGAGGACAATGAAGCCTAGAGAAGTACCGTGAAATTAAAACGAAAAAAGAAACCAACTATACAATTTCAGAAAAGCAAGTAGTTTAAGGGCATTGCATGCGATAAGGTGGTTTTAGATCACTGCAAGCTCAATAAGTCACCAATGTGGTTTTATTTCCCAAAAAGTTAATGTAATTTAGGCTGAATTAGCACAAGTATATATTCCACATTATATATTCCACATAATAATTCCAACCTCCTTTCACTTTTCTGATCATGTCTACAGAACTGTCTGTCTAAAAGAAGATGGTGAAAGAATCTTGCATTATGTGAATGAAGAATTAAGGGAAGGAGGGCACTTAGCAGGTTGAAAAAAAGGACCTCTTACATGCCTGAAGAATTTGAAAGGCTTTAATATTAAAGAGGTCACAATATTTATTTCTGTGCATCTATTTTATGTGTCTCCAAAAAGTAGAAATAAGAAGTTACAGGATGGCAGATTTAGCAGATTTCAGTTTAATAGGAGGCAGAACTTCTAACAGAGTTGGCATGAAAGGGAACTGGTTGTTTTGTACATCCGTGGAAAAAATCAGAATTTTCAGGATGGATGACCACTGCGGCAATGACAAAGTCTGAATTCAGTAAGAGCTAAATTCGATGATTTCGAAGATTCCTTCCATAGCTAAACTTTTATGATTCTATGACTCAGAATACTTATTAGGTCTTTCACCATTAGGAAGCATGAAAACTAGAAAGCAAGCTTAAAAAGATCGGCCAGTCAGAAGGCAGGTCAGGTGTACAGTAAAACACTTTAAATCAGATCATTTATAGTCTCCCTTTCATTTCTTTGAGACCATGAAGTACAGTCACTCTCAGTAATGACTTACCACAGTCTTGACTTATTTCCAGATAGCAATATCCATTAGGCATGATTAACTTCTTCATTAGGCTCAAATCTGAAAATAGGTGATTCTTGATGTGACTGCTAAATTGATATAACTGCTAAATGGCCAGCTAAATTTTCGGATAGAATACACACCTGATTCACTAGAAAAAACAGATGTTTTACCCCTTCTATTTGTCATTTCCCTAGGTAGGCAATTTCTAAATTACCCTCCACCTGGATACAAATGAGAAAAGTGACAGGCCAAATAGAGTTAACCTTTTTTGCTACCTATGGTACTCTCATCAATAAATCTATGTTAATGTGATACTTTTGAATTTCACTCTATAGCACTGCACTACACTATACATAACAGGCATCTGATAAACGTTTGTGGAAGACTACCTTGAATACATACGCTGAAGTGCTACACAAAACTTCTGCAACTGGTTCTGTAAACTGGGAGTCTACTTAAGTAGACCATGGGGGCATTCCACTGCCAGTTGTGTGTACCTTAACCTGGCTCCCAATCTTGCTGAATTCATTTATTTTAAATCCTGAGCAGAAACCTAGTGTTGACAGTATGTTACTCAGAATGCTGCAGGTACTCCCCGATCTCTGAGTCATTCCTATCAGAGCAGGGGTGTGACCGCACAGTGACTAAGGGGCTTATACTCAGCTGGCTGATGATGTTTTGGCTTCTGATCTGAGAAAAGAAATTGTTTCTGAGCAGACTGCTGTCTCTAGGGTGACTGTTCTAAATGCTAATCGGGTAAAATACTGTCAAGAGTCAAATGTCTTTGGAATAAAATTCTGCCAAAAAAGAAATATTACACACTCTAGAGTTTCTGGATCAAAATCAAAGCATCTCTTTATGATTTAAAATTGTAAATAAAAGCTTTTTTTCCCCCTTTTATTTGGTAGGAGGTTGTAGCTATTTCCTTGGAATTAGGTAATATTATTTTAGAACTTTTGCTACCCAGAAACAACAGTCCAAAAATATGAACATTCTAAAAGAATTGTGTTAGGTTAGCATTTTAATTAATGTTAGCATCTCTGAATAAACTCTTACGCTTTTAAAATAAAACAAAACGGGGTAGAATAGTGATTAAATTTTTTCCTTCACTATTAAAAAGGGGATTAGTGGTCCCCAATAAGACACTCAACTTTGATAAGCATTCATTTCCCCTCTCAACTTCCATTTTATAGAGATTACTTGTATCTAGCTTTCCTTGTCCATGTAGATGGGCTTCCTAAATCAGTGCCTACAAAATGAAGGGTAAAAAAAAAATCTCAAGATCCTAGATCTTTTTAAGTTGCCAAGAAAAGGTGAATGAACAGCAGAATTCTGTTCAGAGAGACTATATCATGTCATATTAATAGCTAAAGAAAGCCATAGTTCATGGATAACAAATTGACAGTGTTTGTGAACAATTCTGTTCCTAAATTTACTCATTTTATGCGAACGTAATGTGATCATTACGTAATCTTGGGCAAGGTTGTCTTTATTGTAAAATGGGAATCACCACAGTACCTACTTCCTAGGATTGATGTGAAGACTGTAAAAGACAGTGCATATATGGGACTTAGGAAATGATCAGTGGCAGTCTAATCAGGACAGGGTTTGATTTAACAAAAAAATAGCGCCGGCACATAACTAGCTCTGTCACAATTAACACAGGTCTGGCTGAAGGGCTTACTGGGGATGGCAAAGTGACTTGGCAGGAGGGCTGATGCCTGTTGGGTATGGATAGTAGTTGACAAGAAAGAAAGTTTTCAAAGATGTCTTGTTCAACTTTTTTTTTTTTGCTTTTTAGGGCCTCATTCCTGGCAATATGGAGGTTCCCAGGCTAGGGGCCTAATCAGAGCTACAGCTGTCGGCCTAAACCATAGCCACGGCAACACCAAATCCAAGCCACGTCTGCAACCTACACCATAGCTCAAGGCAATGCCGGATCCTTAATCCACTGAGCGAGGCCAGGGATCAAACCTGATCCCTGTTTGTTAAAACAAGAAGTACCACGCTTACCTCGTGGTAACTAGTCAGATTTGTTTCTGCTGCACCATGGCAGGAACTCCGGGGTTTAACTTTTGATGGATGCCAATTGCTAACCTACTAAATAATCAGCTAGACTTCTGAGGAAGTTGTTTCTAGGCCCTACAGGGCCTTTTTTTGTTGATGGCAGGACCTATGTGACCAAGGATACAGGAAAAGAACATGAGCCCTGAGAAAGATGGGCCCAGCATGAGGGCTTGCCCTGGGTCTGGGGCTCCAAGCTGTCAATCTGTTTATTGGTTTATTGGCTCATTCATTCAACAAATATTTCTTATACGATCATCTGCGTCAGGCACTGCTCCAGGTGCTATAGTAACCAATGTACAAGAAAGACAGAGTTCTAATACTCACAGAGCTTACACTATGGTAGGGAGAAAAAGACAATAAACAGACAGGAGTAAGTGTTAGGTAGAAAATTAAAATAAGGTGATATGAGAGACAGGGATGATATTCAATTGCGTGGTGAAAGAAGGAATTTCTGAAGAAGTGACATTTAAGTGGAAGCCTAAATGACAAAAAAGGAGCTGTGCAAGGATGAGGTCAGAGCATTTCAGGCAGAGGCATAGTTAGTTCAAAGGCTCAAAGGCAGGAACAGTTGGTCTGTTTAAAGAAGCAAGAGAAGGCCAGTGTGACTAGAAGAGGACTGGGTGACGGAGACACCAATAAAAGGACCGCAGAGTGCCTCAGACCCTAGTGGAAAGGGTTTGGGTTTTATTTTAGGGAAATGCATGATCAAATTTCTGTTTTTAAGATCATTCTGGCTACTCCTTGGAAAAGGAACTGTAGCAAACAAGGATGGGAAGATGCTAGATGGGGAGGTCTGAGGTGCTAATTAGGAAACTTATCCAGGAGCAAAGGTACTGCAGTGAGATACAGCTGAGGGCACACCATACTCCAGGCTCATAGCAGCCAGGTCTAATTCCACTGATACAACACCGAGTGTCTTGGTTGTCACTCATTCAGGATGACAGTAGAGCTGGGCCCAATCCTTTAACACACTGCTTGTATTCTTTTTGTTTTAACAAACAATTTATGCAAACGTAGAACCATGTATGGCACAGCCTGGCTGTCAGGTCCTCTGGGGTAGCCAACTGACTTGGAAATAGAGTTGAATCCTTATGAACATAAACAGCAATTAGTTTTCAAAGATGTGTGGTGGGATCTGGGGAGGTAGGACTTTTGAAACTTTCTGAAGTTATAATCTACTCCTACATTTGCTTGTTTATATAAGTGTGTATTAGCATGCTTGGGTTGCCATAACAAAATACATAGACGGGATGTCTTAAGCATCAGAAATTCATTTTCTCATAGTCTCAGAGGCTAGAAGCCCAAGATCAATGTTCTGTCTGGTTTGGCTTCTGGAAGAGACTCTCTCCCACCTTGTAGTGCCCTCTCACTGTGTCCCCTTAAAGCTCTTCCTCAGTGTGTACACAGCAAGAGAGTGCTCACAAGTCTCCTCTTTAAAAAAACCCATTCATTCATTCATTCATTCAAGTTGCACTGCAACATGTGGAAGTTCCCAGGCCAGGGATCAAACCTGCACCACAGCAGTGACCCCAGCCACAGTAGTGACAACACTGTATCCTTAACCTTCTAGGCCACCAGAGAACTCCACCTCCTCCTTTTATAAGGACACTGATCCCACTGGATTAGGACCCCACCCTATGACTTCACTAATCTTTGTTACCTCTTTATAGGCCCTATCTCCAGTAAAGTCATATTGGAGGTCAAGGCTTCAATGTATGAACTTTGGTGGGGAAAGGACACAATTCAGTCCACAGCAATGCATTACTGTGAATTCCTATTTTGTGCAATTACACACAAATGTTAAATTTGTTTGAAACACATATTTATTACCATTATATATCGAGGAGATATTCAGGATATGAAGAATAAGCCTTTCATCTCAAGGAATTTAGAGTCTAGCAGGAGAGAGAAACGATTACAATGAAATGCAGAATACTACACTAGAGGTAGTATATGTAAATGCAAATAATTCTATTAGGGAAAAAAACGTCAGGGAACCATAAGGAGAAGAGCTGACAGTTGGGGTAAATTTTATAGAATGAGTGGGAATTCACCACCAAGGCAGACAAGAAAATCCAGACCTACCTCAAAACCCAGCCTCTATGGAAAAGATCTTCCTCTGACTCCAGCCTGAAGACATACATGGTTTTACTGAGTTTCAAGAATAATTATTGTTTGCACAGTTCCCTTGGCCATTAAAGTAGTTCACTGAGATACAGCTTCCACCATTATCTTCAACCATTGTTACAGTCTTTCATTATCAACAAGTTTTAATGAGTGCATGGCTAGGTTTCTTGAAACTAGCTGACGAACCCTTTAATAGAGTAGGAATTTAGTAAATGAATGTACTTCGATTTGATGAGACTAAAGGATGTACAAGAGAGAACTCAGAGGTTAAAGGATGTACAAGAGAGAACTCAGAGGTGAGCATTAGGAGAATTATAATCAGGTTCTGACACCTCATAAATGAAGAGAATATGCCTGGTTAATTTCTCTGAGTCCCACTTTTTTCTGACAAAAGGGAGCGCTGACTAGATATCTATGTTTCTGACAAGCTCTATGAACACACCAGTTCGGGAGTTCCCATTGTGGCTCAGCAGTAACAAACACAACTAGTATCCATGTGGACACAGGTTAGATCCCTGGCCTCGATCAGTGTGTTAAGGATCTGGTGTTGCTGTGGCTGTGGTTTAGGCCAGCAGCTGCAGCTCCCATTTGACCCCTAGCCTGGGAACTTCCATGTGCAAAGGGTGTGGCCTTAAAAAGGCAAACAAACAAACAAATGAAAAACCCCTCAAAACACACTAGTTCAATCTCTTATTCAACAACCACATCTAATCAGGAGTGATCCTAAAGGTACCAGTCTTTACTACTGCTAAAAATCTCCTTTCCCAGAGTTCCCATCCCCATCGTGGCTCAGTGGCTAATGAATCCAACTAAGAACCATGAGGTTGCGGGTTCAATCCCTGCCCTTGCTCAGCGGGTTAAGGATCCGGCATTGACCTGAGCTGTGGTGTAGGTTGCAGATGCAGCTCGGATCCCGCGTTGCTGTGGCTCTGGCGTAGGCTTGGCAGCTACAGCTCCAATTAGACCCCTAGCCTGGGACCTTCCATATGCCACGGGTGCGACCCTAGAAAAGGGCAAAAAAAAAAAAGACAAAAAAAAAATCTCCTTTCCCTTCTTGTTCAGATTTTATACAAGCAATTAAAAGGTCATAAACATTCAATATAATTCAATATTATATTTAACATAAAAGGGGGGAAGGAAAGAACAATAACGAAATTCAATTATCAGTCTTCAAAGTTTAAATTTTTTTTTGTCTTTTTTTTTGTCTTTTGTCTTTGTTGTTGTTGTTGTTGCTATTTCTTGGGCCGCTCCCACGGCATATGGAGGTTCCCAGGCTAGGGGTCCAATCGGAGCTGCAGCCACCGGCCTACACCAGAGCCACAGCAACTCGGGATCCGAGCCCCGTCTGCAACCTACACCACAGCTCACGGCAACGCCGGATCGTTAACCCACTGAGCAAGGGCAGGGACCGAACCCGAAACCTCATGGTTCCTAGTCGGATTCGTTAACCACTGCGCCACGACGGGAACTCCCCCAAAGTTTAAATTTTAATCTTAATATATGGTCAACATCTAGGGTAACTATTTTACTTCAAGAAAACTGTATGGAAAACCAGGACAGTTTAAATACTTAACTTTGTTTGCTAGTGATTAAACACATGGTTTAAGCATTTCACATTACAGTACTTATATTTAAACAAACAAAAAAACCCACTCCAGCTAGATACAAAGAGATTGCTAAAATGTAAGACATGTAAATCACACCTTCTATTTTGTAACAAAATCTCATTCCCAATGAACAAGTGAGTTAAGAAGAAACAAGTTGGAGTTCCCCTTGCGTCTCAGAAGAAATGAATCTCACTAGTTCCCATGAGGATGCAGGTTCAATCCCTGGCCTCAATCAGTGGGTTAAGGATCCAGTGTTGCTGTGAACTGTGGTGCAGGTCGCAGACTTGGCTTGGACCCCAAGTTGCTATAGCTGTAGTGTAGGCCAGCAGCTACAGCTTCAATTCGACCCCTAGCTAGGGAACTTCTATATGCCAAGGGTGCGGCCCTAAAAAGACAAACCAAAAAAGAGAAGAAGAAACAAGTCAATTAAAAAACATATATTTTCAGGATTCCGGTCATGGCTCAGTGGTTAACGAATCCGACTAGGAACCATGAGGTTGCAGGTTCGATCCCTGGACTTGCTCAGTGGGTTAAGGATCCGGCGTTGCCGTGAGCTATGGTGTGGGTCGCAGACATGGCTCGGATCTCACGTTGCTGTGGCTGTGGTTTTGGTTTAGGGTTAGGGTTAGGGTTAGGGTTACAGCTCTGATTAGACCCCTAGCCTGGGAACTTCCATATGCCGCGGGTGTGGACCTAGAAATGGCAAAAAGACAAAAAAAAAAAAAAAAAGATATATTTTCTATAAAAATTCTGAAATCAAACTAGTTTGGTAATTTTTTTTTAAAAAAGTTGCAATTGAAAAGCTGGTTACAGTTCTGACTTTACAGTCACAAACTTTTTTGTTGGATCACGTTAAATAAATTGGTTGTTAAAAACTAGTGCATACAAAAGTAATTCTGATGCCCCAGTATGGGACAGGCTCCATGATCACAAAACTACGCCAGCTCTACCTTTTTAAATAGAGTTTGCCAAGATGAGTGTGTTATTAGCCAGGCTGAAACAATCCACTGCCCACAAAGCTACTTTAATGTACTGTCTCTATTGAAAATCACAGTAATCCAACAATACATTACGATACTTTCCCATCACTGCAGCAATTCCCACCACAGGCAACACTTTGTCTCCAACAAAGAAGCCTCACATTCGACGTCTGCACAAACCCTGATCCTGACTAGTACTGTGTGGCTGCCAAGAGGAACATCTGTGTGCTCGACAGTACACAAAACTGGCTCTTTCCTCTTTTCCTTCTTTCTTTTACTTTCTGTTTTCTTCTTCTTTTTTATTTGCTAGACAATCAACCGTGTGATTGCTGGTGAGGAAATGGTCTTTCATTCCTTTCCTCTTCCCTTTTATTTATTTGTTTGTTTGTTTAACTTGACAAACAACAACATCTGCCATCCTGAAAACACATTAAGTCCAAATCCTAACTCCCCATGAGCTTAGACTTGTGCTCATTTGAAAAGTGCTGACTTAAAGATGAAGATCCTTAAAGGTATATTAACGAAAAGAAGTCACCTAATTCTAAGAATATTCTAGAACTTCATTTATATTTATAGAGTGAAAAATACAAATGAAAACTAAAAAAATGCTAAACTCTCAAGAATAAAAAACATGTAAACTATATCTTCTCTGTAAAAAGTTTATAACTATTTAGTTTACAATAAAAACTATTATTTCCATAGGAATACTAAATTTTGGTGTTTCATGCCAAAGAAAGACTTTTCCATTGTTTACCTTCACCTCAAATCAATATTTGGGCTTTAAGAAATTAAGGCATACCAAGAGATAAATGCATAAAGAATATGACTAGGAATTCACCACAGGAAAATTACATATTGAAGACCCACAAGTTCTATCTACTCCCCAATCAAAAGAAAAAAAAAAAATGCTCAATTTCATTAATGACAAAGTAAATACAAATTAAATCTAGATACTTTTGCTATCAATATGGTTAATATTTAAAAATAGAGTACCCATGTTTGCAAGAAATAGGAAAAGGTATAAGTAAATTAGTACTACCTTTTTGGAGAACAATTTGGTAGTGTGAGTATTTATACCAATTGGTCTAGCAATGACAATTTTAGGATTTTATCCAAAACAAGTGAGAAGAGCTAGGCATCCGGATGTTTACTATAGCTTTATTTAAAATAGAAACAATTTAGAAACAGATAAATGTCCAATTGTAGAGGCTCTTTTAAATAAATTATGACACATCTCTTCAAGGAGTTCTATACAGCCAAGAAAAATATAGTTTAAGAGAATATAAAATAGAGAAGTCATTGCATAATAGGGTGAAAGTAGCAGATTATAAAATATAATATATAATGACAATCCGCCTTTAAAAACATATGCCTGCTTAGGAAAAATTAAAATGTTAACAACAGTATTCTCTCATGGTGGTATGATAATAAATTTCTCTATTTTCTAATAAACCTGCCCTTAGTTTCAGAACCAGAAAGAAGTCCCTGAATTATTTCTTCTTAGAATTGATGGCAAAATTTAATTTTCTTATCATTAAAGAAATAAAGGGTAATTCATTTTTTCTCAAAGACACATTAACGTTTCCCTGGGTTTTCCAAAACTGTTCCACTGAAAATCATGTAAAATTTCACATGAGAGCTGTGGCAAGAGACAAATTGGAAGAGGGAATCAGTACAGTAATTTAAGAGGCTGAGAATGGAAAAATTACTTAGATTTATTACTTTAAGTAGTAGTTGGCATTCACAAAATAACAGCTCAAAAAGTTTAATGCAGATAGTTAGAGCTGACTGATACAGATTTCACAGCCTGAAAGACCAAGTCCATGTAAAAGGCATCACTATTTTCAGCAGACTGGAACCATGAAACAATATAAACAACAAATAACTACAATTTACATTAAGCGTGTGTGTGTGTATTCATGTGTAATTATTGATGGAAATGAAATAAATGGGAAATAATAGATTTTTAATTCAAGTCAAAGACAATACGAAGTGCATTTTTATCTATCTTAACTTTACTACAAAAGTGGATTAATAAGGAAATCACTTTCCAGGTTTATTCTAAAAGAATAAAAGGAATTGTCCACCACTTTACATTTGACATGTTTACTCTTCCCTGATATCTTATATAGGAGCCAGGAAGCTATACACACAAGATCTATGAATTATGAAAGCAGGCAAAGTGCGGGCCTCATCCCTCAAATGATATCACTCTTTTTCCATGACGCATTCCACAAACTAGATTTAAATCATTTAGCTTGTTTGTGATTCTGCTATAGTAACATGTCCCTGTAATTCTTTTGAAAGAATATTACCTGCTTAAAATGGCCCCCTCCCTCCCACAAAACAAAAGTGTTTGTAAAGCAGCTGTTAAATAATGAGAGAGAAAGAGCTGCACTCTTATTAATTGACACCAGTTTACTAGATGGCCTTTCAAAACCATCACTGGAAAAGCAATAAAAAGTGTCCTACTTTGTGATATCCTCACTGCATATACAAAGCAGAGTTAATGGTATATTTTTAAAGTATTATTATTCTAGAAGTTAATTCATCTGTTCTTTGTGTTCACTAGTATATGACCAAATAATGTTCATAAATAAAATTAAAGGCAGAATGGCAAACTAGATATGTGAAGACTTGTCAACAAATAATGTAACATTTAAAGGATGTATAGATTCCTTCTGATTCAATTGCTGAATAAACGTACTGGGGGGAATGTTTGTCTATGAAGTGAAATATGAAGGCCATATTACCAAGTATTACTAAGACACAGCTGGGGAGCTGTGCCAGAGAAACACATACGCCTGTGCTGAACACTGGACTTTTTTAGGGTTTAACTAATCCTTACTATTTGCCACACATTGTGCTTTGCACTTTACATGCTATTTCATTTATTCTTATGCAAACAACTATAGAGGTAGGTGTTACTATCATCATTTACCAAGTGAAAAAACTTTCCCAAAGTCACACAGCTAGTAAATAGTAGAGGTGGGATTTGGACTCTGATCTCTCTGATTCCAGTCTGTGCTTTTTTTTTTTTTTTTGTCTTTTTGCCATTTCTTGGGCCGCTCCCACGACATATGGAAGTTCCCAGGCTAGGGGTCTAATTGGAGCTGCAGCCGTTGGCCTACATCAGGGCCACGGCAACACTGGATCCGAGCCGCGTCTGCAACCTACACCACAACTCATGGCAACTCTGCAACCTACACCACAGCTCATGGCAACGCTGGATCGTTAGCCCACTGAGCAAGGGCAGGGATGGAACTCGCAACCTCATGGTTCCTAGTCGGATTCGGTAACCACTGCGCCACCACGGGAACTCCCTGTGCTCTTTTTCTTTTTGCTTTTTAGGGCCGCACCCGAGGCATAAGGAGATTCCAAGGCTAGGGGTCCAATTGGAGCTACAGCTGCCAGCCTACCCCATAGTCACAACAACCACATCAGATCTGAGCTGCATCTGCAACCTACACCACAGCTCACAGCAACACTGGATCCTTAACCCACTGAGCGAGGCCAGGGATCGAACCTGTGTCCTCATGGATGCTAGTCAGATTCGTAAACCACAAAGCCACGACGGAAACTCTTGTGCTCTTTTTCAATGCTATTGAGTCAAGAGAAGTAAACAGATCAAAGGCTGAAATTATGGGACACCTTACAATTAAAGTTTCAGCAGTGACAGCACCAAATCAAAAACACCTTACTTGTGGCTGATGTCTACCTGCCCCTCCAGAATCCGCAAAGTCCATTTGTTAACAAAGTTAGTTTCAAACCAAGTGTTTTACATGTGAGAATTTATAGATAACTGGACAAGTCATAACTTGATTTCTGGAGAAGCTGAACTGAAAGTTCAGCGATATAAATGAGTATTCTGTTCAGGGAACTTTGATTTGAACACATAAATAAATGAAAAAGAAACAAAATTAATCTTTATATGCATTTACAAATATTAATAAGTGAAACCAAGCACTTAACATAAAATCTATGAGTAGAGGATTCTCTGGATGTGCTGAGCTGCCTGTGGGAATGAGGAAATGGCAGGATGCCTGTGGTGACAACTGCTTCCACTTCTAGTTTCTATTGATAGGCACTAGCAATCCCAGTTTCAGAGATACTTCTTGAAAGATCAGAGTTTCTCTACAAATTCCATAAGACTGGATTTAGTTACCTGATTCCACGAATGATTTTCGTCTTTCCCTTCAAAATGATTTTGCTCACACTGAAAAAACCATGTTTTGTGGTTATACCACATTCTTACACATTTGAAAGAGGGTCAGCATCCCTGTGACAAAGTCATTGCTTGCTGAGGGGCATACTGATTCCTAAAGTTTCATCATGATGCAATCATGTAATCAAACATCTTCACTGTCATCAATCAGCCTTTTTTTTTTTTAATAATTACTTTGCCTGCATGGTGATTTTTAAAAAGCAGAAAGCATACCTAATCAGTTGCCTACAATACACATAATTCTTTGCCCTTTTTGGGTCACTGAGAATATGACTGCATTTTAAATTTTACTGCATGAGCAATGCTGTAATAAGAAATAAAACCCCAAAAAGCCCAGCCTGGGAGTGCCTGTCATGACGCAGTGGAAACGAATCCGACAAGGAACCATGAGGTTGCGGGTTCAATCCCTGGCCTTGCTCAGTGGGTTAACAATGCGGCGTTGCTGTGAGCTGTGGTGTAGGTTGCAGACGTGGCTCAGATCTGGCTGGCAGCAATAGCTCTGATTAGACCCCTAGCCTGGGAACCTCCATATGCAGCAGGTGCAGCCCTAAAAGGACAAAAGACCAAAAAAAAAAAAAAAAAAAGCCCAGCCTGGTCTCAGTCATCATTAAGATGACTTGGTACTTGCCCAAGTACTTGCCTCAATCTCCCACACAGTTATTAGAAGTAAACCACTTCTGATCTCTTAGCTGAGAAATCAAAAAATCTTATTAAGAGATACAGGTTAATAAGGCTTGGTAAGGCTCTTTGTGAAGGCTGGAAGCAAAGAAACATTCATTTTTAGTAAGTGCTTGAAGTAGCTGGGGGCTGTGCTGAAGGCTGATTTGGGGGCCCCATACCCAAATAGTGTGGTCCTTTACTTTTGGGGTGAAATTAAGGAATTACATATTGAGCAGAAATGTCTAGTAAGAAAATATTAGGTTTTAATACAGAGGTTTTGTGGCCGCTGTTTTTAGAATTCCATGTTATTTTCAGGTTCTCTGCTCCATTCTGAAGAGCTGTCATTATAGACAAATATTCTAGACAAATAATTTTTAAAGATTTCCTGATAAATTTTGATTTTGACATCAGTCTTGCAGGATGGGGTATATACTATAAATTTGGAAACAATAGGCAAGTGATTAAGGAGCCCTGGCTTTATTTCGCAGCAAAAGAAACTACACAGCAGAATCTTTCTTTCTTCACCATCTCCAAAGGTGACGCGCGTAGCTTTCCCACAGTGTCGGGTTGCTGGTCTAGGTACACACACAACCTAGGTGATAATTCACTTAGATTTAAACTACTTTTTTGAAAGCCAACTTTTCCAAACAATGCATCATTTACATTTTAAATGGTAGGTGAAATTCTACCACCACTCTCAAAAAAAGGGACAAGGAGGTGTATTGTACTGGACAAAAGAAATAGAGAAAAGTATTGACAGTACAAGCAATCCATAGTACAGTACCCTCGGGGCAAAAAGAATTGTTGAAAGCTTTCTCACACATGAAAAAGCAATGAAGCATATATCATTGATTACATTTCATTATTTTTTGGACTTGGGTTTTGAAATATCTGAGAAGCCATCATTTGTGAATATGTATAATCCCTTTTCCCCCACTAATAGATAATTCAGTGATATAATCCTATGCTTAAATATAAAATTAAAACGCTAAATCAGATTGGTAGGACATTAGAAAAATATGTCTTTAGAAAAGGTGAAACATATCATCTTTGGCTGTTACTTCATAAATTTAATTGTTTGGAGGAATATATGAAAATCTTCAAATATTTCAGTCCTTCTTCAATTCCAAATGTGGAAACATCTTGATCCATTGCCCTCTCTATTCTTCCAGCACACCAACTGAAGAAAGATCCTCTAAAGAGCATAAAAATCTATTATTTTCCATACCCTCTATTATTCTCTGTTGATAACATACCACATTTGTACAATCTTAAAGCCAGAGATCTTCAAAGCTCAATTCCCCATACTAAGCCATTATTGACTAAGAAAGATATCAGAACAAAACCAAACTGTATATAGTATAAAATTTACATTTCTGGGGCTTTCTGAGAAGTCACCCAGTCAAACCTCCTGCCCCTAGTCCTCCTAAATCAACATGCAGGAGCTTGAAATACAGCTCTTCCAAGATTTTATTTTATTTGTCTTTTTATGGCCTCACCCCCAGCAAATGGAAGTTCCCAGGCGAAGGGTTGAATTGGGGCTGTAGCTGCCAACATACACCATAGCCACAGCAACTCGGGATCCAAGCCATGTCTCCCAACCTACACCACAGCTCATGGCAATGCCGGATCCTTAACCCACTGAGTGATGAGGCCAGGGATTGAACCCATATTCTCATGGATACTAGCTGGATTCGTTACTGCTGAGCCACAATAGGAACTCCCTCTTCCAAGATTTTAGACTCATTTTTTTTAAGTCAGGTTGGATAGCATGAACTAATGGGTGGAAATGAACTTGAGAAGTCTGATTTTAAATGTTGAAAAGTTAAGCTCATTGTTACGTGCAAAAGAAAGAGAAAACGGCCAACAATTTATTTAGATCTAAAGCGAAGACAGACATGCATATCTTCATTGTGTCATCCCTCATAAGAATTAATAACTTGAGTATTATACAGTAAGGAGAAAAGAATTAAGATGAAAGGTGTTATATGCATTTAACTTAGTTTAATGTGGTCAGGTGGCAGGGAAATTTGTTGAAGAGGTTAGTAAATAAGCTACATCAGATAAAGCACCTGGAGGGCTGAGACTCAATTTAGACCCCCTAATGCACACAAGAGTGTCTTACTGAGGTGACAAAATGTTGAGCCCAGGGAACTTAAAATTTGGGGGTAAAAATGAGAACATTTCTGACTTGCTTGAAGAGATTCTGGGACTGTATTTTAATCCCATAGGAAAGGAGGTAAAGAGAAAGTGACAGAGACTGTACTGACTCCCCGGTCAGGCCACTTAAGGAAGTGATACTTTTGGAAGACGAATAAAAATAAAGTCACAATTTCAAGAGTCACAGAGTGTCATTAGTGTGAACTATGCTTTGGAGCTATCTCAAGATGGCTTGGTTTCAAGAACTTACTCTGCTTAAAGTGAAGGCATGTCATCTCTGGGATTCTGAAGATGAGTCTCAAAATCCCAGAATTATCCCTAAATTTCTGGCTAAATAACCAATTCCAGGCAATGTCTGTATCCATCTGGTTCTGCGACACTAGTTTCTTTCATGAAATTTCTGTAAACAAAGCTGAGAGGACCAGTACCAGAAGCCTGGAGCCAGAGTTGTTACGGGTCAATGTGAATTTATCCAAAAGTTCCCAAGAATACAAGCATGTTCACTGACTTCATCAAAACTCATCTCTGGGCAACAAGAGACCACTATTTGTGCACTTTTATCATTTAAAATTAATTAAAACTGGTCTTGAGATTGCTTTAAAGTTATGAAAATAATAAATTATCTAAAACTTCCTAACACGTTATTATCTATGGTTAATATAAGATAAAACCTCATGTGCTGTCCTATAGATAAAAGGGATTTGGGGTATGTGACCTACTTTTGAATAAAATAAACAAGAACTTACGGTTGTGTGTCCCTGTCCTAAATAACTCAGGAAGGGGAGGTTCTGGAGGGGGAAAATGGCTAGTAGGAAATGCAATTAAAAGTACTTCAGTATCCTTCCATTAACTATTATATTTTTAGGAGGAATCAACAGCCCTATTCCATTTGAATTGGCTGAGATCTAAGATTAAAAGACCCCCCCCCCCCCACCGGCCCCCGCCAATTGTCTTTTTTATACTTCTGTTAAATTTTGTTAATACCAAGTGCTATTTCCAGCTGTGAAGTTGGGCTAGCAGCTGCCTTAGCAAACCATGCCAACCAACACTACACCAATGCATAAAGACAGCTGCCTTGCCTGTCCTTACAGATGAAAGAAGAGTGCTAAAGGCCTAGAAAAATCTCTAGTACTGGCAATGGCTGTATAGGCAGCTGCCTGCCTGTCATACTGCTGTAGAGTGTGCTATGTGACAACAGATACAAGAGACCAAGGAAGGGATGACTACAACTAATTTCTACTGAAATTCTATTACCAAATTATTTTCTTTATGGGATATTACATTGTTTTTGACATTGAAATGTTAGATTTTTCAGCATTCTATGCACAGACCTCACTAACACATAAACCATACTGATTTCTACTCTAAGAATAAGCAATAAGAATCTTAAAGATTTGTGTCCAAAAATTTGAGAAAAATCAACAATTAATTTTTCTAACCTTAGCACTGTTATAAAGCTTCAAAGTAATCTGAGAATCACCCAGGGTACAACTGAATTTGAGGCTGACAACAATTTGGAACTAAAAGTTGTAAGAAACGGTGTTTTAGTTTCATTAAAATTGGCCAGAGGTCCCTGGTGGCCAAGTGGCCAAGGATCTGGTGTTGTCACAGCTGTGGTGTGGGTTCCATATCTGGCCTAGGAACTTCTGCATGCTGCAGGCATGGCCAAAAGAAAAGTAAAGAAAAAGGCCCTCTTTGCGTACATTTAATAAGGATTAAAAGTCTTGATAGAGTTTATGAGCAGAGTCGATATTTATATTTCTCTTTCAGAAAACATTTTCACTTTAATGGAAAATGTGCATACTAGATCACGATGTCTGTTATTTACTTTGAAATATTTAAAATATACTTACATACATTTCAGTGGATGGTCAATTGTAGTTATAATAAAAATTCATATTCTAAAGTTGGCTACTATAAGTGCCTCTATTATCTGTATTTCAGTGGACAACTGACCTTTTGCTAATCACCAAACTGAATGTCAGAAAAGGTTTCATTGGTGAATACTGTGGCCAATAACTAGCATGATAATTACTAAAAATGGGGTCCCATTTGTGAAATAAAAAGCATTAAGAAATATGGGCTGACTAGGAGTTCCTGTTGTGGCACACCAGAAACGAATCTGACTAGGAACAATGAGGATTCGGGTTTGATCCCTGGCCTCACTTGGTGGGTTCAGGATCTGGCGTTGCCTTGAGCTGTGGTGTAGGTTGCAGACACGGCTCAGATCTGGTGTTGCTGTGGCTGTGATACAGACCAGCAGGTGTAGCTCCAATTGGACCCCTAGCCTGGGAACCTCCATATGCCACGGTGTGGCCCTAAAAAGCAAAAAAAAAAAAGAAAAAAAAGAAAAAAAAAAGAAATATGGGCTGGCTAAATAGTATTTTAATAACTTGTCCCATCCTTTCATGAATGTAGCCTAGGAACCAATTGGGCCCGGAAGCTTTTCCCTTATGGATGATGCCCTCTTTTAAATTAAACACTCCTCTATCAGCCTGAAATGTGGAGGATTCTATTTGTTTGCCTGTTGCTGGTACGATGGAGGCAAAATTCCCCTCTAAGTGACCCCTTCTCTTGCTTTTTTTTTTTAAGCGACCCCTTTTCTTCAAGGTGTTGGTCAAAGCCCCTCTGAGGACTGAAAACAGGGGTTTCCTCCTGTTTTAAGAACTGCCTTATGTCTGCTTATTTAAACTTAGCTAACAAATCTCTACATGTGTGCTTATGTGCAGCAGAATCAGGTCTGAGATTTGCTTTCGTTATAATTTGATAATGAGGTTGTAAGAGGCTGCTAGTCCTTACCTACTTCAAGTTTCTTTTGAGGTTACCATTATCTCCAAAAGGAATCCAAGATCAGGGCATGATCGCACTGGCTTAGGTCAATGTGGAAGAATAGTAAGGTGTGTTTATTTAAGAATAATCCTATATAATCTTGACAAATACAAAATTTCAAATAACACACTATTACTACCAAGGGTTGTTTATTAATAATATAGGTAGACTGATCTGCATAGGAACATATGATTTTATATAAACATATGTTTCAACAAAGCCAGTATATTATTTTGGAAAGTCCTAGCATCTCGGTCTCATGGAAAGCTAATCAGAGATCTGTTATAGTATTAGAGAAAACTATATATATATAACCATACGGAGAGAACAACTAAAGGGATGTTGGAAAGAAGCCAAACCAAAAGGCAGTATGTTTATAAACATAAATTTACTTTTCTAAAATTCCCGGGCAAGAGGACTAAGAAGCATAAATAGTCCTGAAACAAACCTAAGTATACACAGAGAACTTAGTATATAATGGAGAAAGCATTTTAATCTTATAGGAAAAAGGGAGGGCCATTCAATAAATTATGTTGGGAAAACCGATTTTACATCTGGAAAAAAAAATTATGTCGATCTCCATATCGACATACATAAAACTAGGCTATATATCGGTACAGGGTATCCTTTTAGGGTGATGAAAATATTCTGGAAGTAAACAGTGATGATGGTTGCATAGCACTGTGAACATAAATGCCATCAGATTTTATATTTTAAAATGGTTAAAAGGGCAAGTTTTATGTTATATATATATTATCACAATAAAAACAGTAAGTTGCAGATACAGTACAGAAATTAAGTGTGAAAAATCAAGTTTGGGAATATACTGTATAAAAATAGAAGAAAGGGAACTCCTAAACAGAAAACAAATCTGACTAGTCTCCATGAGGAGGCAGGTTCAATCCCCGGCCTTGCTCAGTGGATAGGGGATTTGGCATTGCCGTGAGCTGTGGTATCGCAGACGTGGCTCAGATCCCGTTGCTGTGGCTGTGGCGTAGGCCGGCAGCCACAGTTCCAATTTGACCCTTAGCCTGGGAACTTCTATATGCTGCAGGTGTGGCCCTAAAAAGCAAAAATAAATGAATAAATAGGGGACATATCTTTTTGACCTCAAGGTAGGAAAGGCTCTTCCTGATAAGACACACAGAAAACAACTGGATAACAAATTATCATGAAATAGTGGCTTCAAATAACAATTATTTTATTTTGCTCAAGAAAATCTAAAATCTGGGCAGGACTCAGCAGTGATAGCTCATCTCTGCTCTACACCATGCCTGTTGGGATGGCTGGGCTGGGACTGGAGATCCATTTCCCAGATGGCTCACTCTCAAAGACGGCAGGTTAGAACTGGCTGTTGGTTGTTGTCCACGAGTAAATTCCTATGGGCTTGGGCTTCCTCACAGGACGGTAGTTGTATTCAAAAAGCATCCCATGAGACAGGAATTGCAAGTTGCCTGTTTCTTAAAGCCTGAGCCCCCAAACTGGCACAATGTCACCTCTGCTACAGTCTATATTGTTCAAGGAATCATATGGCCCAAGTTCAAGGGAGAGATACAGACCCCCTTAGTGGGAAGAATGTGCAAAGAATTTGAAGGTTGTGTTTAAGACTATAACAGCTACTCCTGAAGGAAATGATGGGAAGAGTTGACTATATCAAAATTTAAAACCCTTGCATGACAAAAGTCACTGTGAAAAAGGTGAAAGATGAGACAATTTGAAAAGAAGTAATTTATAACATGTATAAGAAAGAATATCTAGAATATAAAAAATATATAAATCAGTACAAAAAAGATAAAATCAAGTGGAAAAATGGTTGACGAATATGAACAGTCAATTCATGGGAGAGGACACCTAATTGGCCAGTATTTATAAAAAGATGTTCAATGTCACTTAATAGTGATTAGGAAAAAGCAAATCAAAACATATCATCTATTAGACTGTCAAAATAAAATAAGGTCTTCAAAAAACCCCAAACTTTGATGATGAATATGAGAGAAAATGGGAACTACCATAAACTTTGAGTTTAAAATGGAATAATAATGTTAGAAAGCAATTTGGCAGTATCTAATAAAACAAAATAAACATATGTATATTTCAACCCAACAATTAAGCATTCAGATAACATAGGGAAATAATGTGTTTGTCTCTGGAGACATATAAAAGAATGCTAATGCTCATGATATTCATAATAATTTAAAGGTAGAAGCTACCTAAAGTTTTATCAATAGGGAAAAGTATAAATAATAATTGAGGTATATCTATAGAGTAGAATCCATATAGCGGTTAATATGAATGAACTCGATCTTAATGTAGATTCTTGAACAGCTATAAAAATACGATGTGGAGTCAAAATGTAACATTTTAAAATAAAATAGCACTTTTAAGTTAAAAAACAGAGAAAGCAGTCTCATATATTCTTTATGGCTACATAAAGAGAGAGTAAAAATATTAAAAACTTGAAGTACATGCTACATATTCCAGATGGTAGCTGTCCCTGGAAAGGAAGGTAAATGGTATGGAGGAGCTGAACAAAGTAATTATTAAATATCCCAGAGAATTAACTGGCCATTCGCCAAAGATTTCTGCACCCTCTTCATGTTGTTACTGGAAGACCAAGGATTCTACTTCCCAGCACCTTTACATGGAGCTGAGGAGGTGAGGTCACATGATACTTTCTCACCAATGGAATAACAGGAGCAGAAATGAGACCAGTCACAGGAAGACAAAGACCAAGGAACTTAAGCAATGGAAATGCCTTCAACAGTTTCTCTTTTTTTTCATCAGCTTGATACATATGAACACTGTGACCTTGGAACATGTGCTGAAGACGGTAGAGCCATAAAACGGAAGGAGTCTAGGTCTTTGTATTGCCAGCCACCAATCAGGAACAATGACATGGTAGTGTTAACAAGTGAGAAATAGTGGGAAGCGATTAGAATCCTGGGGTTTGTTTCAGTTAGCTTCACCCAGTCATACAAAATGGGGCTTGAACCAGGTTTGAACTTAGGTTTGAACCTAGGTTTGCCTGGTTCAAACATAATAAATATTTCCATTATAACATTGCTTCCTAATACTCTTTACCAAATTAAAACTTTAAAAGTAAATTTCAGTATAATAAAAGTTAAGGAGATAATTACATTTTAGAAATGTTACATTTATTTTCAAAGTTAGCAACACAGGGAATCTTAATAAGTTCTAAAGGTAAACTTTTAAAACACATCTACATATTTCTGATGTATAAGTCTACAAACCTTTTTCAGCATGAATTAATAATTTTCCTATATAAATTCACTGAAGTTGAATACTCAAATAGTATAAGATTATGTAGTAGGTGGAAAACCCCCCAAACACTGATAAAATCCTATGACAGAGAGTTCCTATTGTGGCTCGGCAGGTTAAGAACCCAACAGAGTGTCTGTGAGGATGCGGGTTTGATCCCTGCCCTCGCTTGGTGGGTTAGGGATCTGGCATTGTTGCAAGCTGTGGTGTAGATCACAGATTCGGCTAGGATGCCATGTAGCTTCAGCTGTGGTTTAGGCCAGCAGCTTCAGCTCCAATGCAACCCCTAGCCTGGGAACTTCCATATGTTGCAGGTGTGGCCCTAAAAAGGTTGTACCCTCAGCATACAGAAGTTCCTGCGCCAGGAATAGAACTCAAGCCACAGGAGTAACCCGAGCCACAGCAGTGACAATACCAAGTCCTTAGCCACTAGGCCACCAGGGAACTCCAACAACAGGCATGTTTTGTTATACTACACTGTGGCATTCTTAGATTGTTCTCTTAATACGCGTTTGCTTGAACTGAAGAAGAAATAGATGTTGGAACATAAGCTCTTTCTGACTAATGAAAGTACAAACAATCCTCCAAGCCAACAGCCTTACTTTTGAAAACTGAAATCTAATTTAATATTCCTCTAAGGTTCGAAATCTTATAGGAAGAGAACCAACTTGCCAAAGTTATAACTAGCTCTTAAAAATACCACTCACTACATATTAAAATACATCTTCTCTTTTCAAGATATCCTACTTGGGAAAAACACACCATTATATTTCCAACAGTCATTTGCGAGTGGTAGGATTAATTCTCTTCTTTCCTCGTTCTCATACAATTTTTCTTTTTTGTCTTTTTTAGGCTGCACCAGCGGTATATGGAGGTTCCCAGGCTAGGGGTCCAATCGGAGCTGTAGCTGCAACGCTGAATCCTTAACTCACTGAGCAAGGCCAGGGATAGAACCCGCATCCTCATGGTGCCTAGTCGGATTCGTTACCCACTGAGCCATGATGGGAACTCCTGTTTTCATATAATTTCTAAATTTTCCAGTTACTTTTACGGTAAAGAAAAAATTCATCAGCATGTTACTACTTATAGATCTACAATGATTACTTTCCACTTAAAATGATAGTTTTTTTTTTTTGCAGCTTTTCTTAAAAGGCATCATTACAACTTAAAATTTCAGAATGTTCCCTAAGTATTTAAAAAAATCAGCTTAAGTAAACAGATGAAAAAGAAAATCTGTACCTTAGTACTCTTGTACTTAATAACAAGAATTAGCAATGTATTTAGAAAACAGAAAGAAATTTAAAAAATAAAAATTAGAAGGAGGAGATACATTTTTCATTGTTCACAGTGATGGTTAATGCCTTTGGAAAACCTAAATTAATCAAAGTAATAAACATTACAAACAAAAGTGACTAGATAACAAAATTAACATAAAATCAAGCGGTCTTCATACATGTAAACAAAAGTTAGTATGAAGACATAACAGATGAAAAGACACCACTAGTAATAACAACAACAAAAAGATAGGAATTAACATAAAACATGTGCAAGATCTCCATGAAACCAAACAATAAACCCTTTAAAATCTTGGTCTATGTGTCTCGTCTTATGTCAGTACCAAACTGTGTTGGTTATTATAACTTTAAAATAAGTACTGAAATCATATAAGAAGCAATGAAGATTGTTTTGGCTATTTTAGGTCTTTTGCCTTTTCATATAAATTTAAAAACCCAACTCATCAATTTCTTCAAAAAAGTCTGCTAGGGCTTTGGCTGAGATTGTACTGAATCTATGGATTAATCTGGAATATTGATACCTTAATTTCTTTAGGTCTTCTGTAATTTCCTGCTGTGATCTTTTGTGGGTTTTGGTGTGAACACTTCGCATATCCATCTTTCACTAAACTTATTCCTAAACATTTTTATGCTATCCTAAACAGAATTTTAAAAATGTCAAGATAAGTATTAACCAACGGTGACTGAGTAAGTCTCTGCTGCTCACCCTCCTGGAGCTCCCAGTGTGGACAGAGCATATCCCTTGTGAGTCTCACTTGGGGACTCGTATTCTATATCACTGCATCTTCTCCAGCAGATACTCTTGATACCCACCCTAATACCTGATCTTCTCTCTCACCTCCATGTCTGCTGTGCTGACAGTATCATTTTGTTTAGGCAGCCACCCTGATGTATTTCCGCCTGCAGTTCCATCCCAAGGAGATCTCAGAGCAGGTTTCATGGGTGTGTGACCAATATCAGTCACTCAGGGCCTCATGCATAGAAGGGTCGTGTGTTTGGGGTTCAATGCTCTGTGGTCCCTGACTTGAAAATTTAAATGTATTTATCTCTACATTTGTATTTTTTAAGTGAAATATGATGGGACAATGGTGTATGTACTCAAGGCTTCAAGCCTTGGCTTGTGTGTGGTCCTGTCTCCTTAGGACAGGTTCTCAGCTACTTTCTTCTATCCTATGATCAGTGGAGAAAAGCCCACATTCCACTGCCACCCTCTGCCTACAGTGGGGGCCTGGACACAGGCACAGGTTTGTGAGAGAATAGGTGGGGGCCTCTCACCCATCCACAATCCACTTCCCAAGCGCATCCTGGCACATAAACAGAGATCCTTGGGGTTGCCCTCCACAGTGGGGTAAGGGCGTAGAGCCATGGGAAGGGAAGATTAATTTCCTTGTCCCTGGCTTGGGTATCACTTTTTCAGTTTGCACTGAACTCTGAAAATTTTGCTGCCAGCCATAGCAGGTCTTAGTAAGTCTGAATCAGTAATGGTGGTCTCTCCCTCTATTAATGACTGCTCTATATATCTTGGCATGTGATGAAATTCCAAGCAATTAATATATGAAGGACTATCTGCAGGAGAACTTTTGGAAAATTTCCATATTCTTCAAAGAGACACAAGAAAGATGCTCCCTTTTCTGCATCTGTAATTGTCAATTCCGGATGTGACACCTGGTATCGATCGACACCACTACTTTGCAACCATAAAGGAATCAGCCTGAGTACAAACCTACAAGGGAAGGAAGGCTAGTCTAGACTAAAAAATTACAAAGGGGAGGACCCAGGGCACTTATCACGCCTAAATTACAACTGCCCGACCTCTGAATTCTTTGTTATGTTAGTTAATCAATCTCCTTATTGTTTAAGACAGTTAAAGTGGGGTTTTCTGTTAATGTCAGCTGACGCATTCTAAGTGCTGAAAACATCTCGACCCATAAGATAGAGCACATCTGATACTAATACAGATCTCACAGAACCCATTTTTATCAACTTTAGAAATAACTGCCTTTCCAAGTGGATTTTATGTATTACACTGCCCATATTTTAAAACAAATCATTCAACCCCCTCCACACACACATTTAAAACTTGTTAGACTACTGTCAGTGGTTTCTAGGATCATAGATGGATAGATAGAAATAATTTTATTCATACAGATGTATCGCCATGATGGACTTAAAGAAACTTTCTTAAGCCTATTTTCTTTCTCTTTCTACCCCAGCCATCCAAAATTAAGTTCATCAATGAGCTGTGTCCTAAATAAACAGAGAATAGGAACAAAAATATTTCCACCGGGAATAAAAATGTCCTGTACTCTATCTGGCAAGAGAATGGCATTAGCTTTCATGTAGAGGTAGAAATGTTTTTCCTGTGGAACATTCTGGTATCAAGATCCAAGCAGTCTGGAACCTCATCTTCACAAAGCTAAACCACTGTCACAGAAAGTGCACCAGCAGATGCATCTCTGCTCACACTAGCTGAACTCCCACATCCTTGCACCAGGGTCCTCCACATTAGAAAGGGTCCCACATCCTCAGAAGAGCTCCTTATTTCCCATGAGCAGTTCCCGTGCTACAGGGAACCAGCTGTTCAATGTGATGGATGACTGGGCATCTCTTGAGAGCTGCCTAGGTCTGCAAAGCAAATGATTTATTCCCAGATACTAATAAAGAGAAGAGTGGATTGTAACATTCACAATTAGATAAATTTGTGTTGGGTAAAGCATCCAGGAGCAGGCCAGGGACAAAAAATTCATCAGATTTGGGGGGAAATCACAACTGCTCATAAGAAACTAAACCAGCTAAAACACATGATTACAGTTTTCTTAGAGATAACTTTTGGTAGTGAGAAAATTAATTAAACATTCCTCGGAAGCCATTGAGCTGAAGTCAGTGCACTGACTAACGGAGCAGCTGTCAGTGCAAAGTGGGTTCCTGCCCTAATCCTGTTCTGACCTCAGACTTGAGCCTGAGAACCTGTCAGAAAGGTGCTCTCACAGTGGAAGACATCAAGTAGCAGCTGCTTGCGCTTAGCAGGCTGCAGCCGTTTTCTCTTGGCTTAAAGAAAAAAAAAATACAAGGCCACTCTGGTTGCATATTTCATAATACCAGCGGTGTGCATAATTCTCTTGGTACCACAGAGGACAGTGAAGTTTCAGTTCCGTTAGCACACTGCTGTCCGGAGACAAAAATGAATATACTACTGTCACACATGGGAACACGGTCATCTCAGCAGGCTAGCAAAAGCCAGGCACAAAGGCCACCCACTCTGTAATTTCACTTAAATAAAGTTAAAAACCAGCCAAATTATCTCTGGTACAGATGTCAGAATATGGATGCCCTCTGCAGGGGAGAGAGGAGGCAGGGATTGGGAGGGGCAGACCAGCAGTTTCCTATTTCTTAAACTGCTGACATATGTGTGTTTCCTTTGGAATAATTTATAGAGCTGTATTCTTAGGATTGGTACATTTCTCTTTATGAATAGTACTTTTCAATTAAACAATTGGAAAAAAAAACCCAGATTAATTGTCAAGCAAAATAAAACTCTTAACTACTCTGCCTAAGCAACTTATCCCCCCCAAACAAGGAAACGGCTCTCACCCGCTCACCCGAGGTTTCCCACATGGCTTCCTCAGCTGCAAGCATGGTATGTGACACTGGATGTTGGCTGGGACCTCAGCTAGGGCTGTCACCCAGAAGACCTACCTTTGGCCTCTCCGTGTGGTCTGGGATTCCTCACAGCACGGTGGCTAAATTCCAGAAGAGAAAGTGCGGTAGAATTGCCTTATGACTTCACCTCAGAAATCATGTCACTTTCTCAGTTACTTCCACTGCATTCCTTTATTTATTTATTTAGTTACTTAAAAAGTAGATTCACTGAGAAAGATAGAGTGTGGGCTATCTCAAAAGGTGTTAGTGGCCTGGAAAATACATATTTCGTAGACAGAATGTGGTCCATTTCAAAAGGCAAGAGAGCAGCCCTGGGAGAAAGACACTCCACAGAGGCAAGAGGCCACTTCCACTGCATTCTATTTGTGAGAAGTGAATACTGTAGGACAAGCCTAAACTCAAAAGGAAAGGAATTAGACTTTACTTCTAAATGAGAACAGCATCAAAGCATTTGTGGATTATGTTTTAAAATCACCACAGTCTGAAGCAGACCACAAATTATTTACATTCCACTCACAAGAAAAATATACCAGAGTTCCTGTTGTGGCTCAACAGAAACGAAGATGACCAGGATCCATGAGGATGGAGGTTCAATTCCTGGCCTCGCTCAGTGGGTTAAGGACCTGGCATTGCTGTGAGCTGTGGTGTAGGTAGCAGATGTGGCTTGGATCTGGCGTTGCTGTGGCTGTGGTGGAGGCTAGAGGCTATAGCTCTGATTCAACCCCTAGCCTGGGAACCTCCTGCTGTGAGTGCAGCCCTAAAAAGACCAAAAAAAGGAAAAATATACCCATTTCCTCCAAAAGCTCCAGAAAGCCTCAGTTATTAAGGCAGCATCAGACTTCTTGGATGAATTCCAAGATCTCATCATCTAAATCAAGTTCAGGTGCAAATGTGGTTCCAGGGGAACAGATCGTTTACTACCATTCCTATTGATATGAAAACCTATAACTAAAAAAACAAAGTACATGCCTCTATACATAAACACCCAACATACACTGGTGGGACAGGCATAAAGATAACTACTCTAGACCCTCTGTCCTAAAAGGGGGAAATGAGAGGCACATAGCATATTCTCACTCATTACAACTCTGGAAACCAACCAATGTTGCCAGTTTTTTGATTAGGGCTTAGTTCCACTATCTGGGAATGACTTTCCAGGACTCTTCTCTGCCTTCTGGGTTCTTGGTTCAATCTTCTGAACTATCCTTCCCTTTTTATAAAATGTAGCCTGCACTTGAAGTGAAATAGTAATTTTCTCAGCCTGCTTCCTCCACTTGTAATCCAGAAGTCTAAGTATCTCTTCATTTTAGACAGTTTCTGTCCCTTTTAGTCAAAGCCAGCAATGTTTCCTCCAATACAATTCTCTTAAAAATTTTGTGAGTTTTCTATGAGCTATAATGGAATTCACTCCACACCCCCAAATCTTATTGAGATAAGCCCTTCTCTAATTTTAAAAGTGCTACAGAATAACTTAATCTATGTAATGCAAGAGGACCAGTGAGGCACATCCTCAAGATCTTAAGAGGACCTTTGTTCTATCTGAAAGGGTCTATAAGACACCATCTTATTAAATCATCCTGAAGTCTCGACAGTTTTACAGCGACATCTTTGACTTCATCTTTAGCTCATGTTTCCCTGACAAAACCCTTGGATTTCACTTTGCCCATAAGCCATTTCTTAATTTTAGAATCATCTACTATCTGAAGAGGCTAAGAATGACAAATTTATTTATTTATTTATTTATTTTTGTCTTTTTGCCTTTTCTAGGTCCGCTTCCCGTGGCATATGGAGGTTCCCAGGCTAGGGGTCGAATCGGAACTGTAGCTGCCGGCCTACACCAGAGCCAAAGCAACGCGGGATTCGAGCCGCGTCTGCAACCTACACCACAGCCCACGGCAATACCGGATCCTCAACCCACTGAGCAAGGTCAGGGATTGAACCCGAAACCTCATGGTTACCAGTCGGATTTGTTAACACTGAGCCACGAGAGGAACTCCACAAATTTATTTTTGAATCCAACAAGTCCTGGCTGGTTTACAGTTAACATTCTGTATTTTATTCTCTCTCCTCTCTCCTCATTTTATTATAGAGGATAGAAGAGGGTGGCGCCTTTAACCTCCACATGGAAAGTTCCTTTGCTAGATCATCTACTTCATGAGGTGCTTTTCCTAATTTCCATACTATTATGATTATGTTGCTTCCACTTTATAGCAAAGGTGCCCCTTCCTTCACCTTCAAATAACATCAAAACCCTCAGTGGCAGTCTCCTTGATGCAATTTAGGCTTCTGCTAACTTGTCAAGGTCAATGCACTTCCATCCACTGCCTGGTCCTAAAGCCAAAGTCACATTTTTAGGTTATTTTTATATCAGCATTCCTCTTTCAGGTACTACAATCTATGCCAGTTACCTTTTTCTATGTAAAATGCCACTTCAAAACTTAGTGCTTTAAAACAAAAACAGTCATAGACTTAATAAACCTGTGATTCTAATCTAATTTCAAAACAAAAATTTTGGTTGAAACATTTGTTCTGTGGGCTGACATTTTATATGTAAAGATAACTTTTTAGTACTTCTTAGTTATCACTGGACAGTATTAGAAATGTTTCTGAATATTAAGAATAGCCAACATTTACTGAGTGTCCTAAACCTTGCATCCTCTGATTTTCCAAAGGCAAGTAATACAGGACCAAAGCTGCTGGATGAGGGGACTCAAAGAATTCTAGGTTTCAATCCTGGTTGCACCTCATACTATCTGACCTAGCACAAAGTTCTCTGATTCTCGATTAACTCATCTAAAAAAAAAAAAAAAAAGGCTGAACTGAATAACCTCCTTTCTGCACTTAAATTGAGTGATCAGGAGTTCCCGTCGTGGCGCAGTTGTTAACGAATCCGACTAGGAGCCATGAGGTTGCGGGTTCGGTCCCTGCCCTTGCTCAGCGGGTTAACGATCCGGCGTTGCCATGAGCTGTGGTGTAGGTTGCAGACGCGGCTCGGATCCTGCGTTGCTGTGGCTCTGGCGTAGGCCGGTGGCTACAGCTCCAATTCGACCCCTAGCCTGGGAACCTCCATATGCCGCGGAAGCGGCCCAAGAAATAGCAAAAAGACAAAAATAAATAAATAAATAAATAAATTGAGTGATCAAAATTAACTGGATTAAACAATAAATGAACGGTCCTCCTAAGAGTTGTTCTTTTGTGAATTTAGCAAATCCTATCAGGCCCTTGTTAGTAGGACCTATGCCGTCCTGGTACAGGTGGCCTTGCATGACAGCTCCCACCACATGAACCCTCACCTCAGGTGAGAACTGGGTCACTGGCAGTTCTCAAATGGTTTGGGCTTGTTTTGCTTGTTTTCCCTTCACCCCATGCCTTGACAGAAGACATTCATTTGTTTGGCCTAGAAGGCTTCATTTCATTTCCTTGGCCCATTGTCTTTTTCTTCCAGCTTAGATCAAACTCCAGTTCTCAAAGAAACTTCCCTTATGCCTTGAGATGGAATACAGCGTCCTTGAAACACACTCAAGGATGACGATGGGCAGGCTCTTCCTTCTGCCTGTCCATCCTACTTGTGGGAGACTTCGAAGGGCAGAAATTATACTTCGGTCATCTCCAGGTCTTTAACATGTAGGACCATACTTGAAATACACTAGAAAAATCAACAAATATTTGCTGAATGAATGTACTTTAACTCTGCTGATAATGTGATCCAAGAAGCCACAAAGTCTTTTATATGGTCAACTTTCAGGACTGTACAGATTAATACTGTTATATTATGGGTATTATTACAAGCTATTAAAATCAAGCGAGTTTAATGGCTTATTTAGTTCACACAGAAATTATATTTACTGTGCTAAAGTGGGATACTTTGGGAGACATTTACTATAAGCATAGAATATTAGTAGTTTTTAAAATCTATATTTCCCATTACTAAAGCTTTTAAAAATAGCTTTATTGAGCTATAATTCACATATCATAAAATTTACCTATCTAAAGTATACAATCCAGTGATTTTTAGCATTTTCACAGAGCTGTACAATTATGGTCATGACATAATTTAAGAACATTTTCATCACCCCAAAGAGAAACCCTGTACTCATTAGCACTCACTCCCCATTTCCCCCTCTTCTGGCACTGACAATGACAAGTCTACTTTTTGTCTCTATGGAGCTGCCTACTCTGGACATTTCATATAAATAAAATTATACAATATATGGTCTTTTCTGACTGTCTCCATTCATTTGGCATAATGATGTTTTTAGGGTTCATCCCTGTTGCATTATTACAACTTCATCTTCTGCAATGTTTTTAAAAGCAAGAGGTAGAAGAGAAACACATTACCATTACTTTCGAAAATCTCCCCCAGATAGCATAATATGAAAAGAGATCCCTAAGTGAAGGAGAAAATTTTGAGAATCAGAGAAACTCGAAGATTATTTAAAAAATAATTTTTATTTATTGGTAACTAATTTTACTTAGTACATCAACAATTTTTTTAAAGACATTTACTTTAAAAAAAGAAAAAGAAAAAGAAAGAAAGAAAGAAAGAAAGATCAATAATTGATTTTGTTGGGTTTCTCCTTAAGGCAAAAGGGAGTTTGGAGACTTTGGTGATGGGTGTGTATCAACACAAATTGATTTACAGAATGACAGCTGTCCCCTTGCTCCACTCTGTCCACACAGCTGAAACACTCACAAATGTGACGTGTGCTCAAAACCACAGATACTGAATTCTGCTCGTATAAAGAGTCAGGATAGATTTTTCTTATATCTTGTGGAAATGTTTCAAATTTAACCCCCAAGTATATCAAAACTAGTTTGGATTTGCTTAATCAAGCAAATTATACAAATGAAGTTAATAAGGGCTCACTGTTAAGTCTCTGTACAACACTGCCTTAAGGATAGATATGGGTGACGATTTACTCTGAAGAGTTAAATAAATAATATAAGCCCAACTATGAATGAGTACCAAAACAACACAAAACAAAACAAAAAAACGTGTGGTACAGACAATGGCAGGAGCCCTTTAACAGCTAGAGCTACATAATAGATTTTAAAATGAAACTCTTTCCTGTTTTCACATGTGAGCTCATAAAACACTACAGTATAGAGAATTATGTTATTTTAACTGCAGCAAAGATTACTGAATATTCAATAATGACACTCTATTGTTAATCTGACTTTAATGGTAAGACTAAATCAGCTCCAAAATACGGCTACTAATTTTCTTATGATGGTGAAATAGTACTATATTAAGTAGTGCTTCAAAAAGCAGGTCTCAGGCTGAAAGCTAGAGATTTTTGTTACACAAGGGCTATAAAACACGAAAAAAAAAATAGAACTGTTATTCCTTGGGGGGTATTCTACCTATTTTTAAGAGTTATAACAAAATTGGCTTTTCTAAATAAAAAGATAATGCAGCCTTTTCTGAGATCTATTAAGATTTTAAGAAATATTTTTGTTGTAGTTACAGTTTATAGAGTTGGATTTCATCCTGAGAGATTAAATAGTACAACTCTAAATAAATGAGACAGAAGGAAGTTTCTAACGCAAGGCGGTTTCCCCATCTAAAATAATTTTACCCAGAAAAATTATGCCCAGAAAAATTCTACCCAGAAAAATTATATGCAAGAGGAAATTCAAGCATATTTATAACATGGATTTTGGGTGTAAAAGAAAGATTACTATAGAGGCTTTAGTCCTAAAAACTTGAGTTATGACCATTCGCATAGCAAATCAATTTATTTTAGCTAAAAAAAGAAGTAGAAAATATATAAATGCGATCCTTGATCCTTTAGATCTGTACACTTCACAATATTAGTGTATGTTTTTAAAAATAATATATTGATAATAATATTTTATAGGCTCATAGTCTTATGATCAATATCAATTTGATCAATAACAATGATAAAACTCTAGTACTTTCTTTTTAAAAAAACACTGAGGCTACATAAACATTGACTGAAACTTCTCAACATTGCCAAATCTCCCCATGGATCACTCCCAAACCTCAAATCCTGACAATATCCTCTTTTACAGGGAATGCTGCTTTCCACACGGTGCAGCCTCAGAGAGACGACAGGGCGTTTTCCTCAGGGGGTTTAAGCTAGCCCCTCCTTGCACTGCGCAAAGCAAGGTACGGTGAACCACTACAGTCGTGCTGTGTGACAGGTACTCTTGCCTCCTTTTTAAAGAGCCAAAACAATAAGAAAGCTAGATGGGAAAGTGCCTGGTTGCTTTGTCCCTCGTCTGGACAGCCTCTCACTTTCCCACAACAGGTAGGCACAAGCACAGACTGCAGCTGAATGCTTCAGACCTTGCCAAGATGCTGAAACCCACTGGTTTCTGCGGTTGTCCCATATTCTACTGATCCTGGCTCTTTGCCAGAGCTTAATTAAGCCACTGAATATGCCGGATAGTTAACCCTCTCTGTACTGTACCCACCTACAATTATTTGCAAAGCATTTCAATATGCTTTCACTCTTTCCAAAGATCAGACTGTACTAGTGTACAGCAAGGGGTGTGGATGGGTAGGTATGTACAGGTACCTACAGTCCAGTACCTGCTACCAGTACTTACTGTAAAGAAGGAGAAACTCCATAGCTAAGGCTAGGGTCTGGGAAGCCACTCCAAGATATATGTGGAGTTTGGTTTTGTTTATTACGATTTGAAGTAGAATGCAGAATTCTACAGTTTAATCATGCTCAATCTTAGGGAAATAATTTTCCATTAAGAAAAAGAAAACAAGTATTCAGATCACAACGTCTGCTGCGAATCCTTTTCACCATATGAACAAAACATTATAGAGCTTTTGAAATTCCCAGAGCCTCCGCTGTTCATTAAAAAAAGAAAGCACCCTTTTAAGACTTAGGTGCTTTATCTTTTATGAAATGAAAAGATCAAACATAAAACCTTATTTGTAAGCAAAGCAATAGTGTCTCTGGGTCTCTTGCTAAGATCAACAGCAGTGAGGATGAATGAGGGGAAGCGGTGACAATGGTCAAAATGGGTGAAAGGAAACTCTCTGTTGAGGCCAGTCTGCCCTGATTGCGATCTTGAGACCCAAGCCCATAACTCTGTTTAACTACCATATCCTGAATAAAAAGTTAATTCTGCTCTAATGAGAAGCAAGTGAAGTTGCATGATGAGAGGAAGACTGAGTAACCTAATTGAGCCCCTACAATCTGATATCAGAGAAGATCTGTATTTGAAGATAATTTAAGAATATCTAAATTGGATTCAGGCGAAATGCAGGAAATCGATTCGTCAGGCTAATTACTTTCTCTTTTTGACAACAAGGTATCCCACTACACAACAGATAATTAAATAATCTCTCATTCTATTTTCTTTAGCAACAGACATCTACAGATATTCAGCTTCCATCTTCCTAATAACAACGAGACAATTTTAAAGGGAGCAAAATGACAGGAGTCACTTTTCAGCCATCCAATACCAAATCCACAGTCCCATTTTATCCCAATAGTTTTCCCCCATTTATCCTGTTTTTCACGTATATGTATTTACAATTCCCATTACTTTAGAGGAAAACAACAAAAGCTGACTGCTTCCCCTAATAACTATCACAGATACAAAGAAATATTCCTATCTGGTGAAGACAGAAAATTTCACACCTATACAACACCACAATGTGGTCAAAACAAAAGAGTGGCTGAATTAATTGCTGGCCAAGAGCCATATTCTTTCCAAATCAAGGCTTCTGCAAGACAGCATATGGTTTGTTATTTCTTACAAATATGAAAAGCCTTTTGCAGTCACTGAATTTAGTATCTGTCAAAATAATTCTATATATGAAACTACCAAAAAACTTAAAATATTTAATTAAAAGAATTTGAAAATAGTTTTCATTTCTAAGAGTTAAGATAATGACTGGCATGTATTTTAGTATTTTAATTTCACATATTTTAATTTCACATATCCATGTAGAATATGCCAACTTTACTTAGGAGCATTAATGGTAAATATTATTTTTAAAGTGAAAAGACTATTTCTTCATTATTGGCCCACATTTCCAAAGGTAGAATATATTTAAGATTTGATTTTTTATTGTATTATTTATTCTGTTAAATTCAATCACTATGCCATTCCAACCTCACCCCAAATTGTGCTTGTATTGAGGACAGTTAAAAAAAATAAAAAAGTTATTTAATCTGAGTTCCTGGACAGTAAGAGTTTTATATTATTCCTCATTATATCTCCAATACCTACAACCCAGAAGGTAATGACGAACTGCCATCCTCTGAATAACCACAACCTCAAAGAACCGCATGCACCCAGGCCTAGACACACTTGGAGTTGTGCACAGCAAGAAGGCATGGACTGAGTCTGGTCCACAGGACTCTGGCTCAAAAGGTGGCATAACCCAAGGGCTTGGGCATTCAGAGTGCCTTCTCTTCAAGGTCCCAATGGAAATTTAAGTATTCTCTTAGACACTGCAGCAAAACATTTAGGAGACAGTGTCAAAACATTAGAAAAACCTTGAAGTTACAAGATCTTAAAACTGTTTTCCTGTTTCCTATATCAGTTCCACTCCTAATATAATTCATAATTTAGCCACTAGTGTTGGCATGAATCAGAAAAACTAAGATGGTAGATATTTATTTTTAAATTGTAACCCAATACCTATCACAGAGTTGACCACCTACTAGGCTTTTAATAAATACTGCTAAATAATGAATTATGGAAGTAAATGAAATATAGGTAATAGATGCTCTCCTGGTATATGAATTTTCATGGTTGGTTGGAATACATTTCTAAACATTTTTTTCTTCTACTAATATAAATGTATTTTGTCTCCAAAGGATATTAAGGATGTGATATACCAGGACTGATTTATTCATAACTTTGGCTCCTTAGAAAACTGAAAGAAACTAGAAAGGACAGCATTTACTAACATTATTAATAGCCATAAAGCCTCAATTCACTCCAATGTACTTGTCTCGATTGGGGGACATGGACCTCTTGCAAATACCATCCTATTTGCAAGGGGGGTCAGGACAATGAAATACAATGGGTAAAACCAGTGGGCAAGCAAGACGAAGTTATGAGAAGTAGACCTTTCAAAGTGACTTATTATGATGGGATCATATGGGATGGAAATGTAAAAGTTCTCTACCTTACACACCTTAACAACTAAAACTAAACCAAGATTACTCAACCTAGAGTCATGGGAATGTACTGTGTCATCAAAGGAAAATGTATTCGAACAGCTGGGGCAGAGCTATTTTAAAGTATCCACCTTGTGGCTCTTTGAGTCCTCCTAATCCATTATCTCTTTTCAGTTAAAAATCATTAAGGTCCAGCATATAAGAACCTAGACACAGACAAAAAACACGTATTTTTTTTCCCTATGGGGGTGGTAACCAGATGTCAATAGCTGCAGCTGTGACTATATAATTACCTGTTTGCATTAACGGAGACCACAGTTTAGATTTAATAGGTCAGATGACAATGCAGCAAAATGCATTTAGCCTATGATTACCCTCTTTCAAACATTCTCTCACTCGCAACTTCGACCCTGGGAACATAGCAGGCACAGACTTAGGTCAATAAGAAACACTGGCCAGCACAATAGGCCTTGCCTCAAACAGCGCTGTTGACAGACACCAGCACAAAGGAAATGAATAGAGTCCCCCTCAGTTCTCACACAGAGCGAAGAATGACTCAGTGTACTGCTGCTTTGGTGCTCTGTTTGTACAGTGTATACAGCTTTTGTCCTCAGCCACTGTTCACAGCTCAATGGAGGCTAAAGAGCCGAGGAAGTGAAGGCGGAAGAATGCTCCACACTCTTCCCTGTGGCCAGCAGTTGTATCTATCTGCACAGAACAGGTCAAGAGAGAACTGGAAAGTCACTCACTAAAACTCCTCCTATCCCAGCTTACACAAGGAAAGTGATTTTTTGAGTTAAAATACAACGAATGCATTATTTAGAGTGCCTAGAAAAGAACAAAGTCACCATTCGATATCAATATGGTTATTGATTGAATTATTGGTCTTTTGGCATTTTGTTTTCTGTTAGATTTCTCATATTTCTTGTTCAAAAGCTTATGTTAGATGCAAAGAGAAACTGGGACTGGCTCAAAGTAGGGAACTAAAGTAAGGTAGGCCAGGACTCAATAGAGACTACTGGAATAGGGCCTGAAAGCTGATGAGGAAGCAAGATCCAGGTAGGGGACGTGAGGCATTAGCAAGGCTGGCAGTGGCATTTCTTTGCTTGTATGTTAACAGTATATAGTCCCAAGTAAATACACATCTCTCTTTGTGCCTACTTCCCAAGGTAAAGGGAGTGTAACAATAAAGAACCCAACTCAGGGATAAAATAGAGCTCAAAGACAATTCAGTGGAGACTTTGACTAGACAGTACTATAAGGCTTAAGACTGGTCTCTTTGATACTGGCCAAGAAACCTAAAGTAAGGGACAAGTGCCAGAGATGAATGAAATGTCATTGCCTTAAGCCAAAACTATCTTGGTAGAAATGCATGTGTATTAATGTACATATTTTGTTTCTTGTTTTTGTTTCTTGCCTTTTCAGGGCCATACCTGTGGCATATGGAGGTTCCGAGGCTAGAGGTTGAATAGGAGCTACAGCAACACCAGATCGGAACGGTGTCTGTGTCCTACACCACAGCTCAGAACAACGCTGTATCCTTAACCCAAGCAAGGCCAGGGATCGAACCTACACCCTCATGGATACTAGTCAGGTTCTTAACCTGCTGAGCTACAACGGGAACTCCGATGTACATATTATGTAATTAGACTGTGTTCAAATTCTGGTTCTGCCAATTACTAGCTGTATGACTATGTATAACCCCTCCATATCTTAATTTTTGCATCTGTAAAATGACATTTCCCTCCATTTTTTTATTCAAAAAAAAAAAAAAACCTGAGATAATAATAGTACCTATTTCATTGGTTGCTATGATGAAAAAAATACCTAGAAAAAGACCTGGTACCATGTAAGTACTCAATAAATATAAGTGCTAGCCCCTATTGTTATTATAACCACTACTATAATTTTCTTTTTTTTATAATTTTTTTTAATTTTCCCACATAAACACCATTACCATTCCCACAGAGAGGGAACTGCTTTTTTAAGACTCTACAGAAGATTCTTACCAGATGATGGAGATCACTGATCCTTGAGACCAGAAGGATATTTCATACACTTGGAGGCTGTTTTTAATGATCTCTAGTAAATAAATTCAAACTTCATGGATGTAATGTATGTGATATAAGTAAATATAAGACACATAAGCCTATTAATATTAAAACTTTAAAAAATGTATATGATTTGAATTTTTTCCCAAATCTACATCAATGTACAGCCTAATAATTGTTCCTAAGGGGGAAAACAACAGCAAATTTAATTAAGTAATTGATATTTAAGGTCCAGATCCTCTTCTAAGTGATTTATCTAAGGTAGTATTATTTTTACAGCAAAGAAATTAAAGTACAGAACATTAAGTAACCTGCTTAAGATTACACTGTTAAATAAGTAAACCCAGGCAATATGACTTCTCATCTCGTACCCATAAACATTATACTATACTATTTCATTAACATTCCTATGAAAGCATGGATAACATGGTTTTTTTTTTTTTTTTTTTGCTTTTTAGGGCCACACTTGTGGCATATGGAGGTTCCTAGGCTAGGGGTTGAATCGGAGCTACAGCTGCTGGCCCATGCCACAGCAACAAGAGATCCAAGCCGCATCTGGGACCTACACCTCAGCTCACAGCAACACAGGATCCTTAACCCACTGATTGAGGCCAGGGATCAAACCTGCAACCTCATTGTTACTAGTCGGATATGTTCCCCCTGAATCACAATGGGAACTCCACTTTTTTTTTTTCTTTCATAATTATTTTTTATTACTTAATGAATTTTACTACATTTATAGGTGTACAACAATCATCACAACTTGTTAATAAGTAGTACTATTCTTATTCTTATACTTAGCAAAGGAAAGAAGTCCTTTCCACAGAAGATTGTGGCATAGAATCAAACCATATATCCACAGTAGCCTCATCAATGATAATATATTGTGAATTAAAATACATTTAAGGTATATCCTTTTAGAAGAACAGGCAATTGCTGACCACATCTAGTCTAAAAGTTAAAAAGCAAAATGTTTTGTTTAATAGCTTTCATCACCACACAACCGTAATTAGTTTCATGCTTATGAATTTAATCTCACATGTTAATTATATCTGCAGTGATTCTGAGAATGCAACGAAGTTAATTAATGAAAAATAACTGTCTTGATAGATGCTTTAAGCATATAAATGATTACAAAATGAAAAAAAAAAGTCCTCCATTTCAATAACTTTCAGAATGCCTCCTCACATTTAAATCTCCCATGGTACTGGTCAATAGAACAGCAATACCAAGCAAGAACCACATCAGAAGTTTAAGTAAAATTTTGCACTTATTTACAAGTTCATCCCATTTGGCCCTGATTTAATTTATTCTTCAGAATCTAAACTTATATAAACATAGACAAATATTCATGAATGACCTTGATTACAATTAAAAATAAAGGTAACAGACTTCCATACCCAGTAGCATGCTAGAATGAGTAAATGGACCAAAGAGCCTGATAGAAAGAAATGAACACAGTGGTTAAAATACCAAAAAACATTTTCTTTAATTGTACATTCAGTCAGTAATTTCGAATTGATTATAGAAAGACAGAAAAAGAAAAGAGAGCTGGAACTCAAAGAATAAACAGCACGGAAGCTGTGAAGCTTGGGCTGCTTTTAACATTTCTATAGACACAACTCATCACTACATAATGGGGGGAAAAGGAGAAAATTACCTAGAAGAAAGGAAAATTCTAAATTTGTGTGAAAGAGGTAAAAACAGCTCAAGTCATACACAGTAAAAATTAAAAAGATTACTAGCAGAAAAAACAAGCCATCAAAACTGTTTTTAAAATGGCAGCTTTATAAAAATTGACCAAACAGTGGGCTAAAAAACAAAGCTTTAACAAATTTCAAAACTTTGGCATCATTTCCTCTGGTTGCAATACAATTATGCTATAAAATAATAATAAAAACTTCTCACCTGTTTGGAAATTTTAAATACACTTCTATACAACTAATGAGTCAAAGAAGAAATAATGGAACTTAGAAAATAATGTGAAAATGTATTAATTAACTAGCCAAGTTGTTCAAATATACTACATAACAACATAATATATGTTCACAAAGTACTTTTAATTCTTCAAACTAATTTATTTAACAGCCTGCAGCTTGTTGGGCTTTAGTTCTTTTATAATTTATAAGAATAACTGGTACAGTATAATCATGTATGCTATGTATGAAAATGTGACCGATACTTTTCATTATTATAGATTATGTTCTATCTTACTTTACATTTACTAGGATGCTTCCTTGACTAGACTATTCCAAGGTATAATTTGTTTGAGTTAGTTTGGCATCTTAAAATTTTCTGTCTTGAAGGTATATATTCATACCTTTATATTCTTTGACTCCATTGTATATATCCTTTTCAAAAAAACTTCTAGGGAGTTCCCTTTGTGGCTTAGCAGTAACAAATCCAACTAGTATCCATGAGGATGTGGGTTTGATCCCTGGCCTCACTCAGCAGGTTAAGCATTCAGCATTGCCATGAGCTCTGGTGTTGGTGACAGACACAGCTCAGATCTGGCATTGGTGAGGCTGTGGTGTAGGCTGACAGCTATAGCTCTGCTTAGAACCCTAGCCTTGGCCCTTAAAAAAAAAAAAAAAAAAGCAATACAAACAAACAAAAACTTCTAAACAATTGCACACATGCATTTCAAGCAATCTTGATTCCTGAATGCTACAGAAAGAATGTTTATGTCCCTCCAAAATTCATATGTTAAACCCTAATGCCCAAGGTGTCTGGAGATGTGGCCTTCAAGGGTAGAGCCCTCATGAATGGAATTAGTGACCTTATAAAAGAGACCCCAAAAATTGCTCCCTTGCACCTGGCCATATGAGAAAGAGAACATGAAAACCCGGCCATGAACCAGGAAGTAGATCCTCTCCACACACCAAATCTGGTAGTGCCTAGACTGGGACTTTCCAGCTGCTATGACTGTGAGAAATAAACATTTGCTGTTTAATCCACTCAATATATGATATTTTTGTTACAGCAGCCTCAAGAATCTGAGACACTCAGCTGCATTTTCTTTATATTTAAAAACTGGCTAAAAAACCTGGCAAAAATCAAAGAATCATTTGAAGAAAGCTGTGGGGGGGGGGTGGACAGTAAAAATTAGAACTCTGAATTAAGTGTTTAGAGACACACTGGAAATGTACTTAGATTCAAAAATTTGTGTTGGAACCCAGGCTATTGTGTCTCCCACTCTAAATAACTAATTTTGGTAATGTTCAATTCAAATGCCTAAGCTGAACTGAAAATATGAAGGCTTAACCTCTATTTTGAATCACTGAATCCAAGGATGTTTTCTGACAGCCAAATTTTTCAAAAATGGTAGGTAGTGCAGTGTTCCTAACAGTACATCCTGGTAGCATATCTTTTGACAACAACCAAGAAAGAAAATGAGAACAAGAAGCATTTGGTGTGTAGATACTGACTCTTGGCTCCCCCAAACAGAAATTAACTTAAACTAGTTTAAGTAGAGAGAAAGAGGGAAAAACAAAGAATCCATTATTAAGAAGACATGGGTGCCTAATGAAACCCGAGATCAGATTTCAGGAAGGGCTGGGTCCAGAAACTGAGAAGCCAAGGGAGACTCCGGCAGTGAGCTCTCTTTCAGGAATCTCACCTCTCTTCACTCCACATGTCTACATAATTCTGTTCTCTTCCTTTCAACTAGCCTTCTCTGTACCCCAGCATGGCATTCAATGCAGCTGCTCAAAGCCCTTGAATTTACAAGTTAAAGCCCCAGACACATGAAAGACTAATTAATCTCCTCTTGTTCACAATTCCAAAATCTAGAGGATAGAACTTGGTTTGGTTCCAGCTTGGTTCTGATGCCTACTCTGGTCTAATCAGGTGAAAAGGCCACATGGCTTTAACATGGCTGCCCATGGACCACTGCTTGGGTGGTCAGGGTAGCTGAAGGTGCTGTTGTGTGCTGGAAACTGCAAAAAGCACTTGCATAAGCAAGAGACAAATGCTGTGCATGAGCAAAACCCTTTTTGATGGAGTATCATATCATCCCATGCCTGGTGAGCAGGAGTCAAGTTGAATAACCAAAGCTGAAGGCACTGCCTGAGGCTTTGGGGAAGGTTACGGGATACCAATCCAGCTCAGGCAAAGAGGTGAAGGGTAGATTTCCTCAAGTAGCAAAAGAATGTACAGCGAAGAGAAGTGTGGCCAGTACTGCCCCAAGAGGCTGACAGGTCATGTTTGAATAAGACCCTCCAGTTTCTCTCCATTTGGCTAAGTCAGAGACTTCTGACACAATGGCTAAGCTCCTTCTCCCTGGAGCCTTTATTAAATATCTTGAGTTTTTGTTTCCTATACTAAACATTGCCTGGCCTCAATTCATAATTTGATGCATACTATTTATGTTATCTGGACTGCACAGATATTTAAATAAGTAAAAGTTAGTATAGCAAAATGATCTTGCTCATCTCTCAGCTAAAGAAAAGCTATCAACTCTTTTGCTCAGCCTATTAATCCTCACATAATCCTATATCTCTTCTATCTCCTTCCTATTTATTTACCTATCGATTCTTACTCTGAAATATCTTTTTCATCATTCTCAATTCCATCAATAATGCCAGTTTTAATTCAAAATCTTATCATGTTTTATGAATTTTTAGAATAGCTTAATTGATCTTCCTGCCTCCAAATGTCCAATATATTTTGTACTAGCTTCAATAATTTCCATTTTTAAAGCAAAATTGTGCCTTTGTCATTTCCTTGCTTATAAATCTTGAATAGTTCTTCGCAATAGCACAGGTCCCAAACACACCTGTACATCAGAACCACTTAGATTCCTACCTGCTATCTTAACCTTTCTTAATCAGAATCTCCTAGAATGGGGCTTAGGAATTTGCCTTATAAATAATCTTTCCACTTGATTTTAAAGTAACCAGCCTACAATCGAACTCTGGATTGGTGGTATGGAACTCCTCTATGACATAAAGTCCAGACTCCCTGACTGGAACACAAAGCAGTTCACAATCTGAGTTCAGCCTCTTTCTAGTCTCATCCCCTGCAACTGCCCTTCCCAAACTTCATCACAACGAAGGACCCTTTCATACTACTGGGCATCCATACATTCTGCCTTCTTCTCGTCTCTACTTAAGGAACTTCCACTTATTCTTTAGGAATCAATTTAAATATAACCTCCTCTGTGAAGCCTTCCTTGACAGCCTCTTGATTACAAAGTTTAAGAGGCAGTCTAGAGGTGGTTAGGATGGCTTTGCAACCATGGACAAGTTACTGAACTTCTCTGTGCTCTCAACTGGAAAATAGGGATAATAATATTGTGTGCTGATTATAATTGTTGTAAGGGTTAATGATTTTGTGCATGTAAAGCATCTGCCTGGGTCATAGCAATTGGTCATTAAACATTAACTTCCTCTTCAGAAGTTATTCCTATCACTTAAGACTATGAACCAGTTTTTTTATATTAAATCAATCAATTTAAGAATTCCCTTTCTTAGTTGTGGTACAAAACCAAAAAAAAAAAAAAGATAATTTATATACAAACTGCAATGCAACTTCTTTTCATTTACCTCTCAAAAGGTGACAAAGGTAATGTATTAAACCTATTTAAGAAAAAAAGTTATTTATATGAGGACTGTCTTTCGACAATTCAGTAGAGAGGTAGAAAAAACTTAGAAATCTTAGATATCTACTTGAATTTCAAAGAAGAAAACAAATGCTGAGTCTAGCTTTGGGCCTTTTTTTTTTTTTTTTTTTTTGGTCTTTTGAGGGCTGCCCCCATAGCATATGGAACTTCCCACTCCTGGGGTCAAATTAGAGCTACAACTGCTGGCCTACACCACAGCCACAGCAAAGTGGGATCTGAGCCGCATCTGTGACCTACACCATAGTTCACGGTAACACTGGGTCCTTAACCCACTGAGTGAGGCCAGGCATCGAAACTGCATCCTCATGGATACTAGTCCAGTTCATTACTGCTGAGAGCCACCCTGGGCCAATACTTTTTAACTGGATAGAAAAAAAAAAAAAAAAAAAAAAAACCTTTAAAAATATGGACTAAATAAAATTCATTGAGTAATTTAAAAAATAAAATAAAAATATGGACTGAAATCTCTCAAAATAAATTTTCCGTTATTTATAAAACCAAAATTTTAGTCAAAAGCATATTTCAAGAAATCCTCTAACTTTTCAAAATAACTAGAAATAATACGAAAACTTTTTATTGATCCTACCTTTTCTCTAATCACTAAAAGCATGTTTGAAATGGAAGAGAGAGTGAGAGAAAAATCTGGTCATCTGTAACAAAAGAAAAACATATTATGGTTATGCAAGGTAAGAAGTAAATAGGAAAACTAAATTTGTGCTCAAAGCATCCTCTGTAGTATTACTAGATGCATTCTCATTTTTTTCTTAATTTTCCTTTTGTACTAATAGGTATTAAGGAAGGGTAGATACAAGTACAGTGAAATCTGGAAACAGGTGTCAGCTCTCCTTCCATAGAACACATACCTCCTTGCATCTCTCACTCATTCACTAAATATTTACTAAGCACCTACTATTATATGTGTTTGGACATAGCAGTAAACAAAAAAGCCAGGCACATGTGGTGCCATTCCTATGGTGCCTATCATAAAAACAATGTCTATATTTCAACAAATCTAGCACACCTTATATATCAGCAGCCATAAGGAACAGATGGCTTCATCTCTAAATTATCACCATTAGTGACTCCGGAAGATAAAAACTATCTTGCTCCTAGACTTCCAGAATATGGGTTTTTAAGCCTAAAGGTTTTTAAACCTAAAGGTTAATGAATGTGTTGACAGAATTTGTAAACCCTGTACTATTACATGCAAATTGTGTGTGTATACATACATGTGTAAGGTTTCCTAGACACACAATGTGTTTTTACTATATTCTCAAGCAAGCCTATGACCCCCAAAAGTGTAAACCATCACTGTTCTAGGCTTAGGAAAATTCCTACAATTTGTTACTAATGAAAAGACTACTGCCATATACCAACCCGAACAGTAGTTGGCGAATTCTCATTTGACATTTTATAGCTCAATATTCAACAACTTTATTGACAAGTTATGTTTTACTCATCTAAATTCTGTCCTCTCCTGTTCTGAGTACCAGCAATCTAGTCAGTCCCTTATACAAAGACTTCTTCCCAAAAACTGTTTATAGAACTTGGGCTCCAGCAACTCTGGCAATATAATTCTTGTGTATAACTGAACCACAAAAAAAAATAACTCCTTAATTTGTGGCTAGAATAACCACTGCAGAACAACCTACAGTGGGTGGCATGAAACTATCACAATTATAAAGTAACCAAGCAAATAATATACTATGCCTATAACAGATAAAATGTTATAAATCCAAAACATACATTGCTATAAATAACATCTGTGGTTATTTGCTGAGATTCTCTAACATTGCAGGGTCAAGAGCTACTGTTAGCTTGTTTTATAAAAGAGTAACTAAAGCTATTTGACAGCAGACTCTGTGGCACCACATGCATTGTTTGGGCCAAAAAATGAGGTGAACTACACTGTATAGTAACTTTGGGAAAATGCTGCCTTTAATATAAACAAACAATGGACTTTCCTTTAGAAGCTATGATAAGGGAGGGGAGGGTAGCAGGATTAGTCCTACTAAATCAGCATGCCTGTAATTTGGGAAACCAAGAATAAGAGTAGTCAGTGTATCTAAATGCATATTTGTTGACAGCTATAATCAGATCATTTCACTCAAAATTAAAATCATACATTTTAGAAGTTGGTAAGGCTCTAAAAAAAATCAACAAGACACTGGGCCTGAGGACAAAAGATGATATATGACTTGCTCAAGTTCACAAACAGAACAGAAAGAAACAGTGTTCTGAGTCCCTTATGTTGCCATTCTTACACAGAAAAGCTCTTTTTTGAAAAATTAAAATTTTCTTTTTTCTTGGGAGTAGGGGAAGACTATTGCTCTGTGTTTGCACTGGCTCAGGATTCCAAATAACTTGATTTGGGGAGAAAAGAGGAGCCTCACCTAGCTCTTTGGCAGCTGACACAAAGCTTTTGGAGCCTTCATTTTGCAGAGTTGGTCAAGTGATTAATATACTTTTTTAAATAAAATAATCATAGACAATTTGAAAATCTTAAGTTTGAATCCTTTTAAAAATTACCCTTTAGAGCAAATTAAAAGAGAAAAGGAGGTTAGAAACGCAAATTCTAATGTGTAGCCCCAGAACCACACCTTGAAAGTAAGTAAAGAAACAGAACGTTCTTTTGGCCAGGTGCCCAATGGAATGTATAAAGAATTCCAGAAGACAATGAAGATGGGCAGTTCTCTTAAGACAGTATGGGACCTTGCAGAGTACTTATGAGGTGAAAACTTGTGTTGCCACTACAGCATGACTTGGCCTTCTTCACCATTCTCAAGTAAACAGTGGATTTTCTAACTACACCACTGAATGAATAGAAAGCAGAAGCCTATGAAAACCTAGGTTATTTTTCATTATCAAGGAGATCTATATCAGTTTCTAATGGACTCATGAATTATAATGGAGATAACTACATTAAAAAAGTTAAAATTCACATTCCATATAATATACCCATCTAAAGTAAGCACTTCAATGGCTTTAAATATACTCATTAAAAAGAGCTGTGCATCCATTATGACAATCAATTCTTAAATATTATCACCACTCCCAAAAAGAAACTCTTTATCCCTCAGCCATCAAACCCTTAAGCCTCTTTCCGCATCCTCCTATCCCGAGGCAACCACTAATCTACTTTCTACTTTTAAATATGTGCCTGGACATTTCATGTACATGGAATCATAGAGTATTTGTGATTGGTTTCCTTCACTGAGCATGTTTTCAAGGCATGGTAGATACTCAGCCAAGTAGTATCTTTATTACTTTTTATGGCTGAAATATTCACAGATACACACACATAGAAACACACACATACAGACAAATACCACATTTTGTTTATCCATTCATCAGTTGGTAAGCATCTGGATTCTTTTCACCTTTTGGCTATTATGAATAATAATTAGTGAACATTTGTTTACAAGTTTTTGAGTAGATATACGTTTTCATTTCTTTCAGTTATTTAACTGAGAATGGAACTGCTGGGTCATGTGGAAACTCTGTTTAAGGAACTACCAAACAATTTTCCAAAGTGGCTACACAATTTTGCATTTCCATCCATCAGAAAGCTCTTGCTGTTAAAAATCATAACAAATAATGAACAGATAATGAATACAAACTTATTTTCTACTAATAAGTAACTGAAGAAAAAACCCAAGTATTGACAAAGTATTGACAAATGTGCTTTTTTATTTACTTATATTTATTTATTTATTTATGTCTTTATGCCTTTTTTCTAGGGTCGCTTCCCACGGCATATGGAGGTTCCCAGGCTAGAGGTCTAATCGGAGCTATAGCTGCTGGCCTAAGTCAGCGCCACAGCAATGGGGGATCCAAGCTGTGTCTTCGACCTACACCACAGCTCACAGCAATGCCGGATCCTTAACCCACTGAGTGAGGCCAGGGATCGAACCTGCAACCTCATGGTTCCTAGTCAGATTCGTTAACCACTGCGCCACGACGGGAACTCCAAAATGTGCTTTTTAAAATGCTCTTTTTAAATACCATTAGCACATGAAATTCAGATGCAAAGTTAACAACACAGAAGGATAGCTTTAAATTGCTATTTTAAAAAGAACCAGTTACCATGTAGTAATATTCCCTGTATTACTCAAACCAAATGAAAATAGTATATACATGGGATACAGCTGTATGTCAAATACTCTGAAATAGGGAGAAATCTTAAACATGAATAAAAAGGGACAAATTAAATTTTCTCAAAAACTAAATTAGAATTTATCTAATCAGGTGACGGCCCACACTCTCTCAGTCATTAGAAGCAAAAAAAAAAAAAAAAGCCTTTAAGATGGAAAAAATGATGGTTATTCAACAGGGCAAAGTAAAGGCAGTATGCTGATTTTGAAAAGAAAATGAAAGCTAGCTTCTCAACCATGTGGTAAAGATAATAGTTACTGTCCAGTGGTTTGCGGTAAACAATTTGGGAACAATAACTTTGTAAACTATGCAGTAAACTCTGTATGTGGACAGCAAGAGGCTTTGCTTCTATATTCTGGGTGTATTTCCTATATAGGAAGGCAAGGCAAGTTAGTACCTATGACTACCAAGTGTGAAGCAGAGATTAAAGGAAAATCTGGCTAAGCACCGCACTAACTCCCATTGTTGCTTCCACCAAGGAGAGAGGGACCAACATTGGGAACAGCAGCAGGCAGAGAAGTGGCCCAGGGACAAGTGTGAATAGGAGCAGAAGAGAGGGTGAAGATCTTCAGAAGATATAGGTAGGTGTGTACAGAAATCTGAACTTGTAACACATTCCAGCATCAGCCACTTTGTCTTTTCTTGTCAGCAGTGGTTACAATCTTTCATAACTGCCTGTAAACTCACCATCACAATCTCTGGACAATGATGGCTCACAGTTTACATCATAAACCAGCACTCTCATAAAGAGAATTCCAGAGTTCCTGTCAAGGTGCAGCAGAAACAATCCGACTAGAAACATAAGGTTGCGTGTTCAATACCTGGCATCACTCAGTGGGTTAAGGATCTGGCACTGCAGTGAGCTGTGGTGTAGGTCGCAGATGCGGCTCAGATCCTGCGTTGCTGTGGCTATGGCATAGGCCCGCAGCTATAGCTCTGATTGGACCCCTAGCCTGGGAACCTCCATATGCCTTGGGTGCAGCCCTAAAAAGCAAAATGAACAAATAAATAAAAATTAAAAATTGTTGCAATTCTCACTTAAAATAATAAAAAAAATGAAAAAAAAAGAGATCTCCTTCTACATGCATATTAACACACAGCTGAAATAAGTTTCCTTAAAGCAGTAATTAGTCTTACTATATGCAGGACATTCTAATATCTCCTATTCTATTTCATTAAAGAAAAAAAAATGCTGAGAATGACCCAATATTTTGTGGTTTACAGTCCATAAAGGACATAGCACAAAAAAACAAGTTAATAATATAAACAGTCAAGACCAACTTTGCATATGGGCAGGCAATGACAACTATATCACAAGTGTCACTTGGACAACAGTGATTTCACGGAAGTGAGAGAGGTTCAAATTTAAATAAATGTATCTTAGGAACAATAAAATAAGGTAGTATGAACTCAATGCATACTGGCAATTATTATTATTGGTAGGGGTGAGTAAAAGTCCTGACTATACAAAATAAATTTTAAATAGTTTAAAATGAAGATTGAAATATAAAACAAATACTAGAAGGAAACATATGCCAATATTTCCATGGGAACAATGGTTTTTCTAAGTATGACAACCAAACTCGAAACTATAAAGTAAAAAAAAAAAGTAAATTCAATTATATAAAACAGAAATATATTGTTTAGCAAATATAACTGATAACAAACAGGTAGTAAAGAGTTTGAACAGTGTGACAAAGGGTATAAATTAAGAAGAAAGTGATAAATCCAAAAGACTAATGAGCAACTGGAACAGGCCAATCCAACTGCAATACAACATTCATTTCAAAATAAAATAAATGGCAAGATGTTCACTATTGCTATTCACCAAAAACACAAACTAAAACAATGACAGTATTTCTATTAGACTGGCAAACATGAAAAATAAAAGTAAAAGTAAACTGAAATGATAACTAGTGTTAGGGACAAGTAGTTAGTTCCTTGTTGCAAGTGGGAAATATGTATAAACTTTCAAGGAATGTATATCTTTTCCAGTCTTCCCACTTCAAAGAATTTATACCAAGGACATGGTCAGATAATCATACCAAGATTTATGCACAGAACCATCTCAGAAGTGCTGTTTATAAAAATAGTGAAAAAAGGAAATGTCAATATATATCAATATGACACTAGTTAAATTATAGTAACAGAATACTATACCTTAACAATTTTATGACATATTTGGACAGCCAACTATTTGGAAGGAAAATGTAGTTATAAAATAGTATTCAAAAATATGACTTTTTTAAATTAAGAACTCTTTTTACCCTATATTTTCAATAGACAACCTTTTTTCCATTAATTTATTTGAATTTGCAATTTGTAGTAAGCCTGAATTACTTTTGTAACAAAATGATGTTTTTAAAATAAAAAGATGAACAACCTGGAAGTTCCCTGGTGGCCTAGTGGTTAGGACGTGGTGCTTTCACTGCTGCGGCCTGGGTTCAAGTCCCTGGTCTGGGAATTAAGATCCCATTATAAAAGCTGCTTTGTGTCATGGACAAATAAACAAACAAATAAAACCTATTAAAGAAGCTACTAAAAAAAATAATAAAAAAATAAAAAGATAGATCAGGAAGAAACTATAATCCCCCAAAAAGATAAATAAGCCAGGCAAAGAAACTGACAACTTACAAAAAAGGAAATACAATTAATAAATAAAATGAAACATTCAACCTATTTGCATAAGCCTGAAAAAGATCAATAGTCAAGCCTAGTTATTCCAGTTAATCTTTCCTCGGGAAATGGTCCTAGAAGTCTTACCCCTCAAAGATGATCACAGATGTCACTTATAAGAGTTAACACAGTGAAACAACCTAAATATCTAATACATAGGACTGATTTTAAAAACTGTGTTATATTCAGTGATATATAAAGCATCCCTCAAATAAATAAATAAATAAAAATAAAGCATCCTTCATAATGAAAAAGGCTATAACATTAAGTGAAAAAAATAAAATTGAGAAACTTGTGATTCAAAATTATTTAGAGAGTATGATTAAAACCATATACAAAGAAAACAAAAATCTGTGTCTAGATGAAAGTCCTGAAAGGAAATTCGCCAAAGTAACTAGGGAAATCTATGTAGGGTTTGTTGTTATTGTTGTTTGTTTGTTTGTTTTGTTTTTAGAGTTTTTGCAGTTTTTAAAATTGAGATATAGACATATGACTATATATCTATATATAGACTATATATTAGTTTCAGGTATACAGAATAATGATTTGATATTTGTATATACTGCTAAATGATCACCACAATAAGTCTTATAGGTAACATCCATCGCCATACATAGTTAGAAAATTGAACCTACGAAGTTTTAGGATTTTCCTACTTGGGGAATTCCCCACAGCTTTTTTACGAGACTGAATTACTTTTACAATATGAAACAAAAAGAAAAAAATCAATGACAGAAATACCCACATAAATATAATTTTAGTAATTTGGTTTGACCACTGAAGAATATTAGCACTGACACTGAAGTCATCAACATATACATTAAGTAAATGAATTAAAGTTTTAATCTAAAATGAAAAAATCAACAGAATCAATTGAGTTAGGTTTGGTCAGTAGCATATTTTTGATAATAAACAAAAAGGTATGTGGAAAAATGAGAAAAAACACAATTTTTGAAAATATCTATAATGACAGACGTATAAAAGTTTCTCTTTTCTACTTTCCCTTTTTTAATAATAAAAATGCAACTCAAAATATTTTGCTTGGTTAATTAATCAATTCAGAAATATGAACCTGAAAATAGAGAAATGTACACATAAATGTATACAGACTACATCACAACATCATTTGTTAAAAAAAAAAATACTCTGCAATTCAGACTTAGAAAGGTAAACTTGAGAACAGTCCATTTGCTTTTAGTCAATGACAGTTTACCATTGACAATTTGGCTGAATTTATCTTATATGATATAAATATTATTTGATAACACTCTGGTAAAATGATTTGGTAAAACAGAAATAAGAAATATGGCTTACTATGGAAAACAGTATAAAATTTCCTCAAAAAAATAATAATAGAATTAACATAGGATCAAGCAATCCCACCCTGGGCATACATATGCAGACAAAAAAAAATAATTCAAAAAGATAAATGCAGCCCTATGTTCACAGCAGCACTATTCACAATAGCCAAAACATGGAAACAACCTAAACATCCATTGACAGATGAATGTATAAAGATGTGGTACATATATACAATGGAATACTACTCAGCCATAAAAAAGAACAAAATAATGCCATTTGTAGCAACATGGATGGAACTAGAGATTATCATACTAAGTGAAGTAAGTTAAAAAGAGAAAGTCAAATATCATGTGATATCACTTATATGTGGAATCTAAAATATGACACAAATGAACCAATCTACAAAAACAGAAACAGATTCATGGACATGGAGAACAGACTCGTGGTTGCCAAGAGGAAGGGGAGTGGGAGAAGGATGGACTGGGAGGTTGGAGTTAGATGTAAACTATTTTATAGAGAATGGATGAACAACAAGATTCTACTGTATCACACAGGGAACTATATTCAATATCCTATGATAAATACTAATGGAAAAGAATATGAAAAAGAATATATATATATATATATATATATATATATATATATATATAGCAGAAATTGACACAACATTGTAAATCAAGTATACTTCAAATTTTTTTTTTAAAAGGAACATTAAAAAAAAAGGTATGGCCTAAGATAAACTACAGCTTATACTTAATAATGTTTTGTGATTATTTTACACAAGATCATTGCAACAAAAAGTTGTTCAAATGGAAAAAGTGATACCTAGAGTATGTTTTATTTCATGAATGTGTCATTTAACTATTTTAAAAGAAATGGAGGAGTTCCCATTGTGGCTCAGCGATTAATGAACCGGACTAGTATACACGAGGACAGATTCGATAGCCAGGGATCTGGCGTTGCCGTGAGCTGTGGTGTGGGTCGCAGACACAGCTCATGTTGGCAGTGCTATAGCTGTGGCCAGCTACAGCTTGGATTCAACCCCTAGCCTGGGAACCTCCATATGCTGAGGGTGTGGCTCTAAAAAGACAGAAAAACAAAAAAAGAAAAAAAAGAAAAGAAATGGAACAGTCTGTCCCAAGTGAATAGTGAATAGACTGCAGAGAATTCTATCCTTCCAATGCATCGTGCAACAGGTTGGGCTCCAATCCAAACTCCACCTTGTACTAGTTCACTGATTGCCTAAATTTCCTAACTTCTCTAGGCTTAGTCTCCCTGCCTATAAAGTGTGGATAATTACTCCTAGCTCAAAATGTTACTGTATCTTATCCTTTTTTCTTTCTCTACAAAATTCAATGTAACATCTCAATATTAAAAAGACAAAAGAGTAAACTATAGTTACATATTTGAGGGCTGAACAGAGAATTTGGAGTATGACCTTCACTTCATCCACTCTTCATCCCACCCCCATCTCTGAAAAAACAAAACAAAAAAATAAATAAATATGCAGTTTCCAAGAATTGTGGCATAATTTTATTCCAGAAAATGAAATCAGTGGATAACCACCCCTTAGGAAATGAGCATAGAACAAACTCATTTACCATGAGTTAAAACATAATAATTAGAACGGAAAGAGGCAAAACTTCATTACCTTAATTATGTATTATGGGTTTTTTTTTTACTATAAAGAGTTGAAAAATGTTATCAGAAATTCCCTGAAATAAACATATCCTGATAATCATTTCTAATAGAAAAAGCATTCAGTCACTAATTTTTGTTTTATATTTTTATTTAAAGATAGGGAGGGACATATCATCTACACCTCAAAATTCAGCAAGCCTAATTTTGTGGGCAGCAATACTTCACAATGAAAAGATTAAATGCTCCTTTTCAGAGGCTTCCCTGTAGTTAAGGAGGAGCCATCTTATACAGGTCTGACCAAGGAAAGGTGAGCTGAAGTCTAGAAGAAGATGTGGTATACATATATATACACAGTGGAAAACTACTTGGCCATAAAAAAGAACAAAATAATGCCATCGGAAGCAACATGGATGGAACTAGAAATTCTCATACTAAGTGAAGTAACCCCCAAAAAGAAAAACAGTGAGTTAAGGATCTGGTGTTGCTGTGAGCTGTGGTGTAGGTTGCAGACACAACTGGGATCTGGCATTGCTACGGCTGTGGTGTAGGCCAATGGCTGCAGCTCCAATTCACCTCCTTGATTGGGAAATTCCATATGCTGTGGGTGTGGCCTTAAAAAGACAAAAATAAAAACAAAAAACAAAAAAAAAACAAGATAAAGCAAATTCAGGAATTCCTATTTCAGAGCCAATGAGCTTATACCCCTTCAATGACAGTTAGAAAAGTGACTCAATATAGTGAGAGCTAAAGCTAGTAATTATTGGCTATAAAGCTAAAGCTAGTAATTATTGGCTATAAAGCTAAAGCTAATAATTATTGGCTATAATGATTACAATAATGTTAATCAACTATGAAGACACAAGTGCATCTTAATTTTCATTCTGGAAAATAAATTCTCATTTAATTAAACATTAAGTTTATCTTCTTAAAATCAGGACAATCATTTCTTTACTGAAACAGGAACACTCAATACTCTTCACTGAAGGCAACTTTGTTCCTTTTTAACACTAAAGAACAACTAATAAAATATGTCAACCAATAATTGCAGCATCTACTGTTAGCTAAATGCTTTTTTTGTTGTTGTTGTTATTGTTGTTGTTGTTGTTGCTATTTCTTGGGCCGCTCCCTCGGCATATGGAGGTTCCCAGGCTAGGGGTTGAATCGGAGCTGTAGCCACCGGCCTACGCCAGAGCCACAGCAACTCGGGATCCGAGCCACGTCTGCAACCTACACCACAGCTCAGGGCAACGCTGGATCGTTAACCCACTGAGCAAGGGCAGGGACCGAACCCGCAACCTCGTGGTTCCTAGTCGGATTCGTTAACCACTGCGCCACGACGGGAACTCCCCAGCTAAATGCTTTTGTGACTCCTATCAAAAAAGTAAGCAATGGATATTTACAGTGAATTTATAATCTACAAGGCACTGGACCAGATATTTTAAAATTATTTTTGCCAAAAGATACAGCATATGTTTATTTCCTTGAAGTCACTTAAGATTCCTTTGGAGGCAGAATTTCAAAAAAGTACTAAAAATCAGGAAGCGGCTGCTGCTGTTATCAGTCATCAACAAAATCATCACCATTACTAAAATTTTATATAGTACTTACATTACAAACTAGCATTTACTAAACTTTATGTGCTACCTTTGCAATGTTTTCCTTCAAACTTCAGAATGTTTCTTTCAGTAAAATAAATGAAATAACTTAAAAAACTCTTTGTTGAAGGGACAATATTTGAAAAACAAGCAAAATTCAAAATTAAAGTTTCTAAATAAATTACATTCAGGAAACAGGTAGGCTAAAATATCTGCAATTGCAATTAGGAAAAAATATTGAGATTGAGATTTTTAAAGTTTATGTTTACCTGTTATATTACTAGTAAATAAAAAATAAATGTAATGTAAAGACTGAAACAAAACAGTGAGTAAAATAGAAGTTTTGAGGTAAGGTTAACTCAGATAAAAATGCTAAGTCTCAAAATATGTACATTCACAGCAATATATCTTGGAAGCCAAATCATTTCAAATCGTATTCTACACTAAGAGAAGTATAGCTCTTTCCATTATATATCATAACAAATATTGATAACCCCATTTTCAAAAAAGTACTGTATATAAAAGAAAATGCTTTCAAGGAAAATACAACAAGGAAAGAATCATTTGCTTGATAAATTCAAAAATGAAAAACAGGCAATAGTATAAAATCCACATGAACATTATACTATGCTCAATCAGTACTAATTAAGGATCTAATTATACCTATTTAATAGCTAATTTGCATTTTTAAAAGGAACACAAAGTGTTCTATTTTAGGTCCAAAATTAAGGTTCTGAATTAAAACTTTAAAAGAAATCCAGCTATAGTATATTTATAGAAAAATTAAAACAAGCTGAAAGCAAAGCATCTTATTTTCAAGTATGACTATGCTGAGCCTGAATTTACCAAATAAAAGAAGGGATACATATAAACGGAGAAATTTATGTGTCATTTATGGGCTTATAAAGTATTTTCAATTATCATAATGCTTTTTTTTGTCTGTTTTTCAACATGGGGGCTCTAAAACACTCCTTTCTGAACAATTCTCTTGGTTAAATTAGCCTAGGCTTAGACTTGGGTAACTGAGCTTTACAGCACATACTGCCTGATGTAGGATTTCGAACCCAGGCCTCTTGCCCTCCACGCCCATATTCTTCCTGGTACTTGTTTTGTTCAACTTCCTGCACATTCTAAAACCGGTTATCTCCTTCCTACCTTTTTTATCCTCTAAAATTTTATAAAGCACTTGTAGGGGAATTGTAGAAAAAGAACAGGGACACAGAAGGAGAACCAAGACAATGAAGGTATATGACAATTTCAGAAAAGGGAAAACCAACAGTGTTGAATACTCCAGAGACCTTGGGCAGATCTGACTGAGCAGGGGACCAGACCGTCACTGATGAATTGAAAAGGTGCTTTCAATTAGAACAATGGCGAGGGCAGAGTCAGATGAGCTGAACTGAGGAAGAAGTGGAAATTTAGAAAATAAGGGCAATTTGGGGGACAGGGAGGTAAAGAATAATAATTTGAAGGGTAAAATATTTCAGATTTTATCAATTGTCTAGAAAAGATGACACAGAAAATTTAAGGTAGAGAGTAGGAAAGCCAGAGAGGATTGAGTTGAATAACAAAATTTCAGATATTCAATTATTTTTTTACTTCAAAAAACCAGCAATTTCATATAGATTAAACAAATGTATGAACTTGATTTTAGTAAAGAAGGAGATAAGGTGCTCTGCTAAGGAGGTGGAAGAGAGGAACAAGAAATGTGAAAGTGAAAAAGGTAAAGTAATAAGAAATCTACTAGAGATAAATGAAAGAATTTTCAGAACTCTGGTTGAAGTTGTATAATATGAACCCATATTGAATACATCTGGCAAGGTTATGTTACTTCTCCAAAAGGATACCATCTGCTATTTTTCCATTTGCATTTCACTTTTAGAAACAAAGCTATTCAGCTCTAACAGGATGCTAAACCTGAACACTGCAAGATTTCTTTGGGGGAAAAAAAAAATCACTTTCACTTACTGTGGCACAAACACAAGTCTGTACTGATGGTGTTGCCTTTGTTTTTTGTTTTGCTTTGTTTTGTTTTGGGCTGATAAAGGCAAGGGATTTAGCAACTTAGAGCCCAATATGAAGTTAATTCTAGGTCTACTATTACTCTACAGCCTGATTTCCCACAAACTCAATTTCATACAGCCAAAAAGCAAATTTAGAACTGAGCTCCATGTCCTGTCCTATGAGCAGCAACAACCTCCCTTTTGCTGTGACCTCCATTTTTCTGGTCACCTGGGTTGGAAACCTCAAGCACCAGTCACCAAAGTCATTTCTTCAGTCTCTCCTAGCTTTCCTTTCCCATCTCTTCTCACACTAGTCTAGCCCTGAGTCAGCCCCTGCCTGGATTCCTATGACAGTCTTGGAACTGGCCCTGCCTGTCCATCCCAACTCACATGGCACTACCAGCGTCAACATCTCAAAACACTAATCCCCAAGTATGACTCCTTTCTGACTACTTTCTATCTCCACCGTCACAACTTTTCAGCTAGAAATTCAGAGTTTTCTATAAGGATTCTTGCCTGCGTAGCAAAGCAAATATTTCATTACTACTTAAAATTTCAGCCAAGCCAAGGTCTCTTGACCCATGGTGGTTTTAGCATACATACACATATTCTATACACACCTCCCTCTGACAGGTGGGGACTAACTCTTCTCCTGCTGGATGTGGACTGAGTTTAGTGACTTGCTTCTAATGAACAGAATATGGTGGAAGTGACAATGTGTAACTAGGTCACAGAACATCACAACTACCTGAAGCTCTCCCTTATTTATTTACTTATTTTTGGCTGTGCCTGAGGCCAGGAATCAAATCCAAGCCACAACAATGGTAATGCCAAATCCTTAACTTCCAGGCTGCCAGGGAACTCCCAAACACTTTCTTTGATTATTCACTCAGGGGGAAGCTAACTGTTATGTCACGAGGACACTCAAGCAGCCCACCAGAGGGGTCTGTGTAATGAGGCCTGAGGCCTCCTCCCCATGGCCAGCACTAACTTGCCAGGCATGTGGGGGAGCCACCTGTAAGCAAATGCTCCAATCCCAATCAAGCCTTCAAATGACTGAAGCCTGACCTCTATCTGAACCGAAGCTCATAAGAAATCTTGAGCCAGAATTGTCCAGTGAAGACACTCAAGGATTCCTGACCCAGAGCAATGTGTGAGATAATAAATGTTTATTGTTTTAATCTGCTAAGTTTTGAAGTAATATGTTACACAGATGGAGACAACTAATACAATCTCACCAAGCTCATTCTCAATTCTGTCATTGCTCATGCCTCCCCCCACCAACCACTGTCCTCTCATTATCTACCTCCTCCCAATGCCCCATCCCTAGCCTTCAGAATCTAGCCAGTTTGATCTCTTTGAGGAGCCCCCTTTTTTGTTCATAAAACCATTTGGGCTTTCACTTCTCCACTTCTCTTCCGAACACTTCTATGCTTGAGCACATCATTCATCTAGGCATTTATTCATATGTTCCTCTATGCATCATTCATTTAGGCATCTATTCATATGTCCCTCTATGCATCCTTCCTCCTAAAGATGTCATATAGTTCTTCTAAACTGCATTCAAGCACACTGTAATTAAGAAACTCAATAAATATTTTCTGAGAAAACTAGCAAGTCACACATAAACATGCACCCTGGAAGTGTCTTTGATGAGTATGTATATAGTAATGGTTAACAATATGGACTTAGAGCTAACATTCTCTCAGTTCTGCTTCCTTACTAGCCACTGTCCTTGGGTAACTTACATGTTAAAATCTCTATAAGCCTTTGTTTCTTCAGTCCTTTTTAATGAAGATTCTAATAGTACCTACCTTAGGTTAATGAAAAGATTTTTAAAAAACACATGCAAATCTCTTAGCAAAATTCCTAGCACAGAGTACTCAACAAATGGAAGCTATCAGTGTTCTTATTTTGAACCACAAGCACATGTTGAAATTCTAGGTCCCTGAAAGTCTCTAGATGTTATCAAGTGGCAATCTAAATTAATATGAGGAATTCCCATCGTGGCTCAGTGGTTAACAAATCTGACTAGGATCCATGAGGATGCAGGTTCGGTTCCTGACCTTCCTCAGTAGGTTAAAGATCCGGCATCCCCGTGAGCTGTGGTGTAGGTTGAAGATGTGTCTCGGATTCTGTATTGCTGTAGCTGTGGCGTAGGCTGGCAGGTAAAGCTCTGATTAGACCCCTAGCCTGGGAATTGCCATATGCTGTGCGTACGGTCCTAAAAAAAAAAAGCTAAATTAATATGAAATCCTACAAACTGAAATGGAACTCACACGCTCTATTAGGATAACTTTTAATTTTTCTAAAATCTACTTTCAAGTCAATAGAACTACAGCCTGAACCAATTGTAGGAGTACAGCCTTGACTTTTTCTCCTCATTGTCCTATTAAGATATTAACTTCAAAGCTTTCGCGGGAACACTTAACTGCTTGCATTCCTTAACAAGCAACCACCAGAGTACTTTCCAGATTCACTTTTAACCATTACAGTCCTGGGAAGGCATATAAGGCAAACTTAGTAGACATAATTTATACAATCTCTGGGATAATATAGTTGTATGTATGTGAATATGCCATATAAAGCAAATCAATTTTGTATATCGATCAAAATAGAATCCAATAGAAAAAAAATCAATCCATATATCGAAGGGGAGAAAACCTTTAATGCTATTCATTAAAAAATTTTTTTTACTGAGTTATAACTGACATATGACATTATATTAGTTTCAGGGATACAACATAATGATTTAATATTTATCATATTGTGAAATGATTATCTTATGTCTAGTTAATGTAAATCACCATATATAGGTACAAAAGAAATTTTTTTCTTGTAATGAGAACTTTTAAGATCTATTCTCTTAGCAGCTTTCAAATATGCAACCCAGTATTATTAACTCTAGTCACAATGTTGTACATGATATCTCCATGACTTATTTATTTTATAACTGGAAATCTGTACCTTTTAACCACTTCTGCCCCCGCCCCACCCCCTGCCCAACCTCACCTCTGGCAACCACCAATCTGTTCACTGTTTCTATAAGCTCTTTTTTAAGTCTAATTCTATTCAAAGTCTGAATTACATGAGTTTTATGAACTTATGAACTCAGATCATTTATGGGACATTTTGTAATTTATATATAATCTTAAGGTTTCTTATTAAAAGTTAAATACAGCAGATGCTCTTTTTCTTTCTTTTTTTTTTTTTGCTTTTTAGGGCTAGGGGTCGAATCGGAGCTGCAGCTGCCAGCCTACGCCACAGCCACAGCAACACCAGATCCGAGCCGCCTCTGCGACCTGCACTGCAGCTCACAGCAATGCCAGATCCTTAACCCACTGAGCAATGCCAGGGATGGAACCCACATCCTCATAGATAATAATCGGATTCATTACCACTGAGCCACAATGGGAACTCCTAGCAGATGCTCTTTTATCCTAAAAAAATAATCAGAGATTTCTTAAGAATTGCTTATAGAATGATTTTCAATCATCAACCTATTTAAAAACATGCATACTTTTTAATTGTGAACCATATCCTCTGAAATAAAAAGAACTACTTAATTGAAATTCTTATTTTCTAATACACCCTGAAAACTTTAGTTTTTGAAACATTCAGTATCCATCCCACTCTCTATGTGACCCTACATATCACACAACCTGAAATAGAAACAAAGACTGGGAAATTAGCTTGTTTATTCCACCTTAGTGTCAAACAAAAGTACAAATAATATTCAGAGCACGTGCTAGTTACCTTAGAAGTGCCAATCATGCTTGTTTTGAAACTTCGATTTTCAGAGCTGTCAATCACATGTGTTGTGAGAGAGATGCAAGTGTAGAAATAATGCTTTAAGAGACACAATCTTCATGAAACATTAATAAATCAATGGGCTTTACTTGCAACACTGAAATTTAGGAATAAGGCTCTTTAACCAAAAAGATAAGCATGGTTTACCCACAGGTATTTTATATTTCAGTAAAAAGAAGAATGTTCCTTAACTGATACCAATCAGAAGTACTGGACCATGAATGGAAATGTGAGAATCAAACCAATCTAAATCTGAGCATTTTAATTTTTAAAGCAGGCAAAGATATCCATATAATACATTCCCCTTCTCGACCTCCCTAATAAAATCCAACTTATTATCTACCTAGTCATTCATGTTGAAATCAAGCATCATCAGAAAATTTTCCCTCTGCCTTACAACCCACAATTACTCAGCCACCAAGACCTGTTTCTTCTATCTCCTAAGTTACTAATGAAAGTCACCTTTCCTGACTCTTAGACTTAATTCACATTCTTATAATATCTTTTCAGGAGCTTCTTTACTGCCTCCTTAACTCCAGCTTCATTCTTCTTTCTTTTTTTTTTTTGTCTTTTATCTTTTGTCCTTTTTAGGGCCGCACCTCGGCACAAGGAGGTTCCCAGGCTAGGGGTCAAATCGGAGCTACAGCAGTCGGCCTACACCACAGCCACAGCAACACCAGATCTGAGCTGCATCTGCAACCTCATGGCAATGCCGGATCCTTAACTCAACTGAGCGAGGCCAGGGATCAAACCCGCAACCTCATGGTTCCTAGTCGGATTTGTTTCCGCTGTGCCACGATGAGAACTCTCTGTTCTTCTAACATATATTCCACACCACTGCCAAAATGATCTCACTGAAACATAAGTATGGTTCATGCTACCTGTTACACTATTTCAATGTATCTTTACCACTTTCAGAATAAAGCCCTAATTTTTTAGAATGGTATAAAAATCCCTAGAAGATCTGGCTCCTGCCCATCTTCCTACTCTCCCCTCACTCCTCCTAAACTTAAGCCAACAAAGCCACTTGAATTCCCGAGCTCTCTCTCAATTGAAAACTTTTGCAAGGACATCTCTCTCCCATTTTCTGCACTTTGTATCTCCTACCAATCGGGAAAACATCTCTGACACAAGCTGCCTCCATCATCGATCGATCCTCTCTTCTCCATTCCCGTAGAACACACTAACAGAACGCATAGGGTATTGATTTACTTCTCCATCCCCCCCCGACTGAATCATTAACTCCCTGAAAGCAGGGACTATCTTTCATCTCTTGCATAAAGCACAGAGGTGGCATATAATAGCTGCTCATTAAATGTTGGCAGACTCAGTGAAAAATTGTACCATGGCCCAGTTTATTTAAAAATAAAATTAGGGAGTTCTGTCGTGGCCCGGCAGTAATAAACCCAACTAGTATCCACGAGGATGTGGGTTTGATCCTTGGCCTCGCTCAGTGGATTAAGGAACTGGCATTGTTGTGAGCTGTGGTGTAGTTCACAGACGCAGCTCAGATCCGGCATTGCTGTGCCTGTGGCGTAGACTGGCAGCTGCAACTCAAATTGGACCTTTAGCCTGGGAACTACATATGCCACAGATACAGCCCTAAAAAGATTAAAAATAAATAAATACAAATTTTAAAAAGCAATAAATAAATAAATAAATAAAACACATACAAAAAAAAATACAATCAGTAGCTTAATTCTCGAGACTGATAAAATGTATTACAGGTATATTCCAAGCCAATCAAACTAATCAATGCCATAAAGCAATACTTTAGCTTAACAATGTTCTTAAGGAATTTACTTGTTTAACTACAAATCCACTCTAAGAATTGACACCATCTCAAATAGTATTTGAGATCCAATGATCCCATCTTATTTTCACTACCGTTCCTACTGGAGGTGTTAAAGTCTCAACCATGACAACTGTTCATGTCTAAGACACTCAGCACCCTGATTAGTTCAACAAACATGTTTCTGATATGTGACAATCCCTTATCAGGGCATCAGTGAACAGGCAGTCAACACAGACAAGAACCCAACCTGGTTACACTTCACTTATCAGGAACTTAGTTATTTGGTGACATCAAGTCTCCACAGAACCCAATGAGAGTTAAGCAGAAGAGTTTAGTAGCTGTCAAAATACATGTTAAAGTTCATGTACTAAAAGACATACACTTTACTTACAGAAGAGGATGTGAGATTCTTACTTAAACTCTAGCTGTTCCTATTTTAAGCACAACAAATTTAGTGACCACCTTCCCAGGCATCAGAATATTTGAAGAAAATTAGGAAGTCTAGGAAAGTTAAAAATGCAGACAAAGATATAACAGCAGAAAAAGGAAGATGACATCCAAAGGTGAAACACAAAAACTACAGAAATGCAGGGTTATGTGGCTGAGAAACAATCATTCTACATATGAGTTATGATACAATACAGGAGTTAATGTTTCTAATTATGACCTTGGGTCATCAAAAACAGAGACAAAAACAGGTCAAACTACTTTAGGTGTAACAAGGTTCAAAGAAAGTAACTGTCATACTTTACAAAAAGAATCAATTAGAAATTAAGTACTACATTCATAGAGTCAACTTTATACTATTTGCCAAGCACACGTTTTTGAAATGTATCATTCCTAAATAACATGGGCCTGCTGACTCTAAGCTTCCAATCATTGTCAGACATTAACTAGTTCCTATGGCTCCAGGTCTCACCACAATTATGATTCACATCCATTCTGAAACAAAGCCTGCACCCACTGGTCATTAGCTTATTGAGGATAATATCCAAACACACTGGACACCATAACTCGGGATATTAGAACAGGCTACCTAGCAGTCTTTGACAGATCTCACAGAATTTCACCACCACACTGCTATCAGGGTTTTTGGCATAAACCTGGCTCTGTGTGAGACTATTTTAGGAGGTATCTATGACACTTTAGTAACCATATGTTGTAGGATTTAGAGAAGAGCACAGCAGAATGAAAAGAACACTCATGGGTGATGGATACACACAGCCCTAGGTTTGAACCCCTGCCTTGTCAATTACAGTTGTGTGACTGCAGTAAGTTATTTTATTTATGCTCATAAGACTCATTTTCTTCATTTGGAAAATGGGGTGAACTTCTACCTTCTATGCTTCTTGTGAGGAATAAACCAGACATAAAGTGCCAACATAGGTTTTCAAAAAACTAGCTAGTAGGATTATCAGGTACAGAAGGGAAATGACCTTAATCCACACTAGGACAAATTTTGTAAAATTGTGCTGTATTAATAACACACATACAAAAATGCTTTACTTTTAAGTCACAGTAAAAGCCCTCTGACTCACAGGTTGGTTTATGGAAAAGTAGGTCAAAGCAAGGACTCATGAAAAAAGTATACATCTAATATATGGCACAAATGAACCTTTGCACAGAAAAGAAACTCATGGACTTGGAGAACAGGTTTGTGGTTGCCGAGGGAAAGGAATGGACTAACAGATGCAAACAATTGCATTTGGAGTGGATAAGCAATGAGATCCTCTGCATAGCACAGGGAACTGCATCTAGTTACTTGTGATGGAATATGATGGAGGATAATGTAACAAAAAAAATATACATATATATATGTATGTATATATGACTGGGTCACTTTGCTGTATGGTGGAAATTGACAGAACACTGTAAATCAACTATAATGGAAAAAATAAAAATCACAAAAAAGTATACACATACATTGTAAAGATATTAACTTAGCAATTAATGCAAATATTCTGATACAGGGCCAGGCCTTCTAGCTGAGTAGAAGTCCACTCATTGGAGGTCTTCACTGACCTCCTTCAATAAATAATATCTACACTGCAATGTCTGGGCTTGCCAGAGTCAGTCACTTTAAAGTACCACAGGGACAGAAAGACACTTGGAAAGCTAATCCTTCTACATTTTTATATTTCCCCCTCATCTTTATGGTTTACTTGCTCAAACTAACTCAATAGCGATTTCGTTAAAAAACAAAACAAAACAAAACCTCTCCTTTATGGAGCTGTTCCAAAACATTAAAATTAGCTTTCTTGAGAACAAAAATCCTTTCCATACTCATATTTATTACTTAATGCCCTCCCAAATAATGTATAGAGATAAAGAGCAATAGTTGTTCTCGCCATAGACAGAGGATATGTATGTAGCTAGGTAGGGAGAGAAAAGAAGTAATCAAACTATTCAGGTTAAATCTTGGCTGACATGCTTGCACACTGTTAGAAATAACATTACTGGTCTATAGAACCAGACAGGAATAGAGCTTAAGCCCTGACTCCTGCTTAATACTTTTTTTTAAAAAGAAGCATTCTGGTGGCACCTTAGACTTTCAGCAATAGAAGTAGATGTCAAAGGCCTTCTCTGACTATTGTTATCTTCTACTCACTGACATTCTGTCACCATATTACCCCCTTTTACTCATGTAGTTACCAATTTTAAAAACTGATCTGTGCACTAGTTTACCATCTATCCTTCCTTCCCCCAATAGACTAAGTGCCCTCAACTTCATGAGAGCAGAGAGCTAGTCTGTCTTGTTTACCAGCCTTTATAACAGTGCCTGCCAAATTGAAAAGGTACAGTAAGTATTTGTTGTATGAATGAATAAACAAACAAATAAATCAACTCCTGCACCATTATGGCTCCTCCCTCTTCATGATCATCAATCATGAATGCACTGATTTTGTGATTGCTTTGGAAGCTTAAGTAAGAATTCCTAGTGAGAGTGATATATCCTGGGCAGGAAAATGGAAGCAGTAGTTGAAAGATAACTATTGCAGGTAACTACAGAACAAAGAGATACAGGCATTTGATTCTTCTGAGTATACAAAAGGAAGATTAATATCTAACTGCCCCTAGACTAGAGAATTTATTTGCAAAATTACTGTGAGCCACTCCTCTCCCCCAAAACACTTCTGTTAAACAGACTGTGTCGCTTGGGAAGAGTGCGTGTGGATATGGGGGTTTCAGTCACATAGTAATTTCCGCTATTAGAATGTGTGCTTATGTGGTATGTGCACAGTTTTCAATGAAAAATTAATAAATGCTGCAAAAGATTCCAGTATTTAACCATTTAAAGCTATACTACACATAAAATAAATTCAAATCATATTACAGCACTGACTAGAGAACTATCTAGTAGCAAACACTGATATTTAAAATTCTGTGATTTGGTTAGTAAGACATGAGAATCAGGGAGTTCCCGTCGTGGCTCAGTGGTTAACGAATCCGACTAGGAACCATGAGGTTGCGGGTTCGATCCCTGACCTTGCTCCGTGGGTTAAGGATGTTAATGATCTGGCATTGCCATGAGCTGTGGTGTAGGTTGCAGACTTGGCTCGGATGCTGCGTTGCTGTGGCTCTGGCCTAGACCAGCGGCTACAGCTCCGATTCGACCCCTAGCCTGGGAACCTCCATATGCAGTGAGAGTGGCCCAAGAAATGGCAAAAAGGCAAAAAAAAAAAAAAAAGACATGAGAATCAAATCAGAAATTCTAGCTATCTAAGGCATTCAGAAACATTATGTTCAAGAACATAACATAAAATGGGGGGAGAAAGTGTAGACAAAAGAATATCCACAAAGAAATAAACATCCATGAAAGAAATACCACAAACAAAATTCCATCCACAATATAAAGAAACACGTATATCACTGGCGTTTGCAATTTAAAATAAGTTTGACTGAGCAGGGGAAATATCCATAATTCAGGAGAGTTATCAGTAAAATACATCTTTTCATAAGGTCAATACCTGATGTGCTGCTTCATGGTAGGTCAACTTGTAAGAATAAGGATGTGGCCAGTGTAATTGGGTAGCATCCATGGAAGCATGATATAAAGCTTATCAATTGTAGGGAGGAGAGGAGACGATTTCTCTACATAAAATAAAGCAATACTTCATTTTCAAGTTATTGATATATTTTCTATTAAGGAAAAATGACCTACTACAGATCCTGCTGACAGTACCTAAGAATTTAGGACTCTACTCTTGAAGGATAATTTTAGGACCTCATATCTTTACACTTGCCTGGTACATAAACCCTTCTCAACAAGAAATCTTTTTTTTTTTTTCAGGGCCGCACCTGCGGTATATGCAAGTTCCCAGGTTAGGGGTCAAATTGGAGCTGCAGCTACACCACAGCCACAGCAACTCAGGATCCGAGCCATGTCTGTGACCTACATCACAGCTCACGGCAATGCCGGATCCTAACCCAATGAGCGAGGCCAGGGATCAAACCTACACCCTCATGGATCATAGGCGGGTTCACTGCCACTAAGCCACAATGGGAAACTCCTCAACAGGAATTCTTGAGGGATGTCATCATTGGGTCATAAGAACCCTAAATCATTAGGATTTAAAGCATAAAAATAGGAGCATCTGTTTACTATATACTGATCACTATCTTAAATCTTCACATATGTTATCCAATTTAACCCCTTCAATACCACATTACACAATGTACAGATTACACTATTAAAAATCTGGATGGACAAACATGTCCTACTTAGATTTTTTGGGGGGGGTCTTACTATTTTTCACTAAGCTTGTATGTTATTTAATATACCAGAGAAAGTCAGGACCAAGCCATTACCTCTCATGTAGTATAGCACAGAACCCATTTTTTTTCTTCCAGGTATCACCAGGTTTACACCACTCACCTTGCTAAAACACCATTTAGCTTCTGAATATCTGAAGTAGAAGACTGCAGGAGCTAGACTGCACCAGCTTATGAGAGCTGATGGTGCACACACACCCAACTTCGTGTCCAACAACCTCACACGGGTAACTTAACATTGGCCACGATGGGAATATTTCACACCATGGAAATTGGCAAATCATGGCCTTTTACTTATTGGAGAGCTAGCTGTGAAACATCTACTCACACACACATATCAGAGGAAAGTCTGTCAGGTCCCATTCAGAATCAGGTAGAAGGAGCTCCTATTTCCTAACTCAGTGAACCCAGGAATCAAACAGACCTTAAGCTATCCTGAGCACTCAGGAGAAAGGCAGCCATCCTTGTAACTGCTTCCTCAGAGCTACAGCAGACTCCTTCCCTAGTCATCTCCCAGTCTGACTTACTCTTAAACATCACAGACTTCTTAATCACTGTAATCCATCCTATCTAAGACGCCACTGATTAGTAAAGTCACCACAACTCATGTATTACTAAGAAATTTTAAATTGCCAATTATATTGCATCAACTGCAAGATATACTCTGGCATCAAAAACATTAAAATCTTAAAAAAATGTGTACATTAAAAATTGATGAAAAAAATCCATTTCTAGCTTGTTTGCTATTGTTTCCCAATATCAGAATTTTAGTTCCATTATCTCTTTTCACTCTTTCTCTACTACGCCCAGATCTCCCACTTTAGTGGTTTCCACAGGGTATACTGATAGTCACAAATCTCTTTATCTACACAGACTACAAGCAGAATGAATTCTGTCCATATAATAGGAAAACTTGTAATCCTGAAAGCAGATGCAAAGTAGTAAGTAAAGAAAACGATACAGCATCAGAATTTGGTATAGTAAGAGAAAGGAACATGAAGAAACAAAAAGCAGAGGCTTCCCTGAGACGCAGAGACTGTGGAACAGAAGAGGCAAAAAAATTACATGTAAACCGGCCTGCGCAGCATGTACTACTTACTACAAAGCTGGTTTTAATTTTATGGTGTTATCAGGATGAACATTCACATCTTCCCCAAAACTGCTCTCACTCATTGCTTTGAGAAAACATGAATCTGGCTAACCTAACATGAGACGGCATGAACATGGCCTAACTTGATTAACAAGCAATTTCTGTCTTTTCAAAAATCACCAGTTAAAGTCCAATAACACTTCTGAGGTATCTCAACTTTTATGCACACTCTTAAAAAGCAGTTGGAAATGATTCTACTTACTCTCCGTCCACTTCTGGTCTTTTACACACACAGTGAAACTTGCCGCCAAAATCTATATAAAGATCATCCTCCACAATATGAAAGATTTGTCCAATGACTAGTTTATTCTTGGCAGGTCCCATCTGTGTAAGAGGGGAATGTCTCAGCATAGATGCGAAGGACTCCATATTTTTCGGAGAGCCCTAAATATAAAAAGAGATATGTACATGCATATGATTCAATACAAAGATATGATATGTCCAGTAATAGCTTACAGGGGAAATTTTTTAAAGTCAATTTTCTGAATATTTACATTTTATAGCAATAATAAAAATACTGAAATGGATTTTTGCTTTAAAAAGTCAGGTACACTCTTCAACGTCCTCTTCCTTTCTTGAAGAGGAGCCAGGGAAAAGCAGGCATCTGCGCTCGGTGGGGAATGGGGCAGATGTGGTGGTCCACGGTGGAATCTGGAATGTGAGCAGGGTGAGGAGTGTCCTTGGACAAAGCCTCAGACATGGGGCAAGTAGGGAGTGGGGAGGTGAGCATGCAAGGACGGCATCCAAGAAGGGAACTGGCTTCATTCCTAGCACTGACCATCTGCAAAAACAAAAATGCCTTTTCATTCAGGTTTAACGAAAGTGATGATACTTTTAATACAAGTTTAAATAAACATTAAGATAAAAATTAAGTGTCCTTTAATTAGTAGTCTGAACACAAGTTTGTGTTATGTGATATTTTTAAAACGCCTTGGCTTTATTATAATTTTCTTCTTTTTCCTAAAGTAAAATTTCAAAAGAAAGACATCTTTAATTGTTTTGTGCTACCCGCTTTTTAGGAGGTATTTTATATACTGCTACTTAAGGGAGAATTAGTAAGAGTCTGATAATACACTTACTTTAGAAGTGTAAACCTTTAACACATTTGTAACAATTTTTATGCATGGGGTACTCCAAGAATTATAAAATGAAATATGCAGCCGGGTGGAGGCTTGATAAGCAGAATATGTGCCAAACTAAAAACATAGCCACTACTCAGTTCCAGCTACAGTTGTAATTCAAGTCCAGTGTTGCTACTTCTTTTGACTTTACAAGAGATGTCAGAAATCCACACATTAATGTAAAATTTCCAATTTTTAAATTTTTATACATTGAAAAAAGTCTTTTATTTTATAAATAAAAACACATTTTGACACATGAACCAAAAGTTTATGACCTTGCCTCATGAAAATGAAAGTCAAAACATCTGATGGATGCCAAGTCCCTTAGATGGTGGAAGGAGGGTATGGTGATGAATTTGTTTCAGTGGGTTGAAACTCAATGAAAGGAATCAGCACATAAGGGATGATCTATAAACCAAAGATAACTCAGTAGAACTATATGCCAAATAAGCTGAAAAGGTAGTCAGGAATATTACACTTTGAGTCATAATACTAGTCTGATGATACTACACAGTATAATATTTAATTCCTTAAATAAGTACCTTGAAAAGTTCTTTTTTTGCAGAGAGCCAAGGATGAAACAGGCTCAACACAAACCCAGCTACAAATTATCCTCTTAATGTAAAGAAAGTTACACTGAGCATGCTATCAGTGACAAGTACAGCTACTCTGACTCTCTGGTAGGAGCCACTACGCAATCCAGAGCACGAAGGAAGATTTTACTGCTCCAAGCAAGAGCAGACTCTCAGCCTGCAACCTGGGAAGGTCTTTCTCAGTTTCCCTATATGCTGCTTTCCCATTGTCCCTCTTTCATGGTTGACATCTACTCTTCTTTCTTCTTCATCTGTTTCTTTGGCGGGGGGCGGGGGGGGCTTGTAATTGAAACCATGGTGCACTAAAACAGCATTAGATGAGAGGAAGATACAATAGTAGATCTAATAGTTGAGTATTTATTGAAGATTAATTCAGCCATCACTAGTGCCTCTTTCATAATGATCTCCTTTATAACTGTGCAAAGCTGTGTGGGTTAAGATTGGTATTAGAGTAAATGGTATTTCCCCCTACGTTTTAGGAAATAGACTTCTCGACTATTTAATGAGATCTCTTGAGAATTTTAGTAAATCTGTTGTGAAATAATTTACTACATTATAAACTTTATAAAACGATGAATAATTATTTTAAAGGAGATTTTAAAATCAAGTAAGTAAAATGTTACTGCTTTGGGTTCCATTATTTTTGCCTTCACTTTGTTAACATTTTACATTGGAAGTCAATGTGTTTTCAGTGAGTGAAATAATTTTACCACAAGCATAAGATCCCTTGATCAATACTTGAATTTTCTTTTAATTTGTACACTCACTATATTTTTTGGAAAATATAACATGTAATTAGACAAAGCCCTTCTTCAGAAATCATGGTCTAGAATCATCTCTGAATTCCTCATTTACTTCAAATGACTTCTAAAAATAATACATGTAGCACAATCTATGATAACAACCAATACTTTTAGCTCCTCTCACACTGATGCAGACTACTGAGATTACAGACACACTGTCACCTTCTGGGTATATCACAGACCTCAGTGTCTGACCCCAGCTATGGAAAATATTGTTAACAAAGCTCATTCATAAGAGTTTTCAGTCAAAGCAGGTGCCTTACGGTTGATATAGAATTGGTAATAGAGCTCATATTTCCCACGTATTCCTGTTATAGAGCTCAGATTTGGTCATAGGGCTCAGATTTCCTAAGTACATTCTTGTACTGGTTTTGTTTTTGCCTCTTTGAAGCCTGAAAGTTAAACAGGACTGTCCAGGTAGAAGAGGGGGAGATAAATGAATAGATATAAGGAACCTTCCTTCCTTCATTCACTCATCAAATATGTGTTGAATATTGAGTGTCTGTCATGTGTCCTAGACTCTGTTCAAATCTTGCTATGAAAAGATATGAAACAGTAGGAGAACAGAGTTAAACCAATATGACAAGAGATTAGGGTCCAAAAACTGCTGGGAACAACTGCAACCCTCCCTTAAATTGTAAAAAGTTCTGTACCAAAAGCTCAGTGGTTTAGACATTATCCTATAAGGAGTGGGTAGTCAGAAGTTCCTCATTAATGGAGTGACAGTACTTGTTCTTTGCTTCGAAACTTTGGCAGAAGTATAAAAAATGGACCAGAGAAAAGGGGAAAAAATGGAAAAATGGTAAACTGTTGAGAAGCTCCTCCAGTAACTAGGATAGAGATGATAAGGGGACTATACTGAAGCTAAAAATACACACAGAATGATGAAGCTAAGAAAATCAGTCTATTCTGAATAATCCCATAAAGGCATGGGACAAAGTCATGCCAGAAATTACAGGAAGCTGGACTGAGAAAAGAGGATGAAAATAGGGGAATAATTAAAAGAATATAGGCAGGGAAGGCAATTTTCTGTCACGTACAAAACATCTGGCAGAAAATTCAACTCCACAATACCTAGTAATAAAGCATTTATTGCCCCGGAAAAATAAATACAGTATATTTTTTTCTCTTCTCTAAAGAAAAAATAATAATTGAATAAACTGTCTAGAGAAATAACTTTGGAGGGTTGGTTGTGTACCAATAGGTAACTCAACCCATCAGGAAAGAAAAGAATCAAAATGACGGCTGTTTGGGAAGGTGCTAGCAATCAGTACTGCCTGGAGTAGGAGGGCGGGCTCCTAAAGAAAGGCTCTAGAGTCAGACCATGTGGTTCAAATCCTGGCTGCACCACATACCAGCTCTGTGGCTGAGACAATGCACTTAAATTCTCTGTGCTGCTGTTTACTCACCTATAAAATGAGGTTAATAATTATACCTATTTTATAGGGTTGTTGTAAGGATTAAATAAATACATGGCCATATGTAATGCTCTCAAATACTGCCTCTGGTAGGGTAAGAATTCTCTAAAATGTAACTTTTTAAAAAATTAATCCATTTCTTACCGACCCAAACATCACCAAGTTTTACTGATAATCCTAGTAGTTTTCAAACAGGACAATTTTGCCTGCCCTCCCTCTCCCCACTCTCCCTACCCCCTAACCCCTCCCCCACCCTGCCCAGGGAACAAGTGGCAATGCCTAGAGACATATTTGATTGCCATGATGGGGGATGCTACTGGAATCTACTGGATATGGGCCAGAGATGCTATTAAACTCCCTACAACTCAGAGTACAGCCCCCACAACAAAAAATTAGCTGGTCCAAAGTGTCACTAGTCCAAGACTGAAAAGCCCTGAACTAAGCAGACCCAGCAGCACAAGGCAGGCCAGGTAGAAAAGCAACATGAGCTGCATTTAAAAGGGAGATCTAGGATGGAAGGTAAAATAAAAGATTAAGGAGGGAGATTCCAGGATAGAATGGATGCCAAGTAGTTCCAGACTCAATCTGAAGGAAGACAGATCCAGAAAAAAAGTTGATAGACTTCCTAGCCAACAATATGGTGGGCATGGTTATCATAATGCAGCAGAGCCTAACAGTGATCCAAACAGTCTGACTAGAGAACTTTTTTGGTGTCAGCTAGTTGGTTATGGTGTCCTTAGAGATAAAATAGATGGAAAAACTCTAGTTCTAGAGAACAGAAATTCTGACTTGAATCACCACATATGAATGTCACAGCCTCTTAATCAATTCCCAAACTTGAACCAATTCCCAGATCCCAAGCCTTCTGAATGAAAAAGAAGGCATGTCCCCTTAAGGAAGGACCCTGATATATAACCAAATTTTGCATCAGCAATCTTCCTTCTGGCTTTCCTAAAGGGAGCTGTGGCTATTTACCAGCATGACTGGCCACCGGAGAAGCAGAAAATCAGACTTTTCAGGGATTATGTGAACTGACACTAACCCTTCAAGAACCAAGTCAATGCCAGTCAGAACAGGGGCTTGTGGAGATCATGTCACAAGTGGAGTTTTAACTCAGATCCATCCCATGAATCTGGTCTATAGTTATTTCCCTAGTTCCAGAGAGCACAAATAGAATAAGGTATACTCAGCAACTGGCCGGAACATAGGTTCCTTGATCTGTGGAGTGAAGGCTATTAAGGTGGGGAAGGCCAAGTGAAAGGCACTAAAACCTCCCCTACCTACCAAACAAGTTGATCAAAGGCAATATTACATTCCTCGGGGCACTGCAGCAATTAGTGCCACTATCAAGGGCTTGGAAGATGCAAGGTGTTGCTTCCTACCACATGCCCACTCAACTTGCCTATGAGTCCCTGCAGAAAACATCTTAGAGAATGACAGTTTATTATAATAAACTTAATCAAGTGGTAACTCCAACTGCAGCTGTTGTTCCAGATGTGATTTCACAGCTACAGCAAATCAAATATGCCCCAGCACCTGGCATGCAATAATAATATAACAAATGCTTTCTTTTTTGAGACCTGCTAGTAAAGACTATATACTTCAGGGTTACATTAATTCTCTAGCTCTATGTCGCAATCTAGTCTACAGAGACTTTGACTGCCACTCCATTCCACTGGACAACATGCTACTCCATTACACATGCCGACTGGACCTGGAAGCAGAAAGCTCCAATCCTCTCCACACATGGTAAGACACACGTATGCAGGAGGGTGAGAAGTAAGTCCCACAAAAATGCTGGGCCTTGATGAAATTCCTAGGGGGCCAGTGGTCTGGGCTATGGCCAGATACCCTTTCGTACCACAGAGAAAGAAGCTCAATGCCGAGTGGGTCTTTTTAAATTTTGCAGGCAACAAATACCTCATTTGGTCATGTTTCTTCAACTCTTTTACCAAGTAACCCCAAAAAGCTGCCAGTTTTGAGTGGGGCCCAGAACAAGAAAAGGCTCTGCAAGAGGTCAAAGCTGCCAGGCAAGCTCCTCTGCTACTGGAGTTTCACATCCCAGCAGACGTGGTAAGTATCTGTGGCAGTTACAGATGCAGAATGGAGACTTTGACAGGCCTCTCTAGGTGAAGCATAGTGCAGAGATAGAGTAGCCCTGAATGACAGCAGTAATGGACTTTGAGCAGTGAACTTGAATGATCATTGAATTCTGCCTGGAAGAGAGATGGTCTAAGGTAGGGATCTATCCTGATTTGTGTGAAGCGACTAATGATTTTACTGGATAGCCAGGAAATTAGCAGGAACACGACTGGGAAAAAGAAGGCAAGAAGGTCTAGGAAACACACACTGGCAGAGTGAGAAAATAAATGAGTCATATGTGAATAACATCTTCAGCAGAGAAGAATCTTAATCAGGGGACAAGATAACCAGTCTTGCAAATGTCAGTCAACCTCTTTCCCAGGCCACTCCTGCCCACCTCCCCTGTGGTTTTAAGAACAAAGCTGCCATGACAGCAGGGATGGGCTTCTTTCTTATGGATAGGGCAAGTATCTCAACATGTCCCAGACCAATGGCCAACTACAAATTTTACCAGGTGGCAGACCCCTGAATTTTTGTGGGATGAGGCAACACACAGATTCAGGAATACTCACTTCCACTCAACCCTGTGAGTAGTGATCTGGCTATAGTCACTGCTAAATGGCCAATCTGCCCCAGCAAAAACCAATCCTAAACTTCCAACACAGCATCATTTCCTGAGAGGATTAGCCAGCCGCCTGGTAGCAGGTTGATTACACTGGATCATTCGAATAGAAAGGACAGTGGTAGAAAGGATCACTGGAATGAATACTTCTTCTTAATATGGATTTGCCTTCCCTGCCTGAAAAGCTTCTACCAAAACCACCATCTGTGGACTTATAGGATCTCATATTCATTGCCAGGGTATTCCAAACAGCACTACTTCTAACCAAAAAAATCATTGTATAGGAAATTATGTGGGACGATAAAATTTGTTCTTATGGAATCCACTGGTCTTACTAGTGCTGGACCTCCCAGACTAGTGAACTAATCTTTTCGTAAAAAAATTAAACTTTCAATTTTGAGACCATTGTAAATCCACAGGCAATTGTAAGAAATACATGGAGAGCTCCTGAACTGTTTACTCAGACCTTCCAGTGGTAACATCTTGTAAAACCAAAGTGTTATATTACAACCAGGGAAGTGATACTGATTTAACGCACCGACAATATTCAGATTTCGCCAGTTTTAGATGTTAACCTTTGTGTATAAATACTTAGTTCTATACAGTTTTATCATTTGCGAGGGTTTGTATATTCACCACCACAGTCAAGATACAAGGATCTCTGTGCTGTCCTTCTATAACTCCCCATCTCCCTTCTGTCCTATCCGCTTTTAGCAACCACTGATCTGTTCCCCACCTCTGTAATTTTGTCCTTTCAAGAATGTCACATAAATGGAATCACAAAGTCTGCAACCCTTCGGGACTGGCTTTTTTTCATGCAGCATAATTCCCTTGAGAGTCATTCAAGGTACTGTGTGTATCAACCACTTGTTCCTCTTAATTTCTGAGGAGTATTCTACAGCACAGATGTACCACAGTTTGTTTAAACATTGACCAGTTGAAGCTGTTGAAGTCCTGGAACATGTGGGCTGTTTCCAGGTTTTGGCTATTACAAATAAAGCTGCTATGGGAGTGCCCTTCATGGCTCAGAGGTTTACGAACCCAACTAGGATCCATGAGGATGCGGGTTCGATCCCTGGCCTTGCTCAGTGGTTTAAGGATCCGGTGTCACCACGAGCTGTGTTATAGGTCGCAGGCGCAGCTCGGATCCCAAGTTGCTGTGGCTGTGGCATAGGCCGGCAGCTACAGCTCCGATTCGACACCTAGCCTGGGAACTTTCATATGCTGTGAGTGTGGCCCTAAAAAGCAAAAAGAAAAAAAACACAAATAAAGCTGCTATGAACATTAGTGCACAAGTTTTCATATGAATGTAAGTTTTCATTTTCCTGGGATAAACACTCTCTGGTCCACAGTGCACTTGTGTCCTCTGGGAAGACCTGAGAGCCTCAACCTGGGTAGCTGGGCAGAGACCAGCGAGGCAGCTTGTTGAGTCGCTGACTCCTGGACAAGGAATCTATCATTCCTTGTTTGCCAGCTACCAAGAGCAGAGTGCCCAAAGTTTTACAAAAAGAGGGAAAAGACAAACTGTATCATCACCATTTAATTTTACTTCCAAATCAATTCAGGCTCCACTCCCAAACATGACAGATTCCTTTTCTTCCCTCTATTATTTAATGCTAATAGACAAAAAAATTTGAGGGTCATAATCACATTACAAAAATTAATCAAAAGAGAAAAATCTAATATAACCTTTAAAAGAAAAAACAAAATACAGTAAAATGCAAACACTTTAAAAGAAGAGAGTGCTATTTCTGAGCAAAAATAAGAGTTAAGAAAGATACACAATTAATGAAAGCTAATGCTGACTTGGGAAGTCATATGAGTCAGACTGAGTATGATCAGAGCACACGACCACCCACGAAACAAAATATATATAGAATATATTCAGCTTTTAGGAAATGTATAGTATTATTTATAGGTATATTATAGCTGTTGATAAAAACCTACTTTCCTGAGAGATTTATATCTACCTCAATACACTCTTTCATTGTTTTTATATTAACTAGTCATTTCCTCCAAACCTGCTTTGAAAATGTTAGACTTCCCTATGAAACTAAACATTTCAGAAGATTTTCATTACGAACTCAGGGACAACTCTCCTAGAATTCTATAATGTAAAAACCAAGGAGCACCAGGGTTAAAACCAGAACTATTTCCATCGTTCCTCTATATATTAGTTTTTAAAATATGGGTACAATTTTTTAAGTTGTCAATACAAAACTAGTGAGAAAACAGGCATTAAATAAACCTGTGTAATACTGGTATTACATGAATTTAGTAGACATAAAACTCATACCAAAAATAAAAGAATTGAAACAAATCCTTCAAATAAGCTATTTTTTGGATTCTTCCAGTATTCTGAAAGGATAAAATAGCTTTTTTAAATATTCTGTCTTCTGGAATATTCCAGCATTTTGCAATTAAAAAAAAAAAAGAAATGCTCATGAAAAAGTAAAAAATAATATTTAAAATATTTACATAAAATCTAATATATCACTAAAATGAAACTAAAGTATAGTACACCATCAGTTTCTACATAAACTAAAATAGTAAAACATTATTCTCCATCTTAAAACAATGAAACGTCCTACTCTGTGGTCTGAAAAACTCTCCTGCAAACCATTTTTAAAGTAATATGCCACCCTCTACTGTTAAGAAACAGTAATATTCATAAAGCAGAAAACCAATTCTTTGCTCAACTATTGCCACCCTGTGGCTATAAGATGGTCTTCTGCTATACCACAGCTCCCAATCCACTTAACAGGTTCTACAAATCCCTACTGTCTAAATGACCTAAGAAGGTTAAAGATTTTTTTTTTAATTTTTTAAAGGAAGAAGTTAAAATTTTAACTTAAAAAATATATTTAGCAAACATTTATCATGTCCTCTATACATAAGTATGTGTCATGTTGGTTATAAAAATGAAAAGGAGTTGGTCCCTATCCTAAAAATAAATAAATAAATAAGCAAAAAAACCTTTAAGAGACAGATGCATACACCAATCTCAAAGGTAATGAACCAAAGAGAAATGGATAAGTGAGTACGGATATGTAAATGGCCTTCTAGGTCATTTAAACCTGAGATCTCTCTAACTGGTAAGCTCACTGAAATTTCAGGATAGGGAATTCACAATGAACTGCCCTTGATTCAACACCTGACTGCAGGAGGAAGTTCCTTTTAACGATAACTAGCTTGGGTCTTACTGAATATCACTTATTTTTGAGATGCACATATAGATACCTAAGTCTGCAATCAAAGGATAAGAATTAAACCAATGGAATGAACTTGTAAACAGAACAGAAACAGACCAACAGATGTAGAAAACACATTTAAGACTACCAAAGGGGAAAGGGGGGAAGGGATAAATTAGGAGTTTGGGATTAACATGTACACACTATTATTTACAAAACAGATAACCAACAAGGTCCTATTTGTATAGAACAGGAAACTGCACTCAATATTTTGTAATAACCTATAAAAGAAAAGAATCTTAGAAAGAACATATAGATAGGAGTTCCTGTCGCGGCGCAGTGGTTAACGAATCCAACTAGGAACCATGAGGTTGCGGGTTGGATCCCTGGCCTTGCTCAGTGGGTTAAGGATCTGGCATTGCCGTGAGCTGGTGAGCTGTGGTGTGGGTCACAGATGCAGCTCGGATCCCGCATTGCTGTGGCTCTGGCGTAAGCCGGTGGCTACACCTCTGATTCAACCCCTAGCCTGGGAACCTCTATATGCCGAACCAGCGGCTCAAGAAAAAGGCAAAAAGACAAAAGAAAGAAAGAAAGAAAGAACATATAGATAGGTAGGTAGATAGATATGTATACGGAATCTCTTTGCTATACACTTAAAACAAACACATTGTAAATCAACTATACTTCAATTTAAAAAAATAATCAAAGAGAAATGTCTCTCCCAAAAGAAGAATTAAACCAATGAGCATGATGTCAACTTTCATTCCTACATATACTTATTTTTATTTTTTTTTTACTGCCACATTCCATTTACTATGGCATATGGAAGTTCCTAGGCCGGGATTTGAATCGGAGCTGCACCTATGACTTACACCACAGACATGGTAACACCAGATCCAAACCACATCTGCAATCTACACCACAGCTTTCAGCAACATTGGATCCTTAACCCACTGAGTGAGGCCAGGGGTCCAACCCACATCCTCACAGAGACAACATCAGGTCCTTAACTCTATGAGCTACAACGGGAACTCCATATACTTATTTTTAGACCTGATAACATGTGAGATGTTATTTCTCACTTATAGTTATTCAGACATCAAACTGTGTACATCCTATTCCAATTCATCTGCTTGGCGAGATGACAAAGGCTTAAAAGAAGAGGTGATTTTTATAATAGAATTTGCAGGCAGGGAAGCTAATTCTAGGGGAAAGAACAAAGGTAAAGAAATAATGCTGTAGAGTTCCCCTGTGGCACAGCAGATTAAAGATCTGGCACTGGCACTGTTGTGGCTTGGGTTTGATTTCTGACCTGGGGAACTCCTGGGGAACATGCCAGAGGCATGGCCAACAGAAAAAAAAAAGAAAAAAGAAAAGAAAAAGAAAGAATGCTTTGTTTAAGAAAGAGTAAACTGGAGTTCCCGTCGTGGCGCAGTGGTTAACGAATCCGACTAGGAAGCATGAGGTTGCGGGTTCGGTCCCTGCCCTTGCTCAGTGGGTTAACGATCCGGCATTGCCGTGAGCTGTGGTGTAGGTTGCAGACGCGGCTCGGATCCCGCGTTGCTGTGGCTCTGGCATAGGCCGGTGGCTACAGCTCCGATTCAACCCCTAGCCTGGGAACCTCCATATGCCGAGGGAGCGGCCCAAGAAATAGCAACAACAATAACAACAACAACAAAAGACAAAAAAAAAAAGAAAGAAAGAGTAAACTATCTTTCAAAAACAGTTTTTTAAGCAGAAACCAATATATATATATATAAAGTGTACTATTTTATTGGCATAAGTGCATTTTTTTGAGTTCAAATTAATAGCATTTACTTAATATTAAATTTAAAATGTGAGCACGCAGTTATTTTAATAAAAATTATCAACTGGTATCAGAAGTGAGGGATAACAAAGCCAGTTACCAATTTCTGTATTTTTTCTACTGTCCAGTATCAGAAAATCCACTTATTAATACCCCACATGTATAAGTGGGTGAGGAAACAGGCAGTGTCATGCAGTGTGAGTGGGAGTGTGGTATAAACAATCCGTATCTACCAACTCAAATCGTGTGTACATTTTAACCCAGTATATATCCCATAAACACACAAAAAAAAATGTAAATGCTCACTGTAGCTCTGTCTATGTTAAGGGGGGGGAAAAAAAAAAACAGAAACAACCTAGAAGCTTGTTAGCGAAGGTGTGGTTAAATAAATTACCCTATGTCCACACCATGGAATACTGAACAAGTATTTTTTCAGTGAGGTAGAGTGAGCCCTCTGTATTCACAGACGTGGAAGCTGCAGGGAGCTAACTATCATTTTTATAAGGAACTTGAGCATCCAGGTATTTATTGCAGAGGATCCTGGAACCAACCCCTGGCGGATATCTCAGAACAGTGTACATCTCAGAACGTGGTCAGCAGCTACAGTTTGGATTCGACCTCTGGTTTGGGAACTTCAATATGCCATGGGTGTGGCCCTAAAAAGACAAAACAAACAAACAAAGAGTACCAATAACTTGTATGATTTTAAGTACATATATATAGATATATATATATAGTTAGCTTATATTCATATATACATATATAAAATCTCCAGCAGTAGGCATTTTAAAAAAAATACACCTTCCAGGTTTGAGAAAGTGAAAAGGGTCTTTCATATTTCACATAATAACCTTCAATGATATTTAAATTCTCTTTTTAAAATAAGGAAATATTACTTTCATACTTTGCATCAGTTTTTTTTCAAAAGTCCTGATCACACAATAAAGACGAACTTTATTCATCTTGTATTATCAGGATACTCTTCAATTAAATAGATCTAGAAACTTCACAAGAGTGAATCAAAAGATTTTTCACAAAGGTGAATTTTTATTCAGTGCCTAACAACTGCTCACATTTCTCACCATAAATATAATAGGAAAGCACTGAAAACTTCCAATAAACACTAAAATAAAACTTTCAGTTCTATTATTGCGCTTAACAATTGTCTTTGCTCAGTTACCATTCTGGACTAGCGCATTTAACTTACATGCTCAAGCCTCTACTACCCTCACTTGTACAACTGTTTGTAAGCAGTCGCACAAAGACAGCAATTCAAAGACAGCCCAGGCACAACATAAGTTCACATGTACACTATGTGTACTATTCATTCATTCACCCACTTGGCAAACACGTATGCAGTGCCCACTAAGAGTCAAGCACTGTGCTAGATGCCAGGAAGTTTTCTATGATTCAGGACACTATCCAACTGTGAACTGTTTGGTACTGGTTCCCAAGGAGATAAGCAGAGAAACTGAGTTTATTTTTATATTAAATTATATTAAAATTATATAAATATTAAATTATAATGCCAGACATCCAATTCCATCTCTGCTGACTCAAAAAATCTGAATAGTATTTATGTGTACTTCTTCCCTTTCATTTATCTAGTAATTCTATCGTATTTTACAAAATTATTGCCCAACAGATGGATTTAAGATCACTTACAGAAAAAGAAACTGAAGCGCTGACAAGTTAAGTTACTTGCGCAAGTTCAGAGCAGTAATTTTCCCATTCGCCTATCCACTGAATTAAGAAACATAAATGAAGATCCTGGCACGCCAGACACTAGCTCCATGCTGCAGCTACTGTGTAGAACACCACCACCTGCAGAGAGCCCTGCCTCTACCGGTGAAAGTCCAACTCTATTCCAGGTCCCCAGAGTCGCCCTAGACGCCGCCTTGGCAGCGCTGGCTGATGATTTCTTTCCAGCACTCGGCTCAGGAGGACAAGTGCAAAGGAGTGTGAACAGCGCAGACCTAGCATACAGATACCGTACAAAAGTACAACAAACGGAGGAGAATCACCACGCGCTGTTCCAACCACACTGCAGCTAAAACAGGTAGAACACACCGCCACCCCTTGCTCCACTCCCCACGCGGGACCTGCCCCAGGCTCTCAATCCCACCCACTTACGTCGTGCTCCGCCCTGACCCCAGCGCCACACCCCCTACGCCGAGCTCGGTCCTGGCTCCCGGAGGGACCCAAACGGCGGGCTACGCCTCCAGCCCAGATGCCGGGCTCCGCCCTACCCTCCGGCCCCGCCCGCCGCCGCGTCTCTAGCGTAACTCCCGCTACTCACTCTCATCCGCCCGAACTCCGCCTTCTGCTGCAACTCGGAGTGCCGCTCCAAAGCGCTCGCGAAGCCGCCTGGGCGCTGTTTAGGCTCCGTGGAATCAGAACTTTCGCTTCCGGAGCCACTTTCAGTGCCTGTGCCTCTACAGGGCCGAGAGAAGAAAAACACTCGCAGAAAATGACTCTTTGCGGTCACAGCACGGGTCCTACACAGCGCCGCCATGACGGCTCTACAACCCCTGACCTTTGGCTTCTCCGCAGGCGCGCAGGTCACGGGGCGGAGCCACAAGAGGTCCACCTACTTGCAGAGGACTCTGGGCTTGTGGGCGTGGCCTAGTCTGTGCACCGGGGTGGTGTGGTATGAGAGGCTCTTAAACCGAGGCTGGTGCACCAAGTCTGGTAGTTAGAGGTTCCTTACCGGCAGCGACCCGCCAAATTTTGCATGAGAAGCTTCTTGGCTCGCAGTAATTTCGCCTTCCTATAGGTTCCCTTTACAATACTGCTGTAAATTCTGGTAATGTGACACCAGCTGGCCCCGCCGCCTGCGCGTATGCCCAGGTGGCCCCAAGGCTTGGTTCCCCACCGCTCTCCTGGTCTTTGCTTAAATGCGCCATTCTCCTTGGTTATCTTATTTAAAATTGGAACTCCAGACGTATTGGGCTCCTGCGATTTTCTCTATACCATTTAGCGCTTCTTAATATGCCATGACATTTACTTATACTGATTTTGTTTAGAGTCTGCCTTCTCAATTTGTAAATCACGAGGGCAAGTATTTTGCTGCTGGATCCCCTACCGCGGGTACATAGTAGGGCTCAACCATTTGTGAAAGCCTGGATCCAAGATTGTCTTTCGTGGCCTATTCTGCAGTCAGTCCACCAACGTTACAAAAATACTAGATGTTTTTGGTTTAGCTATAATACCTTCTTCTAGGGAATTGAGAAGTTTCGTAATGCCTAAATATGTATCACTAGGGGCCCCACCCTCACATGATTTTCTCCCTTTTTCTCTCACAACGTTGATTGCCAGAATTTGCCCACCCTCTTCCAAACCGAGCCTAACGCCATACTTGAAATGTTTATGAATTAAGCTGTCCATCCATCTTCTACCCAGCAGTTATCTATTAACGAGCACTTATTTATTTGGGGGTAGGCAGCAGGCACTTTTCCAGCTCATTTGCAAATCCTTTGATGGAAGGCGTTTTTATGTGTGGCCATAGTCTTTATTTTTAAATGCCTTTGACTATGGATTTTAAACCTATTTGATGTTTTCATCAACTGCATAGGCAGTAGAGACAACACTGGAAGTGCATTAACCTTGAAATGGCGCATAAGTGTATGAATGACGTGACTTCTTACTAGCCACAGGTAGGGTAATTCTCAAATTCCGTAGGGGACTTAAATTCTACTCCTGGTGAGTTCTCCCTTTTGGTACATAAACCATTTATTGCCCCTGACCATTAATGACGTCTTGTCTGAGATATTTTTGCATTATTTTCTATGGCTGCTGCTACTCTATTTCCCTTCAGGAAAAAGTGTGGTCCAAGTTCCTATTGTGGCTCAGCGGTGAAAAACCCGACTACCATCCACAAGGACTTGGCTTCAGTCCCTGGCCTCGCTCAGTGGGTTAAAGATCCAGCATTGTCGTGAGCTGTGGTGTAGGTCACAGACACAGCTCAGATTCTGTGTTGGTGGGCAGCTACAGCTGTGCTTTGACCCCTAGCCAAGGAACTTCCATGTGCCATGAGTGTGGCCCTAAAAAGACAGACAGACAAACAGACAGACAGACACACACACACACACACACGTCAGTTGCAAAGAGCATTGGCCAACTAAGAATGCATAGTTCTAGTCCTAACTCCAATACTGATGATAAGCAAGCCAATTTAATGTTGCTGGTTTCCTCACATAAAACAGTTATTAAACCCTATCTGAAGTTATAAAGAAGTGCTTTGCACACTTAACTAAATCAGCACCTACAGAACAAACAAGATTACTAATACCCCAGCTCTGAAATTCAACAGATGTGTTATACTCATGTCCTCCTCATGTCAGCCAGATCATAAATTCCTTGAGGAATGTGACAACAGGCAATTTGGGATAAATCCTATAATTTTTAAGGTGTAAGATTTACAATAATGTTCTACTGTATACCACAGGGAATATATATTCAATATTTTGTAATAAACCATAATGGGAAAGAATATGAAAAAGGATATATACGTATAACTGAATCACTTTGCTGTACACCAGGAACTAACAACACTGTAAATGAACTACAATAAATTTTAAAAGAAAAAAATCTGTTTTATACTGACTCTAAAAAATAAGTTTGTATCAACTGACTTCCGGTTATGCCTAGTAGAGCATCAAAGGCATCAAATGAAAGGGTGAAGGACTGAGCTATCCTTGCTTATACCAGGGTCAATTGTAACATCAACACTAATGGCAATATTTTATTTCATTTTGCTTTTTAGGGCTGCACCTGCAGCATATGGAAGTTCCCAGGCCAGGGGTCGAATCAGCCACAGCATCACAGGATCTGAGCTGCGTTTGCCACCTACACCACACCTTACAGCTATGCCAGATCCTTAACCCACTGAATAAGGCCAGGAATTGAACCTGCATCCTCATGGATACTAGTCAGATTCATCTCCACTGTGCCACAAAGGGAACTCTTAATAGCAATATTTTAATATCTTCATGGCACCTTTTGATCCTGCTCTAATCCTTGAACCACACCTTCCTTCTTGATTTATTAAAAATATAAGCTTCTGGAGGAGTTCCCATCGTGGCATAGTGGAAACGAATCCGACTAGGAACAATGAGGCTGCGGGTCCGATCCCTGGCCTCGCTCAGTGGGTTAAGGATCCAGCTTTGCGGTGAGCTATGGTGTGGGTCGCAGAAGCAGCTTGGATCTGGTGTTACTGTGGCTATGGCGTAGGCTGGCAGCTGTAGCTCCGAATGGACCCCTGCCTGGGAACCTCCATGTGCCACAGCTGCCTGAGGGGCAAAAAAAAAAAATTAAAAAGTAAAAATATAAGCTCCTTTTTTCCCATATAGTTTGCAAAACTGATAGGACACTTTGTAAAAATATTAGTGATGGCAGATGACAAGTGACTAAAAAGTAATTCAGGTTCTGTTACACATCTACTAGCTGTGATCTCATCTAGAAAATGGTGACTACATCGCATCCTTGAGTAAGGAATTAAAGGAAATGAGTGTGAAATGCCCAACAGTTATTGCAAGCTCAATAAATAGTGGTCAAGTGGTTAAAGAGGTAATTCAGAAATTCATGCCTCTCGGAATTCCCATTGTAGCTTAGTGGGTTAAGAACCCAGCTAGTATCCATGAGAATGCAGGTTCAACCCCTGGCCTCACTCAGTGGGGTAAGGATCCAGTGTTGTGGCGTAGGTCAAAGATGTGGCTCAGATTTGTCCTTGCTGTGGCTGTGGCATAGGCTGGCACCTGCAGCTCTGATTTGACCCCTAGCCCGGGAACTTATATATGCCGCAGGGGTGACCCGAAAAAGAAAAGAAAAGAAATTCATGCCTCTCAAACATGCATGGAAACTTGGGGAAAAGACAGGCGTAGCAATACACTGGGGAAATAGGAGGATGACTCTAAAGATGTCTTATCAGCCACAGAGATGAATACAATCATTAAGGAAGTCTTGGAGAAGATGACTAGAGATGGGCAATAACATTTAAGGAGTTGGAAGAAGAGAATATCAGAAAACAGTCAAGCTGGGAAATAAGTAAAGAGTGAATTCTAGAAACCAAGGGGAAAACTTAAACGCATGTTGAGATGGAGTGTTAAAGTGGAAGTCACCAAGGAGCATTTATTTTAAGCATGAAATCCTGGCAGGTAATATGCACATATGGGTTCTGCCCTCTGGGGACCAAAAAACTAAAAGTGAGTTCTTTTGGCTCATTTTGATTTTGGCTCATTGTGATTTCAGAATCAAAACATGGAAACTGAAATCTATGAAGTTTTACTTAAAAGTGATGATGCTTTATTATTAACTGCAACCCAATACGGCCTCTATAACAACTAAATTAACAGACAGACATCTCTCCATTGTGGGTAAAAAAATGATTTTTCACCTGAGTCTTAGGAAGCTATAAAGAAACAAAGGTGATCCTAACATAGGGCCTTAGGCAGCATCTCCTCTGGCACATACACAGCAAATAGTCACTTACATATATGACTTTCTGTAGTACATATGTAGCATTTTTTGTTCCTACATTGATTCCAGAGAGCTGCTCCTGTTTTGCTATGCTCAAAATGTGAAGGGTCTGGAGAGAAAGTAGGATAATTAATGGATTTACCCTTTCCTCAACAGACAAGTAATACATACAAAAGAACCCATACCCAAATCATAACATTTTTATTGTTTTCAAATACTATACAAAAAAAGGTGTGTACTTCTTGATTAACACATCCAGAAATAGTAAGTCCAAATTAAACATGTCTTTTCTCTACTTCAACAGCTTATCTGAGTTACTACTAGGATAATCCAATGAGTTCTACTCTCTTCCACCGATGACTCTGGCCTCAAAGGTATACAGATTCTTGCTTTATTTCCCACAAACTCCGGAAATTAAGGACAATCCTTTGTAAGAAGGGGATACTTTCAGGAATTATTTTATTTTATCCCACTTCTTGCATCCTTAACTAGCTGCTATTTCATTCTCAAGTTGCTGTGTTCTTACAGGGTCAAAAACAAAACACAGGAGAGTGACCAAACCCCCCTCTGGAGTTTTAAGTAAGTATTATGCTTTGAATTGCTCAAATATCTGTACGTTCATAATAATGACTTCCACAAAGACTACTTTGAATAATATTTCTAAGTTGATGTTTATTTTTCTAAATTTATCCTCCCTCTACTTTTTGCTGCTTTTAGAGGTAGAGTCCTTTGCAGTAGAATAAATCATTTCTCTATTAAATGTCTGCAGATGTCTGGTGAGTGATTCTCCAATTTCTTCTTTCACAACCATCACCAATACCCACATAAACCCATCCCACCATCCACCCTTATTTCTATCATTTCTCCCATTAAATAAAAAGAGATTTGACGATATTTCACTCAACTAAGGAAATTGCCATCTTCTCTGTTTTTTCTTGTTAAAAAGATGGTAATTGGGCAGAACACCCAAGAAATAATGTAATGAAAAGAAGATGTGAGTTAAAAATTAAAAGATGAACTGGCTGAAAAAAAATAATTTAACAGCTATGTTGAGTAAGCACAGTATTTTTTTAAAATGATCATTTTCTACAGATCCACTCCACTGGGACAATGCTTCAGCAACCTTTGCCTTAAAGCCTCTTCAAGTAAATAATTTATGTTAGTCTGATACCAGAAAGCAGTGACTTAAAGCAGATGGAAAAAAAAAAAAAAAAAACTGCCTTTTTAAAAGCATGGACACACAAGTTGACTATTTAATACAAAAAGCTGTTTCCAGACCATTGGCCTCATAATAAATATTGAGACCTATACTACTGATACACAGAATTTATTAAGCTTTTCACATATTATTGAGCATAGTTCCAATTGCATCTGAAGTGCTAACAAAAGCTCTAACAATCAAGAGTTGCAGCATGTTATTTTATAGCAATCAACACTTGTGGCTTTTCAGATTTGGTTTTCATAAGATAATTTATCCCAAGGTAAATCTAGTCATGCTTTAGGATATTCCAAGCTTGGCATTTAACATTTGGCATAAACAATGATAAAACAATCACAACTTGATAAATAACAAATACAACATTGTAGGCCATAACCATATACAGCATAAGGAAAAGATAGTGGTGATGAGCAAGTAGCTATGAGAATTAATAGAGTACCGTGGCCTCCATGCAAATACCTCCAGAGGCTTTGGTTCATTCAGCCCTGACACTCAGTTTTCAAACCAGGGAGCAGTGTCTATGGTATCATTTTGTTATTTCTAACACACGGAACACAAATAAGTAGAAAATGATGAGCTGATTTTTATGAATGCATTAAATCCCCAGGAGTTATTACCAACCGCTTAGTATAAAAGAGTTTCAAGTTATATTAGCCATATAACTTGGTGTGCTTCTTTTAAATGGTGCTAAATGAATTAAATGAAGATGTTCCCCCAATGTGATTCATTTTAGCATTTTTTTCAGCGACCTAGATCTAAAAATCTTTCAGGCTTTTGAACCAAACATTTGAGGAGAGTGTTCATATTTCAACCTATTGATAATGCAATATGCTTGATTCAGAACGTTATAGTTTACTCTGAAACTAAAAATTTAATCTGGTAAAAAATAAGTAGCTATAAGTGGCATAATAACCACCACACTGAAATGGTTCCTGTCACAGATGGTGATAAACAAGGATGTGAGGGCTCCACCCTCAAGTCGCTAGGATTTTGAATTACGGTACATACTGTCACAAAACTCTTAACAAATTGAATATAGAGCAGATTTATTTAGTTTGGTGTCTTCAGACACCCAGGATGTAAGATATACCAAAACAATGTTTATTCAAAAATATTTTTTGTAGCCGGTAGTTCTTCCCTTGCAAGTAAAGAAAATCTTGCCAAGACTTTTAATAACCAGGATCCAGAAAAGTTTTAAAGAACAATCTTATTTAGGAATCAAATATACAGAGATTCAAAGAGAAAACAAAACAAAACAAAACAAAAACAGGGTAGAAGAAAAAGATCAATCCCGTATCCCAGATCCAGAGCAATTTTGTAAAGTAGAAAAGCCATTACAATAACCCACAGCTTCTTAGGTCATTCTAGTGAGGCTCCCCAGGTACTGCCCGTGTCTGTATAATGATGCTTCCTAAATAAAGGGCCTTAAATGCACATTAGAGGGGGTTTCCCAGGAAGAGAGGTGAAGGATCTTTTTACGTGGTTCAACCCACAAAATAGTTGGTCAAGGAATATGTAAAGCTCAACAAAAGCACATCTGGTGGAAATTCAGGGCAATGAATGTTGACAAGATGTGCTTGGATCTCGCTTGCAGCATCTGGCAGTGAGTAGCAGAACAAAGGTAGGACTCTCACAGGCTCTCCTGTGTCTGTTCTGGAAGAGGCTCCGTGGTGGTGGCACTAGCATTTGCAGTGGAGTTCAAGACGTCTCCAAAATCGCCGCCAGCAGGCTTGCTTCCCCCTACTTTAGACTGTTAAAAGTTCAAAAGGGAAGAGACATTATGCAACAGAAACTTCGCTGATTCGGCACAAAGTAACTCAGATTTTTACTTTGAAGAACAGATAAATCAGGAACCTCAGAGCTCTGTGATTATTATACATGTACTGAATTTAGTGCTGCTGTAATATTCCATTCCACTGGAAAACGTATGCAGACTTCCCTGCTGAAATATTCAAGCTGGGAAGTTCTACCCCTTCCCCCTTCTGCTTATTGTTCTTCACAGGAAATATGTCTGTTATTCTCAAGTGTCTATTGAGCTCTTGTTTCTATTTGAACAACACTGTGAAATATTCCTGAGTACAACAAAGGAAAGAAATGGATGCATGTTTCCCAGTTACAGCATAAACTTTCTACCCTTTTGCTACTTAAAGTGCAGTAGAAGGACTTAGCAACTCAGCATCACAGGAGAGCTTGTTAGACATTTGGAACCTCAAGACTGGCCTCCCCGCCTCTGTCTTGCAGGATTGAAATCCACAATTTAACAATCTCCAGGTGCTTCCTATACACGTTAATGGTATGTGAAGGAGTTCCCACTGTGGCTCAAAGGGATCAGCGGCAACTTGGGAGTTGCTGGGACACAGAATCAATCCCTGGTCGGGCACAGTGGGTTAAAGGATTTGGCACTGCCACAACTGCGGCTCAGGTCATGACTTCGGCTCGAAGCGGATCCCTGGCCCAGGAACTCCATATGCTAGCAAGAGGCCAAAAATGAAAAAAAAAACCCAGTATGTGAAAGCACCACTGCAAGTGCACTGAAATTTTGTCAATAAACATTTATTTAGGAGTTCCCTGGTAGTGCAGGGGATTAAGGATCTGGTGTTGTTACTGCAGTGGCTCTGGTCACTGCTGTGGTACGGGTTCAATTCCTGGTCCCAGGGAACTTCTACGTGCCACAGGTGCAGCCAAAAAAAAAAAAAAAAAACACGTTTGTTTGAATGAATATATCTACCTTACATTTGTATACTAACTGTATAATACTGTATGCTTTCAAAATACCCTTACACATCTTTAATGACTAGGATGTGTCTATGCTCCCTTCCTCCCTGCTCTCCTCCCTGTTACATCTCATGACTGACCAACAGGACAGCTGACTAACATTAAGAAACCCGTCAGGGAGTTCCCATAGTGGCTCAGTAGAAACAACTCGACTAGCATCCATAAGGATGTGAGTTCAATCCCTGGCCTTGCTCAGTGGATTAAGGATCCTGCATTGCTGTGAGCTGAGCTGTGGTGTAGGTCGCAGATGTGGCTCAGATCCCGAGTTGCTGTGGCTGTGGCATAGGCTGGCAGCTACAGCTTTGATTCAACTCATAGCCTGGGAACTTCCCTATGCCATAGGTGCAGTCCTGAAAAGGAAAAAAAAAAGATAGAAAGAAACCAATCAATAATCAAAGATGCAACTCATAGAGGGTTTGCATCTGACCTGGCCCTTTGTTCAGTCTTAAATGACTGGCCAGAGACTCATTAACAATTGGAATCTAGTTGCAATTTTCTCTCTTTCTTTTTGGTCTCCCACCCAAAAATCTTTGAACTGTCAAAAAATTTGCATGACTTGTATCCACTGTGTATTTATTAACTTTGTCAAAATATTCTTTCATTATAAGAAAATATTAAGCTCTCCTGTAACCCAGCATGTCTAAAACTGACCTCCTCCTCCACACAACTGGTCCCTTCTCTCTTGTAAGACTATTAATGGCAGTAGCACCTCCCAGTCAGACTCCTGGAGGTGTCCTTGATCCTTCTACATCTTGTTCCACGCTCAATCGAACACTAACTTCTTGAATGTAATTTCTTTTTAGGGCCACACCTGCAGCATATGGAAGTTCCCAGTCTAGGGGTCGAATCAGAACTGCAGCTGCTAGCCTACGCCACATCCACACTGGATTTGACCTACAGTGTAGCTTGCAGCAACACCAGATCCTTAATCCACTGCAAGGCCAGGGATTGAACCCGCACCCTCACAGACACTATGCTGGGTTCCTAACCCACTGAACCACAATGGGAACTCTTGTCATTTCTAAGTATCTCCTGACTTTGTCCCATTGGCACTAACTCAATTCACTACACCACCATCTGAGGCCTATGTGAATTGAAGTTTAGCACTTGCCATCAGCCTCTACATGGACTAAATTATGAGCTACTGCAGATGCTGACCTGCAGCACCCCCTGAACAGAGCTCAGGGTGAAAATCAGGAGTGAAGCACTGATCTGGGAAGACTGGAAGAACAGGTTTTCAGATAGTCACATATTTTTAGGAGAAGATTTTATGTGCCCAATTCTTGCATCTCCTCATAACTAGAAACACTAAAATCCTTCATGGTGATGTCTGCTCCTTGTGACTGGTGGTGACCTTCAGGAGATCAGCAACAAACTTTTGTAAAATGTGTGCAAGGCTGCGCACACCTCCCCCTCACCTTTATCATATCCTGATCCCCCCCGCCCCACTCCTCTGTGGGCAGCCCACTGCCCAGGCTGTAAAGGATAAGCAAAGAATGTCATGGTCATCTGCGAATGCAGTCACTTCCAAGGGTGAGAGCTGATGAGTCCTGCAGGCTGTGAAAACTCAAGATACTGGCCCCATAGCTGAGGTGCATATCAAAGGAATGATTTCAGTGAGCCCAAACCTCTTTTTTTCCTGTTCCCTGCCCTTCTATGCAAAAACTCCTTTATATCCTAGCTCCTCCCTCGCCTTTGGGGAGCAGCTGCTCAGGGCTACCTGAGATGCTGTCTCAGGCTTGAGTCCTAATTTTGCCCCAAACAAAACCTAACTCTCAACATTCAGGTTGTGCATTTTTTTAAGTTGACACCTGGATTACAAGCCTTCCTCCTAGCCTGTCTCTACCAGTCTTTCTCGCCTTAGATCTGCAGGGCAGCCAGGGATCTTCCTAAAATGCACAGAAGAATGGACAACTCAGGTTGTTTAAAACCTTTCAATGGTGGCTCACTTTTTCCTCCACGCGGCCCACCTAACTCTAGCGCCGTCTCCTGCTCAGCACCTTACAGCACAGCAAAGTTCCTGGTGTTCCTCAAAGGGCCCCAAAGCTTCAAATGTCCCCTTCAAACTAAAGGCATCTATTTACATAACTGCATCCTCCAAGAAACCCTCTCTGATCTTCCCTCCTGCCAAGCATTACAGACGTTCCTGCTACTGGTCCTCACTGCACCCTCGGACTGGCACAGCATCTCACCTCACTTTTCTTTCACTGGCCATTTAATCATCTAAACATCTTGCAGAAAGGGTCTGTCTCTCCTACGCATCGTGTTCATCTCCTGGCACACAGTAAATGCCCAATAACCACAAGTAATGACTCAATCCAAAATCTAAATGTAAGTATATGCAGACCTAATGTTTAACTGAATATAAATGTACATTAGAAAAACTGTATCCCAAGCATCCAACTCTAGGTTACAGCTTCCTTCTGATATTTGTCTAATACACTATGCTTTAAAAAATTGCATGTTTTATTATAAATCAACTATAATAAAAAATTTTTAATTACATGTTTTTATCTGAATGGTGCCTAGTCATTTTTCAAAAACTGATTTCACTAGAATTTATAGTCTAAATATATTCAGGAGGAAAGTACATATAGCAAATGACCGGGAGGTTTTTCCTCATCTTCAGTGTCAAGAGAACCTGGGTTGCCTGATTTTCCAGCTGGTCATTTCAAAAACTAATGCTCAGAGTAGATTTCAAGGAGAGGCTATGATATTCCTAAAACAATGAGAATCTGAATGTTGCATTGACTTCCTGCAATGTACAGTTTGTTTTCAAATATCTGACCAGGCATTAACATGAATAAAGCAGGTCTCTGGTACTGACCTAGAAGAATGACTATGGGGAGATCCCACTGTGATTCATGGGGTTACGAACCCAACTAGTATCCATGAGGATGTGGGTTCCATTCCTGGCCTCACTCAGTGGACCTGGCATTGCCATAAGCTGTGGTAAAGGCCAGCAGCTGAAGCTCCAATTTGACCCCTAACCTGGGAACTTCCATATGCCACAGGTGCAGCCTTAAAAAAAAAGAAAAAGAAAGAAAAAAGAAAAAAAGGAAGATGACTATAATATATGTTTTGTTCATCAAATATGTATCAAGTAGCTGCAATATGACAAGGACTACTGGAGGCCCCTGAGAAGCATCAGTGAAAAAAAAGAACAGGGCCTGCCAGTACATACAGTATGTGTGCTGGTGGGGGCTGAAGAAACCGAGTGTAGGAGTCTGTGTACAGTGTGATTCCTTATTTTTTTTTATTTTTATTTTTTTTTGCTTTTTAGGGCTGCATCTGCAGCATATGGAGGTTCCCAGGCTAGGGGTCGAATCAGAGCTACAGCTGCTGGCCACAGCCACAGCCATAGCAACTCAGGATCCAGGCCATGTCTGCGACCTACACCACAGCTCATGGCATCACTGGATCCTTAACCCACTGAGTGAGGCCAGGGATTGAACCCACAACCTCACGGTTCCTAGTTGGATTCATTTCCACTGTGCCATGACAGGAACTTCCACTGTGATTCCTTTTTGAAAAACATTTACACATTTACGTAGAAACAGAAACAGTGGGTAGTAGTGTGGGCATGTGCAAGGAAAAAAGATCTAGATCATGATACAGTGTGTGGTTTTCTTGCCACAAGCATACCTTGATTCTGTAATTTTAAAAAGATGTATTATTTAAAAACAAGTGACTCAAATATAATTCTGAAAGACAAAATCTGAGTATTTTACAGCTGAATTATATAAAACATATAAGATATGAGTTTCAACCCTTAACAAAACATCTACCATAATTATCAGAATTAGTTTGGAAAGAAATGAACATATGGGCTTTGCACAAATCCTGTAGAGAAGGCTGGGCTGTGGATGGGAAACAGAAAATCTTTTTGGTCACTTGTGATCCTTGATGATTTTACAGTTTTGAGTATAATTTTGAAGATAATACAATCTACAAATTAATAAAGCTGATTATTATGGGAAAATGTCTACCAAAATAAAATTTATTTTTTGATTAAAAATAAAACAATGAATCATCAATGATGATCGCCATGGCAGCAGCATCATAATAAGAATGTCCGATAATTAAGGATTGAACAAACAATATCCATTATAATGCAAGCAGCTGTTAAATTTAATATTGAAAAAGAATACTTACTGTCATAGAAAAAAGTATATGATTTATGGTTAATTCTTTTTTAAAGCATAACAACACAGTCCTACTATATATTCCTGTCTCTGGGTTGGAGGAGCTCTTCTTTGTGCGTTTTTGGTGCTTTTCTATATTGTTTTGTGCTTTCTATAATAAGGGTTTTTTTATTTTTTACTTTTATTTTTTTGTCTTTTCCAGGGCCACACCCACGGCATATGGAGGTTCCCAGGTTAGGGGTCTAATCAGAGCTATAGCCGCCGGCCTACACCACAGCTCACAGCAACGCCAAATCCTTAACCCACTGAGCAAAGCCAAGGATCAAACCTGAAACCTCATGGTTCCTAGTCAGATTCATTAACCACTGAGCCACGACAGGAATTCCTACAATAAGGTTTATATTCAACTTTGTCTAATGACAAAAGTATTTGAAATGAATAATGCAAAAAGCAGCACAAACTTCTAAAACACTATTGTTTTTTAAATTATACATTTCTTTGCAGCCGTCAGGCTGCCACACTCCGATATTCACTCAAAACATTGATTAAAAGAGTATATATGGAGTTCCCGTCGTGGCGCAGTGGTTGACGAATCCGAATAGGAACCATGAGGTTATGGTTCGGTCCCTGCACTTGCTCAGTGGGTTAATGATCCGGCATTGCCGTGAGCTGTGGTGTAGGTTGCAGACTTGGCTCAGATCCCACGTTGCTGTGGCTCTGGTGTAGGCCAGCGGCTACAGCTCCGATTCAACCCCTAGCCTGGGAACCTCCATATGCCGCTGGAGCAGCCCAAAGAAATAGCAAAAAGCCAAAAAAAAAAAAAAAGTATATATCACCTTGAATATCCACTAATAATGGAAAGAATCAAGTTATTGAAGTTATTTAAATAGTTTTAGAAGGGAATGCTAACTTAAATAATTCACCCACACCAAAGAAATTTAAGCAACATATAACACAAAGACCCTGTTCCTCCCTCTACTTGCCTTTAAGTTTTCAACCTTTTCTTCAAATGATTTGAAAGTCGGGGAGTTTCTATGGAGAGAAGAGAAAAACAAACAGTAAGGTTGCAACCACTGAGAAAAGAAATACAACAATTCTGAAAACAATGATTAGTTGACTATATTCCTCTATGCCATTATTCTCAATCAGCAAGCAACAGATATTTATCTGTACCACAGATGTGGAGGCATACATACAAATTTATCTTATTATGGAAGACTATCAACTTCTGTTCTAAGAGTTCTACAAATGATGCTTTTGATTCTGTGAAGACAGCTAGTCTTAGACAATAGATATAGTCAAGTAATTGTGTGAGGAGAGGGAACAAGGCCAGCTTCAACACGGATTCTGTCACTGTCTCAACCAACGTGTCAAGGTATAAGAAAACGCCATGTTACAGCAGTCGGATTTGGGTTAAGGTGCTATGCTCCAGAACTCGTGTTTACATTCACAGGCTGCCTGGCAAGATTTCTACAGGAACCTACATGAGCTAAACCGGACAGGCAAACCCTAGGGGTTGCACGCCCTGGTTCCCAGGAGCGGCATAACAGACAGGAAAAAAGAGTGGCTCTGCCCACTTCACAAAGCTCCCTGCCCCCACTGCCACAGAAGCACCCTGGAGCCCACTGAAAGCCTCTTCCCTGCCTTCAAACTCATCCATAGGGATGAAGGAGGGTCACAGCGCCTGTGTTACTCCCACCCTGGGTTTCCGCAGTTTTTATACCATCTACTGGCCCTCTAGAGCCTTCCTATTACCAAGATACAAAAGGAGAAGAAGGGGACAAAGGGTTTCCTCCTTCCCATCATGGTGATGGGCAGCTAGCCGCAAAGTGTGGACCTCAGGCCTGCTGGCTCTTGGGAAGTTCTTAGCAATGCAGATTCTCAGGTCCCACCCCAGGCCTAAGAATCAGAAAGTCAAGGTGGAGCCCATCGGGCACGGGCTTTTAACAAGCCCTCCAGGTAGTTGTGATGTACACTAAAGTTTAAGCCACGCATATATTGTTAAAAATCCTCTGCCCCTAGAGAGAGGTCAAGAGAGGAGATAAAACGTGCCACTTGCAAGGGCTTCCTGATCTTCCTGATGAAAGAGGTCAGCAGAACCAAATCACAGTTGGCCCCAAACATCACACTGGGATAAGGGAAGTAGAAACAGGGAGGATGAGAGAAAGGCGGATTGCAGACAGAGGAGGTGGACACCTACATCCATAAAAAGAGAAGGCCGATTAGATGACAAGTGTTCACTTTTTCAATTAAATAGATTTCAGAAATGAAAACAACTGAACAGGCTTACAAAATAAAGCAGAAACAGTAATACTTATGTTTTTATTATTTATTAATTTTAATTCTTCTTTGTATTTTTAGGGCCACAGGTGCGGCATATGGAAGTTCACAGGGCAGGGGTCGAACTGGACTAAAGCTGCCAGCCTACACCACAACCACAGCAGCCCCAGATCTGAGCTGTATCTGTGACCTACACCGCAGTTCATGGCAACACTGGATCCATAACCCACTGAGTGAGGCCTGGGATCGAACCCATGTTCTCATGGATACTAGTCATACTCTTAACCTGCTGAGAGCCACAACGGGAACACCAATAATACCTTTTTTTTTTTTTTTTAATGGCCACACATGCAACATATGGAAGTTCCTGGGCCAAGGGACTGAATCTGAGCTGCAGCTGTGACCTAGGCCACAGCTATGGTGATGCGGGATTCTTTAACCCATTGTGCTGGGCTGGGGATAGAACCTGAGCCTCCACAGCAACCCAAGCTGCTGCAGTTAGATTCCTAACCCACTGTGCCACAGTGGGAACTCCAATAATTCTTTTATTTATTTATTTATTTATTTATTTGTCTTTTGTCTTTTTTGGGCCTCATCTGAGGCCTATGGAGGTTCCCAGGCTAAGGGTCTATTCGGAGCTGTAGCCACAGCAACGCCAGATCCAAGCCGGGTCTGCAATCTATACCACAGCTCGAGGCAATTCGGGATCCTCAACCCACTGATCGAGGCCAGGGATCAAACCCCCAACCTCATGGTTCCTAGTCAGATTCATTTCTGCTGTGCCACGATGGGAATTCCCAATAATTCTTTTTTTTTAAATCACAAACATTGAATGGATTTTTTTGCCCCAGCCTAACACTGTAGGAAGACTAACTAAAAACTCTTCAGAGCTTGTTTAGAGCAGAATTCTATCTCCTACTTCCAAACAGTTCAAGTAAAACATCTAAGTGAAATATAAGAAAGCATCAGACCAACTACATTTTGTAAAAAATATACTTTACCTCATAGCAGGCATGCTAATTGAGTGTTGAATGGAGCGTATACTAAGAGGCAGCATTAAAAAGAGATAGAAATGGAGTTAGTAAAGTGGTGATTAGACATTATAAAAAGCAAACAAAACTTAGCTTTCTAGGAGCTTGTTCTCCTGGCACCATGAAGAATGACCTACTTTTTGAGGTGGAGGGGATCAAAGTTATTCCAACGTACTTTACTTTTATTCATGAGCCAATTTAATCCCAGTAGTTAACAGAGCTACTAATTCGACTTTGCATTTTCACAGCACTTTGAAAACTGTCAAGTGTTTTCACCTGTATCTGCAAGGTGTCTCACATCAAGGCTCAAATGTTAAATAATTTATTTACCCAAGGTCACAGCAGAACTTGGGTCTTTGAGATTCCTAATCCAGTGTTCAGCACCTCCCCTCAAAAAATGAAGCATACACATAAAGATATGTATACACACACACACACACACACACACAGACACACAAGCAAAGCCACCGAAGGACACCTGTAGCTATCTTTCTCCCACATACTTGTTACCAGAACAGGAAGCTTTCAAAGTTTGTCACTATTTGACAATTTCAAGTGACTTTAAAGTTACATATCACTCCTTAGTAGCAGTGGTATCAGTTTTCTAATAAGAGGCACCTGTACTCCATCCCAATTAAACTACATGTTCTTAAAGGCCATTCAAATAATATTTGGCCCCTGGTTTTCCTAGGACCAACTTTTTACTCAAAGGCAACTCAGGTTCAAGGTTATCTACTCTCCAGCCATATCCCATAGAGACCACCTCAGTTCATAAGATGGAAATACCTCAATTCTTGGGCTCACAAAGTCACTGATGTACCCTGCTAATACTAATGACATGCTTATGATATTCTGATCACTGACACAGCATTTTGGGGTAAGCAGAACAGTCCAAGGTATCAATTCTCAATTATATTTAAATACCATGTGTGTTTATGATTTAGTTTTCTCCAAGACTCAATTGTTACCAGTGATGATGTGTTGCTTCAAGTATAGCTCCTCAATCTAGTTTTGCATTCATATGTAATAATATGGAGTACAGCCTTGCTATGAATCAAAAGAAGCCAGCAGCTCATATAGTCAAGATAATCAGTAAAAGATTCAGACATCTTTGTACTTAATGTTGTACATAATACAGGAAAAGCTCTACTGTATTAGCTCAGCATTCTCTCTATCCTATTATAACAGTGGTAGATGCCTTGATATAAGACTACATTCTAGGAAGAATTTGCTAATTCTTTTCCTGCTTCATCTATGGCAGCACGCTGGATCCATAACTGAAAGACAGAGATGAATAAAAATCCTCTTTCTTAGTTGACAAATCCAAAAGTCACCTGCCCTTCCTTAGACCCCTCTAAAGAATTGCCAAAGCCACCTTCCACCATCACCAATATAACAACCAGATCAGTAGAGTTCCATCTACTACAGCTGACCTCCCAGTAATCTACAAATTGTTTAGACTGAATGAAAACAAACGAACAAACAAACTACCTGAGCCAACTAAGATTCTGATGCTGGGATTTTATCAACAGAACATTAAGCCACTGATTAGCTAACGGTAGGCACCTGAGCTACAAAGCTGTAGGCTTTGACATTGAGGAAGACATTTTTGGAGACAAACTTCAAGAATTTCCAAAAAAATAATTGAATATAAGCACAGAAAAAGGTAAAGGAAATGAGATTACCATGCCAGGAAGAAGGCTCAAGTGGGAGAGGATGAGGTTTTTTCCTTTGGTTTCTAGATGCAACCTTGATTTCTAACAGTTTTGCAGTCAGCAGGACTCGTCTGGGTAGGACCTGGGTTTGCTTCCTATTGTCTCCTTGGATTCCAAATGAACTTTCATTCTATCCAACACATTCCCCTTTCTAGGACCTGGGTTTGCTTCCTATTGTCTCCTTGGATTCCAAATGAACTTTCATTCTATCCAACACATTCCCCTTTCTAGGTGAGCTAACACATTCCCCTTTCTAATCCTCAAAACTAACAGACTCTATGCTAGAACATTCTGGTGGCAATTACCAAACCCTGGCAAATGAAGGCGACTATTGGCTGAACATGCAATAAATTATTTGTCCATAGGACCCACACACTGAATTCAATAGTATTGACAAAATGAGGAAATGGGGAATTCCCGTGGTGCAGCAGAAACAAATTCGACTAGGAACCATGAGGTTGCAGGTTCGATCCCTGGCCTTGCTCAGTGGGTTAAGGATCCAGCATTGCTGTGAGCTGTGGTGTAGGTCATAGTTGAGGCTCGGATCCTGTGTTGCTGTGGCTGTGGCTGTGGCCAGCAGCTGCAGCTTCGATTAGATCCCTAGCCTGGGAACCTCCATATGCCTTGGGTTCGGCCCTAAAAAGACAAAAGACAAAAAAAAAAAAAAAAAGAGAGAAAATGGGTGGATAAAGTAACTACAAAGTTCAGAAATGCACAGTTAATTCTAGTCGCTGCCCCTACGCACGTACGTTAAAGATCATTTTCTCAAAGACCATTCGATGGGTTCTGTGCTCCTCTGACCAGCATACAAACTAGTTAAAAGGGACTAGGCCAAAGGCAGAGTGAAAAAGAATGATCAGAAAAGTGAATTCTAGATGCATCAAGTTGACAAGGAATTCAACATCCAGGGCACAGATTAATTCAGGATTATGCTACATAGGAAACAAGTCCTAAGTTCATACAAGTTGAGAAATCAAATCAAAAAAGTCACTTGGAATTATCAGGGGATGGAGAATTAAAACAAGAAAGCAGTGGAGATGGAGTTCCCGTCGTGGCTCAGTGGTTAACGAATCCGACTAGGAATCATGAGGTTGAGGGTTCAATCCCGGGCCTTGCTCAGTGGGTTAAGGATCCGGCGTTGTGGTGAGCTGTGGTGTAGGCTGCAGACGTGGCTCAGATCCCATGTTGCTGTGGCTCTGGCAGAAGCCAGCGGCTACAGCTCCAATTCAACCCCTAGCCTGGAAACCTCCATATGCCTCAGGAGTGGTCCTAAAAAGACAAAAAGACAAAAAAAAATTAAAAAGAAAAGAAAAGAAAGCAGTGGAGAACTATGCATAACTAATCAAGGGATCTTCCTTGGATTAAGGAAGAGATGGATAGTGGTGGAGCATCAATGTCAGTGGACAGCAGGAGAAAAGGGGAAAGTGACAAACAGGGTACACAGGAGAAGACACTCAATCATGTTGGAAATAAAATTTTAAAAAATATTTTGTTTTTACAGTATTATCATAGAAAAGGACTATCAATATGCTTCCAAGAAAACCTAGGTATAAATCAAATGATAACTTGAGACATTTAAGTTATTAAATACCTAGCAAGTGCCAATGGTATTTATGATAGGACTTAAAAGGGGAAAATAAAAGGAACAAGAAGCAGTCATCACTACCAAATAAGTTCAAAAACCAGCTGGGAAAATCCCATTTTGTTTTAGAGATCTGGAGATAATTCTCTTGTGATTCTGGGCTCATGGCTCCACCTGTCCCTGAGTACTGTTACTGTTTCCTGTCGGTAAAACTTGGGAGCTCTTATATCTACCAAACTCAGAATAGACATAACTAAATAGGAGTTCACGTTGTGGCTCAGTGGGTTAAGAACCCAACTAGTATCCATGAGGATGTGGGTTTGATTGCTGGCCTTGCTCGGTGGGTTAAGGATCTGGTGTGGCCATGAGCTGTGGTGTAGGTCTCACATGCAGCTCAGAAGCCTGCAGCCACAACTCTGATTTGACCCCTATCCCAGGAACTTCCATATGTCACAGGTGAGACCTACATGTGTAGATTAAACAAACAAACAAACAAAACTTTATATATATTAAGTTTCTCTCTCTAAAAAAAAAAGTAAAGGCATGAGTCAATGTTTACCATGTATGAGCAGAAAACAAACAAACAGGAGGGGAAGGAATATGAACACCCACTTGGGGAAAAGCTGTCTGTCCCCAGAGGGCCTCCAAAGATAGCACTGGTTATCATGTCCCAGGGCTGGCCTATGACCTCCCTGTCACTGACATCTAATTGTCAGGGCATCAAAAACAAATATACCCCTCTTTCTCTCCACCTCTCTCTATTTCTTCTTTCTCCCTCCCTCCATCTCCTTCTGTCTTTCCTCCCCCACCCTCCCCTCCTCCTTCTCTTTCTTACTTACCCACCAAAGGTCAATGACAAATATCTACATCCCAAGGGCTAATTTATCTTTTTTTTTTTTTTTTTTTTGCTTTTCAGGGCAGCACCCTCAGCATATGGAGATTCCCAGGCTAGGGGGTGAATGGGAGCTACAGCTGCTGGTCTGTGCCACAGCCACAGCAACATGGCTCATGGCAATGCCAGATCCCTAACCCACTGGGCAAGGCCAGGGATCGAACCTTTGTCCTCATTGATGCTAGTTGGGTTCATTACCACTGACCCACGACAAAACTCCAAGGTTGGTTCTTTCTTTTTTGTCTTTTTTTGGTCTTTCTAGGGCTGCACCCGCGGCATATGGAGGTTCCCAGGCTAGGGGTCTAATCGGAGCTGGAGTCTTCGGCCTATGCCAGAGCCACAGCAATGCCAGATCTGTGCCGCGTCTGCAACCTACAGCTCATGGCAATGCTGGATCCCTAACCCACTGAGCAAGGCCAGGGATCGAACCCACAACCTCGTGGTTCCTAGTCGGATTTGTTTCCGCTGTGCCATGACAGGAACTCCAAAGGTTGGCTCTTTACATATGTTTTCTACTATATATGTTTGCATATGTTTCTATTATTGCTTTTATATTTTTTCTTTTTTAAAAAATTTTTCCTTTACAGTTTCAACCACATTCGCAGCATATGAAGTTCCAAGGCCAGGGATCAAATCTGAGCCACACCTTTGACTTACACCACAACTTTGGCAATGCCAGATCCTTAACTCACTGTGCCACAGTGGGAACTCCTCATATTTTCTATAATAAATGAACCCATTAAATCTGATTTTAAACAGAACATCTTGGGCTAAAAATAATTTTTTAAATGACTTTACTCAACTTTTAATCTGGAAGAAATAATTCCAAAATTTAGCTTTCAAAAGAAAATCTGTCGCATTTCAAGGTTATAACATAAAGCCTTACTTTAACCTGCATGTATTGATATGCAATATATTATTCATTAAAAAATCAGACTAAAATGGTAGATAAGAATAAAATCTCAATTGCATTTTTTAAATGAAATGAAAAAATGTGACTATGTAATAAGCAGCTCAAAAAGAGGCACCCAATTCAATTTATTTCTGGTGAATTAATAAGACAGCACATACTGACCCACACTTACTTCATGTTTTCAAAAGTATAGAGAAAGAACAATGATAAGTACTGATGAAAAACATACCATACCTCAAGAGCACTGACATAGTTTTATATTTCTGTTTATATTACATCTAATAGTGTTTAATAATCAGATATTAACTGAGCTCTTCCATTCTTCACTCATTCCCAGGCCCCACTTCTTTCTCCCGCTAACCAGAGTCCAGGCAGAGGCTTTAAGCTCTCTTTGAACAAGAACCATATCTGGCCTAAGTTATATCCTTTGAACTTGTCCAGAATAGGCACCTGTTAGCAGAATGGCTTTTGTGAGTGAATATATCCTCACACAACTCAAATAACCTTATACTACAAAGTACAGACAACAGAGGAAACCGTCTTAACAGTTTCTTAAAGCCCTTAGGCTGTTGTAGGTTGAACACCAAAGTACAGAATTGACTTCGGGACCAGGTATCGAACCTGTGCCATGGCAGCGACCTGAACCAATGCAGTAACAACACCAGATCCTTAACCGGCTGAGCCCCCAGGGAACTCCAGCACAATTTAAACTTGCGATAGTTCCACACTCAGAGTTTGTTTACCCCCATGACTTACTCCAACTTCCAGGGTTAGGCCTCAACGATAAGTCCGTGTTTGATTCCTTAAGAAGGCAAATAGCTACATCATAGCAAGTGAATGCTTGAGCAGACAATTCGTATTAACAGGAACAGAGACAGAGACAAAAGACTCTCAAAAGACTCACACTCAAAAGACTTTCCTTCACCTTGGTTTTCCTGACTACTAATTAGATTAACCAGAGAGTCTACCTGGGAGAGAAAGGAGAGGTTTGCTCAACATCACCAAGATCCCTTCTATAAGGCATGGTTTGGGCTCACTTTTTTTTTTTTTTTTTAAATATGCTTACTTTTTTGGCTGACTATACTTTATCTTTCCTTTTGCAACCATGAAATTTCCTTGGGTGTGTAGTTACAGAATCTAGCTAAAGAAACACTAAAATGGGGCAGGAAAAATTAGGAGTTTGGTATTAACATATATACACTATTATATATAAAAGAGTTACTCAACAAGGACCTACTTTTAGCATAGGGAACTCAACTCAATATTCTGAAATAACCTATAAGGGAAAAGAATCTGAAAAAGAAGGCATCTATGTACATGTGTACCTGAAACTAACATTGTAAATCAACTATACACCAATACAAAAAAAAAAATCAATTTAAAAAAAGAAATAACAAAATAGTAAACACTATAAGCTAATAAAACAAGTACTAAAAAGTACAGAATAACGGTAAATTTAATCTTGGGCATATTTTACAAAATAAAAAAATTTCCGAGTGACCTGTGCAAGACGGAAGACTCACACTGTGAGACAGTACATATGCTGTCCATTACAACTACATAATGGGACCCAGGTGAAGGAGAATTCCAACATCCTTACAAAGGCACTGAAGAAATTAAAGCATCAAAAACAAACAAAGTCAGACATTCAAAGGGAGGAATTCTGCATGCCATGGTAAAGCTGCTTCTTTTACCAAAAAAAAAAAGTAAAAAGCAACTTCAAAATCATTTCCATGTCCCTTGAACCACAGTGTCAAATTATTCTTCTTTCAATTTACCCATTACCCATGGTATACAAGAAACCCTCCCTTGAAAATAAGAATGCACCAGAAAAAAAAGATATTCCAAGATGGAAGAAGATCATGTAGCGGACAAACACGACCAATCAGCGTGGCATCAGAATCTAAGTGCACTTGTCTTGGACGACTGCTGGGCTGCAGTGATGGTTCAAACTCTCCTTACCTAAAGGTATGTGAAAAGGCTTGCAATCTGCAAGAAGCCAGAGTCAGCATTAAAAAAGAAAGGAAGTTTTGGTAAATCTAACACAATTCGAGAACCTATGTTTTAAAAGTTGTGTAAGGTTTTAACTGAATTCTAAAGAGCTACCCAATGGAGTCAGCACAGAAAGAAGAGAGAACACTAAGAGAAGGATAAGTGGTTCTTCCCTGGGAAAGGGATTGAGAAATATGTTTATTATATTATGTTTTAAATGATAAGAGTCCAAATACAGTGAGCAAGTCATTGGGGAGTTTTTTTCATTCAAAGTATAATACATCAATTAGCCAAACTTAACCAACAAAATTCTGGTTGTAAAATCTACTTTCCCCACAAATGGAGAACACAAAGTCATGCAGGCTGAAGGTTTTAAAAAAAAAAAAAAAACCAAAACACACACACACACACACACACACACACACACACACAAATCTTGCAAGCCAATAGAAGCACAGCCAATTTAATCCACGTTTGTCATTTTCAGCACTATTTTAATCCATGTAGAGGAGGTGGCACCAGCATGAGTGGACACAAAAAGCACCATGAAGTGGTTTTATCAAAGTGGCCAGAAAAAATCTGCAGACTCACTGAGTATATAGATGCAAAATAAAAAAGCAACAACAGCTCAAAAATCACGATTTGGGCCTTGGCATGAACATAGATGGTACGAATCAGTACACAAATGAGCATGTTGGAAGCACATGGTGAGATAAAGATGTGCCACCAGAAGCGAAGGCAGGACTCAGTCCAAGCGTGCGCTCAGGGCTCCCGGACTCACCCGCATCAGACCCCAAGCTCAGCCCACAGTCACAAGTCTGCAACCCTGAGAGACATACTTACCCTGTGATCAACAAGGGCTAAAAGGACAAAAGTTCACAACCAGAATTTTTCAACATCCTTAAATGCATTCAGAGGACAATCAGTTTGAAGACTAGGTCCATTAGAATTTAAGGAAATATTTCAGGTCCTGTTTTTTCCTTTGTTTGTTTTTTGTCTGCTAGAGGTCAAATCAGAGCTGTAGCTGCTGGCCTACACCACAGCCATAGCCACGCCAGATCTGAGCCAAGTCTGCGACCTACACCACAGCTCATTGCAACGCCGGATCTGTAACCCACTGAGCGAGGCCAGGGATTGAACCTGCAACCTCGTGGATACTAATCAAATTTGCTTCCACTGAGCCACAACAGGAACTCCCTCAGGTCCTGGTTTGAAAGAGGGTCCAGCATCAGGCAGAACCAGGCAGGAACCCAACTCAACCATGATAACCGATTTTCATTTGCCTCAGTTTACATAAGCAAGGAAAAATGGGGACATACTTGACGTCTTCCAGCTTTTTGGTGATGACTGATCCAACAGACGAAAAAGCAGCTGAAGCTTTCTGTCCAGCCTGAGATAAAGTTTCAGATGTCTTCTTGTATCTACATTAAATTAGAAAAGAACAGAGCAAAAAAAAGTAAGCTAATAACCTTTCTAATAGCAATTATTTAGAGTTCAGTAATCACCACCTCTTGGATTTTTACAAATCTTCTTCACAACCACCAGGTGAGCATCATCACATCATCTTCCATTTAACCATCATCTCAGACACAATCTTCTGCAGTGCCCCAGGAAAGCCAGAAGGACAGAGGTCTATAAAGACAGGGCTAAAAATACTCATGGAGTAAAGATCAAAATGAGCCAGAGGTTGAATGAAATTACACCTCTTACTTTTTTCCTTTTCCACTGGAGCCAAACAAAACAAAACTGAAATCAAATTCCTCACATGCCTTTCCCAACTTCATCTCCTAAAAAGGGGCCAGAAGCAAAGTAGGGCCCATGCATACTTTTTTTTGTTGTTGTTTTTTGTTTCATCCAGTGGCAGTTCCCAGCCAGGGATCGAACTGGTGCCAGAGGCACAGCAGTAATAACACCAGATCCTTAAGCCACTGAGCCACCAGGGAACTCCCCATGTGTACTTTTTATTATGCAAATAAGTTCTCGGGGCATGAAGATTTTTTTTTTTCAATTTTGCCTATCTGCGGAGCTACCAAATAATTGGTGGATTATCAACAGAATATGTAAAAGATAGAATACTCCAAATAATTCAAGTGGGATATGGGCTATAACACAAAGGTATAATTTACCACTTCCCTCTTCAAGCCATCATTGCAGGGACTGGTGAAGGGAAAAATCTAGAACAAACAAAAGAATATGGTACTTACATGACACCCAAGAGGTTAAGGTCCCCACATTATATAAAGGGATGCTCAGGCATTTTTACTTACTCATAAAGATCTTTTTTTTGGTTTTTTTGTTTATTTATTTTTTGTCTTTTGTCTTTTGAGGGCTGCATCTGCAACATATGGAGGTTCCCAGGCTAGGGGTCGAATTGGAACTACAGCTGCTGGCCTGCCCCACAGCCACATCAACACCAGCTCCAAGCTGTATCCGCGACCTACACCACAGGCTCACAGCAATGCTGGATCCTTAACCCAGTGAGGGAGGCCAGGGATCAAACCCGAAACCTCATGGTTCCTAGTCAGATTCATTTCTGCTGCTCCGCAAGAGGAACTCCACCCATCAAGATCCAATACTTTAAAAATTCCAGTTTGTGATGATACAAAGAACACTGTCCTATATATATATCTGCCTACTGCCTACTTATATAAGGAGAAAGTGGACCAAAGAGGTTGGGAACCCTGGTGCTGTCATGTCAGGATGCAGTCAGCCCCTGCTGCTGGTCACCAGCTCAGAAGATGGGACTGAACAGTCAGAGGTTGTTACTAGAAGCCTGCTCTTCCTTGTGCCTAGAAACAAAACTGCATCATGATAATACCATATCCAAACTGTGCGATGAGGGGAGTTCTTGTTGTGGAGCAGTAGAAACAAATCCGACTAGGAACCATGAGGTTATGGGTTCCGGTTGCGGGTTCAATCCCTGGCCTTACTCAATGGGTTAAGTAAGGATCTGGCCTGGCTCAGTGGGCTAAGGATCCGGCATTGCCATGAGCTCTAGTATAGGTTGCTGACATGGCTCAGATCCAGTGTTGTTGTGGCTGTGGCTGTGTTGTAGGCCAGCAGCTACAGCTCCAATTCGACCCCTAGTCTGGGAACCTTCATATGTGGAGAGTGCATCCCTAAAAAGCAAAAACAAAGAAACAAACAAAAAACTGTGTGATGAAAAAGACCAAAAGATTATGGGGTGGACCTCTGCCACTATCACACATCATAGACTTGGGCGTCTTAAGCCAAGTTCAGAGCAGGGTAAAAAAGACTGGCTCTGTACTTGGCCAGAGATGAGTTCAAATCCTACCTCCACACATTGAAAGGTTTGTAACCTCAAAACATATCTGATCCTGGGAGTTTCCATTGTGGCTCATAGGTTAAGGACCCAACATTGTCTCCGTGAGCATGCAGGTTTCTTCCCTGGCCTCACTCTGTGGATTAAGGATCCAGCATTGCCACAAGCTCTGGTGTAGGTTGCTAATTTTGCTCAGGTCTGGTGTGGCTGTGGCTGTGGTGTAAGCCCGCAGCTGCAGCTCCGATTCAATCCCTGGCCCGGCAACTTCCACAAGCCATGGGTGCGGCCGTTGAAGAAAAAAAAAAACCTTCCTGATTCTGTTTCCTTATCTATGGCTACCTCACCATCCTCTCTATCAGGTTATTCTGAGGACTAAGTGACACATGTACATATCTAGCAAGTCAATATGTAACATTTTCAGAACTCATATTTTATATCTTCAACTCACATGTAAAGCTATTTTTTTTTTTCTATTCCCTAGAACAGCTGGAAAGACCACACTTAAAGAAGAGTCAGGTACACTTGAGAACTGGGGCGAAGTGCCCTGCACAGGACAGAAAAAAGCTGCAGAAATGTCCTCATTCCCTTTCTGTCCCCTCCCTAGAAAAATGTAGGATCAAGGGAACCTACGCTGATGTGGCCGTCACATCCTGCCACCCTTTGGCAAGGTTCTGTTTTAGTTCCTGTAGTGAATTGATCCCAAGTTTTCGCTTGATCTCCGCTAGATGCTTCTCTTTTGCTGCTAACACTTGAGACAGGGTCTGGATTTCTTCTTCTACCTGGGAGGAACAGGGTGGGATTAGGAATACAGAAAGAGTCGTTCAAAAAGTTAAGATGATTCGTGCGAAACTGTATTCAAAATCCTAGACATTTTAAAACATTTTTATTCATTTCTCATCCTCTTTAAAAACACCATATAATTGGAGTTCCCATCATGGCTCACTGGTAACGAGCCTGACTAGTATCCACGAGGACACGGGTTTGATCCCTGGCTCTGCTCAGTGGGTTAAGGATCCGGCGTTGCTCTGAGCTGTGGTGTGGGTCACAGACACAGCTTGGATCTGACATTGTTGTGGCTGTGGCCATGGTAGGCAGCTGCAGCTCTGATTCAACCCACAGCCTGGGAACTTCCATATGCCATACCTGCAGCCCTAAAAAGGAAACAAACCAACAAATTAAAAAAAAAAAACACACACAACATATAATATATTGTTAAGGAAACTGGTTACATGCTGATCTCGCCTGTACAGCTTTTGTCTCTTCTTCTTTTCTATTTCCATCTTGAGTTGTCCCCAGCCGTCCTCCCTCTCCCTATACTTCCTTAGTCAATCATCCCATAGAGGCTAAAGCCTCAAGCCTCTACATAGATAATATTCAAATCACTCTAATATCCACAAGCCTGACTTCTGGGGCTGTGTTTCCAGCTGAACATTTCTGCTTGAATGCCCATAAAAACACATATTTGCTTATTAAGTCAAACTAATCTCCATCTCCCACCAAAATACACATGACCGAGTCAAATCAAAATCCAACCTTCTTGCATATTTCATGAGTTTATACTGGCAGTCTCAGTGGCTGCTAAAGCCATGGGCATAAATCAAACTGTCTGCCCCAGAGAGCCCTGCAGAAGCCCCATGTAGACCCTTTGATGCAGACCGACCAGCCTCAGCTTGGTGGTGAAAAATGGGCTCCTGACCCAAGGACAGTCAACTCATTGAGTAACATCAACCAGTGACGTGCCTGGTGTGAAAGGAGCTGCTTGACTAATCAAGGTCTCTCTCATTCTGGAATCTAGTTTGAGACACTGAGATCACGTTGGAAAGAGAAGCCAAAAAGACTTGGGTAAAGAAGCCCTGAAGTACACATAGGACACAGTGAGATTGTGAGACCTTATGGAAGCTTAAGCATACTTGAGGAGGCCAAAACTATAAACTGAAACTATGAAGTAAAAAAAAAAAAAAAAAGACTTACAGGGTAGAGGAAAGGAAAAGGCTAAACCAGGAAAACAGAGGGAAAGGCAGACCCATAGAGAGAAAGGGACACCAGGGGGAAGAGATTTGTGTCCTGGGAGAAGTTGAAAAACTGGGTCCCTAAAATACACTCAACCTCTGTATCCACGGGCTCCACATCCACAGACATAACCAACTGCTAGCTGAAAATATGTGGGGAAAAAAGACTTCCAGAAAGTTCTGAAAAGCGAAACTTGAATTTGCCACGTTCTGGCAAAGATTTACACAGCATTTACAATGTATTTACATAGCTTTTACATTGCATTAGGTATTATAAGTAATGTAGAGGTGATTTAAAGCATATGGAAGGATGTACGCAGGTTATCTGTAAATACCACACCATTTTATATAAGGGACTGAACATCTGTGGATTCTGGTATCCACAGGGGTCCTAGAACTAATCCCCTGCAGATACTAAGGGATGACTCTATATTCATTGGTATTCAGAATGCTTAGAAGGATGCCTCTCTTGGCTTGTTGTAAAGCTGTATTCTCAACCTTGACCTACACTTCTATGAGTTCAAAGACAACATGGCCTTTAAAAACAATGTAGAATATTGTTAAGCAAACTGATAGCATTCGACAGAAGGAAAGAAGGATAAATCAAGTGTGATGAGGCTGTGGCTGCCAAAAAAAAAAAAAAAAAGAATAACACACTCTTAAATGACATTAATTAGAATGTAGACCCAGGAGTTCCCCTTGTGGCGCAGTGGTTAACAAATCCGACTAGGAACCATGAGGTTGAGGGTTCAGTCCCTGGACTTACTCAGTAGGTTAAGGATCTGGCATTGCCATGAGCTGTGGTGTAGGTTGCAGACACAGCTCAGATCCCACGTTGCTGTGACTCTGGCCTAAGCCGGCAGCTACAGCTCCAAATAGACCCCTAGCCTGAGAACCTCCATATGCCGCAGGAGCAGCCCTAGAAAAGGCAAAAAAAAAAAAAAAAGAATGTAGACCCAGAACAAAGATAATCCTCTGTGCTTGTCAGACATGACCCTGAATATTGTACCCATTTTGGAAGTCACATTTTGAGAAGTATATTGACAAGTGGAATAGGAGAAGAAAATATAAACGAATGAATGAATAAGGTTCAAAATCAAGAAAATATAAACAAATGAATGAATAAGGTTCAAAATCAAGGTAATTAAATGCCTTGCCCTAAGTCATCAAACTAATGATATAGGAGCCAAAATTTCAACCCAGGTTTTCTGACTCCACTTCTCAGTTTATTGGCTCAATTTCATTACACATTGTTAGCTTTCAGATATTTCTCTTCACCCAAGCTCCAAATCTTCAGATACTTCCAAGGGTAGACATAAATGTTTAGTTCTCAATCCCTTGACAAGTCTCTGAAGTATTCATTTCCCCTAATGCAAGCTGGAAAGAAAGACTGCTGTAAATCTTTCTGAACAATACATTAGCCAGCATACTCATTGCTTTTGTTGGTTAGATTATGCGGCTAACAAACCCAGCTTAAGCTCAGTACATCACAGCAACAACTCCAGTATATGAATATTGTTATACATATAGTCAACATATATATTCATTATATATAGAAGAATCTCTGACATAAATCAAGAACAATGTGTGGTAAAGTTAGTACAAAGCTATGATAATCAAGACAGAGTGGTAGAACTGAGAGTCCAAAAATAAACCCATCTATTTATGGCCAAGTGATTTTCAACAAAGGTGCCAAGAAAATTCGGTGGCAAAGAACAGGGAGTTTTTTTGTCCACGATGGTGCTGGAACAACTGGATTTTCACATGCAAAATAATGAAGTTGAACCCTTAGTTGAACCCATGTATAGAAATTACGATGGATTAGAAATTTCAGTGCAAGAGCCAAACTCTTCAAGGAAAACATAGAGGGTAAGTCTTAATAACCCTGCATTAGACAACATCTCTTAGATAAGAGACCTAAAGCATTATCAATCAAAGAAAAACTAGGTAAACTGACATTATCAAAATCTGAAAGTGCTATGCTTCAAAGGACATGATTGTGAAAGCAAAATGATAACTGAGAGAATGGAGAAAGCATTTGCAAATTATATATCTGATAATGGTCTGGTATGCAAAATACATAAAGAACACTTACAACTCAACAGAAAGGCAAATAATCCAATTAAAATGGACGATGGATTTACATGGACATTCCACCAAAGAAGATATACAAATGACCAATAATCATATAAAGAGATGGCCAATACCATTCATCAGTAATTAGAGAAGTGCAAATGAGATACTACTTCACTCCCACTGTGATGGCTGTTATCAAAAAGACAAACAATAACAAGCACTAGCAAGGATGTAGAGAAACTGGAACCCTTATATCTTGTTGGCAGGAATGTACAACTGTGCAGTTTGGGAGCAAAACAGTTTGACAGTTTCTCAAAAAAACATGGAGTTACGATGTGACCCCCAAATTCCTTTCTAAGGTATATCACAAGAGAAATGAGAGCATTTGTTCACACAAAAACCTGTACATGAATATTTACAGCATCATTATTCGCAATGGCCAAAAGATGGAAACAATCTAAATGTCCAACAACAGATGAATGAATACACAAAATGTGGTTTATAACTATACAATGGAATAGTATTCAGCCATAAAAAGGAATGTGTTGCTACATCTTACGACATGGATGAATTCTGCAAACATACTAAGTGAAAGAAGCATCATCACAAAAGACCACATGTTGTTTTATTCCATTTATAGGACATGCCCAGAATAGGCAAATCTGTAGAAACAGAAAGTAGATTAGTGATTGACAGCAACTGTGGAGAGAGAGGGTTGGGAGTGACTGCTAATGGGAACAGGGTTCCTTTTGGAGGATGATGAAAATGTTTCATAATTAGATAGTGGTGATAGTTGTACAACCTTATGAAGATACATAAACCAATGAACTGTACACTTTAAAAGGATGAATCTGATGATATGCAAATTGCATCCTCAAAAGGAGTAAAAAAATAAGTGGAAGAGTTTTGTTTTTTTGTTTTTTTTTTGTCTTTTTGCCTTTTCTAGGGCCGATCCCGCGGCATATGGAGATTCCCAGGCTAGGGGTCTAATCAGAGCTGTAGCCACCAGCCTACACCAGAGCCACAGCAACACGGGATCTGAGCCACGTCTGCAACCTACACCACAGCTCATGGCAACGCCAGATCCTTAACCCACTGAGCAAGGCCAGGGATCGAACCCACAACCTCATTGTTTCTAGTCAGATTCGTTAACCACTGAGCCACGACGGGAACTCCAGGAAGAGTTTTTTTTATCTCCATTTTAAGTTTCTACAGTGGAGTCACTGTCATTTCAAGCAATGAGAATTGTCATTTGTTTTCAACGTAAAAGACCTTTATTACATCTAATTATTATCATCGTTATGATTATATCATTATGATTAGATGTTGTTATTATGATATCACAATCTCAAATATTACATGAAGTGAAGTAATAGTATATTGGCCATATCTTATGGAGTTTTTAGAAAAATTGGATAAACTTCTGATAAAGCATGAATACTATGCAAATATAAGGGTAAATGGACAAGTATTAGAGTTCATGAAGACCTAGATGCAAGACCCCCTGTTGAATGCATTACCTTGTGACCTCAGTCTTCAGAGTCTTGGATTAGGCAATGATTTCTGATGTGATGACTAAAGCACAAGTCATCAAAGAAGAAATGGATAAACTGAACTTCAAAATGAAAAGCTTCCGTGCTTCAAAGAGAAAAGAAAGTGAAAAGGAACACCCACAGAATGGAAGGAAATGTTTACATATCACATGTCTGATAACTTCATTTGTTAAGTAACATTATATAATCTATTGGGAGATTTAGACCTACATTTCCTCCTCCATCAAATCATTATAACAGTAATACTTTCTCCATAACACTGCTGTGAGGATTAATGCGATAATGAATGCAAAGAGCTCAGCCACCCAGCAAACAGTCTGTAGATATTAGTTGGTATTACTGTTATGTTAATATAATTGATAATGAAATAATTATACTGAGCACTAGCAAAGATTTGGAAAAACCTGCTCTTTCACATACTATGATAAATCTTCTAGATAGCATTTTGGCCTTTTAGTGTTCACAGGAATTACTCTGTGTCCTTAAAACCCAGTAGACCTAGGGATTTTACCTCTAGGAATTTATCCTAAAGAACTAATTAAAGAGGTGCATAAAGGATTATATGTATTTCCACTGTGTTATATGTAAGTATATGTATATTCTATTGTATTATATATAGTACTATATGTTAGAATTGTTCATAACAGCAAAAAGGGGAAACAATCTAAATCGTTATAATGACATGTCCATTAATTAAAAATGAGCTTGCAGTAACTTAAAATGAGGTTGTAGATTATTTGTGATATAAAACTTATTTTGAAATTCAGTTAAGTGAAGAAAAGTTATAGATGTATATTCTGATGTCTTCTTAAAATACTGAAATACAGTAATACATATGTAGAAAAAAGTCTGGAAACAGCTAATCTAAAACTTTACTCTGCAGGTAATTTTAATTTTCTTCAGTGTTTTTTTTATGTTCCTACGATAAACATATATGACTTGTGGAAAAAGTATATTTGTTTTCTCTTTTCAAAATAACAATATTAGGCATGCAACAAACACTCAGTACTTCTAATTCATACTCTTATCACCGAGCTTCCTTATCCAAGCTATCGCACACCTAGTTTATAAAACCTCATATATATAGAAGTGGGTAGAACAAACAGATCTAAGTGAATAAGGAAACAGGAGACTTGAACAACACTCTAAACCACCTAGATCTAAAAAACAGAAATAGAACACTTCACCCCAAAACAGTAGAATACACAATCCTCTCAAATGTACATGGAATATTCTCCAGGGACAGAGCATATGTTAGGCAACAAAACAAGTCTCCATAAATTTAAAATTATACAAAATATCCTTATCAATCATAATGGAATGAAACTAGAAATCAAAAAGGAAAACTGGAAAATTCACAAATTTATAAAAATTAAATTACACACTCTTAAACCACCAATGGGTCAAAGAAGAAATCACAAAGGAGATTAGAAAACTACCTTGAGATAAATGAAAACAAATGCACAACATATTGAAATTTATGAGATGTAGTAGCAGTAATGCACAGAGGGGAATTTACAGCTGTAAATGCCTACATTAACAAAGGAGGTCTCAAATCAATAACCTAACTTTTAAGGAACTACAAAAAGAAGAGCAAACTAAACCCAAAGCTAAAAAAAGGAAGGGAATAATAAAGATTAAATATAAACAAAATCGGGGTTCCCGTGTGGTGCAGTGGAAACAAATTTGACCAGGAACCATGAGGTTGCAGGTTCGATCCCTGGCCTCAATTGGTGAGTGGTGAGGTGAGGTGAGGTGAGGTGAGGTGAGGTGAGGTGAGGTAGAGGTAAGGTAAGGTAAGGTAAGGTAAGGTAAGGTGAAGTAAGGTAAGGTGAAGTAAAGTAGGGTAAAGTAAAGTAAAGTAGGTAAGGTGAAGTAAGGTAAGGTTAAGGTAAGGTAAGGTAAGGTAAGGTAAGGTGAAGTAAAGTAAAGTAAAGTAAGGTAAGGTGAAGTAAAGTAGGGTAAAGTAAAGTAAGGTAAGGTGAAGTAAAGTAGGGTAAAGTAAAGTAAGGTAAGGTGAAGTAAAGTAAGGTAAGGTGAAGTAAAGTAAGGTAAAATAACGTAGGGTAAAGTAAGGTAAAGTAAAGTAGGGTAAAGTAAAGTAAAGTAAGGCAAGGTAAAGTAAAGTAGGGTAAAGGAAGGTAAAGTAAAATAAGGTAAAGTAAAGTAAGGTAAAGTAAAGTAGGGTAAAGTAAAGTTGGGTAAAGTAAGGTAAAGTAAAGTATAGTAAAGTATAGTAAGGTAAAACAACAGCAAAAAAAAAAAAAAATCAGTGAAACCATGAGGTTGTGGGTTCCATCCCTGGCCTCGCACAGAGGGTTAAGGATACAGCGTTGCCATGAGCTATGGTGTAGGTCGCAGATGCGATTCGGTTCTGGTCTTGCTGTGACTCTGGCATTGGCTGGCAGCAAGAGCTCTGATTAGACTCCTAGCCTGGGAACCTCCATATGCAGTGGGTGCGGCACTAAAAAAGACAAAAGACAGAAAAAAAAAAAAGAAAGAAAGAAAGAAAGGAAATGAAAATGGTGACACTGCTGCAAATCTATGGAAATAAAAAGGATTATAAAAGAATATCATGAACAACTGTATGCCAACAAGCTCGATAACTAAATGAAATGGATTAAATTCCTAGAAATTCAAAAATGATCAAAACTGACCCAAGAAGAAACAGTAAATGTGAACAGACTTATAACATGTAAAGAGATTGAATGAATAATTAAAAATCTCTCAACAAAGAAAAGTCCAAGACCAGAAGCCTTCACTGGTGAATTCTAACAAAAACTTAAAGAAAATTTAGGCCAGTTGTTCTCAAATGCTTCCACAAAATAGAATGGAATGGATAACTTTCTAACTCATTCTAACACGCTAACCGTTACTGTAATATGCAAGTCAAAGATATCACAAGAAAACTGCAGGTCAACCTCTGTCATGAATATAGGTGCAAAAATTCGTAGCAAAATACTAGCAAACCTAACCAGCAGCATACACCATGACCTAGAATACATACCCTCACTATATAAAGTGGGATTTATCCTAGGAATGCAAGAATGATTCAACATATGAAAATCAATCAATGCAACATAGTGATAGAATAAAGGGGAAAAAAAATACATGATCACCTTAATTGCTGCAGAAAAGCATTTGACAAAACCCAACACCTTTTCATGATAAAATAAAAAAGTGTTAAGAAAATAAAATAAAATAAAAACAATGAACAAGCTAGGAATAGAAGGGAACTGCTTCAACATGAATAAAGTTATTTATAAAAAAACAAAACCCAAAAGCTGTCATACTTAATGGTAAAAGACTGAATGCACTTCCCCTAAGATAAGGAATAAGACCAAGATTTCTCCCTTCACCACTGTTATTCAACACAGTACTGGAGCTTTCAGCCAGAGCAATAGGGGATAAAATAAATAAAAGGCATCTAAAATGGAAAGAAAGAGAAAACTGCAGGTAATATTATATTCTACACTGAAAATTCTTAAATAATCCATAAAAAATCTATTAGAGCTAATAAGAAAATTCAACAAAGCTGCAGGATACAAGATTAACATGAAAACGTCAGTCTTATTTCTATATAGTAGCAATGAAAAACCTGAAAAGCAAATTAATAAAATTCCATTTATAATCACATCGAAAAGAAAAACATACTTCAGGATAAAAGTAACTAAGGAGATATAAACTGTATACACTGAAAATTACAAAACATTGCTAAAAGAAATTATAAGACCTAAATAAATGGAAAGATGATCCATGTTCATGGATTGTGAGACTTAACATTGTTAAAATGGCAATACTCCCTCAAATCAATCCTCAAATTTGATGAAAGTTCTAACAAATCCCAATGGCATTTTCTTATGGGTGTAAAAGTAGATTCTAAAATTCACATGGAATTGCAAGGGATCTTAACAATTCTGAAAAAGGAGAAAAAGTCATATTTCTCAATTTAAAAAGTCACTATAAAGCTACAGTGATCAAAACAGTGTGGTATGCTCAGGAGGACAGACATACAGATGAATGCATCTGAACTGAGAGTTCAGAAATAAACCCTTATATGTATGTCAATTGATTTTGACACAGCTGCCAAGAGCATTCACTGAGGATAGTCTCTTCAGCAAATGGTGCTAAAGAAACTAAATATTCATACACAAAAGAATGAAGTTGAACCCTACCACAAACCGTATATAAAAATTAATTCAAATGAATCAAAGGCTTAATTATAAGAGGCAAGTCTTAGAAGAAAAGAGTGTAAATTTTCATAATCTGAGTTTTGGAATCAAATCCTCAAACACAATGCCAAAAGGACAAGTAATGCAGAAAAAACAAATTGGACTTCATGAAAATTTAAAACCTTTGTGTATTAAGACATTATGAAGAAAATGAAAAGACAGTGTATAGAATGGGAGAAGATATTTGCAAATTACATATAGGATCTAGTATCCAGAATAAATAAAGAGCTCTTATATCTCAACAACGAAAAGACAAATAATTTTTGAATGTGGCAAAGGATGTGAATATACCTTCCTCCAAAGATGGCATATAAACACTAATAAGCAAATGAAATAATGCTTAATAACATCAGTCATTAGTGAAATACAAATCAAAACTACAATGAGACACCACTTTACACTCACTAGGATGGGTATAATCAAAAAGATAGGGAACAAAAAAATGTTGGCAACGATATAGAGAAGTTAATTGCTAATGGAGATGTAAAGTGGTATTCCTACTGCAAAAACAGTTTGGCAGTTCCCCAAAAAAGTTAAACATGGAATTACCACATGATGAACAATTTTACTTCTGGGTATATCCTAAAGGAATTGGAAATCATTATTCAAACAAGTACTTTTACACAAATATTCCTTAGCTTAGTATATACAACAGTCAAAAGGACGAAACCACCAAATATCCATCAACAGATGAGCAGATAAACAAAACATGGTAGACACACACAGTGGAAGATTATTCAGTCATTAAAAAGCAGTCAAGTACAAATACACGCTACAATGAGGATGAAGTTCAAAAACATTACACTAAATGAAAGAAGCCAGATACCAAACATCACATATTATGCGATTCCACTTAAATGAAATATCCAGAACAGGTAAATCCACAGACAGAAAGCAGATTAGTTGTTGCCAGGGGCTGAGGGAGGGAAAACTGGGGATGCCAGTTTAATGAGTATGGGGTCTCCTTTAAACACTGATGAAAATGTTTAAGAGCTAGATAGAGATAATAGTTGTACAACAATGTGAATATGCTAAATGCCACTGAATTGTACACTTCAAAATGGTTAATTTTAAGAAAAAAAGAGAGTGAGAGGGCTAGAGGGAGGAAGAGAAGGGGCTATGGAAAGAAGTTTCAAGGTACCTCTATTTACAACACTGCCAAGGGCAGAACAAAGTCATGGAAGCAGCTGAAAGCCAAGTGCATCGGAGCAAGTGAGGTTCCCCTTTGGAAGATATTCACTAGCAGCCCTCCCCCTCTTATCCATTTCAGCTTCCCACTTCTCAGCCCACATATACCTCCCCTCATATAAGACTCAAATGATCTCACATTCTCCCATCTCCCCTCCCCGCCTCAAGATCTCTTGGGCAAGGTCAGGTGGCTTTCTCTTCCTTGAGACTATGTGCTTTCGCAAAACAAATGACGATATCTAAGTGTGAAGCAGGAAGTTCCTGAAGTTCCAAAGTTCCACTTCTTTACCTTTGTAAGTTCTCTTCTCAGCTCTTCTCGCTCCTCCTCTGATAGGGGCTCATTGGCACCGATCGTGGCAGCAACATCTTCTCCTTCCTCCGGTACCGGGTCTGTTCTCAGCAGACCTTGTTGGAGATAGAGAAGAAAAAAAAAAGTCTGTGAGGTCTGAAAGCTAAGTAAATTTCTCCTTTGGGCTCCTCCACTGCCCCCGCCAGACGAAGCCAATTAGGTTAGAGCCACACTTCATCTTTCTGTATCTTCAAATACATGGCTCTTCCAGGAGAAGACAAAAAAAAAAAAGTTTGAGCTAACTACTAAAAACCACCAGATTACACTCTGCCAAGATATGGATTTAGAAAATACAGTATTCTCTCAGCTTCTGTTCATTTCCCCAGCCACAATATGGCTAATGTAAAGCAGGAGAATGAAGAGGCCAAGGATGGGATCTTGCCAATACTTTAAATGCGTAACAAGTAAATCAGCATGACTAATAATTCATATTAACCAAAAGAAGGAGTCTGTAAATATCTTTAGCCTCCTCTCCTAATCAGATCCAACTCTTAACAGTCTCAGCAGAGAACTGCCTAAAGAAATTTTATTCCATGTCTTGCCATTAGTTAGTTAGTGGAAGTAGAAAACCCCTTATTGTACCTTTTCAAAAATCTATATCCCATCCAGATACCTTTGAAAAATCCTAATGGGAGTTCTCATTGTGGCTTAGCAGTAACGAACCCGACTAGCATTCATGAGGACTCAGGTTCTACCCCTGGCCTCACTCAGTGGGTTAAAGATCCAGTGTTGCCATGAGCTGTGGTGTAGGTCAAAGATGCAGCTTGGATCCCGAGTTGCTGTGGCTAGGGTGTAGGCTCACAGCTATTGCTCTGATTCGACCCCTAGCCAGAGAACTTCCATATACCATGGCTGCAGCCCTAAAAAGACAAAAAATAAAATAAACATAAAATAAAATAAAAATATTTTTAAAACCCTAATTTGTATAATTCAGAGAAATGACCAACTCCCGCCCCCCAGAAGCTTTCTACATTATCTAAGACCAATCCTGCCATACCCATTGCCCTGTAATAGAGCCAGTATCTACTGGTCCATCAGGAAGAACTCAGCATTTTCAGAAAGTGGCCAGGGGAACACTTGCCTTTCAGCAATTCGCCCCTCTCTTCTGCCCAACCAGCCAAGTACAAGGCTAGGCCAAAGCCAGTGAGGCCCTCAAACCTGGGTTATACAATTTAAGAAGGCACTTAAAAACTCAATATAGGAGTTCCCGTCATGGCGCAGTGGTTAACGAATCCGACTAGGAACCATGAGGTTGCGGGTTCGGTCCCTGCCCTTGCTCAGTGGGTTAATGATCCGGCGTTGCCGTGAGCTGTGGTGTAGGTTGCAGACACAGCTCGGATCCCGTGTTGCTGTGGCTCTGGCGTAGGCCAGTGGCTACAGCTCCGATTCGACCCCTAGCCTGGGAACCTCCATATGCCGCAGGAGCGGCCCAAAGAAATGGCAAAAAAAAAAAAAAAAAAACCTCAATATAAATACTTTTAATATTTTAATGTAATATTAAAAAAAAAAAAGGAGTTCCCGTCGTGGCACAATGGTTAACGAATCCGACTAGGAACCATGAGGTTGCGGGTTCGGTCCCTGCTCTTGCTCAGTGGGTTAACGATCCGGCGTTGCCGTGAGCTGTGGTGTAGGTTGCAGACTCGGCTCGGATCCCATGTTGCTGTGGCTCTGGCGTAGGCCGGGGGCTACAGCTCCGATTCAACCCCTAGCCTGGGAACCTCCATATGCTGCGGGAGCGGCCCAAGAAATAGCAACAACAACAACAAAAAGACAAAAAAGACAAAAAAAAAGCAAGGTTACTCCAAAGAATTCATGATGAACACAATATCAAATTTTTGAAAAGAGAGGCTCAGTGTGGCTGATGTTTCCTTTTGCCTCGAGCTCCAAAAATGGCTTTGCATAGCACCATTTCTGATCTTGTCTTAAAACATTAGTATTCTGTTCATTATGGATGTCTTCAATTTTAATTTTCTTAAGATACTGCATTAACATAATATTCATCTTGCTTGCAGGGCTTTTGGGTGCCTCTTACATTTTAGCCCTGCCTTACCCAAGTCACAGTCCTGCTATCCTTTTCATGATGGGAAAAGATGGTTTGAGTTTTCGCTGTGTCTTGCAGCAACAGCTTTTCTGCATAGGGACCCAGGGAAAGGGTTTCCTCCTCCTCCTGCTCTTCGCCTCTTTCTGCCCGTGAGCATCACAACAATCACACTCTTCTCCACCAGCCCCGACATCCACATCTGAGAAATGCTTGTTCAGCCATGGTGGCAATGTGGCATCCACCCAAGGCAAGATGCCAGGCAGTGGGGGACAGGCTTAACAGGCAGAGAGGAAGGAGGGAGAATCAGCACACTGTTCAAGAAGCAGCCAGCGCCATGGAAAGCCCAGAAGAAGAATACCTACATACACTGTGTAAAAGGAACAAAGACACCTGTTCCAAGTTTGTTATATATTAACTGCATAATAGTAGCTGATAATTACAAAAACAAGAATCAATAACACAACAGTGCCTACCTGAAAGGTGTTCGCAGTTTTTAAAGGGATAAAGCAATGCAAATAAAATAATTTGAGGAGTTCCGCTCAGTGGTTAACAAACCCAACTAGTGTTCATGAGGACGAGGGTTCGATCCCTGGCCCTGCTCAGTGGGTTAAGAATCCTATGTTGCCATGAGCTGTGGTGTAGGTCACAGACGGTGCTCGGATCCGGCGTTGCTGTGGCTGTGGTGCAGGCCAGCAGCTACAGATCCAATCTGACCCCTAGCCTGGCAACCTTCATATGCCTCAGGTGTGGCCCTAAAAAGACAAAAGACAAAAAAACAAAGAAAACAATTCGAAAACCACAAACTAGAGTGCAAACAGAATACGATTAAGCCCTCTCAGGTAGAGACAACACATGGCAGGTACATCAATGGATGGAAAAGCTCAATGCATAAATAATGCAATCAGTGGATGGAGAAGCTCAATGAATAAATACATGCTTCTGTAGGTCCGCTTTAAAATATCTTCAAACAGGTTATCCAAGTAATGACAGATGTCTAAGCATGTCACCCTCCAGTTTAAAATCCTTCAGTGGCTTCGCATTTTCAAGGCAAAATGCAACCCCATAGTTTAGCACACAGGCCTTACTGGACGCATTCCTGCCATCTGGCATGGGGACTTCAGCTGAAGCCAAATCAAAACAAACTGTGGACAAGGTGCCATAGTCATAAACCGCTGAGGAGAGTCCATGTGTGACTGCAAATGTATTCCTCACACCAGATTATGTGATGAGGCTGCATGAGACTGAAGATGGGAGACAAGCATGCAGGCAGCAGGTGCACAAGGCAAGACAGTAAGACCCAAAACAAAGTATATTATCAACATTCTTCATTTGATTTTTAATGTTCTGCTTAGACCTCTCAACTAGAACAGGATCCAACAATGCCCAGCAAAACTGAAGTGTCTTCAATAGCAAAGACTCCTTCATGCTTTTTAATAAACACTATTTAGCAAATCTCCTTATGGGGGAAAATGCAATATCTGATTACTAATAATGCTTTATGCATAACTGCCCCAAATTCCAAAAAGATTCTAAGAGGACTCCGATACTGATCAAGTTGATGCAGTTGAGCTACCAGGGAAAATAAGTGTCTCAGAAAAGGAGGTTCTGGGTTGTTCAGTCAGCTTTAGGAGCACCATGATGACCTGGAGATTTTACATGCAGAATCTAGAAAGGCTAGTAATTACATGTTCTGCTTTTTTCATGTTAGTCTGTAGGTGGCAGCAAATTACCATTATTAAAATTTAAAGGTGAGGTTTGCTTTAGGATAATCAATTGACGGTGAGAAAATGGGAAAGTAAAGGACACAAAGGAAGAACAGAAAGATAGATATGGAAATCGCCTGCAAAATCTAACAGTCATGATGTAGGAAAATTATTAATAACCACAGCCACCTCCACAATGTGCATTCTATTTATATCCAAATCTTGAGCCAAGTGGTTTCAATACAATACACATCATTTACCAGCAGCACTTCTGTAAGACAAGGATTGGCATCACCATTTATGGATGAGGAAACTGAAGCTTACAGAAGTTAAGCAACTTGGCCATGTAACATACCTGAATACAAGGTGGAGTTAGGATTTTGAACCTGAATTTTTTTTTTTGTCTTTTGTCTTTTTAGGGCCACACCGGTGAGGTTCCCAGGCTAGAGGTCGAATTGGAGCTATAGCTACACAGGGTCTGAGCCGCATCTGCACCCATACCACAGCTCATGGCAATGCCGGATCCTTAACCCACTGACCGAGGCCAGGGATTGAATTCGAGCTCTCATGGATGCTAGTTGGGTTTGTTAACCACTAAGCCACGATGGCAACTCCAACCTGAACATCTTGTTTGAAAGCATATGCTTCAGGAGTTCCCATCATGGCAAAAGGGAAACAAATCTGACTAGGAACCATGAGGTTGTGGGTTTGATCCCTGGCCTCGCTCAGTGGGTTAAGGATCCGGCGTTGCCATGAGCTGTGGTGTAGGTTGCAGACCCCTAGCCTGGGAACCTCCATATGCCACGGGTGTGGCCCTAAAAAGACAAAAAGACAAAAAGAAAGAGAAAAAGAAAGCATATGCTTCAAAGCACTGACTGTATAAAGCACAAAAAACCCCAAGAGAAGGGGGCCGAAGGTCAGATTGGGGGATATCTAGAAGCAATAATAAATAAGACTCTAGAAAAAATGGTAGATTAGATCAAAAGCAGCCTTTTAATCATTTCCAACTGTATAGTTTCCCCAAAACCTGGGAATCCAAATTTTGCCTCCTGTGTGTTTCTAGGTATTATTCTATTTCTCATCTGTTCAGTAGAGTGAGTATTGCAGAGGTAGAATCTGGCATTCAGTTAAAAGATATTAATTTCTCATTCATAACAAGAGAGCTGAGAAATAGAAATGTTTTAAAGTATCGATTACTAAAAACTATAAATTATTTTTAAAATTCTTTTTTTTTTTGGTCTTTTAGGGCCATACCCACGGCATATGGAGGTTCCCAGGCAAGGGGTTGATCAGAGCTGTAGCTGCCGGCCTACACCACAGCCACAGCAACATGGGATCCAAGCCACGTCTGCGACCTACACCACAGCTCACAGCACAGCCGGATCCTTAACCCACTGAGCGAGGCCAGAGATCGAACCCTTGTCCTCATAGATGCTAGTTGGGTTTGTTAACCACTAAACTATGACGGAAACTCCTATTTTTAAAATTATCTGCCCATTAACTTCAATGTTCCTTCTCAGAGTATGACATAAATCTATTTTTAAAAGCCAGAAAAGTGGGAGAAAATATGACATAATTATTGAGGTCTAATACACCAGCTACTGTGAGGTGTATTACACAATTACACACTTATTTAAAAAAAAAAGAAAAGAAAAGAAAAACTTAAAAAGAACCTTACAACCAACGCCCAAAGAGAGAAGTAGCATTTGCTATATTTATTTCCATTAGGAAACTGAGATCCTCTGAGATTCAGTACTTTGCCCAGAGTCGCAGAGATTAAAACGCAGATCTTTCGGACTCTAAACACTTGCTCCGTCACAGACGCTTTTCTTTGAGAAGTTCCGAGGAGAAGAGAGGACAGAGAGCAGGTCAGAAGGGAAGCTGGAAGCAGAGGGCTAAAGCTTTTTACTTCACTGAGTGTGTGAGAACACATGGGGATGCCTGGCTGACAAGTTACAGATACCATTATCTGGCCCAAGTGACTGCAAAGTTGGTGATAATTTGTTCCATCGGGTTATTAACATCTCAGCCATTTAATGCTTCTTCTAGTTGTGCAAAGAGATTGATAATCTGTTTTCAACTGCAAGCATGGAATCACCCTGAAGAGTTTCATCTGGGGAGGAAGCGAACTGCTGGCTGCCAAGGGAGCGACAGAGATGGACCCAAACCAGGAGGTCTCATCCTGGGGCAATCTTCTACATTTTACGTCTCTGAACTTGAGATACATTGCACAACTAGCCAGCTAATCAGTCCTTCTGCATAGATGTTTATCACCTGTAACCATGCTTCACAATGTGCAAAATGGGTGTCAGTGGCTTAGAAAAACGGCAGAGCTCTATTTTAAGAGAGGCTGTATGTATCACAGATGTTTTGTGAGAGCCAAATAAATAAAACAGACATGAATTATTCCTAGTTGAATAGGAGTTCAGGTGAGTTTCACAATGCATGTGAAGATGTTTCAGGAAAAATTTAACTTCGTTGGGAGTTCCCATCCTGGCACAGTGGTTAACGACTAGGAACCATGAGGTTGCGGGTTCCATCCCTGGCCTTGCTCAGTGGGTTAAGGATCTGGCACTGCGGTGAACTGTGGTGTAGGTCGCAGATGTGGCTCAGATCCCCCATTGCTGTGGCTCTGGTGTAGGCCGGTGGCTACAACTCTGATTAGACCCCTAGCCTGGGAACCTCCATATGCCACGGGAGCGGCCCAAGAAATGGCAAAAAGACAAAAAAAAAAAAAATTAACTTCGTTGACTTTAAAATGCATGCAGAGGAAGGAGTTCCCACTGTGGCTCAGCAGTAATGAACCCAACTAGTATCCATAAGGATGTGGGTTCGATCCCTGGCCTCGATCAGTGGATTAAGGATCTGGCTGTGAGCTGTGGTGTAGGCTGCAGACTCAGCTCAGATCTGGCGTTGCTGTGGCTGTGGCATAGGCCAGTATCTGCAGCTCTGATTCAAGCCCTAGCCTGGGAACTTCCATATGCTGTGGATTTGGCCCTAAAAAAAGAAAAAAAAAAAAAAGCATGCAGAGGAGGGTTATAGTCAAACTATACATCTGAATAAATCTGGAAAAACATTAATAAGCATAAAATTAAAATTTTAAGCAAAAACGAAGCACTGTTTTCTAGTTTAACTTTCAGACTTGCAGCAGTTTTTTTCCCTTAATGAAATGTAGAATAATGGAACATCTTAAAATCTGTGGTGTCTTTGATGTGATGAAACATGATACTTCGGTCATCAGAGAATTTGTTCTAATTTGAGGAAAAAGGTCTTAGGGTTTTGGCTTCAGCAGAAATGTGTGCGAAGAGTGAGAACAGTGGGAAAGAACAAGGAAGCGTGGGGAAAAGACTTCAGTTTGAAGAGCCTCTAGATCCAGACAATAAAGTCTTGACCTCACGGCTTTACCTTTTCACCTCAGTACTCACAGTGCCCGGAAAAAAGCAAACGTTCACAAATATTTCATTTGAATTGACTTAACTGGTTAAAGATTTCTTCAAACTTAAGTTTCTCTTTTCTCTCCCCACCCAATGCATAGCCACCCTCATCACATATTCCCCCAAATTTCAACCAGAGAAGGATACAAAGTGTCTTTACTACAAATTTAGAACCTATAGGGAAAAACTAAGCCACGATTGAACTCTCCTAGACTGCTGGTGGGGATGTAGGTTGATACAACCACTATGGAGAGCAGCATAGAGATTCCTTAAAAAACTAAATATAGAACTACCATAATATGATCCAGAAACCCCACTCCTGGGCATATATCAGGAGAAAACTATAATTTGAAAAAATGTATGCACCTCAATGTTCATTGCAGCACTATTTACAAGAAGCAAGACATGGAAGAAATCTAAATATCCATCAACAGAGGATTGGATAGAAAAGATGTGGTATGTTTGTGTGACACACATACACAGACACACACACACACACACACACACACACACACACACACTGGAATATTACTCGGCCATAAAAAAGAAAAATAATGCCATTTTCAGCAACATGGATGAACTAGTGATTATCGTAAGAAGTGAAATAAATCAGAGAGAAAGACAGATATCATATGAGATCACTAATGTGTGGAATCTAATAAAAATAATACAAAAGAACTTATTCACAAAATAGAAACGGACTCAAAGATTTTGAAACCACATTTATGGTTACCAAAGGAGAAGCGCTGAGGGGAGGACTGGACTGGGAGATTGGGATTGGCATATACACACTATTACATACAAAATTGATCAGTAACAAGGACCTACTATATAGCTCAGGGAAATCTATTCAATACTCTGTGATGCCCTATACAGGGAAAGAATCTGAAAAAAGATCAATATATATGTATACGTATGGCTGATTCACTTTGTATATATCTGAAACTAAAACAATTTTAAGTCATCTATACTCCAATAAAATTTATTTTAAAAAAAAAATCCTAAGCCATGATTGAGTCTGGTAAGTATATAGCTGCTCAGGTGTGGTGGGTGCAGCTCAGGTCACCCCAGAGCGAAGCCCCCCATCTAAATGGTTCTCTCTTCCCTTCAGTTCTTCATCTTTGACCTTTTCTTTTCCCCAATTAAGACCAACTTCAAGACTTTCTATGATTATCATTTAAAACCTTTTAAATCATTTTCATACAATTATCCATCTGTAAAGAATTTTGGCTCATTTAAATTCAAACAACTCAGTTGTATAAAGATAGGAAACACAGGGCAGAGATTTTTAAAATTAGATGATGTTGAGGGTTGACTTGTGTCCCCTCCATAAGAGATGTTCTACTTCTACCTCCCAGGACCCATAAATGTGTCTTTATTTGGAAACAGGGTCTTTGCAGAAGTAATCAAGTTGAGATCATACTGGATGCGGGTGAGCTCTAGTCTGGTGTCCTTCTAAGTAAAATGAAGTTTGGACACAGAGACCCAGAGAGAACACCAAGCACACAGCATCCCAGGGGGTACGCTGTATGACAAGGGAGGGCAGGGACTCCAGGGATGCAGGCCCGGCCAAGGCAAGCCACCGGCTGGCAGCAGGAAGCCAGGAAGAGGCAAGGACGGATTTCCCTGCTAGTGTCAGAAGGCACATGGCCCTGCTGACAACCTGATTTTTGGACTTCCAGCCTCCAAAGCCCTACAGATGGTAAATTTCTGTTGTTTTAAGCCACTCCATCTGGCCCCAGGGAACTGAGCCCCAGGAAACTGAGCCCCAAACCCTTTACCGGCTTAAAATATAAAAAGGAGGAGTTCCCACTGTGGAACACAGGGTTAAGAATCTGACTGCAGTGGCTCAGATTAAGTCCCTGGCGAGGGAACTTCTATATGCCTTGTATGTGCTCATTTAAAAAGAAAAGTGTGTGTGTGAGTGTATATACATACACACATATATACATATATATATTCTTGTATATATATTCTTATATGTATTCTTACATATATATTCTTGTATATATATATTCTTAGAGATATATATTCTTGTGTATATATATATGTTCTTAGAAAATGTGTGTGTGTATATATATATTCTTTATACACACACACACACACACACACACATTCTAAGAATTTTTATTTTTGGTCTTTTTAGGGCCACACCCATGGCATATGGAGGTTCCCAGGCTAGGGGTCAAATCAGAGCTACAACTTCCGACCACAGCCACAGCTGCTGGCCACAGCCACAGCCATGCCAGATCTGAGCCGAGTCTGCAACCTACACACAGCTCATGGCAATGCTGGATCCTTAACCCACTGAGCAAGGCTAAGGATAGAACTTGCAACCTCACAGATATTTGTTGGGTTCATTACTACTGAGCCATGACAGGAATTTTTTCTTTCTTTCTTTTCTTTCTTTTCTTTCTTTCTTTCTTTCTTTGTCTTTTTAGGGCCACACCCAAGGCATATGGAGGTTCCCAGACTAGGGGTCAAATTGGAGCTGTGGCCATGGCCTGCACACGACTGGAACTTCATCTTAAACATTTTTAAACATACAAGTCAGTAGCATCAATTATATTCATGATGTTGTACAACCATCTTCACCATCTCTTTTCAAATGCTGCTTTCCTTGTTTATGGCTTTGCACATTTTATTTTCTCTTCCTGAAATTCCCTTCTTATTTCCAAGTCCCATTTTTTGTTTCTTTTTACAGCTGCATCTGTGGCATATGGAAGTTCCTGGACCAGGGCTCGCTCGAATCAGAGCTGCAGCAGCAGGCCTACACCACCGCAACACAGGATCTGAGCCCCATCTGCAACCTCTGAGGCGGCTTGCAGCAATGCCAGCTCCTCAGCCCACTGAGCAAGGACAGGGACTGAAGCAGCCTCCTCCCAAAGACAATGTCAGGACCTTAATCCACTGAGTCACAACAGGAACTCCCAAGTGCCATTCATTTTAATACATCAGTAGGAAAAGTCTTCTGCTCTTAGAGGAATTCCCTGAACCTTGTAACCCGGGCTCTCTCTGGGCATAACACCCTCTGTACAGTGTCTACTGTACTTAGAATGCAGCCTGCTAGGCTGGGAAACATTTGCCCTTAGCCCTGTGCTCTGATCCCAAAGCTTCAGCCCTGTACAGTATCTGGGGCACTGTGTGTGTCACACAGCAGTTGCTCAACAGCACTCTGAATAAATGAATTGTAGGAAGACACCCTATGGAGTTAGAAGGAGAGATAAGAACCCAATCTCCCGTCATTGTCTACACTGCCTCTCTTTTCATTTTATATATTTCCTTCCCACTGCACTGCTTTCCCCTACAAAGGTTTTTCCTATTTGAAACAGACACAAAATGTCACTTTTCTTTTGCTTTGTTTGCTTTGTTTTGTTTTTGCTTTTTAGAGCCACACCTGCAGCATATGGAAGTTCCCATGCTAGGGGTCGAATCGGAGCTACAGCAGCCGGCCTATGCCACAGCCACAGCAACTCGGGATCTGAGGTGCATCTGCAACCTACACCACAGATCATGGCAACCTCAGATCCCTGAACCACTGAGGCCAGGGATCAAACCCGAATCCTCATGGATACTAATCGGATTCATTTCCACTGCGCCACAATGGGAACTCCCCAATGTCACTTTCCTAAAGAAATACCACTCTGTCTCATACATAATCTACCAAAAGATTGCTATGACTTGGGGCGGGGTACCTGTCTTCATTTATAGAGAGTGTGTACACAGCCAAACGCATGAGGGTTGAATAGTGTGGCTCAAATGACACCACAGCAGGAAGAACAGACGTCAGCCACACCCAAGAAAATTCAGTTAGGAGGGAAGAAGTGGCCAGAAGAGCAGTCTAGGATACCAGCTCTTAAAGTCAATGTTAAAACACTATCTACCCAAGAAAGAATTTGTAAGATTATCATCAAGCCCTAGAAGCGTCTCTGGAAAACAAAACTGTATACACCTTTCTTACATAGTCTTCAAAGAGGCAACGAGAGTAGGAATAAGAAACTAGTGTCTCTAGGATCCTTTTCTTTAAGCACATACAAGAAGTATGTGCCTCTGTTTTTTCACCTAGGGACACCAAAAACAGTACAACATATAGTTCAAAATATCTGTAGTGGTCATATCCACAAAGATCACAAGATAAAGGTTTTGTTTTTTGTTTTTTTTTTCACCTTCAAAGTCTCTGCTCGGGGCTCCAGCTTTCTGGGTCTTGTTCTTTGTTTCCGAATGTGACAAAATCCAGAAGAGGAGGAGGAATACTTGGAGGTCGCCACATCAAAGTGGCTCTCCTTAAGAGACCCTAAAAGCAAAGGATCCACTTAAGACAGAGCTTCCCAGATGTAACAAGATGGACATTTTGAGCCAGACCTTCTTGGGGGGAGAGGCTCTCTCCTAGGCATCGTCCTGGGGGTGGTCCAGGCATCCACTCAGTTAGGGTCTGCAGCAGCCCCTCCCCACACTCAGAAATAACCACCAAAATTGTCTTCAAACCTTCTCCAGATGTGGCCAGATGCCTACCCGGGGTGGGGGGAGCAAAAGTGTCCCCCCGACTTAACGCAAGGAGGTCTCTGATACCTGCTATTTGACACCAATTAATCTTTCTTTTTAAAAATTAATTAATTAATTTCATTATAGCTGGTGTTTACAGTGTTCTGTCAATTTTCTACTGTATAGCATTTTGACCTGGTTACACATACATGTATAGATTCATCAGAAGTGATTAGACATAGTTCCCCGTGCTATACAGCAGGATCTCATTGCCCACCCATTCCAAAGGCAACCGTCTGTATCTACAAAGGGATTCGGGAGCATGGGGCCATGAAACTTGGTCTCATCTGTCACTTCCCCCTGCTTGCTCACGGTGAGAACAGTCAAACCTTAGGAGAGAAAAAGGAGGCAACTCATCACTGTCGAGGCTGCGAGGAACAGGAAAGCTGAGGAAACCAGAGTCACTCCATTGGGAAAGAGCCAGGAGCCTAGGAGAGGAACTGGGCAGTGACCAGGTCATTAAAGAGGAAATTCCTGCAGGCCGGGAGCGGGGAAGGCAGCAGGGATGGAAAAAGGACAAAGAGAGCTTGCAAGTCAAATGGGACTCAGATCTGAAAGCAGTGGGGCCCTGAGCAGCGGTCAGCTTTCTGACCAAGAAGGTCACCCTCCCCACATAAGAGTGGAGGAGGAAGAGAGATGGCTAAGGAAGAGCATTAGAATTTTCTTTCTTAACTAAAAATAGAACTACCATTTGATCTAGCAATCCCACTCCTGGGCAACTATCCAGAGAAAACCATGACTCAAAAAGACACATGGGCTCCTATGTTCATGGCAGCACTATTTACAATAGCCAAGACATGGAAACAACCTAAATGTCCATCGACAGAGGAGTGGACCAAGAAGATGTGGTACATACACACAATGGAATTATTACTCAGCCATTAAAAGGAAAGAAAGAACGGCAATTGCAGCAACATGGATGGACCGAGAAATTATCATGCTAAGTGAAGTCAGTCAGATAATGAGACACCAACATTAAATGCTATCACTGACATGTGGAATCTGAAAGAAGGACACAATGAACTTCTTTGCAGAACAGATACTGACTCATAGACTTTGAAAAACTTATGGTTTCCAAATAAAACAGGTTGGGGGATGGGGGATGCACTGAGGGTTTGGGATGGAAATACCTTCAAATTTGTTTGTGATGATTGTTGTATACCTATAAATGTAATAAAATTCACTAAGCAATAAACAAAATTAAAAAAAAAAGAATTTTCTTTCTTTCTTTTTTTTTTTGTCTTTTTAGGGTTGCACCTACAGTACATGGAATTTCCCAGGCTAGAGGTTGAATCAGAGCTGAGGCTGTTGTCCACAGCCCCAGCAATGCCACCAGGAGAAGTGGAGGCCAGGGATCGAACTTGCATTCTCATGGATACTAGTCAGGTTCGTTACCACTGAGCCACAGTGAGAACTCTGACATTAGAATTTTCAAATGCCTCATGTGCTCCCTCCAGAGACTCCTACACTGACCCCTGAATCACCTTCACCTTTAAAAAAGAGAGAGGAGGGAATCTTTAGTCAATTATTTCAAAGCCAGCCATCCCCTCAACTCCAGTCAAGTGTAAAACTAGGAACCAGGACACTCTATGAAACAGGGGCAGGTGCTGAAGGGTCAACCACTGAGGAACTTGGGGATCCCCAGAGGGGAACTCATTCCATCCTTCAATTTCCTCTGTAGCAATAAGAAGGTTCTACATCAATTCTGCTCTGACTTTTATTTTGTAAACCAAATATGTACTATGTAAGATCTTGACAATCATGAAAAACTTCAAGAAGTGATAACCACTTCCCTAAAAAAGAAGTGAGAATGACACAGAGTAGAAATCAAGAAAAGGAATAAAACAGAAGGAAAAGGACTCTGAGCTAAGGGATTTCCCTTTGATATTTTTCAGTGTTTTTAGAATTTCAAATAGGACAGCATAAAACTAAAATGTCAGATTTTTATATGGATCCTATTTTCTCAAACACTAGAAATAACCAAAGTGCTTTTTTTTTAAATAAACCAGAGCTAGAGTTTCTGTTGTGGCTCAGTGGTTAACGAACCTGACTAGGATCCAGGAGGATGCAGGTTCGATCCCTGGCTTCACTCAAGGTTAAGGATCCGGCATTGCCATGAGCTAAGGTGTAGGTTGCAGGTACGGGTCAGAATCCCGCCTTGCTGTGAGCTGTGGTGTAGGCCAGTGGCTATAGCTCCGATTCGACCCCTAGCCTGGGAAACTCCACATGCTGAGGGTGTGGACCTAAAAAGACAAAAGACAAAAAAATAAATAAATAAATAAACAAACCAGGGCTGCATCTTTCTGTACATTAGAGAAGTCTTAAGAGGAAGAGTGAGTCTACATAAATAACATTTGGGAAGTTACCTTGTAGATGTTCATGGAACGGAAGAGAAAATGCAGCCATGGACACTGGCTGGAGACCCCTCTGCTGTCCACACGGCAACATGGACAATTCAGGTCTAAGCGGCCCATGATGAATCAACAAACCACCCCACAGTGAGACCCTTGACCAAAGGAAAGAGTAAGCTTTGAATGATTAACCTGTTCTGTGATATCTGATACCAGACAGGTGGAGATTTCCTGTGATCAAAACACAAAATGGGGAGTTTCCTTCATGGCTCTGTGGTTAAGGAACTCGACTAGTATCCATGAGGATGCAGATTCGATCCCTGGCCTCGCTCGTCAGGTTAATGATCTGGTGTTGCCTGAGCTGCGGTGGAGGTCGAAGATGTGGCTTGGATCCCGAGATGCTGTAGGCTGGCGGCAATAGCTCCAATTCAACCCCTAGCCTGGCAACCTCCATATGCTGCAAGTGCAACCCTAAAAAGCAAAAAAAAAAGGGCTTAAGAACTGAGAGCGAGTGTGAGTCCCCAACTTAGGCTAAGCTTTGGGACTTGGGAACTTCTCAACACCTCTCCTGGCCTCAGTGTTCACATCTGTAAAACGAACTGCAGTGTGATTTAGTCTTTGCCAGTTCAGTTTCACTTCATTCATGCATTCCTGCATTCATTCATTCATTCAACCAACACATATTTGTTGAGCCATAGCTGTCAAGCACTATTCCAGGTGCTGGGGAAAAGCAGTGAACAGGAAACTGGCATCCCCTAATGGAGCCTGTCTTCCAGATTCTGCAATCAGTGTTTTGCAAGTTTATAGGCTGTGAAATCCAAAGGAGCATTTTTTTTTTGTCTTTTGCCTTTTTAGAGCTGTACCAGAGGCAAATGGAGGTTCCCAGGCTGGGGGTTGAATCGGAGCTGTTGCTGCTGGCTTACACCAGAGCCACAGCAATGCAGGATCCAAGCTGCGTCTGTGACCTACACCACAGCTCACAGCAACGCTGGATCCTCAACCCACTGAGCGAGGCCAGGGATCGAACCCGAAACCTCATGTTCCTAGTTGGATTCGTTTCCCCTGTACCACGATGGGAACTCCCCAAAGGAGCATTTTTAACAGAAGAAATGGAATGATACAGAATATCACAGTGTGCTGCACACAGGAATGACCAGTTTTGTTTCGGAGAATTCTGCTTCAGCTATTGACGTTTATATCCATGAGGGTTGTAGATCAAGAAGAATAAGGCATTTTTCAACGTGGGCTGCTTGTACCAAGGGAGTATTCAAGTGCCTGATAAAAGATCTCTTTTTGTGCCAGCAACTGGCCCTCATCCTGTCCTTCACTGGGATTTCTTCTTAGGAACCTTCTGCCCACTGATTAGATCTCATTACTTTCTCAGTTGCCCCACAATGGTATTTTGGATAAACATCAAAGAATATGGTGTTCAGATCAGTGTTTCCAGCCTTTCTGAGAAGGATTCCTTTTAACAGTAGTTCTTTTTGTGCACTATTACTTGTCTGCTGATTAGAAAAATGCGTAGTGGTCGGCAGCTTCTGAACAAACTTTTTTTTTTTTTCCTTTTTTTTAGGGCCTCACTCTAGGCATATGGAAGTTCCCAGGCTAGGGGTCAAATAGGAGCTACTGCTGCCAGCCTACACCAGAGACACAGCAACTTGGAATCCGAGCCACATCTTTGACCTACACCACAGCTCACGGCAACACCGGATCCCCAACCCACTGAGCGAGGCCAGTAATCGAACCCACATCCTCATGGATACTAGTCAGATTGGTTCCGCTGCGCCACGACAGGAACTCCTGGATTTATAATATAGGTTTCCATCCTAAGAGCTCCTATCTAGGAATACAAAGGCTTCAAACACACATAAGACAGGGAGTTCCCATTGTGGCGCAGTGGTTAACAAATCCGACTGGGAACCATGTGGTTTCGGGTTCGGTCCCTGGCCTTGCTCAGTGGGTTAAGGATCCAGTGTTGCCATGAGCTGTGGTGTAGGTTGCAGATGCGGCTCTGATCCCGTGTTGCTGTGGCTCTGGCGTAGGCTGGTGACTACAGCTCCGTTTCAACCCCTAGCCTGGGAACCTCCATATGCCGCGGGAGCGGCCCTAGGAAAGACAAAATAATAATAATAATAAAGACAATATTCATTCCATCTATGCTTAACACTGGATATTCAAACAGATTTGCAGGTTTCTCGTGCCCCAAGGGGTTCTAGGCACAGAGAGAGGTGATTACCCTTCCAGACCCTTCCTCTTATTTGCTTACTTTAGAAGCATCATGTTCTTACTAGATGATGGCTTATGGTGCTTATCTGTTTAACTGCTCTGTCCACTTCCTTTTTAAAAACTAATGCAGTCTAATAAATCTGAGTGCTAGTGGGTCCAGGAGTCTTAATCAATTTTTGTTTGCTTGCTTTTTTATGATTTTATGTTGAATCTCATGAGCCCAGACTCCTACAGATTGCTACTAGGAACTGGGGAGGTAACTGTTTGAGATCTGCCTAGTAATATACTCAACCCTACTCACTGCTTCTGTTTTAACAGGAAACATCCAGAAGCAGCAGTGATTCCAGCTGGGAAACATGAAAGGAGATGGAACAGAAATTCAAGGAAAGGGAGGGAGAACTCAAACAAGCAGCAGAATCCTCCTGGGAATCTTGAACCCTTGCACACTGACCACCAAGGTAGGTCTCCCTGAGATCAGGTCATAACTACGGTAATAACTAGAGCCTGGCTCCCATGGCTCCTTGTCACTTAGGCTTCACTGTCGCAGAGCCCTCACTTCCTACTGTGTGTTGCTCTTTTTTTTTTTTTTTTTGTCTTTTTGCCATTTCTTGGGCCACTCCCGCAGCATATGGAGGTTCCCAGGCTAGGGGTCCAGTCGGAGCTGTAGTCACCAGCCTACGCCAGAGCCACAGCAACGCGGGATCAGAGCCACATCTATGACCTACACCACAGCTCACGACAATGCTGGATCCTTAACCCACTGAGCAAGGCCAGGGACCGAACCCGCAACCTCATGGTTCCTAGTCGGATTCGTTAACCACTGCGCCACGACGGGAACTCCTGTGTGTTGCTCTTGAAGCATATCCGATACTTCTCAGTAGGACTGAGAAGGTGGGGTGAATGAAGTCACTGTTTGGGGGGCAGGCACAGCGAAGGATGTATGGTACTGCAGAGGTCCACAGGGGGGTGGGGGGACACAGGCCAGAGGAGGGACAGCAAAGGACAGGGCTTCCTGGCAACCCAACTCCCCCAGTTGACATCTAGCTGCTGCTCACCTGGAGACCAGCTCTACCCTGTTACTGTCAACATTTTTCCCTGCCTGGAACTCCAAGCTACCCTCACCCCCCAAAAGGTGGCCATAGATTGTGACCAGAGCTTAAGAGGAAGGATGCTTTAGCACACTCCCTAGAACACTTATAACTAGCTTTCCTACTGTACACTTAGCATCATTTTTTTCTTTTCTAAATTACCCTCCTTTTAAGCTTAAGAAGAGTGAAATGTGCACAATTCTCCATTAATAAGGAAAACATTAACTTCTAGGAAAACCTGCTGACTTCTCTGGCACGTCACCGAGGCCGATAAACCGTCTCCAAGCGTTAGCTGTAAAATGAGGGGGTGGGCCTGGGCCTGGCTGAGGCCGCCTCCAGCTTTGTGCAGCCAGTGCTGGGAAATGAAGCCCTTCCCTGATGGTGGCTCCTGGCCTTTAGAACAATCTTAGGCCGGATCCTATGAAGGAATGGCTGCTTTCAAAGGCACAGCCATTTCAAGTTTTCCTCCTCTTAAAACAGAACCTCTCACCTGGGTATTTCTACACATTGCTTGTGTATTCCAGAATAAAATCCAGGACCTCCGTTAGTAGGACCTTGAATTCAGTGCTTCAGATGCCTAAGCCTCATTTGAGCAAAGACAGAATCTTCATAAATTAGGTAACCAGAAGCAAAGGCCTTTGGATTCTCCTATTTTTGTTATTTATTAGCTCAATGAACTCAAAGTGATTAGAAGACCTCTAATGTCCAAATAGTTCTGCCTTTTAAAATCCAAGTTCCCATATTTTCATATTTAAAAATATATGTGTGTCTACATATATTCTAATTTTTTTTTTCTTTTTAGGGCTGCACCTGTGGCATATGGAAGTTCCCAGACTAAAGGGCAACTTGGAGCTACAGCTGCTGGCCTACACCACAGCCACAGCAACGCAGGATCCGAACCACATCCACGACACACACCACCACTTGTGGCAACGCCAGATCCTTAAACCACTGAGTGAGGCCAGGGATCAAACCCACATCCTCATGGAAACCAGGTGGGTTCTTAACCTGTTGAGCCAACATGGGAACTCCATAGTCTAAATATTTAATGAGCTATCTAGCTCTCTGCTTGAAATCTGTAACAGCTTTATTAACTAGCAGCAACTCGGCAACACAATAGGACCTCTTGACACTAATAATTTGCAAGGCAGGCAAATCCCAAGGGCTGTCCAGGTTTCATTAGAGCAACCTTAACCTTAGAAAACAAGTAGTTACCACGTTTCTGGAGAGCAGGTGATCCTGGTGGGGATACGTTTCCATTAGGAGACAGGTAGAGATAGCTTTTGTTCACTCCTGTGTTAAAATCAAACGGGGACTGGTAGTCCTCATAAAAATCCATCTCGCTACCATCCATTCCAGACCAATGCAGAACGCATAGTTTTCTCACCGCCCAAGAGTCCTCAGTTGGGGCAGCTCTGCCTGCAGAACCTCGGATTACTGCTCCTGTGCAACCTTGTGGAAGAAATCAAGCCCAGGGTCCGGAGAGCCTGGCTTTCTGGCCCAGGTGCAGCTGTCACACCCCCCGGGACAAGCAAGCTGTTTAATAAATGACTTGTCCCCCAGCAACCCCAGGAAAGGCTCTGTTCACCACCTGCCGTTCTTTTCGGCCGACAAACCACCACCTGGGCAGGGAGCGGCGCTTTCTTGGGTCAACAAAGGAGGGCCTGGTGCTGTAACATTGCCCAGATGTACAAACAGTTCAAGCAAACGTCAGACCCTGGCAGATTTACAAGAAACTACGATTTTTTTTTTTTTTTTTTAACCACTCAGCTGACCACAGCTACACCAGGGCAGAATTAATCTTCTAGGACAAGGAAGGATTATCAGCCAGTAATCTCCCACAAAGGCCATCTGGGGGATACTTTTTTTCCACCCTGGATTATAGGGCAGTCCTGAGAGCCAAGGTTTCTGGTTGAGCGATCAGCTTTCTGGTAGAGAAATACAGCAACATTTCCACTGCAACTTTATTTCAAGCAACCTCTGGCTTTAGCGTCATTGAAACGTCGTTCTATGCCTGACTTGTCTTTCCCTCCTTTCTTTTCCTTCCATTTTCTGAGAAGATGCTGTTTCCATTACAAGCACAGAGAAGAGAAGAAACCCCTCACAGGTGACCAGGCTGGGTGCTCCTGTGCCTTCCCTGTTCCCTCTGCTCTGCGGGGGCAGCAACTTTGGTGTATGGCACACGGGCCCTGAAGGGCCACCTAGCCTGGCTTGTAAAACCTCTAAGTCACCAGATCTACTTTCCAGTTTCTTCTCGGACCCTCTCTGCTGCACAAACCCGGTCCTTTGCAGGACTCACAGCACATTGGATTCCTGCTGCTTTCACCCACAGGCCTGGGCTCGGGTTAGAGTTGAGAATAAAAGTGACCCCTCCCTTAGATGGGTGATCATTTATTCCTGAACAGCAAAAAAAGGCCTTGCTCCACCTCTTCCAATCTACCTGATAAAAAGGGAACTCAATACATTCCCTGGATTGGAAGCAAATACACACCTAAAAAACTTTCAAAAACAATCCGTGTCTCATGTGTAAAATATATATGGAGCCAGGTAGTCTACATCCAGTCATCTTCTATTTTTTTTAAAATTAGTCTCATTAGTCGTACTCTATTTTTGGCAAATCTGTCTTAGGTTAGACAACAACAATAAAAAAATCAATCTGTGTTTTTCTCCTAAAAGATACCAAAATTTGGGCAACTGTCAATGCTGTTCATTCTAGAGCTAGAAATAAAATAAAATTTTAAAATTATTATTTGAAAGAATGAATCATCTGGTATCTTGAAATCCACAGTAGGTCTTACCGAGAGAAGACAAGCATCAGAGTCACTTTCTTGGACAAAATGTGATGACTGGGATCCCTGGCCCTCTCAATATTCTACATTTGGTCACCAAATCATTGGCAGAAAAGACATGCCTCTACACTCATTCTTCCTCTGAGAGCCACAAGTACTAGAAAGTATTACACAGGCTGAGTGGTTCTTTTTGCTTTGTTTTGTCTTCTTTGGCCAGGCCCATAGCTCTTCCCAGGCCAGGGATCAAACCCACACCACAGCAATGACCAGAGCCCCAGCAACGACAATGCTGGATCCTTAACCCACTGTGCCATCTGGGAACCCCGGGCTGAATGTCTGTGTCCCTTCAAAATTCATAGATGATTATATGATATCACTTATCGGTGGACTCTAAAAAAAGGATACAAATGACTGTATATGCAGAACAGAAACAGACTCACAGACTTTGAAAATAAACTTATGGTTACCAAAGGGGACTGGTGGCAGGCGTATGGATGGACTGGGAGCCTGGGGTTGGCATAGGCACCCTGAGGTATATGGAATGATTGGCCAACGGGGACCTGCTGTATAGCACAGGGAACTCGACCCACTATTCTGTGATAATCTATGTTGGAAAAGGATCTGAAAGAGAATGGATATGTATACATGTATAACTGAATCACTTTGTTGTACAGTAGAAATTATCACATTATAAATCAATGATACTTCAATAAAACTTTTTTAAAAATTCATTTGTAACCCCTAATGTGATGGTATTAGGAGTGACTAGGTTTAGATGAGGCCATGGGGCGGGGGGCAGGCTGGGATGAGCGTCCTTCGAAGACGAGAGAGAGAGCTAGTTCATGTCTCTCTCATGAGAACCTAAGACCACAGCCATGTGCCAACAAGGAAAAGGACTCTCACCAGGATCAAAGCATCCGACACCTTGATCTTCAACTTCCCAGCCTCTAGAACCGTGAGAAATAAATGCCTGTCATCATAAGCCTCCCACTCTATGGTAACTTATAACAGCAGCCCGAACTAAGACAAAAGAGATTAGCACTGACACACCTCACAATGCAAACCACAGCCGCCTCCACCCTCCTCGGATCCCTCAAAATTCCCAGGTCCTTGATCTTTGGTGTTGACCCTCTGCCCCCAAGGCCCTTTTTTTTCTTGCTTAATTCATTGGTCTTTCAAGACTCAGGCAGAAATGCCACCTCTTCATAGAAGCCCTCCCTCCTCCCAGCTCTCGCTTCCAGCAGTGCACACAGGACGTGATGTGTCCACATGCCAGTCCCTCTGTGCCTCACAGGCTCCCCTCCTGCAGTGCCTATGCTGAGGTCCTGGCTCTAATCCCCCTGGAAGGAAGAAAACAAATGATGGTCGTGCACACATCCCATGCCGTAGTTACAAACACAAGGATTCAGGAGTTCCGTCGTAGCTCAGCAGTAAGGAACCCAACTAGTATCTGTGACGATGCCGGTGTGATCCCTGGTCCCGCTCAGTGGGTTAAGGATCCAGTGTTGCCATGAGCTGTGGTATAGGTTGCAGACACAGCTTGGATCCTGGCTGTGGTGTAGGCTGGCAGCTGCAGCTCCGATTTGACCCCTAGCCTGGGAAGTTCCATATGCTGTAGGTGTGGTCCTAAAAAGACAAAAATAGGAGTTCCCATGGTGACTCAGCAGTTAACAAACCCGACTAGTATCCATGAGCTAGTTGGATACTAGTTGCCGTGAGCTGTGGTGTAGGTTGCAGAAGCAGCTCCGATCCAGATGGCTGTGGGCTGTGGTGTAGGCCGGCAGCTACAGCTCCAATTCGACCCCTAGCCTGGGAACCTCCATATGCCTCAGATGCGGCCCAAAAAGACAAAAAAAAAAAGGCATAAATAAATAAACATTAGGATTCAGAATTTAAATGATGTCTGAAATTTGCACTCGTCCCGCTTAGGGACAATCTGAAGACTGTTAGGTAAATCTGCCTCTCTGAACCAGTGGTGGTTCTCCAGTCAGATTCCGGTCAACACATTCCAGCCTGTGAGGGAAGAATAGAGAACTAAAGTGGAGAAAGCATGGGATATATTAATGGAATGGCAAAAAAAATTCAGTTGAGGGGAGTTCCCTGACTATCTAGTGGTTAGGATTTAGTATTTTCACGGCTGAAGCCCAGGATCCCTGGTCTGGGAACTGAGGTCCCACATTAAGCCGCTGCACACAAGAGCCAAAAAAAATTTTTGTTTCAGTTGACTCAAGATTCATATGATAAGCAGTAGGGAGCTGTAAGACATACATATATGTGTATGTATATGTGTGTGTATGTAGCTTAGGGACAGAACATTAAAGACCTGGAGCGACAAACTTGCCTAACTTAATATAATGTGCAAAAAAGCCACAGAAGGTGTTTGAGTCAGGCAGAGACAGGATAAAAAGTTTTATGAAGATGACTCTGGGAGTTCACATTGTGGCATAGTGGGTTAAGAATCTAACTGCAGTGGCTGGGGCCGATGCAGAGACACCTGTTCTATCCCCAGCCTTGGTACAGTGGGTTAAAGGATCCAGCATTGACACAGCTGATGTGTAGGTAACAGCTGCAACTCGAATTCAATCCCTGGCCCAGGAACTTCCATATGCCGTGGGGTGTGGCCCTAAAAAGAAAAAAAAAAATGACTCTGGAAATAGTATATAGAACACATGCAGGTGGAAAGAGGCCAAAAGAGAGGAGATGCCTGTCACAGTCCAAGTAAGAGGAATCATTTCCACGTACTCCTGCTCTATAAGGAAGCACCGCCAAAATCTGTTCATAATATGAGAAAAAGAATGTATATACTGTATATACACGGGGAGCTCTCATTATGGCTCAGTGGGTTATGAACCCAACTAGTATCCATTAGGATTTGGGTTCGATCCCTGGCCTTGCTCAGTGGGTTAAGGATCTAGCATTGTCTCAAGCCATGGCATAGGTCACAGATGTGGCCCATATTGCTGTGGCTGTGGCATAGACCGGCAGCTGCAGCTCTGATTTGACCCCTAGCCTGGGAACTTCCATATGCTGCAGGTGCTTCCCCAAAAAGAAAAAAAAAAAAAAAAGAAGAAGTACGTATTTGTATAACTGGCTCACTTTGCTGTACAGCAGAAATTGACAAAACACTGCAAATCAACTATAATTTAAAAAGTAAAATAAAAACAAAAAAAAAGATCTGTTCGTCCAACTTGCACAATATGCCTTTTTCATCCTTTCCCTCTTTTCGTTGCCACTGACCACACCGGCTTCAGACCTACCTGAAGTGTACTAGCAGAGACCAGCCCAGCCACCAGTGTGCCAGACATCTCCTGGTCTCCTGTCTGCCTATTTAGCAACCTCTTTTCCTTGAGAAATCCTCAGGACTCCCAGGAGAGAGTTATCACAGGTCCTGCCTATACCCTGGGCCTCTGACTCCTGCAGACACCCCAGCCCCTTGCTCACAGGGAATGGCCTAAGGGTAGACATATGACCCAAAAAGCACCAACTCCAGGCCCTCTCTGGTATTTACCCAATGAGTAATAGGAGAAAAACGCTCTTTCTATAACATGAACTGCTGGATGTCCATCTGGAGGAGCTGGGAGCTCTTTTTCTCCCCGTGCCAACAGGCAAGAGAACCAGCATCTAAACGGGGAATGGAGGGGAGGTGGAGAGGAGAACTGGAGGCAGCAAAGGGATGGAGCAACAGAATCTGAGCCCCTACAGCCAGCCACCCTGGACTTCCCAGTTATTAAACAAACACATTTCTATTCTGTTTCACTTGTAGATGGAGTTGGAGTCTATCATTTCAATAGAAAGAGATCTATAATTTTTTACCTACTTTCCAACCACTGCACACTATTACCCCACCACATTTCAGCCAAACTTGATTTCCCTTTCTCGAACACATCCTAAACCTGATCAAGACATTTCTCGAATTAGAGTTTCTTTTCCCTGTATTTTCACCAGTCAAGTACTTTTATCCACTTATCAAGTTCAACTTAATAAGACACATACGAATGGTGCATATAGAAGAAATGTTCACTTTAGTGCTATGCAAAGTGGAAAAATTAAACAATGCAAATGCTTACTAAAAGTGGATTCTTTACATGCTAAGAACATTTATTTAACAGAAAATTATGCAAATGTGAATATGTACATGTTTTATGGGGAAATGTACTTTTTTACAGGGAAAGATATTCTTGGCACATGCAGTAAACAAAGCAGTTTCCAAAACTGTTATCACTATAGGATCTTTAATTGTGTGATAACTGGAGAGATAACCAACCAGAAGAGAAAGTGGGTAGGAGCAATCCCAGAAAAGTGTGTATGCACAGCAGTGCCAGCAGAGGGCACCCAAGCGCAGCTCAAAAGTTAACAGTCCAGCCAGTAAAAGAGTACATATGACTGAGCAATAAGCCGCTGGATGACTCACGCTTGTGCAAATGGAAATGGAATAAGTACACATGACTATAAGGAATATTAAGTTCTCGCCTGTCTATTAACACATCATTCAAATATGTCTGGGTAGGTTCTCCCTCATTTGGAAAGAGTTTAAGAGATAGTCTAATAGAAAAGCCAAGTAACAAAAACAAAAATTTACTTTGAGGATGCTTGAAGGGCACACAGACAGACGATGTGACTGCCCCACATGAGGGAGACAGAAGACCATTTGGAGACAATGTAATGACACAGCAGCCAGCCAGCCAAATATAGGACAATGTGATCCTCAACCTAGTGAAGAACAGCAGTGGATTATAAACCATTAAAAATACGAAGCCAAGAGTCGGCATCTGATGGTTAATTGTATGCATCAATTTGACTGGGTCACGAGGCACCCAGATATGTGATTCAACATCATTGCAGTTGCGTCTTGGAGGGTGTCTGCGGACAAGATTAATGTTTCAGTTCACAGACCCTCCCCAAAGTGGACGTGCCTCGTCCAATCTGCTGGAGGCCTGAGCAGAAGAACAAAGAGGCTGAGAAGAGAAGATTCACTGTCTCTGCCTGACTGCCTTGAGCTGGGATACGAGCCTCTGTACCTGGACTCAGACCCAGAATGAAATTTACAACATCAGCTTTCCTGGTTCTCAGCGCTTCAGACTCAAACTGGAAGTACAGAAGCTTCCCCTTTATCAGGGGAGGATATGTGCCGAGACCCAGTGGATGCCTGAAACCATGGAAAGAGAGTACTAAACACTACACAAAATGTGTTTTTTCGTACACATACCTACCTATGATAAAGTTTAATTTATAAATTAGGCACAGAATGAGATTAACACTAATAACTAATAATAAAAAAAAACAATTTGATGATTGTTATACAACTATAGATGTAATAGAATTCATTGAGTAATTTAAAAAAAGAACAATTATAACAATATACTGTAATAAGTTCTGTGGGAGTTCCTCTTGTGGCTCAGCTGGTTAAGAACCTGACATAGTGTCAGTGAGGATTCAGGTTTGATCTCTGGCCTCTCTCAGTGGGTTAAGGATTCCGCAATACCGCAAGCTGCAGTTTAAGTCACAAATGTGACTCGGATCCTGCATTGCTGTGGCTGTGGCATAGGCCAGGAGCTGTGGCTCTGATTTGACCCCCAGTCTGGGAATTTCCATATACCACAGGTGTGGCCGTAAAAAATAAGGAAAAAAAAAGTTATGTGAATGTGGTCTCTCTCAAAATACCTTAATGTAAAAATGTAATGACTTCTGTACCTCAACTAAGCACTTACCAGGCACTGCGACCACAGCACATGCAGTCTGAGATGTGACAGCAAAACTGCACAAATTTCTTTATCCTTTTTCACAATTTCTCAAATAGATTGTTTGTATCATAGACCTTATCAGCTTTATTTTTATTTTTTGCCGTTTTTTTTTTTTTTTTTTTTTTTGAGGGCTGCACCCAGAGCATATGGGAAGTTTCCAGACTAGGAGGTGAATCAGAGCTGTAGCTGCCAGCCTACACCACAGCAACAGCAACGCCAGCTCCAAGCAGTGTCTGCAACCTACACCACAGCCTCTCAGCACTACCCGATCTTTAACCCACTGAGTGGGGCCAGAGATCGAACCTGCATCCTCATGGATACTAGTCGGGTTCGTTACTGCTACACCACCACGGCAACTCCAACCTTGTCAACTTTAGCATACAATATTTTCCTTCTCTTATTAACTTGTGCCTTTTCACTGAAAGAAGCACTTTAAGCTCTCTTTGGCATATTTGAATATCCAGCATCGTTGCCCTTGTACTTTAGGCCATTAAGTGAATGAGGCTCACCCTTGAACACAAGTGTTATGATACCATGAGGGGCCATCTGATAACCAAGACAGCCACAGGTAAGCAGGAAACACCGGATGAAGGGATGATTCACATCAAGGGTGGGGCAGAGTGGGACAGAGCACAAGGTTTCACCACACTGGCGCACAAGTGAAAACTTATGAATTACTGAGTTCCACTGTGGCTCAGTGGTAACGAACCCAACTAGCATTCATGCCTTGCAATCCCTGGCCTTGCTCAGTGGGTTAAGGATCCGGCATTGCCATGAGCTGTGGTGTAGGACGCAGGTGCAGTTCAGAACCAGCGTTACTGTGGCGTAGGTTGGCAGCTGCAGCTCCGATATGACTCCAGCCTGGAACTTCCATGCACCATGGGTGTGGCCCTAAAGGGACAAAAAAGAAAAAGGAAAACTTAGGAATTGCTTATTTCTGTAATTTTTCATTTAATATTTTCAAATTGCAAATACGGAAACTGCAGAAAGCGAAACCTTAGGTGAGAGGAGGGTTTTTACTGTATACGCTCCTGGGTTTCCAACTTGTCCCTGCTTTGCGCTCTGCCTTCCTATCCACGTGAGTCAATTCCTTATAATAAATCCCATTGGTCTGTTTCTCTGGAGAGTTCAGACTAATACACTATACAAATAATAAATAGATAAATAAGGAGGAAGATGGACGACTCTTACAGAAAAACGCCATGTCGACTGTCACCATTAAGACTCAGGCAAGTCTCATCAACAGAAGCTAAACCTAGGGAGAAATTTTTATAAGAAGCAGGATATATATATATATATATGTGGGGCCTCCCCACAGATTTAAGAGGTATTGGAATGGAAAATACAGTAACAACACAGAGTAGAAACTAAACATCACCTTTTCTGAGTGGTCAGCATTGCCATGAGACAGGTGAACAAGAGACTTCAAATGTGATACCCTGAATACCTGCAAGGTATCCACGCTAAGAATACAGAACCTGAATCTTACTATGAGGAAGTATTCGACAAATCCAAAATAAAAAAGTTACTCTTAAAAAAAGAGGAGAAGGCTGTGTTCTTCAAAAATACTGATGTTGGCATTCCCATCGTGGCTCAGCAGAAACAAAACTGACTAGGATCCTTGAGGACACAGGTTCAATCCCTGGCCTCGCTCTGTGAGTTAAGGATCTGGCATTGCCGTGAGCTGTGGTGTAGGTCACAGACACGGCTCAGATCCTGTGTTGCTGTGGCTGAGGTGTAGGCCAGCGGCTACCACTCCAGTTGGACCCCTAGCCTGGAAACTTCCATATGCCGTGGGTGTGGCCCTAAAATGAAAAAAAAAATATATATATATATAGATGTCATAAAAAGCTGTGGAAATCATCTATATTAAAGGAAACCTGGAGTTTCCCTGTGGCGCAGCAGCTTAAGGAACTGGTGTTGTCACTGAAGCAGCTCAGGTCATTGCTGTGACACCAGTTTGATCCTTGGCCCAATAACTGCCACATGCTACAAGACTAAAAAGACATGACCACTAGAAAACATACATGATCCTATATTGGGCCCTGAACCAAAGAGAAGAAAGAAATTCTAAGAAGGACATTACTGGGTCAGTTATTTTCAGAATTCTGAATACAACGGCAGAGGAGACAGAAGTATTTATCAACACTGAAATTACTGAAGTTGCAACCGTACTGTGGTTATGGACAAGAATATCCCTTTCCTTAGCAAATTCAAATGGGAGGAATTAGGGCCAAAGGGCTATGATTCCCTCCCTAATGGTTCAGAAAGTAAAATATAAACAATAAAAGCCAATGGGGTACAACGTGAGCAGCGGGTGATCTGGGTAGAGTATGCAGGTGTTGTTTGTACCATTCTTCCTCTTGCAACCTTTCTGCAAATTTGAAAAGGTTTTTTCAAACCAACTGAGACGAACTCCTCTTTATGGGGTTAAGCAGCCTTGAGGGAGCTGGAGCAGAAGGGAGCAGGCCCTCGCTCCCAGCTGTCATGGGCAAAGAGGCACAGAAGAACTGAGTTCTGGTCACAGATTAGACAGACACACGAGTCCATTCTGGTTCCTGGTCACTTCTGAGGCCTGAAAGGATTCTCCCCATTTTCCAATGAAGAAGCAGCTGGCTGACTCTCTGGGGTAGAGAGTCACCCTCACCTCCTCTGCTGGTCACCTATTCCCTGAGGAAGGCCAGAAGGTCCCTGATTCACAGTCAAGATGAGAGAGTATGGAGTCTGCAGGATTAATAAAGACCAAGGTTTGCTGAAACTTTTTATTGAAATACAGTTGATTTACAATATTATGTTAGTTGCAAAGTGAAAATATATGTATTTTTTCTTTTTCAGATTATTTTCCCTTATAGGTTATTACAAGATACTGAGTGTGGTTCCCTCTGCTATACAGTAGAGTTCTTGTTGGGTTATCTATTTTTATACATAGTGGTGTATATGTGTTAAGCCCCAATTCCTAATTTATCCCCCCCTCCTCTTTCCTCTTTGGGAAACATAAGTTGTTTTTTTCTATGTCTGTGGGTCTATTTTTCCAGTAGAGACACTTTAAAAGAACCAGAGAATGAATTCCATTTGGACAGGTTTGGTTTATAGTGCTCAGAAAACTTCTGAATGTAAATGGTCATTCAGTGGATAGAAATTAAACTCTGGGGCTTGGGAAAAAGTAAGGGCCAAAGACATCAATGTGAGAAACCCCAAGACTGTCAAGGAAAAGCCCGAAGAGAACAGGGGTACTATGAAAGAAAGACAAAAGGCAGTGAACACCTGCAGGTAGGATGAAGGCCAAAGAGCCTGCAAAGGGCCTGATGATGATGGCGGTGGTGGTGATGATGGTAGTGGTGGTGATGACAGTGTTCATTACGGCGGTGGGGGTGGTGATGGTGGTGGCGATGATGGTGATGATGGTGGTGGGATGATGGTGGTGGTGATGGTGGTGGTGGTGGTGGTGGTGGTGGTGGTGATGGGGTGGTGGTGAGGTGTGGTGGTGGTATAATGATGGTAGTGGTGATGGGGTGTGGTGATGATGGTGGGGTGGTGTGGTGGTGGTGATGGTAATGATGGTAGTGGTGGTGATGGTGGTGGTGATGATGGTGGTGGTGATGTGAGGTGGTGGATGGTGATGGTGGTGGTGGTGGTGGTGATGGTAATGATGGTAGTGGTGGTGATGGTGGTGGTGATGATGGTGATGGTGGTGGTGATGGTGATGGTGGTGGTGACAGTGTTGGTGATGGTGGTGGTGATGGTAATGATGGTAGTGGTGGTGGTGGTGGTGGTGGTGGTGGTGGTGGTGTGGTGTGACAGTGTTGGTGTTGGTGGTGGTGATGGTAATGATGATGGTGGTGGTGACAACGGCAGTGATGACGGTGGTGATGACGAAGATGATGATGACCATGATGACTCACTCCTAAAGAACTTTTACTATGTGCCAGACAATCTCCTATATACTTCACACCAACCCTATGGGATAGATTTTGTATGTGTGTGTGTGTGCTTGCATTTTTTTTATTATTATTATTTTTAATAGTTATTTCCTCCATACAACTTTTTATCTACTGTACAGTATGATGACCCAGTTACACATACATGAACACATTCTATTTTCGCACATTATCATGCTCCATCATAAGTGCTTAGACAGAGTTCCCAGTGCCCACAGGGTAGATTTTGTTCACTACTCCCATTTTACAGATGAGAAAACTGAGGCACCCTGGAGTTCCCATCAGTGGTTAACGAATCCAACTAGGAACCATGAGGTTGCAGGTTCGATCCCTGGCCTTGCTCAGTGGGTTAAGGATCTGGCGTTGCTGTAAGCTGTGGTGTAGGTCACAGATGCAGCGTGGATCCCGCCTTGCTGTGGCTCTGGTGTAGGTCTGCAGCTACAGCTCCCATTAGACCCCTAGCTTGGGAACCTCCATATGCCTCGGGAGCGGGCCTAGAAAAGGCAAAGACAAAAAAAAAAAGGAAAAGAAAACTGAGGCACCCAGAAGTTGAGTAACCTGACCCAGACACATAACTAGCAAGTGGTGAAACTAGGATTCAAACCCGGGCAGTGTGGCTCAAGTGCTCTCAAGAAGCAAAAAACATGGAAGAAAACCTTCAGTGATCTGTATCACGGGAAAAATGGGAAGAGAAAAAGTGGACATGACCAAATGCTATAGAGATTTAAAAACAAGCCATTGCAGAAGTTCCTGCTGTGGCTCAGTGGTAATGAACCTGACTAGTATCCATGAGGATATGCATTTGATCCCAGGCCTCGCTCAGTGGGTTGAGGATCAGGCATTGCCATGAGCTACAGTATAGGTCACAGATGCGGCTCAGATCCTGCGTTATGTGGCTGTGGTGTAGGCTGTAGCTCCAATTCCACCCCTAGCCTGGGACCTCCATATGCCACGCGTGCAGTCCTCAAAAACAAAAAATAAAATAAAAAATAAAAACCAGCCATTGGACTTGGTGTCCTGGTGATCCTGCAAAGAAATTTTAGTCACAGCAATGGTAGGAGATAGATAAGGGGGAGCAGAGGCCAGTGGAGAGAAGACAGGCTAGAAGCGAGTGAACTGGAGGTGGGGTTGGTTGGTGTGCTCCTTAGTAGTGTGTGTGATGTCTGAGATAAAGAAGGAAACTCAGGGATCACAACCTCAGCTCAGAAGTTTGCTTCTGAGTTCCCATCATGGCTCAGTGGAAACGAATCTAACTAGCATCCATGAGGATGCAGGCTCGATCCCTGGCCTTGCTCAGTGGGTTAAGGATCCGGCATTGCCATGAGCTGTGGTGTAGGTCGCAGATGTGGCTTGGATCTAGCATTGCTGTGGCTGTGGTATAGGCCAGCAGCTACAGTTCCAGTTCAACCCCTAGTCTGAGAACCTCCACAGGCCATGGGTGCAGCCCTAATTAGACAAAAAAAAAAAAAAAAAAAGAGAGAGAGAGAGAGAAGAAGTTGGCTTCAATTCCTGCACTGGATAACCCTGGCTCTCTTTTAAAAATATGTCAGCCCTCAGATGAGAAGTTTTACATCAGATTTTTAGGAAATACTCCCTATGGGAATGCCCATTACTTTCTCCCTTTATTTTCGATCCCTGCAGCACTGTATTATAAGAAAAAACAATCCTTTTTGGAATCCTCCTCCAGAACAAAAATGTATAAATTAGTGAACATATTCCATTAATAAGACCTAAGTGCTAATATCCTTTAAGTGAGAGATGAGTTCCAACCAACTTTGCTACTTGACCCACGGACATTCAAAGAAATTCCCACTTGGCAGGAGCTCAGAACATTCTGGGTGGAGTGTTTTTCTGCTATCTCAAAATAAGTGAAATTGAGTTCCTGTCCAATAAACAGACCAGGGGCCTTTTTTTTTTTTATTTGAAGAAATGTTTCTTGAAACATTAAAGAGCAAGAGTTATAATGAAAATGAGGCTTTATTTCCTCCCCTCAGCTTACCTCCAAACACTTTCTGGTTGAGCCTTGAACTGGGAAAGCCAGACCTATGGAGAAATCTCAAGAATGCTTGAATTCTCCATCTTGAGGGAGCCCAGAGACTGGATTCTAAAATATGGAAAAAGGTCTCTTTTTTTCCCCCTTGTCTTCTTTTTAGGGCTGCATGTGTGGCATGTGGAAATTCCCAGGCTAGGGGTCGAATCGGAGCTACAGTTGCCGGGCTACACCACAGCCATAGCAACGCAGGATCCGAGCCACATCTTCAACCTATACCACAGTTCATGGCAATGCTGGCTCCCCGATCCACTGACCGAGGCCAGGAATTGAACTCACATCCTCTTGGATACTAGTCGGATTTGTTTCCATTGCCCCCACAAAGGTCTCTTTCAACAAGGTCATGTCTTATCCATTCAGGCTGTGTTCCTGCCATGACTGTCCTCTGACTGAAGAGGTTTCATCAGCACATCAGAAAAAGAATAGTTCGATATTCGCTGTGTACCCACATAATCAACTACAGTCTATGTAGTTTTCATTTTATAAATAGAGTCTGAGTTAAAGTTTTACGGTCCCTCCCCACACGGAGGGATGGTTTCATAATTACAAGGCTCAGGCCAAAGTTCTCCAACCAGTGCCTCTCAACTTCAGGGTCCATAAATCACTGAGGACCATGTTAAATGACAGATTCTGGCTTAACAGACTTGGGGTGAGGCCCAAGGTTCTGCCTTTTGGACCAGCTCTAGGTGATGCTTTTGGATACTGATGGTAAATAACAGTGGCTCAATGTGCTTCAGGATGAAAGCGTGAGCAAAGTCTAATACTTGTCATTCAACATGGCCTTAGCACTTCCCAAATAACCTATTTTGGAAGATAAGAGACACTGTGTAACCAAAGAAAGGGCTTTTGCTTCTTGGGTGTTTGTTTTTGCCTTCCCGCTATCCTAGCAGTTCACCAAGCAAGCAAGTTTCAACAGGAGACAAAACCAGCTAGGTCACGACATCACAACAGGTGTACACCTGCCTGGCTTTCTCAATACGATAATGATTTAGAGTCTGGAATTACAATGACATAAACAGAGTCTGGCGCTCTGGCTCAGCAATAAGGGAGTGAAAGCAGGCCATCCCATCTAAGGGTATTAAAAGCATTATTTAAGAGCACAGTGGTCTCCATGGTGAGATGATTGGAAGATAAAGAGGTTTCACCCAAGCTGAATGTTTCCAATTTGCTGACTGAGTTTAAAGAAAGCTCTGCAGGGGGGGAGAATAAACACCCCACTGTCAGAACCCTGAGAGGAATAAATGAACTGGAGGATCAAATTTTAATTTGGAAAAACTTTCACGATGCTTACACAGCAATTCTCAGCAACCAGACGCTCACAGGAAACACTTTTCCTGAAGGGAACGAGAGTTGTTGGAGAACAGTAGACAATGATTTAACATTAGTTTTTGGCCATGAACATCCATCATCAGCAAGCTGAGGCTGACCAACATGCTTAAAATACTCCTCTCGCCCCAAGTCATACATTTAGAGAAGCCAAGACTGCTTTTTAACCATAGTTAGTTAAGTATATCCAGTGGCTTGATCATTTAAAAAAATGGCACAAATATTGCCTATTTCTTCCTAAACTCTATTAAGAAATAGAGCCTCATGCTAAAATGTATAGCATTTCTATCTAAAAACCTGCTATTCTGAATAAGAAGAGCCATTTCCAATTATAACTTCCTTTTTAAAGGCAATAGGAAAATACCACCATCACAAGTAAAGTGAAGAGAAGCCCATTATCTTGAAACTAAATCAAGGGCTAGAAGGCTTCAAAAGAGCCTCTGTCTTCTCACACTAGACTGAAGACCTGACAATTTTTAAATATGTGACTTAATAACAACCACATTTATTATCATTAAGGAATCTTGCTGACTTTTCTCAGTTTTAGAAAACAGGTATTTACTCAAACAGCACATAAAATAGGATAATTCAAGCTGCAATGGGGGAGTTCCTGTCATAACTCAGTGGAAACAAATCTGACTAGGATCCATGAGGATGCAGGTTCAATCCCTGGCCTTGCTCAGTGGGTTAAGGATCCGGTGTTGCTCTGAGTTGTGGTGTAGGTCACAGATGTGGACTGGATCTGGCCTTGCTGTGGCTGTGGTGTAGGTTGGCAGCTACAGCTCCGATTCGACCGCTAGCCTGGGAACCTCCATATGCCATGGGTGCTCATGGATGTGGCCCTAAAAAGACCAAAAAAAAAAAAAAAAAAAGCAAAGGGAAGGGGGCATGAAGTGGAAAAGTACTTTCCTATAAAGCACCCAAAACTCCAAAATCATTAGAGTACTCTTCTGTTGTCCCTGAAAGAGCAAATTAAAGAACTACCATATGATTTAATCACTGACATAATACGGCCAAGACTACTAACTAGTCACAGAACACATTTCCCCTCATTATCATACACACAGCTAGACTCCATTTCCCAGGATCCCTTGCACTTAGATGTGATCATGTGACTAAGCTCTGGACAAAAGAAAATGATATTCACACAGTGTGGGGAGATGCAAGATTACTTAACACCACTGAGATGCTGAGGCTTCTTCTGCAGCAACATTTAGAGGAAGCCAAATGACAAAAATTATTTTGCTGAATAGACCTTCAGGTGGATTTTTAAAATTCCTCTTTTTATTTTTTCTTCCAGCTTTATATAGAGATATATTTGACACACAGCACTGTATAAGTTTAAGGTGTACAGCCTAAGGATCTAACAGACATGATAACAGTAAGTTTAGTGAGCAGCCATCATCTCATATAGATATGAAGTTAAAGAAACAGAAAAAATAATTTTCCTTGTGTTGAGAACTCTTAGGATTTACTCACTTACTAACAAGCTTCATACATAACATCTAGCCGTGTTAATGATATTTATCATGTTGTACATTACATTGTAGTAATTATTAAGCTTCTAACTAGAAGTCTGTACTTTTTGACTGCCTTCTAATAACACCTCCCTCCACCCCCCTGCCTCCGATAACTACAAATCTGACCTTTTTCTGAGTTTGTTTGTGTTTGAAGTATAATTGTTTGTTCCTTTTACATAACCTAGTGGTTCAGTATTTCTATACATTTCAAAATGATTACCATGCTAAGTCCAGATATTGTATGTCACCAAACAATGTTATTACAAAGATATTACACAGCTATTGATCATATTCCCCATATTGTAGATTTTCATACCTGTGACTCATGTATTTTGCAGCAGGAAGTTTGTATCTCTTAATCTCCTTCACCTTTTTCTTTCTTCCCCCATCACCTCCCTTTGGCAGTTCACCTGTTTGTCCTCTGTATCTATAACTCTGTTTCTGTTTTGTTGTTTGCTCATTTGCTTTGTTTTTTAGGTTCCACATAAGTAAAATCATTCAGGACTTTTCTTTCTCTAGATGATATTTCACTTAGCATAATATCCTCTAGGTCCATCCATGTTTTCACAAATGGCAAGATTTCATTCCTTTTTTATGGCCGAGTAAGAGATACACACACACACACACACACACACACACACACACACATCTTCTTTATCCATTCATCTATTAATGGACATATATAGGCTGTTTCCCAATCTTGGCAATTGTAAATAATGCTGCAATGAATAGGAGTCTGTATGTCTTTTCTAATGAATGTTTTTGTTTTCTTCAGATAAATACCCCGGAATGGAATTGCTGGGTCATATGGTACTTCTATTTTTAATATTTTTAGGAATTTCCATCACTCTGTGTCTTTTGATTGGAGCATTTACTGCATTCTCGTTTAATTACTGCTAGATATGTACATTCTGCCATTTGTTAATTGTTTTGAGGTTGTTTTTGTAGTCTTTTTTGTTGCTTTCTTCTGCTGCTGCTCTCTTCCCTTGTGATTTGATGACTCTCTTTAGTGTTATGTTTAGATACCTTTCTTTTGTGTGTGTGTCTATCACAGATTTTTAGTTTGTGGTTACCATGGGGCACGCGCGCGTGTGTGATCAATATATGTGATTAAGTTGCTGATCTCAAGTTCAAACACATTCTAATAACCCTGCATATTTACTACCCCTGCCAATCTTTACTGTTTTCTTTTCTTTTTACACCCTCACCTGCAGTAGATGGAAGTGTCTGGACTAGGAATCAAATTTAGAGCTGCACCTGCAGGCCTACACCACAGCCATGGCAACACCAGATCTGAGCCACATCTGTGACCTGTGCTGCAGCTTGGAGCAATGCTAAATCCTTAACCTACTGAGTGAGGCCAGGGATTGAACCTGCATCTTCACAGAGACTATGCTGGGTCCTTAACCTGTTGAACCACAACAGGAAAGCCCCTTTACTGTTTTTGACAATGTATTTTACATCATTTTGTTTTATGTGTATACCCTAACTACTTATTGCTGATGTCGATAATTTCCTCCTTTTGTCTTTCAACTTCCCTACTAGCTTTGTGTATGGATTATTTCCTACTTTACTGTAGGTCTGCTTTTACCAATGAGATTTTTCCTTTCATGATTTTTGTTTTTATTTGTGCCATTTCTTTTTTTTGCTAAGATAAATCCCTTCAACATTTCTCATAAAGCTGGTTTGGTGGTGAACTCTTTCAGCTTTTGCTTGTTTGTAAAACTTTTGATTTCTCCATGAAATCCAAATGAAAGCCTTGCCATGTACCATATTCTTGGTTGTAGGTTTTTCCCTTTCATCACTTTAAGTATATTTTGCTGCTCCTTCTAGTCTGCAACAGCCTAGTTAGGTTGTCACAGCAGGGAGGACATTGTCAACAAATGGACAGTCGCTGGGGAACAAGAGTATATCACCAGGTGAATAACCATTTCAGATCCGCAATCACATCCCTAGTTGTTTACCCAAAGGAACAGAAAACTTATACCTATAAAAAAACCTGCACAAAGATGTTTGCAGCAGCCTTATTCATAACTGTAAGCAACCAAGATATCCACCAGTAGGTGACTGCATAAACTGAAGTACATCTAGACAAGGGACTATTATTCAGCAATAAAAACAAATGAGCTACTGAGATATGAAAATATACAGAGGAACCTTAAATGCACATGGCTTAGTGAAAGGATCTAATCTGAAAAGGTCACATACTATGTGACTCCAATTCTATGACATTCTGGAAAAGCCAAAACTATGGAGATAGTAAAAATACCAGTGGTTGCCAGGGGTTCAATCCTTGGTTCAAGGGATAAGGAGACAGAGCATAGAAAATTTTTAAGGCAGTGAACCTATTCTTCACGATCCTGTAATGGTAGATACATTATATTATACATTTGTCAAAATCCAGTGAGCAAAACAACATCAATAGTGAACCCTAATATAAACTATGGACATCAGTTAATAATAATATGTCAAGGAGTTCCCACTGTGGCACAATAGGATCGGTGGTGTCTTGGGAGCACTGGGTCACAGGTTTGACCCCTGGCCTGGCACAGTGAGTTAAGGATCCAGTGTTTCCACTTAGATCACAACTATGGTTTGGATCCGATCCCTGGCCCAGGAGCTCTGTATGCCATGGGGAGGCCAAAAATGAAAAAAAAAAAAAAGAATTAAAAAAATAGTCTGTCAATATTGTGTTAATCAATTATAACACAAGTTCTGTACAAACGCAAAATGTTAAAAATCGGGGAAACTGGCAGGGAAGGAGAGGGACATAATGAAACTCTCTGTACTTTCTGCTCAATTTCTCTAAACCTACATACAACTCTTCAAAAAAAACTTTACTAATTAGGAGTTCACGTCATGGTGCAGCAGAAATGAATCCAAATATGAAACATGAGGTTTCAAGTTCCATCCCTGGCCTCATTCAGTGGGTTAAGGATCTGGCATTGCCGTGACCTGTGGTGTAGGTCACAGACACGGTTTGGATCTGGCATTGCTGTGGCTGCGGCATAGGCTGGTAGCTATAGCTCCAATTCAAACCCTAGCCTGGGGACCTCCATATGCCATGGGTGCGGCCCAAAAAAACAAACAAACAAAAAAAATTACTAATTAAACAAACCAACACAATTCACCTACTTGCCACTCTGCCTATGGAAAAGCACCCAGAGCATTGAAATTCAGCTTCCTGAGCTACTGTCAAGACTTTTTAAGTATTTGAAGGACCAGCACAGAAAATATGTTTAAGGCAGGTCTGAGTTCATAAGAAAAGAAATGACAACTTAATTATCAAGATCCATTATTGACATAAGCCTTACAATCACCTAAGCAGCTCTAGTTAAATTCCTCACATGTATTTAAAAACAACAGTCATAGTGGTTTGATTACCTGCTTCCTAGCTAAAGATGTTGCAAATTTATGGAAAAATATTTTCATCTTCAAAGAACCTTCCACCACCAGGGAGGGTGGCTCACAGAACTCACTAGTAGGCTAATATCCCTCTAGAACCAGCGAGAAATAGGTATCTATCTATTCAACACAGAAGTAGGACACCAAGTTCAAGGCCTACACTTGATCCTTCAAGTCTTTTATTTTGGGCAAAATTCAAGGGAGAGTCTAGCAAGAGGGCAAACCCATCACCGCCTAGGATACGATTCCTATTGGCCACCCTCACCCTTTCCTGTGGATTTCTAAGACAGAGGCAGCCCTCACATCTCCTTTTAAGAGTGTTCTAAATATTTAACTGAAATGTCAATCAGAACAGAGAGCAGTTCCAGATTTAGATTCTCCGTAAGAGAATTTGAGTTAAAAAGGTAAACCTCTGGAGAAACCTGACCTCCAAATTGTGAGAATTGGAAATCAAGTGTGATAAGTGCAGAGGGGGAGAACGACACCCAGAAAAGGCTCCCAAAGGCCAGAAGCCAATGAATGTTTGTCTTTTTGTTCTTTTTCTTTTTAGGGCCACAACTGTGGCACAGGGAAGGTCCCAGGCTAGGGGTCAAGTCGGAGCTGCAGCTGCTGGCCTACACCACAGCCACAGCAATGCCAGATTCGAGCCACATCTGTGACCTACACTACAGCTTACAGCAACACCAGATCCTTAACCCACTGAGCAAGGCCAGGGATTGAACCCGTGTCCTCATGGATACTAGTCAGGTTCTTAACCCGCTCAGCCACAATAAGAACTCTGGAAATACTTGTCTTAATAGGAAGAGTAGCGCTTTAAATGAACTGACTCAAGCCCTAATGATTTTTCTCTGCCACATTCTCTTACTTTTGAAACAAAACCAGAAACACTATCCAAAATGACTTTCCTTTTTGGAGTTGGCGCTGCCTAAAAATAAGCAGAGGGAGAGAAGCAGGCAGATGATGGGGTGTCTTCAGCCCTTCCATCTAAAAAGCAAAAGAGTTTTTACAGCAGAATCTAGAATCTTCGTCTCTGGGAAGCCACCTGAGCCAAGGCTCGCTCTGGTTGCTGGTGGAGGCCGACTCACCAAGTGGCATCTCCCACAAGAATGCGCCAGTCAGCTGCTCGTAGTCTCCTGGCCTGTGGAGGTTTACTGAGTGCTAAACAGGGTGTTACAGTGATAGGTTTACTATGAACATCTCCTCAGAAAAGAAAACCATGGACTTGGAGAAAAGACTTGTGGCTGCCTGATGGGAGGGGGAGGGAGTGGGAGGGATCGAGAGTTTGGGATTATCAGACACAACTGAGAATGTATTTACAAGGAGATCCTGCTGAGTAGCATTGAGAACTTTGTCTAGATACTCATGTTGCAACAGAACAAAGGGTGGGGGAAAAAATGTAAATGTAATGTATACATGTAAGGATAACTTGATCCCCTTGCTGTACAGTGGGAAAATAGAATAAAATAAAATAAAATAAAATAAATTGCACCTGAGACCCAGTCAATAACATGCTTAGTGAGGAGAAAGGGAGCAGAGGTGACCTAGATGACAAACAAGCCTAAAAAAGGAGTAAACTAGGCAACCCGTGGGATCTAGGCTGACTCTAAGTAAAAGGTATCATAACTGAACTGTAAAATACACAGCTTTCGGTATCTGGAGAGTTTGAGAATTGGGTATCAGAATTGTGGGTTTTTTTGTGTTTGTTTTTCTTTGTTTAGGGCTGCACTTACGGCATATGGGGTTCGAATCAGAGCTGCAGCTGCCAGCCTCTACCACAACCACGCAGGATCCGAGCTGCCTCTGTGACCTACACCACAGCTTATGGCAACACCGGATCCTTAACTCACTGAGCAAGGCCAGGGATTGACCCTGCATCCTCATGGATGCTAGTCAGGTTCGTTAACTGCTGAGGCACGATGGGAACTCCCAGAGTTGTTACGAGTATAGAAAAATATTGTTTTTCCTTTTAGGTTGCTATAACAAACTATTACAGACTGAGTGGCTTAAAGAGAATTCTATTTTCTCACAGTCCTAAAGAATGGAAGCCCCAAATCAAGGTGACATCAGGGTTGATTTGCAATGAAGCCTCTCTTCCTGGCTTGTAGCTGGCTACCTTCTTGCTATGTCCTCAAATGGCCTCTCCTATGTGCAGTCAGAGGGAGAGAACTCTCTGGTGTCCCTGTTTATAAGAACTCTAGCCCCATTAGATGAGGACCATGCCGCCATAACTTTCTCTTTAAAGGTCTTATCTCCAAATGCAGTCATATTGGGGTTAGGGCTTCATTTCACCACAGGGATTTTGAAAGAACAGAATTCAGTCCATAACATATATAGATCATATACATCAATGCAATAGAATTGCAAATCCGGAAGTAAATACACACATTGAAGGTCAAATGATTTTTGACAAAGTGCCAAGACAATTCAGGGATGGAAAAATTAGTCTTTTCAGCAAATGGTACTGGAATAACTGGATATCCACATGTAAAAGAATAAAAGTGGACCTTTGCCTCCAACTGCACACTAAAGAACCTATATATATATATATATATATAAAGGTTTAAACTATAAAACTCTTAAAAGAAACATAGGCATAAATATATATTGCCTTGGATCAGGCAATGGTTTCTTAGATATGACAACAAAAGCGGGGGCAACAAAATAAAATAAAGACAAATCACACATCATCAAAACTAAAAACTTTTATACTTCAAGAACACCAACAAGAAAGTTTAAAAAATCCACAGAATGAGAATATTTGAAAACTATATAGCTGATAAAGGGTTTATATCTAGAATATAAAAAGCCTCCTATGGGAGTTCACATTGTGGCTCAGTGGAAATGAACCCAACTAGTATCCATGAGGATGCAAGTTCAATCCCTGGCCTTGCTCAGTGGGTTAATGATCCAGCATTGCCTCGAGCTACAGTGTAGGTTGCAGATGCAGCTTGGAACTGGCATTGCTGTGGCTGTGGCACAGGCTGATAGCTGTAGCTCCAATTCAATCCTAGCCTGGGAACTTATATGTGCTGCAGGTGCACCCTAAAAAGCAAAAAATAAAAATTAAAATATATAAATAAAAACCTCTTCCAATTCAATAATGAAAAGAGAACACAATTTTGTGTGTGTGTGTCTTTTTGCCATTTCTTGGGCTGCTCCCTTGGCACATGGAGGTTCCTAGGCTAGGGGCTGAATCAGAGCTGTAGCCGCCGGCCTACACCCAGCCATAGCAACATGGGATCCAAGCCGTGTCTGTGACCTACACTACAGCTCATGGCAATGCCAGATCCTTAACCCACTAAGCAAGGCCAGGGATCAAACCCGCAACCTCATGGTTCCTAGTCGGATTCGTTAACCACTGAGCCATGATGGGAACTCCAGAGAACACAATTTTTTAAATGGACAAATGATCTAAATAAACATTTCTCCAAGGAAGATATATAAATGGCCATTAAGTACATAAGAAGATGATCTATATCTTTACATATCATTAGAGCATCTTGCAGCAAACTGCAAGCCAAAACCACAATGAGATACCACCTCACACCTACTAAGATGGCTATAATCAAAAAGTTTGATAATAACAAGTGTTGGTGAAGATACAGACTCTTCCTAAACTGCGAATAAGAATGAAGATAGTGCAGTTACTGTAGAAGACAGCCTAGCAGTTCCTTAAAAAGTGAAACACAGTTATCAATGACTCAACAATTGCCCTCCTATATATACAGCCAAAAGAAATGAAAACATACATTCACACAAATGTACATGAGTATTCAAAACAGCCAAAAAGTGGAAGAGCCCAAGTGCTCATTAACTAATGAGTAGATAAATAAAAATGTGGCATAGCCTCATTTTGACAATAGAATATTATTTGACAATAAAGAAATTAAATACTAATACCTGCTATACCATGGATGAATCTTGAAAATTTCAGACTAAGTAAAGGAAGCCAGTCCCCAAAGACCATATATGTAACAATCAATTTATACGAAATGTCCAGAATAATAAAAATATAGAGACAGAAAAGTAGATTAGTGTTTGCCTAGGGTGAAGGCAGGGGATGGGAAGAGGTGAAGAGTAACTGTTAATGGGTGAGGGGTATCTTTTGGGTTGATTTCTAAAATACTTCGGTAAAGACTACACAAGTATGTGAACATACTAAAAAACACTGAACAAGTGAGTTGTATGATATTGAGAATTTTATCTCAATAAAGCCATTATTTTTTAAAAAGCAAGGTAGGAGTTCCCGTCGTGGCGCAGTGGTTAACGAATCCGACTAGGAACCATGAGGTTGCGGGTTCGGTCCCTGCCCTTGCTCAGTGGGTTAACGATCTGGCGTTGCCGTGAGCTGTGGTGTAGGTTGCAGACGTGGCTCGGATCCCGAGTTGCTGTGGCTCTGGCATAGACCAGTGGCTGCAGCTCCGATTCGACCCCTAGCCTGGGAACCTCCATATGCCGTGGGAGCGGCCCAAGAAATAGCAAAAAATAAAAAAATAAAAAGCAAGGTAAAGTATAAAAATAGGGAGTTCCCACTGTGGCACAGCAGAAACGAATCTGACTAGGAACCACAAGGTTGCAGGTTTGATCCCTGGCCTTGCTCAGTGGGTTAAGGATCCAGCATTGCCATGGCTCTGGTGTAGGCCAGTAGCAACAGCTCCGATTAGACTCCTAGCCTGTGAACCTCCATACGCCGTGGGTGCGGCCCTAAAACGACAAAAGACAAAAGACAAAAAAAAAAAAGAATCAAAATAGTATGTATATTATGATGCCATTTGTGTACATTTTTACCTGTGGGTAAGTGAATGTACTGGAACATGGATAAAAGTTTTCTAGGGAAAAAAAAGTGAAAAAAATTTAACAGTAAATAATAATAGGAAGGAAGATTATGGAGAATGAGTTAAAGAAAGGAATTTCAATTTTCACTTTATCCCTTGCTGTTCACTTAAAATTTGTTTTACACCATGTAAAAGAAAATGCAAACTTTTTCCTTTCTTTCTTTTTTTTTGGGGGGTCACACCCATAGCATATGGAAGTTCCCAGCCTACAGCACAGCCACAGCAACATGGGATCCAAGCCTCATCTGCAACCTGCACCACAGCTCAGGGCAACACTGAATCCTCAACCACTGAGCAAGGCCAGGGATCAAACCTGTGGTTCCTAGTCAGATTTGTTAAACTCTGAGCCACAGTGGGAACTCCTAAACTTTTTAAAAATTAAAAAAACAGGAGCTTTGTATGGTAATTAAAACCACACAGTACTTCACAGATACAGAAACAAACTAATGGTTATTGGTGGGGAGAGGGAAGAAGAGAAGGCCACATTAGGGAAATGGGATTAAGAGATGTGAGGGATATTAACAGACATAAAGGGAGATATTGATGAGAATACAATCATAGTAGGAGACCTTAATACCCCCCTCACATCAATGGACAGATCCTCTAGACAGAAAACCAATAAAGCAACAGAGATCCTAAAGGAAACAATAGAAAAGTTAGACTTCATTGATATCTTCAGGAGACTACATCCAAAAAAAGCAGAATACACATTCTTCTCAAATGCTCATGGAACATTCTCAAGAATCGACCACATATTGGGACACAAAGCTAATTTCAATAAATTTGGGAGCATAGAAATTATCTCAAGTATCTTCTCTGACCACAATGCCATGAAATTAGAGATCAACCATGGGAAAAGGAAAGAGAAAAAACCTACTGCATGGAGACTAAACAACATGCTACTAAAAAACCAATGGGTCAATGAGGAAATCAAGAAGGAAATTAAAAACTACCTTGAAACAAATGATAATGAAGACACAACCGCTCAAAATCTATGGGATGCTGCGAAAGCAGTGCTCAGAGGGAAATTTATAGCGATACAGGCCTTTCTCAAAAAAGAAGAAAGATCCCAAATAGACAACTTAACCCTCCACCTAAATGAATTAGAAAAAGAAGAACAAAAAAGGCCTCAAGTCAGCAGAAGGAAGGAAATTATAAAGATCAAAGAAGAAATCAATAAAATAGAGACTCAAAAAACAATAGAGAAAATTAATAAAACCAAGAGTTGGTTCTTTGAAAAGGTAAACAAAATTGACAAACCCCTGGCCAGACTCACTCAAAAGAGGAGAGAAAGAACCCAAATCACCAAAATTATAAATGAAAAAGGAGAAATCACAACGGATACAGCAGAAATACAAAAAACCATAAGAAAATACTATGAACAACTATACGGCAACAAGTTTGACAATCTGGAAGAAATGGACAATTTTCTAGAATCTCACAGCCTGCCAAAACTGAATCAAGTAAAAACAGACCAACTGAACAGACCGATCACTAGAAATGAAATTGAAGAGGTCATAAAATCACTCCCTACAAATAAAAGTCCAGGACCAGATGGCTTCACAGGTGAATTTTATCAAACATATAAAGAGGAATTGGTGCCCATCCTCCTTAAACTCTTTCAAAAGGTTGAAGAAGAAGGAATACTCCCAAAGACATTCTATGATGCCACCATCACCCTCATTCCAAAACCAGGCAGAGATACCACCAAAAAAGAAAACTATCGCCCAATATCATTGATGAATATAGATGCAAAAATTCTCAACAAAATCTTAGCCAACCGAATCCAACAACATACCAAAAAAATTATACACCATGGCCAGGTTGGGTTCATCCCAGGTTCACAAGGATGGTTCAACATACGCAAATCAATCAGCATCATACACCACATTAACAAAAAAAAAGTCAAAAATCATATGATCATCTCAATAGACGCAGAAAAAGCATTGGACAAAGTCCAACATCCATTCATGATCAAGACCCTCGCCAAAGTGGGTATAGAGGGAACATTCCTGAATATAATCAAAGCCATTTATGATAAACCCACGGCAAATATAATCCTCAATGGGGAAAAACTGAAAACCTTCTCACTCAAATCTGGAACAAGACAGGGATACCCACTCTCACCACTGCTCTTCAACATAGTTTTGGAAGTCCTAGCCACAGCAATTAGACAAACCAAAGAAATAAAAGGCATCCATATAGGAAGAGAAGAGATCAAACTGTCACTATATGCAGATGACATGATACTATACATAGAAAACCCTAAAGACTCAACCCCAAAACTACTTGAACTGATTCATAAATTCAGCAAAGTAGCAGGATATAAGATTAACATTCAGAAGTCAGTTGCATTTCTGTATACCAGCAATGAAATATTAGAAAAGGAATACAAAAATATAATACCTTTTAAAATTGCACCTCACAAAATCAAATACCTCGGCATACACCTGACCAAGGAGGTAAAGGACCTATATGCCGAGAACTATAAAACTTTAATCAAAGAAATCAAAGAAGATGTAAAGAAATGGAAAGATATTCCATGTTCCTGGATTGGGAAAATCAATATTGTAAAAATGGCCATCCTACCCAAAGCAATCTACAGATTCAATGCAATCCCTATCAAATTACCCAGGACATTTTTCACAGAACTAGAACAAACAATCCAAACATTAAATGGAACCACCATAGACCCAGAATCGCCAAAGCAATCCTGAGAAACAAAAACAAAGCAGGAGGCATCACTCTCCCAGACTTCAAGAAATACTACAAAGCCACAGTCATCAAAACAGTGTGGTACCGGTACCAAAACAGACAGACCAACCAATGGAACAGAATAGAGAATCCGGAAATAAACCCTGACACCTATGGTCAATTAATCTTTGACAAGGGAGGCAAGAACATCAAATGGGAAAAAGAAAGTCTATTCAGCAAGCATTGCTGGGAAACCTGGACAGCTGCATGCAAAGCAATGAAACGAGAACACACCCTCACACCATGCACAAAAATAAACTCCAAATGGCTGAAAGACTTAAATATATGACAGGACACCATCCAACTCCCAGAAGAAAACATAGGCAAAACACTCTATGACATCAACATCATGAATATTTTCTCAGGTCAGTCTCCCAAAGCAATAGAAATTAGAGCAAAAATAAACCCATGGGACCTCATCAAACTGAAAAGCTTTTGCACAGCAAAGGAAACCAAAAAGAAAACAAAAAGACAACATACAGAATGGGAGAAAATAGTTTCAAATGATGCAACCGACAAGGGCTTAATCTCTAGAATATATAAACAACTTATACAACCCAACAGCAAAAAAGCCAATCAATCAATGCAAAAATGGGCAAAAGACCTGAATAGACATTTCGCCAAAGAAGATATACAGATGGCCAGCAAACACATGAAAAAATGCTCAACATCGCTGGTTATAAGAAAAATGCAAATCAAAACGACCATGAGATATCACCTCACACCAGTCAGAATGGCCATCATTAATAATTCCACAAATAACAAGTGCTGGAGGGGGCGTGGAGAAAAGAGAACCCTCCAGCACTGTTGGTGGGAATGTAAACTGGTACAGCCACTATGGAGAACAGTTTGGAGATACCTTATAAATCTATCCATAGAACTTCCATATGACCCCGCAATCCCACTCTTGGGCATCTATCCGGACAAAACTCTACTTAAAAGAGACACGTGCACCCGCATGTTCATTGCAGCACTATTCACAATAGCCAGGACATGGAAACAACCCAAATGCCCATCGACAGAGGATTGGATTCGGAATAAGTGGTATATATACACAATGGAATACTACTCAGCCATAAAAAAAAGAATGACATAATGCCATTTGCAGCAACATGGATGGAGCTAGAGAATCTCATACTGAGTGAAATGAGCCAGAAAGACAAAGACAAATACCATATGATATCACTCATAACTGGAATCTAATATCCAGCACAAATGAACATCTCCTTAGAAAAGAAAATCATGGACTTGGAGAAGAGACTTGTGGCTGCCTGATGGGAGGGGGAGGGAGTGGGAGGGATCGGGAGCTTGGGCTTATCAGACACAACTTAGAATAGATTTACAAGGAGATCCTGCTGAATAGCATTGAGAACTTTGTCTAGATACTCATGTTGCAACAGAAGAAAGGCTGGGGGAAAAATGTAATTGTAATGTATACATGTAAGGATAACCTGACCCCCTTGCTGTACAGTGGGAAAATAAAAAAAATTAAAAAAAAAAAGAGATGTGAGGGAGAAGGTAGAAAATAGATAAGCAACAAGGATATATTATACAGCACAGGGAATTACAGCCAGTATTTTATAATAACTCTTAATGGAGTATAATCTATAAAAATAGTGAATCACTATGCTATCTACCTGAAACTAATATAAGGCTGCAAATCAAGTATATTCCAATAAAAAATTTTAACAACCCACACTGCACTGGCACAAGAATAAACAAATCCTTGCATACAAAGGAATTTAATATTTGATACAATTCAGGATCAGTAGAGAAAAGATAAGCCATTCCTTAACTCAGATCAGAAGTTCCAGATGGAATAAAAAGCTCTACATAAACACGAGAAAATACATATACTCAATCAAAATGTTAGAAAAAAATACAGGAGATTACCTTCATAATTTGAGTGATGACTTTTCTAAGGTATAAAACTCAAAAGTTACTAAAAGAGTGACAAGTTTGGTCACATACAAGTCTAAACTCTGTCGTAATAAAACTAAGTTAAAAGACAAGTGACAGCCTGCAAGAAAACGTTTACAACAGATGGAGGTTTACGTACTTTGCACCATATATATAATAAGAATTCAAGAAATGTATCTTAAAATAACAAAGTCAAAATTAAATTAATAGGCTTTAAATAAAATAATGAATAGACTGAACTACAGGTTGATTCTATAAAGGTTATAGATGGGACTTAAATGCAGCCTATGTGTAAAAGTGAAGAGCAGCTTTAAACTTAAAAATAACTTGTAACTTTATCAAAACTGTCATTTGATCCTCTTCAACGAGCAGAATAAAACAATGTGTAGATGGTTCAAGATGGAAGCGTAGGAAGATCCCAAACTCACCTCCGGCCATGAAGACATCAAACCCATAACTACAAAGGGAACCATTCCCTTGGGAAAGGACCTGAAGAGTGGAGTATAGAACCTCTGCAACCAAGGGTAGCATGGAGATGGCTAGAAAAGGCAGAGACAGAAGCTCAAGGAAAAACCCACATCCCAGCAGAAGTGACCCACCATCAGGAGGGGTCACAGGGTATGGATCTCTGAGGAGCATGGGATTTGAGCTCCACATCAGGCACCCCAATACCCTAGACCATCCAGAGGGGAAATGATGCCCCCAAAACACCCAGCTTTAAAAACCAATGAGGAGTATATCCAGAAAAACTACAAAACTGCAGGGAACAAAAAACCCACTCTTAAAGGGCTCATGCGCAGACTCGCAGACTCGCTGCATTTGAAAAGCAGTGCAAAGACACCAGGTTGGAAACTGCATGGAACCAGAGGTCATGGGAACCCACTTAGCAATCCTGAAACATCCACCAGGGAAGCGGGAATCAGTTGGAGTGCCTCAATGCGAGCCCCGTCCATTCCCGCATCTTCAGGAGCCACTGCCCTGCCACAACAGGAGGGTGCAGGAGCCCACACAGGGGACAGCCCTAGAGCACCTGTCTCTGGGTGGAATTGTGCTTCTGAGTCCCATGTTCATCTCCTAAATACGGCCACTCTTTCAAGACTTGCAGAGACAGCTGATTTACCTAATACATGGAAACAGACACAGAGGATCAGACAAAACAAAGAGAGAGAGGAGTGTGTTTCAAATGAAAAAAATAAGACAAAAACCTCAGAAAAAGAAGTAAATGAAACAGAGATAAGAAATCTGATAAAAAAAAAGAAGTCTATCTGATAAAAATGTTATGCACATATGCACCCATCTGTTCATTGTAGCTTTATTCCCAACAGCCAAGATATGGAAACAACCTAAGTGCCCCTCAACAGATGAATAGATAAAGAAGGTGAGGTATGTACACACACACACACACACTGGAATACTTCTTGGCCACAAAAAAGAATGAAATATCACCATTTGCTATAACCTGGATGGACCCTGAAGATAGTATTATGCTCAGTGAAATAAGTCAGATGAAGAAAGACAAATACCATATGGTTTCAGTCATAGGTGGAATAACAAAAATAAGTAAATAAATAAACACACAAAATAAAACAAAAATAAACTCATAGATATGGAGAACATAGTAGTAGTTACCAGAGGGAAGGAGTTTGAGGGGTGAGCAAAATGATGTGGGTCAACGGTCTGGTGATGGATGATAACTAAACTGGTGGTGATGATCACTCTATAATGTATACAGATGTCACCTGATAATGCTGTACACTTGAAACTTATATAATAAGAAAGCAATGCTTTCCACATAGCAAAATAAAAGAATGTTTATCAGTTCAGCTAAAAATAATCTGAGACAAATATTTCTCACCAAGAATGTTTTCTTCAATGACCACATGTCTTCCCATATCAAGATAATATTCAGATGGTGTTTAAAACGAAAAAATCTGCACTAAAATCAACATTCAAATTGTTTTGCATTGGTCTGCTCTTCTGCTACCACACAAATCTGTGAATGTATCCAGCCAGGAAAAAGATTTATTACCAAGATGACTAGAATCAACATTCTACCATTTTCCACTAAGAAGAGGTAATCAATTTTTTTTTTGTCTTTTGTCTTTTTAGGGCTGCACCTGAGACTATATAGAGGTTCCCAGGCAAGGGGTCAAATTGGAGCTGTAGCCACCAGCCTACACCACAGCCTCAGCAACTTGGGATCCAAACCAAGTCTGCAACCTACACTACAGCTCATGGCAACGCAGGATCCTTAACCCACCAATCAAGACCAGGGACTGAACCTACATCCTCATGGATGCTAATCAGATTTGATTCCACTGAGCCATGATGGGAATTCCAGAACAGATAATCAATTTAAAACTAAGGGTTATTTAAGGTGAACAGGGCAACACTGCCACCCTTTCATGGCCCCAGAAAATGCAAGATGTGACAGGAGCCACAAATGCACGGGAAATGACAGAACCCTTTTCTTCTTTGTGAAGCATAAGAGGCCACATTATTCAATTCAATTAAAAGGTTATGGTCACACAGACTGGGGGTTCTGACTGGAGGTTTCTATAACGAGTTTTCAGAAAGTCTTAGGTTTATTTTTATTTAATGCAGTCATTAATCCTCATGAACACCACATCGCAAAACTAACAAACACACTGTGTGGAAGTAGCCAACCCTCAACAGATCAGTCAAAGGAAATCTCTGAGACTTCAGGAGCCACATAGAAAAGGTAGTATCATTATCTGACCCTGAAATCTCTACATTTGTTCAAGGAGCTCCTATTGGGGATATATTCTCAGTACAAATATCTGAAGTTATTTCCAAAACAAATCAAGTCAAGACGTCCCCAGGTTGTCTTTAAGACCCTAAATCTCTGTTGATTGATTACTTTTTCTCTCCGTGAATTTTCAGGCAGCTAGGTTTATGGATAACAATCTCATCTGACATTTTTCCTTTTCTTTATTCATTTGGAAGATTATCACCAGTTTGTGCCTGACTTCCTAGAGCTATGGACAATGCCTTTTTCAATTATTAGTGATTATGTAATTAATATAAGTGAATTGTGTTTATCATTGTTATATCTACTTTATAGATTCCCCTTTTGCTTCCTACATACTATTCATTTAAGCCTTCGAAAAAAAGTCCCTGAGCAATGATGTGTTTATCACCATTACCATTTTATAGATGAGAAAACTGAAAAATCAAATGAATTATTTCATTTGGTTAAAGTCTCGTGAGAACTAGGAGTCAGGTCTTACACCATGACTATGGCTTTCTCTGTTGCAATCCACTGCATCTCAAAACAAAATAGAAAACAAGATTAAACCAAGGTGGTATGCAGAGGGCAAAATGCATTGAGATGGAGCAGCATTTGGGCTGAACGAATGTCAATAAACAAAGATATGAAAGTTCTAAGGATAATAAGTAAATTGGTGGATTAGAAAGTAACCGTTTGGGGGAGGGGGGAAGGATGGTTTAGGAGTTTGGGATTAGCAAATGCAAACTATTATACATAAAATGAATAAACAACAAGGTTCTACTCTATAGCACAGGGAACTATATTCAATATCCTGTGATAAAACATAATATAAAAGAATATGAAAAAGAACATATATATATATATATATATATATATACACACACACATATGTATAACTGAATCACTTTGTTGTACAGCAGAAATTAACACAACATTGTAAATTAACTATACGTCAATAAAATAAATAAAAAAAATAAGGTTCAGGGAACCTTCACTACCTGGATGAGAATTCTGACTTTTGCCTACAGGCCATTGAAGAGCAGCCCAGGAGTAGGCACAGCCAGCACAGTGGTCAGGACACCTCTGGGCAGGAGGGCACCAGCTGAGACTCAAGAAAGACAATGAGAGTGGGAAGGGGGGGAAGGAGATAAATGTTGGTAATGGAATGGTAGAGAAGGGGAGTTCCCATTGTTGCTCAGCAGGTTAAGAATCTGACTAGCATCCATGAAGATGCAGTTCAATCCCTGGCCTCACTCAGTGGGTTAAGGATCTGGTATTGCTGTGAGCTGTGGTGTAGGCCGGCAGCTGCAGCTCTGATCTGACCCCTAGCCTGGGAACCTCCATACACCATGACTGCGGTCCTAAAAACACACAAAAAAAGGAGTTCCTGTTGTGGTGCAGTGGTTAATGAATCCGACTAGGAACCATGAGGTGGTGGGTTCAATCCCTGGCCTGGCTCAGTGGGTTAAGGATCTGGCATTGCTGTGAGCTGTGGTGTAGGTTGCAGACACGGCTCAGATCCTGTGTTGCTGTGGCTTGGCATAGGCCAGTGGCTACAGCTCTGATTAGACCCCTAGCCTGGGATAGAAAAGGCAAAAAGACCAAAAAAAAAAAAGAGAAAGAGAGAGAATTCATAAGCTCTCTGAAGGAGAATATGCAAGGTAGCAGGGAAATATATCTTTAAGAGACAGACAGAGAACCTAGAGTACTATCCAGGGAGGTCTGAGGAGCACTGGAAAAGTTCAACACCTGCAAAGTGTAGTAAATAGAGTTTCAAGAAAAAGAAGGGCAATGGTGTCCAATGCAGTAGAAATACCCTGTTAAATAAGGAAAGAGAAAAATGAGTGGCAAGCAGGTGGTGACCGGTGCAACAGCACTTTAGGAAAGGGGTGAAAAGAAATCACATTCTGGAAGCTGAATAAGACTAGAGGGTGAGGAAGTGAAGCTCAAAAGATCAGCCTTCTTGCAGAACTTTGAAGAGTTGAAGAGGCAACATATTAAACAAAACTAAAGAGGGACCTATGGGCAAAGAAGAGGTGGAGACATGTTTCACAGATTGAGGCAGTGCTTCTTAACCTGGGCCAGACATCTGTCATTGTTAAAAGCTCCCCTGGTGAGTCTAATGTGCTACCGCGTTAAGAACCACTGGACTCAGAGGTACTGGTTTATCAAAAATGGGAAAGGGAAGGTTCCAAACAGGGTGAGGCTGACTGCGGAGCAGAGTCTCGGGTAGGGATGAAGATGCAAAATTGGTACAATTGGAAGGGAGACATGATATGGGGATTTCTCTTTCCAAACACTGATTAATAAACAGGACATAAGTTCTGAGAGATCTGAAGTTAACATTTTTCAAAATTAATTTTGTCTCTTTGATTAAAAATTTTTTTTTCTGCATTTCATCTAATCTGAGATGCCACTGACTATGGTATGTATCCCAATTTTAGAATTAATCAAGTAGAATATTTTAATAGTTGTTCATTTCAGAGTTCCTGTCGTGGCACAGTGGAAACGAATCCGACTAGGAATCATGAGGTTGCTGGCTTGATCGCTGGCCTTGATCAGTGGGTTAAGCATCTGGCCTTGCTGTGAGCTGTGGTGTAGGTCACAGACAAAGCTCAGGTCCTGCATTGCTGTGGCTGTGGCATAGGCTGGCAGCTGCAGCTCCAATTTGACCCCTATCCTGGGAACCTCCATATGCTGTTGGTGCTTCCCTAAAAAGCAAGTAAATAAATAGTTGTTCACTTCCATGATGTCATCCCATTTTAGTGAATGGCTGCAACAAAGAAGAAAACTTATTCCCTTTTTACTTTGCCTCCTCACCTCCCTATTTGTTCTACAAAAGAAACTAGCATCTACACCTGGCAAGGTGGTTCTTTGGGACATGAGTCCACCATCTTCTCAGTCTGTTGGCTTTCTGAATAAAATTGCTATTCCTTGCCCCAACACCTCACCTCTCAATTTACTGTGCCTGTTATGCAGTGAGCAGTATGTGCTTGGCCTGGGTAACAGTCTCTAAGGTGACAGAGCATAGTACTACATAAAACCACTGATGGCTGTAAGGTCTATCAATTCAGTTAAGAAATCCCATCCCAGAATCACCACCATGATCCATGTATGACAGAAGGAAATGGACACCCTCCATGGATTTGAATGGTCAGGCCAAGTGATGTGTATTCATTCTAGGAAACAGAGCCATACATACTGTGAAGACCACACTAAGGAAACAAGGGGCCAGCAATTCTACTTCTAGGAGTTTATTCCACTGCTATATTTAGATCATATTCAAAGACATTCTTTATAGCACTGTTTATTATAATAAAGGGAGGAAAGAAGTGTCCATTATGATACTGCTATACAATGGAACAGTCTGATTGCTATAAACATCAATATGAAAACCTGCCCTGAAACATCACTAAAATGAAAAAAAGCAAAGTGCTACAGGACTTAGATACTTGTTTACTAAATCACACTTCTTCTTCCTCCAGGGCACAGAGTTAGACTACATCTCCCAGCCTTCCCTGCGGTTAGTGGGGGCTTGTGACTAAGACTAGCCAATAGAATGTGTGTCAAAGTGATGTCTGTCACTTTCACACCTGGCCCATAAAAATCTCCTCGGTGTTCTCACATCCACATTCCTACAAGTGGGAGTAAAGATGCCAGATGGAAGGAGCCTAAGTCCCCAAGATTCTGCTTAATACAAAGCTGCCAAGAGGCACCACCCAACCAAGATACCACACACTCAACCACCATATGAGTGAGAATCAAAATGTGAAACCACTGTAATGTTGAAGTTATTACAAGAGTCATCTTATAACCTATAACCTGACAAATACAGGTCCCACTTGTGATCTCTAAATAAACACACATGCATGAGCACGTGCATGCACACACACACACATACACATAGATATATCATATGAAAATGTAAAGGTAAATATTAAACCATTAACAGCCGTTACCTCTCAGAAATGGGACTAGAGATCAGGGAAGTAGATAGGGATGCTTTTGCTTTCCACTTTACGCCCCTCTGTGTTTCATGTTTTAGGTTGCTGTTGTTCTACATTTACGGAAAAGGCATTTGTGAAAATCAGAGAGCTACACAAATGTCAACGGTTATCTTAAACAAATCGCCATCTGTCCACAGTCTACAGACCGCCTTATCATATCACTATATAAATAGAATAATGATCTCATTTATAATGTCCTAGTATATCTCAGTCTTTTTATTTTACTTGCAATTTGTTCATTTTGTACATATTAGCTTAAGAATTCATAAAATGAATTTTTTTAACCTTTTAGCTTTTATTCTGATTTTTACTTATATTTACACCCAGAAGGAAAAGACATGGCACACTGTAGAGTGGTTAAGTTCTGTTTTCAATAAGTAAAACATCTGTGAATTTCAGGTATATTCCATTTCTCCTATCTTACATGAATAGAAAAATCACTTGTAATTGAATGCTTTACCTTTTCCATCAAAATTTGCAGTAACTTTAAAAATATTCACTTCAGGGAGTTCCCATCATGGCACAGCAGAAACGAATCTGACTAGGAACCATGAGGTTGCAGGTTCGATGCCTGGCCTTGCTCAGCGGGTTAAGGATCCAGCATTGCCATGAGCTGTGGTGTAGGTCGCAGACACAGCTGGCATTGCTGTGGCTATGGCAGAGGCCAGCAGCTATAGCTCAGATTAGACCCCTAGCCTGGGAACCCCCATATGCCATGGGTGCAGCCCTAAAAAAAAGACAAATAAATAAATAAATATTCACTTCGCCTTCTTTGTGTTTTTTCAATTTCTCCAGATCATTTTTCCATCTAGAGTCTTTTGGGGGAAGGGTGAATAGAATACTACCAGAACGAAGTCATCCTTTATAATGTTTTATTCCAACTATTAAAAAATATAAATTATAGAATCTTTTAAATCTTTGAACCTTTCAGGTTTGCCTGAGTATCTTCTAACTAGCAGGCAAAGTTTGGTTAATATATTCCTTTACTTATTTTCAAGAATTTAAATATATAAGCAAGATTCCAGATTGACACATCCTCATCTCCTTATTTATACTGAATATACATGACTTTATTTCTAATGGAAAGTTCTTGGTTATTCCTACTACTCCTATGTGCTTGCATCAGAACATGAACTCTGAAAAAGAAGGACAATATTTGAATAATTGCTACAGGTTTTAAAAATCACAACCAATTATTACTCAGCCATAAAAAAGAACGAAATAATACCATATGCAGCCACATGGATGGAACTAGAGATTATCATACTAAGTGAAGTTAGTCAGACAGTGAAAGACAAACATCATATGATATCAATTATATGTGGAATCTAAAAAAGGATAGTGGTACAGTGGTTAATGAATCCAACTAGGAACCATGAGGTTGCGGGTTTGATCCCTGGCCTTGCTTGGTGGTTAAGGATCTGGCGGTGCCGTGAGCTGTGGTGTAAGCTGCAGTCGTGGCTCAGATCCCGCGTTGCTGTGGCTCTGGCATAAGCTGGTGGCTACAGCTCTAATTAGACCCCTAGCCTGGGAACCTCCATATGCCTCAGGTGCGGCCCTAGAAAAGGCAAAAATAAATTAATTAATTAATTAATTAAAATAAGTTAAAAAAGGATACATTCCCACGAACAGTGCAGGAGGGTTCCCTTTTCTCCACACCCTCTCCAGCATTTGTTATTTGTGGACTTACTAATGACGGCCATTCTGATTGGTGTGAGGCGGTACCTCATGGTAGTTTTGATTTGCATTTCTCTAATAATCAGAGAAGCTAAGCATTTTTTCATGTGCTTTTTGACCATCTGTACATCTTCTTTGGAGAAATGTCTATTCAGGTCTTTTGCCCATTTTTCAACAATTGGGTTGTTGGCTTTTTTGCTGTTGAATTGTATAAGTTGTTTGTAAATTTTAGAGATTAAGCCCTTGTCAGTTGCATTATTTGAAACTATTTTCTCCCATTCTGTATGTTGTCTTTTTGTTTTATTTTTGGCTTCCTTTGCTAAGCAAAAGCTTATCCGTTTGATGAGGTCCCATTGGTTTATTTTTGCTTTTATTTCTGTTGCTTTGGGAGACTGACCTGAGAAAACATTTGTAAGGTTGATGTCAGAGAATGCTTCACATATGGAATGTAAGTTGGTATAACCAGTATGAAAAACAGTTTGGAGATACTTTATAAAACTGTATATAGAACTACCATATGACCCAGAAATCCCACTCTTGGGCATATATCTGGAAAAAACCTTCCCTGAAAAAGACACATGCACCCACATGTTCACTGCAGCACTATTCACAATAGCCAAGACATGGAAACAACCTAAATGTCCATCGACAGATGATTGGATTAGGAAGATGTGGTGTGTATGTGTGTGTGTGTGTGTGTGTGTGTCTGTGTGTGTGTGTGTATACAATAGAATACTACTCAGCCCTTAAAAAAGAACAAAATAATGCCACTTGCAGCAACATGGATGGAACTAGAGACTCTCATCCTGAGTGAAGTAAGTCAGAAAGAGAAAGACAAATACCATATGATATCACTTATATATGGAATCTAATATACAGCACAAATGAACCTTTCCACAGCAAAGAAAATCATGGACTTGGAGAATAGACTTGTAGTTGCCAACAGGAAGCGGGACGGAGTGGGATGGATTGGGAACTTGGGCTTAATAGATGCAGACTATTGCCTTTGGAATGGACAGGCAATGAGATCCTGCTGTATAGCACTGGGAACTATGTCTAGTCACTTATGATGGAGCATAATGTGAGAAAAAATAATGTATACATGTATGTGTAACTGGGTCACCATGCTGTACAGTAGAAAACTGACAGAACACTGTAAACCAGCTATAAGGAAAAAAAATTTTCTAAAAAGGATGCAAATGAACTTATTTACAAAACAGAAACAGACTCTGTTTTGTAAAAACAGAGTAACCTTAACTTAAAAAAGAGTAACCTTAAAAATTTAAGGTTACCAAAGGGGACAGCATGGGGGGTAGACTGGGGGGTTGGCAATATTCATACTGAGGTATATGGAATGACTGGTCAATAGGGACCTGCTGTATAACACAGAGAACTCTACCCAATATTCTGTGATAACCTCTATGGGAAAAGAATATGAAAGAGAATGGATATGTGTATGTGTACAACTGAATCACTTTGCTGTACAACAGAAATCATCACAACCTTGTGAATGAACTATACTTCAATAAAACTTTAAAAAACGAAAAAAATCACAGACACAAAATATTGAACAAATGAGTGTTTAATTATAAAATATCTAAAATAAAGCACATCATTTCTCTTAAAATTAAACAGTATTGATTTGAAAGTTATATATCCACTAAATCTATAGTGAAATTCACATGCTAGCTTTAAAAAATCTCCTAAGGCCCTGACAGGAACAAACTCCTATGCACTGGAAACAGAACACCAGTCACATAAATGTCAACACTGGAATCTGGTGGTTGAGCTATACCTAAGTGCTCAAGCTTTTATCCAATCTTGAATTTATATTTTTTTGGTGGAGTTGTTTTATTTTTCCCTAAATAACCATAATTTGGAGTTCCCTTTATGGATCAGCAGAACTAGTATCCATGGGGATGCAAGTTCGATCCCTGGCTCGCTCAGTGGGTTAAAGGATCTGGCATTGCCATCAGCTGTGGTGTAGGTTGCATATGCGACTTGGATACCGAGTTGCTATAGCTGTGGTATAGACCGGCGGCTACAGTTCCAACTGGACCCCTAGCCTGGGAACTTCCATATGACACAGGGTGTGGCCTTAAAAAAAAAAGACACTCTCCCCAAAAAAAAGAACCACAATTCGTGTTCCAGAGTGTACACAGTTCATTTCACTGACTTTAGCACCGCCTCCCTCTTAGCCTCCACTTCTCTCGTTGAATTTCTCCCTGGATGAGAAGATAGTTGGCTCACACATTTCATTCTCTCAACAGGGAAAGTGATTCAGCTTTAAAGGTCAGAAGCCAGGGAGCTCACATGTGACTGGCTCAGATGAGGGTGAAGGAAGGCAAGAGCATCTGCTGAGTGGAGGACGAGGCAGGGGCTGAATACGGGGCTCAAAACACTTGTACAAGTTTGGGATGGACATGATGATCAGAGTGGGCAGAGAGAGCGAGGGAAATGACACAGAGAAAAGCACACAAAGTCTATAGTACAGGTTGATGAAACCACTTTTAAAAACCAGAGTTCCCGCTGTGGCACAATGGGATCGGCGGCATCTCTATAGCACCAGGACACAGGTTCAATCCCCGGCCGGGCACAGTGGGTTAAAGGATCTGGTGTGACCTCAGCTGTGGCATAGGCCGCAACTGCAGCTCAGATCTGGTCCCTGGCCTGGGAACGCCATATACCACAGGGCAGCCAAAAGAAAAGAAAACCAAACAAAAAACTTCTCATTTTCGCAATGACCTTGCAAACAAAGGCCAGAACATGTCACTGCACAGAGTAAACTCCCACAAAGATGCCCCACTGCCCTTAGGACCAAACTTACTCCTTAATGGGCACTGAAGACCTTGGCCCCCGGACCCCTCTGGTTTCTGCATACCAACCCCATCATAGTCCATAAACTAACCATACTCTTTGGTGAGCAGTTACACATGCTGTTCCCTCCAAAGCACTCCTCTCATACACAGCAGGGATTTGTAGTTACCCTCTTAAATTGGACCATATGAAGTCTAGAAAGCATAAGCAAGACACACTAGAAAAAAAAATGTGAAGCTTGTCGCTTGAAGTAGTATTCTGTGGTAGGAGTTAAGCATTTAAATACAGAGCTACCAGCTGGACAGTGCAGAAATGCCCAGTGGAACCTTGCCTGCCTCTCAAGATCAGCAGTCACCCTTTATCCCACCCACTAAAAATATTTTCTTCCCAAGAAGAGTCCTAAACTCACTACAACATCAACTAAAGGATGGGAAATAAGTATCTGACTTCACGGTTCCATTAAAGAAAAGAGGAACCATTTTTACATGTGTAAACTATCAAAATAAAATGATCATTCAATACAAGGGGTTAAAAAAATTTTTTTAAAGAGAGAGATCCAGGAAGGAAGTAGTTTACCTGGAAGTTCTTCCAGACATTTCCCAAGTCTTTAGAGTTAGAGTTATTTTTTTGTTCCCACTCACATACAGAGTGCCTTCTGGAAATCATTACAGGTTTTAAAGGGAAAGGAGTTGTAGTTTTAAGAGTCAGTGACTGAATGGTGATTAAAGCCATGGATGGTCCTGGGGAACAGCACCTAGAGAGTGTCAACGGAACGGAGCAGAAGGCCAAGAAGAAAGCTTTGTGTTGAGATGAAGAATCAGCAAAGTTGACTCACTAAGATGTGATCCTGCAATCCCACTCCTGCAATCTATCCAGAGAAAAACCTACTTCAAAAGATACACACACTCCTATGTTCACTGCAGCACTATTTACAAAATCCAAGACAGGGAAGCAACCTTAACGTCCATCGACAGAGGAATGGATGTGGAAGACATGGTACAAATATACAGTGGAATATTAGCCATAAAAAAAGAATGAAATAATGCCATTTGCAGCAACATGAATGGACCTAGAGATTATCATATTAAGTGAAGTAAGTCAGACAGAGAAAGACAAATACCATGTGATATCACTTATATGTGGAATCCAAAAAAAATGATACAAATAAATTTACAAAACAGAAGGAGACTCACAGACTTCAAAAACAAACTTATGATTACCGAGGGGAAAGGTGAATCGGGGTGGACCGGGGGTTTGGGATTGGCATAGGCACACTGAGGTATATGGAATAGATGGCCAAGGGGACCTGGTGGTGTTAGTACAGGGAACTCTACCCAATATTCTGTGATAATCTATATGGGAAAAGAATCTGAAAAAGAATGGATGTGTGTATACGCATAACTGAATCACTTTGCTGTGAAGCACAAATTATCACAATATCGTAAATCAATTATACTTCAATAAAACTTTCAAAAAATGAAAAAAAAAAGGCTCACCTACTAGAAGGGAAGAAAGTTGGCCAACTAGCCACATGATTCCACTCTGCTTGATTGTTATGTTTCTCTTTGGGATTACTAAACTATTATTCTGAGGATGAGAAGTCTATTTGCTAATCACAGTATGCATAACTCACAGTAAAATATGAGTTAAAATACTCACAATGTATACCTTCAAATATTAACTGGTACACTAAAGAACAGATACCCTTTTAAGTGCTAATGGGATATTTTCTAATATCCAGGTGGCATCCTCTTCCTTTCTCTTCAAAAGATCAGTATGTCTCCTAAACCCTCTACTTCTACTATTCCTGGGCCAGACTCCAGCTGAATACCCCAGTTCTACGGCCAGCACCACCAACAAGGTAGCTTCTGTAGCAAGAGTCATTGGGCCCATGCTAAACAGTTCATTTCCTCCACCTCCAAGTCAACAGCGTTGAGATTTGGCCACATGCAGTCTTCCTGGGGACTGGGTGCCTTGCAGCGACCCCTATGAAAAGACAACACTAAAAGACGAGGGACGCAGTGGCCAGTCAGCCGCAAGGCTCCTTATAGCTCCTCTATGTAGCCATCGTCTATACCAAATGGCATAAAACAAGCTGGCTCATTTTCCCAGCCCATCAAATCTGACCTCAATGGACTACCCTGCCCTAGTCTGCTCACCCTGCCTATCGCTAGGAAGAGCCCTAGTCCAGCTGAGATGACAAGGAAGCCTGAGGATAACATCTGTGCCCTTGACTGAAATTGAGAACCTCTGACTCCTAACGCTTGGACTTTGCAACACTTCCAGTATTTACATCACACACACACACACACACACACACACACACACACACACACACACACACACACAACTTACAATTAAAACTGAATTTTCAGCAAACCATGCTCTCCATTATAACACGAAAGGCGTCTTAGTATTATTCTGTTCTTCTACTTAAAAAAAAAAAAGTTGGTCAGAATCCACACCCAATACATGGATTCTAACATACAGTGTGAAAAATATATCCCTAAGACATACTCCTGAACACTCAGCAACTCCTGAAATCCTCCTAGTTAAAGTAGGAAAAGGGAAATCGAAATAATAAATTTCACTCAGCCCCAATCAAGCATCAATTCTTAATTCCACTTCCCCCCATTCATAAACGGCACTTTAATGCTTAGGCTTCCATCTAATCAAAGACAAGCTCAGGCAGTTTTATTCAAATGCAGATAATTACCCAGGCCCTGAAGTTTTTCTTCCAGTCCTACAGCAAGTGACTAGAAAAATCCACACACAACCCTGGCTAAAAGTCTCTTATCACTCTGACCAAGTCTAGCTCAAAGGCAAATTTTCAGTCTTGTCAATTTTTTTTTAAAAGGAAGTAGGAAGGCAGCAAAATAAAACATCAGAAAAAAAAAATTTGCTTGGAGAGAAGAGAGTTAAACACATTTTTGTACTTCCACAAAATGGACCACTGGTTGCAGTTAAAAAGAGGAAAATAAATCTATAGAGACAGAAAGTAGATTAGTGGTTGCCTGGGGGTGGGAATGCAGAGTGACCGCAAATAGGCCCAGGACTGATGGAAAGATTCTAAAATTGGGTTGTGGTGATAATTGCACAACTCTAAGTTTACTAAAAGTCACTGAATTGTAGCCTTAAAACTAGCAAATTTTAAGTAGAACAGATATAATTATTGCAAATTATATTTCAATAAAGCTGTTTGAAAAAAAATCCAGGTGTGTTAGAGAAGGAAAAACATCCAAGAAAACACATGGTAGTTAAAATAAAGTGTTGGGAGTTCCTATCATGGTGCAGCAGAAACGAATCTGACTAGGAACCATGAGGTTCCAGGTTCGATCCCTGGCCTCGCTCAGTGGGTTAAAGATCCAGCATTGCCGTATGCTGTGGTCTAGGTCGCAGGCATGGCTCAGATCCTGAGTTGTGTGGCTGTGGTGTAGGCCAGCAGCTGTAGCTCCGACTGAACCCCTGGCCTGGGGACTTCCATATGCCACAAGTGTGGCCCTAAAATAAATAAATAAATAAATAAATAAAGTGTAGAATAAAGCGTATGACGTGTTCTCACTTGGATTTTTTGAATGGTTTTACACATTACCGGCATGGACATTTCTGGAAGGGTATCCAAGGAGCCTGATCAAAACAGTGACCTTTGGGAGATGGGTCAGGGGTAAAGAGAGGTTGATTTTGGAGTTCCCATTGTGGCGCATCGGAAACGAATCTGACTAGTATCATGAGGGTGCAGGTTCGATCCCTGGCCACACTCAGTGGGTTAAGGATTCAGTGCTGCCCTGAGCTGCGGTGTAGGGTGCAGACATAGTTCAGATTCCCACATTGCTGTGGCTGTGGTATAGGCTGGCAGCTGCAGCTCTGATTCAACCCCTAGCCTGGGAACTTCCACATGCTTTGGGTGTAGCCCTGAAAAGCAAAATAAAGAGAGAGAGAGAGAGAGTCTGATTTTAACTGTATATCCCTTCGTACTGCTTGATATCTTTTGCCTTGACCATGCTTTATTTTTCATAAGTATGAAAGGAAGATGGTGAGAAGCCCTCAGTAGCGATACTTCTACAGTTGTCCCATGTGAACTGAGGTGCTAGTTCACATTGTCTTTTCAGGGAGGGGCTCCTTTGGTCCTTCAGAATTTAATGTTTCTCAGTAGAAGGTTAGGTTAAACAGGAGACGGCCTGGATACTAGTCAGCTTCGTAACCTGCTGAGCCACAATGGGAACCCCTATTTTGTTTTTTATAAGGGCAGCATTATTGAGACATAATTCACATACCATAAAAATTCATCCTTGGAGTTCCCATCGTGGCACAGTGATTAACGAATCCGACTAGGAACCATGAGGTTGAGGGTTCGATCCCTGCCCTTGCTCAGTGGGTCAGGGTTCCGGCGTTGCCGTGAGCTGTGGAGTAGGTCGCAGACACGGCTCGGATCCTGCGTTGCTGTGACTCTGGCGTAGGCTGGCAGCTGCAGCTCCATTTGACCCCTAGCCCGGGAACCTCCATATGCCACAAGAAGCGGCCCAAGAAATGGCAAAAAGACAAAAAAAAAAAAAAATTTCATCCTTTAAAAGGGTACAATTCAGTAGTTATAGAATACATGAGGTGTGAAACTATCGCCATGACCTAATTTTAGAACATTCCGTCACCCCAAAAAGAAACAACCCTGTACCCATTTGCATCTAGGAGAGTGCTTTTATGAAAAAAAAAAAAAGTTTTTTTTTTTCAGTTTCAGACTTGTAAACTTTAGAACACTTAAGATTATAAAACACTCATGTTATCCAAAAACAGGATGTAGTATATAATTATTATACTACAGTTAATAATTATCCACTGTGGGGTATATGTAACTTAAAGGGCAGAGGAAAAAGTTTCCCTTGGGGGAAAAATTCAGGACAACTATTAAAATGGGTATTTAAATAGAGTCTCATAGTTTACAAAATACACTCAAATACATGGATTTTTTTCTATCTTCCCAGGCATCCAGACAGGTATATAGGGCATTTACAAGTGGGGAACTTGAAGTTCAGGGGTGCACACCTGACCCACACAGTCACCCAGGCAGGCCCCCCCCCCCAGTCCAGCTCTTCTGACTCTGTCTCTTTCCTGGACCCACACTTTCTCCACTCTTGCACTCCAGGTTGGGGGGAAGTGCATGGCCAGTGCAAGGAGCAGGATCTGTGTGACCATTAATCAATTCCAATTTCATATTTGCCTGGAAAAAGGAAAAGAAAGAAAGCCTACTGATACTCACAACACAACAAAACATGCCTTTGTTTTCTGCGGAGGCCCTGGAGATTTTGTTAGCACTGGTTCAGCTGTGATGCGTGTGCGCACATGCGCACGCACGCACGCGCGTGCGCACACACACACACACGCACACACACGAATGGTTCGATGGCCTCTGTAAATGCTTTTTCTTTGTTTAGCAGGGAGAACATGAAGACTCTCCAAAGCCCACGTCCTGGGCTATCCTGAAGTCACCCCGCAAGCACAAGTGGGGCCTGACTGACAAGGAGAAGCACCAAATGGGTGACAAGATGGGTTAGAATAAGACACTTTTAATTAAAATGAAGTAAAATTCTAATTACTTAAAATTCTAATTGTCTCCTGAATCACATCATCTCTTACTTGCCAAGTGATTAATAGAACCTGAGCCACTGGGAACACCCAGCCCCAGTTGGTTAACTAGAGAAACAGCTTGCTTTTTCTAGGAACAGGAACTCTTTTTCCAGACAGGAGGTAGTGTTTAGTGGGTTTGCTCATTAAAGTCACTAAGCCTTTAATGGCCTGAAAGAGATTTAACTGTATCTCTGGAAAGTCATTCACTGCCAGTAACAATGGCTATGGCTTCCCTGTGGCTACAGAAAACACTCACAGTGCAGGACACCTAGACACTGCCATGCACTTATACAAACACACACACACACACACACACACACACACACACACACATACCTCTCCCACACTTGCTTTCTTTTTATATGTACTGGTCACACATAGTAACAAATTCTACACAATAACACACAAATAAAATGGTTAGCTGCACTGCCCTCTAGGAAATTAAACATTTCTACTACCCTTTGTTCCTGCACCATTCAAAAACAGAGAAAAGGTGGAGGTGTCAACACGATCCCACCACCTGATGAGGCTGATGCCGGAAAGATGTGACCGGAATCCGGGTTCTTGTTCACGGAGCCGAAGAATGAACTTTGCGAACACACAGGCAGCAAGCAAGCAAGGTCTTTATTATAGGAGAGCAAACAGTTCCCAGGACAGCTGGGAGGGGGAAGAAGAGTCCCCCTCTCTATTGTCCCTTAAGGATTTTTATCCCTTAAAGATGGGGGGGGGGTACCAACGTGGAGTCCAGAAAGATGTAGTTTTCTCCCATTGGCCTTGCTCAGTTACCTATATCAGTCCTTGTCCCATAGGGGTGTTAGGGGTGGAAATGTCCCAGAAGTCTCATGGTTTCTTTGCCCTTTTCTTTCCGTAAACTGAGTCACAGGGGATTAGGGATCAATGTCCATCTGAGGGTAGGTACACTCCTTATAGTAAACAAGGCCTCTGGGGATGTTACTCCCTGGAGCCCTTAAGCCACAAATGTTTAGGGCTTAGACCCTCTGTTTGAGATCCTGCTTCTCCTGAAGGCTGGCTTTACTGAGGAGAAGGGAAGCGGGTAAGAGGATCACCACTCTTACATAAACTTGTAGACTGAGCCTGTGAACTTCCATGTGCCACAGGTGTGGCCCTAAAAAGTAAAAAAAAATAAAATAAAAATAAAAAAATTGTAGATTGATATCATTTCATCTTCTCAACAGCATCGTAGTAATTTGTTGTAATTTACAGGTGGGAGATCTGACATTCCAAGAACTGGATGCTTTCTTCCTAGGTCTTATGTTTCCTAAACGTGGGATCAAGATGCAAACCCAAATCCCAAGTTTACGCTGCGTGACCACGCTCATCAGCTACTGGGAGCCAGAGCAGCTAACTTGGAGGGTGTTGTTCTGTTGCCTCCTGAACTCCTGCTCTCCTCACTTCCCTGGGGAAGGTGCACATGCGATGGTTCTTTCCATTATTCCTCTGCCCTCACTCTCTTATGGGGTTACCGGGAAAAGCACTGGGGGAGGAAGGGAAGGGAAGGGAAGCTTGAGTTCTGCCCAGGACCAATCTGATTGTGCTTTGTCCCCTCTTTTCCCTGACTCTCCCCATTTTTCACATTGTGATGTCTGACCAGAGCAGGCTTCTCCAAGGATAATCAGATCTTTATTACAGTTGGGGACAAGCCCAATCTGAACTAAAGCCTGGCAGAATTACTTCCTAGTTGTTTTTTGGTGTTTTTGGTTGTTTGGTTGGTTTTTGTTTTTTGAATACACGGGTGTTGGATGGGTGAGAATCCCTGACCTGATCTGTGTCTCAGTGAGATTATGGGATGCTGGCCCGTGGGCCTTCATTGCAGCATAAGACAGAATAACCTCAGTGTTAAAGAGCGACCCCATGCAATTTGAACCGAGAGAAAGGAATGAGTAATTCTGGTGAGGGGACAGTCCAGGGCATTCTTATAAAAGATAAGCCGCTTTCATTGGATCTCAGCTTTGAGACTTCTTTTTTTTTTTTTTTTTGTCTTTTTAGGACCGCATATGGAGGTTCCCAGGCTAGGGGTCAAATCGGAGCTGCAGCTGCTGGCCTACACCACAACCACAGACAGGAACGCAAGATCTGAGCCTCTCCTTTGACCTACACCACAGCTCACAGCAACACAGGATCACCGACCCACTGAGCGAGGCCAGGGATCAAACCCGTATCCTCATGGATACTAGTCAGATATGTTTCTGCTGCGCCACAAAGGGAACTTAGTCTATAAGTTTATGTAAGAGTGGTGATCCTCTTATCCGCTTCCCTTCTCCTCAGTGAAGCCAGCCTCCTGGAGAAGCAGGGCCGCAAATGGAGGGTCTAAGCCCTAACATGAGGACCCAGAGTCAAGTCATCTCTGTTTACCTTTGTTGCTACAAATCCCCAAAGAGGCTCTAGGGTCGGGGAGACAATACCCAAATTCACTTAGGTATTGACTTACAGCTCCAATTTTAAAATTTGGTTCCTGTCGAACATATATTTTCTCTTTAACCAGAACTCATTAAAACTGAGCAAAAAGCCACCCATAAGCATATCCTAGGCCATATAACGAATTGTAACCAATTCATATGCTGGTACCCCCACTATACCTTCCTTAGGAGTCTCAGCCATGTGGGTGTGGGTGTGTGTATGTGTGTGTTTCATGCTTCATAATTAACACAATGTCCACCACTTTAAAAGCAACTACTTGACCAATCAACTAGAAATTATTATTTCTAGAACTTACAGGTATCACATAATCCTACTCTGGAAACTAATAAAGAAGAAACATTAAAAAACACGCTAAGGATTAGCTAGTTCAATTTTTGACATCTGTTAAGATTCTAGCACATTCCAGTATGAGGCACCAAAACAGACAAAAAGAAGCAAAACGCTTTTCAAAAGAATGTTATCTTCTCACACTATTCACGAAATACAAAGATTACATTTTTTATTTAACTTTTTAAATTGACAAGAATTCAGAAAGCTTGGAAAATAGAGGCTGAGGTTGGGGGCAGGGGGGAGGAAATCACTATGATTCTACCAGCCTAACACAAACACCATTTCCAGCTATTCTACTTTTTCTTGTAGTTGGCAGTCGCTGTACATTCAATTTTGTATTCTGTTTTTTTTTTCATTTAACATAAGAGCATAAACATTTTCCTATGACACATAGCCTTTAGAGTTGTTTTTAGTGGCTCCATCAAATCGATCAGCTGTGATGTATTTCTTTTTATTGAAGTATAGTTGATTTACAATTTGTGTTAATTTCTGCTGTGCAGCTAAGTGATTCAGTTTTATACGCACACACACACATATATATATATATACACACACACACTTTTTTTGGCTTTTTAGGGCTGCTCCTGAAGTATATGGAGGTTCCCAGGCTAGAAGTTGAATTGGAGCAGCAGCTGCAGGCCCACGCCACAGTCACAGCAACATGGGATCCAAGACACACCTGCAAACTACACCACACCTCATACCAACGCCAGATCCTTAACGCACTGAACAAGGCCAGGGATCAAACCCTCATCCTCATGTCAGGTTATAACCCACTAAGCCACAATAGGAACTTCTATATACACTTTTTTATATTATTTTCCATTATGGTTTATCATATGACACTGAGTATAGTTCTCTGTGCTATAAGTAGGCCATTGCTGTTTAACCTCTCCATGTATAATAGCTTACATGTGTTAACCCCAACCTCCCACTCCACCCCTCCCTCGACACCCTCCCCCCCTGGCAACCACAAGTCTGTTCTCCTTATCCGTGACTCTGTTTCTGTTTCATAGATAGATTAATTTGTGTCATATTTTAGATTCCACTATCACATATAAGTGATATCCTATATATTTGTCTTTCGCTTTCTGACTTATTTCACTTAGTATGAGAATCTCTAGTTGCATGTTTCTGTGAATGGCATTATTTTGCTCTTTTTACGGCTGAGTAGTATTCCACTGTATATATGTATCACATTTTTTTATCCATACATTTGTTGATGGGCATTTGAGTTATTTCCATGTCTTGGCTATTGTGAATAGCACTGCTATAAACATAGGGGTACAAGTATCTTTATGAATTATAGTTTTGTCTGGATATATACCCAGGAGTGGGACTGCTAGATCATATGGTAGCTCTAACCTTAGTTTCTGAGGAACCTTCATACTGTTTTTGGTAGTGGCTGTACCAACATACATTCCCACCAATGACATAGGACAGTTCACATTTCACTACATCCTCTGCAGCATTTGTTATTTGTAGAGTTTTTAATGAGAGCCACTGTGACCAGGGTGAGGTGGTAAGACATTTTTAAACAATCACAAAAGCCATAATTACTTCATTTGTCAGTTAATCTGTAGGGTGAAATCCATATAAAAGACTTTGAAATTTAAATTACAAGTAACATTTTTTAATCGGCTTTAAAAAAAATTCACGATATAATCAGAACCAAACCAAGGCAGTCATGCTTCTTCAAATGAAAGTAATCCTTCTCAGGCAAATGTATATTTTCCTATTTTTTTCTTTTCTCTACTATGAAAAATCCCATGATAGTATTTTGAAAAATTAGTAAGTAAATTACAATTTAATTTTACCAAAATACAAAGCTAGAATTTTGCACCAGGAAGCCAATTCTGACTATAATAATACAGTGCTTAAAAAAATGCTCAACAGTTAAGACAGTAGACATATTACAATATGGGAATCCATAAGGAAATTGATCAATATTCATCACAACCAACAGGGCTCTTCAAACTGACTGAGGTCAAATGACCTTTCCTGCCACTCTTCCTGAAGGGCCTGAGTGTCTTGTCACACCGCTGAGACCAGCACCCTCCTCTCTATGGCAACTATATTAAGCTGAACTCTACAAGGCCTTTAGATTCCTCCCCTTACATTAAATATTTATTAGATTTCAGAAGAGCGTCTTCTTGGGGAAGTTGTAAGACGACTCAGAGCCTACCGTTCTTCCTTCAAAAACATTCTTTCAGAGTTCCTGTTGTGGCTTAGTGGTAATGAACCTGACTAGTATCCATGAGGATGTGGGTTCTCACTCATTGGATTAAGGATCCAGTGTTGCCATGAGCTTTGGCATAGGTCTCAGACGTGGTTCGGATCCTGTGTTGCTGTGACTGTGGCATAGGCTAGCAGCTGTAGTTCCGATTCGACCCCTACACTGGGAATTTGATGCAGCCCTTTAAAAAAAATAAAAAAGAAAAAAAAAGGAAGAAAGAGAAGACAGAAAAAAAAATCTTTCTACCAGATTCACTAAAATGACCCAGCAAGGGGGGCCCACAACTGGTTCCTTCAGTCAGGCATGTGTTAGCATGTCCCTTTAGTGTCTATTTCCTTACATGACATTCAGCACCCATTTTAACCAAACCTAAGGGTTTTCAATTTTTTTAGGTCATCTCAATCCCCTCAAGCACCTCATACAATAAATTGTAACAGGGAAAAAAGTTTAATAATGCACTGTATCTATTTAAAATCTAATAAACCTCTTAGATCTTAGTTGCTTGAAAAGAATTAACATTGCAATGAGTTATTCTGTGGGTTATTGTTTAATTTGTTTCCATACACCCCATGAGGTTCCCATTGAACAACTGTCTCAGGCTCAGCTGAAGTACTCCTGGAGGAGCCTGCCGTGTATTTGGGAAGCCCTCATGTTAAAATGAGCACAAATTTTGTTGTAATTCATTAGGGTATTTTCACATCCCAAAACAGAAGTGAAAAGTAGGTAGTACTCAGGTTTCCTTAATGACAGAAAAGGTTTTCTTTGCTTGAAAAGGAGATTCTCCCAAGAAGCTCGAAGATACATCAGTGATTTTTTTTTCTTTTTTTTTGTCTTTTGTTGTTGTTATTGTTGTTGTTGTTGTTGTTATTTCTTGGGCCGCTCCCGCGGAATATGGAGGTTCCCAGGCTAGGGGTTGAATCGGAGCTGTAGCCACCGGCCTACGCCAGAGCCACAGCAACACGGGATCCAAGCCGCATCTGCAACCTACACCACAGCTCACAGCAACGCCGGATCATTAACCCACTGAGCAAGGGCAGGGACCGAACCCGCAACCTCATGGTTCCTAGTCGGATTCGTTAATCACTGCGCCACGACGGGAACTCCAGTGATCTTTTTTTTATTATTATTACTTTTTTTGTCTTATTAGGGCTACACCTGTGGCATATGGAGATTCCCAGGTCCCCAGCTCAAATTGGAGCTGAAGCCACCAGCCTACATCATAGCCACAGCAATGTCAGATCCAAGCCGTGTCTGCAACCTACACCATAGTTCACAGCAATGCTGGATCCTTATCCTACTGAGCAAGGTCAGGGATCGAACCTGCGTCCTCATGGGTACTAGTTAGATTCGTTTCCATTGAGCCACCACAGGAACTCCAACATCAATGATCTTGGTTTAAGCCCATTCTGGGGCTGGAAGTGAGTAACAAGAGTAAAGGTTTTGATGGCAAGTGATCTCGGGCCAGCAAGGCAGCTGTCTCCATACAAGTTGGAACACATTTTCATGGGACAGTAGTCTGTGTGCTACAGAATTAGCAGGGAGCTGCCGATATGCAAGAACTTCTTCCTCTGCTTCTTTTTATCCAGGACCTCACTCAATGCATGGCCCACAGTAGGTGCTCAAAGCAGGGGAAGGAGTGACTCTAAGAATCCTAAGCATCTTTCCCCTTCAGAAGAGCTGCACATTATAGGACCACCCCCAGCCACCTCAATCCTGTGACAACGGCATCACGGAGGTTCTGAAAGACTAGGAAAGCCTCATACAGACATCAAATCTTTCAAATATATATGGTATCACTTATATAGGGAATCCTTAAAAAATGATACAAATGGAATTTATTTACAAAACAGAAAGGCTCACAGATTTCAAAAACAAACTTATGGTTACCAAAGGGGAAGGGCAGGGGTGGGGAAGGGATGGACTGGGAGTTTTGGATGGGATATGCACACTGTTGAATATGGAATGACTGGTCAATGGAGACCTGGTGTATATAGCACAGGGAACTCTACTCAATATTCTGTGATAAGCTCCATGGGAAAAGGATCTGGAAAAAGGTGGATATGTGTATATGTAGAACTCAATCACTTTGCTGTACAGCAGAAATTAACACAGCATTGTAAATCAACTACAATAAAACTTTTAAAAATGAAAAAACAAACAAAAAAAAACAAACCAGAGTTCCCGTCGTGGCTCTGTGGTTAATGAACTTGACTAGCATCCATGAGAATGCAGGTTCGATCCATGGCCTCACTCAGTGGGTTAAGGATCTGGCGTTGCTGTGAACTGTGGTGCAGGTCAAAGACGAGGCTAGGATCCTGCATTGCCGGGAGCTGTGGTGTAGGTTGCAGACACGGCTCAGATCCTGTGTTGCTGTGGCTGCTACAGCTCCGATTTGACCCCTGGCCTGGGAACCTCCATATGCCACAGGTGCAGCCCTAAAAATAAAAGAAAAAGAAAAAAAGAAAACTTTCCTTCAAGAAGAGACTGGTTCCTTTATATCTCAACACTTTCACTTGTCCAAGGCAAAGGAGAAAACAGAAACAATTTTCCTGAAGTTGAACTTAAAAGTAATAACCTTTATCCCAAGGTATTCTTCCTGATTTTGGAGGGATAGAAGGGTGTTAGAAAATCTCTTATTTAATTTTAGACATGGCAGCTCTCTGTTGGTTGGTTTTAATGACTTGGCAAAACAAGTACCTGAGGACCCAACATGAGCTCCCCACCCCCAATTTTAACTTCACCAATCTATGAACTCCAAGGTATTAGGAATGGTGGAGCTATGACTTACCTATGACCACAGCCCCACTAATACTTGCCAACTCACCTAACACATGTCACTCACTGCCCAGGACAGAACAGAAAGGAGGAATAACTGGTTTAGAAGATAGAGGGCATGAGGAATGTTGCATTTGCTTATAAATATATAGAGCCTTAAAAACAATGTGTGTTTGTGTGTATGTGTGTATAAAAGCACTTTGCTGTACAGCAGAAATGAAAACTATACATTTCTTAAAAATAATAATAAATAAGTATATAGAGTCTGACCTGGGGAAAGAACATCCAGTGTTGAGAAGTCTAACAATGACTTCACAGATACATCTGGGGAGTTCCCACTGTGGCACAGTGGGTTAAGAACCTGACTGCTACAGCTCTAGTCCCTACAGAGAGGGGCAGGTTCAATCCCTGGTCTGGTGCAGTGGGTTAAAGGATCTGGCATTGCTGCAGCTGCAGCTCAGAATCAGTCCCTGGCGCAGGAACTTCCATATGCTGAGGGTGTGACCATACAATTAAAAATTTTTTTAACTAAAAAAGAAAGAAAGATACATTTGGCCTAAACCCTCTAGAAGCTATGGCAAGCCATTGTTACTAAGGGCAATTATGATTCACCAAGATTATCAAGGGGAAGAAAAACAATTGAGCATCACTGTTTTAGGAAGTGAACAAAAATTGAAAAAGGATTGGCCAGCAGCCTGAAGTTCATTTCAGGCTGAATTTGGAAAGAGCTCAGCCAGCACATTTTTACAGTTTTCCTGGCAATTCTGGCTGAGCCCAAGATTAGAAGGTGCATAAAACAAATAGCCCAGAGCTGGGCATTAAGGCAGTGACCATCATAGACAGTTAGGGGGACATCATCTATTAGAAAAAAATGAAATAAAAACTATACATGTTCAGCAATTTCACTTCTCCTACTATACTAAATTGAACTGCTTGCATAAAACAGGTATTAAAAAAAAAAGATGTTCAGTGCGACATTCATTCATAATAGTTTTTTTTTAAATACTATAATGAACCAAAATGTTCACTAACAAAAATCAAACTAAGGCCTATTTATACTATGGAACACTATGGAGCAGTTAAGAATGAAATGATCCAGGAGTTCCCTTGCGGTCTAGCAGTTAAGGATCAGGCACGTTACTGCTGCAGCTCAGGTTACTGCTATGGCACAGGTTTGATCCCTGAGAACTTCCACTTGCACCAGGTGCAGCCAAAAAAAAAAAAAAAAAAACTGAAATGATTTATATGCACCAGCACGGAAAGCTCTCCACCATCCACAGCACAGAGCTGATGAGAAATATAGACGCATGTATGGTACAATAGCATTTGCTTTTTCAAAACACACACACACACACACACACACACACACACACACACACACACACACACACGGAGTTCCCATCATGGCTCAGCAGTTAATGAACCCGACTAGTATCCATGAGGATAGGGGTTCGACCCCTGACCTCGCTCAGCAGTTAAGAGAATCTGGCGTTGCCATGGGCTGTATGTAGGTCACAGACGCAGCTCAGATCTGGCGTTGCTGGGGCTGCGGCGTAGGCCAGCAGCTGTAGCTCTGATTCAACCCCTAGCCTGGGGACTTCCATATGCCATGGGTGGGGCCCTAAAAAGACCAAAAAAAAAAAAAAAAAGGCACACACACACACACATACATACATATAAGCACAAATCGGTTCTATGGGTGTTCTCCAAGTGTGGTCCCTGGGAGTTCCTGCTGCAGCATAGGGGGTTAAGGATCCAACTGAAGCAGCCTGGTTGCTGCAGAGATGCAGGTTTGATCCCTGGCTCAGCACAGTAGATTAAGGATGTGGCTTGGTTTCAATCCCTGGCCAGGGAACCTCCATATGCCTAGGGTGCAGCCAAAAAAAAAAAAAAATGTGTGGCCCTAAACCAGCAGCATCAGCATCACCCAGGAACTTGCTCAAAATGAAGATTCTCAAGCCTCCCCACAGAAGGACTGAATCAACAATCCAGGTCTGGCAATATGTGTTGAGCAAGTCCTCTAATGCAAGCCAAAGCCAGCAAGCTGCTGGTCTACACGGGTCTATCTGCACATCCCTAAAAAAAGATCTAACAGAATTCACACCAAACTGAGTTCTTTATATTCCCTTCCCCCCCCCCACTTTTTATTTACTTTTTCAGGGCCACACCTGTAGCATATGGAGGTTCCCTGGCTAAGGGTGGAATCGGAGCCACAGCTGCCAGCCCATGCCACAGCCACAGCAATGCTAGATCCTTAACCCACTGATGGAGGCCAGGGATCAAACCTGCATTTTCATGGATCCTAGTTGGGTTTGTTAACCACTGACACATGAAGGGAACTCCCCTACCTCCCTTTTCAAACAAGATTTTATTCATGCATTTGCTCTGTAAGCAAAAGTAAATATTTTTTTTAGATTCTCTTTGTTTTAGTCTTTTTTTTTTTTTTTGGCTGCACGTGGAAGTTTCCAGGCCAGGGATCAAACCTGCACTGCAGTTGCAACCTGTGCCACAGCTGCTGGCAAGGCCAGATCCTTAACCCACTATGCCACAAGGGAACTTCTCAAACATTTTTTTAAAGATACTGCAGGTGGAGGTTGGAGAGTGGTTATTAGCTATGCAACTGCGATGGAGAAAAAGCTGATGGAATGGGAGAACGTGGGGTTCCTAAGAGCCACTGACATGCTGGAGGTCACAAACATCATAAAAAAACAAGCCCAGAAAGAACTGCACTCCTGAAATCTCAACAGAGTTCCTCTGGTCTTACTGGTGCCTCCTGAGGAGAGAGTGCAGCAGAGTCAACTCTAGCAGGATGGACAGCAAACTACCAAAGGAGAAAAAAGATGGAACAATGCAAGCATTGTTTTGGAAAAGCTAAACTTTTATAAAGTCTTTTGTTGTCCTGTTCTATTGATTCTCCAGCATTACACACTGCGGTGGCCAATGCCGCTTGCAGCCTCCCCTGTCATCCTTACATCTGCTGGGACTGTTTGGCAGGTGACAAGAAAGGGTCCTTTGAAATCCAAGTCACAAATCTTAGTGCCCATGTCTAGCCACTATCCCTCTAAGCCTTGATCACCCCCCTTCCAGGGAGTCAGGCCTATAAACAAACACACACACAAACACACATTGTACTTTATTTCTTAACTTGATCATCAGGAGCAAAAGCAACCATTACTGCCAATATTTCTAAAAATAAAATAAACACACAAGCATAGTCAGCAACTCTTTAAAATCAGGTTTATAGAAAGCTGTATATCTAAAAATAGGGTTAGCTATACTTGATTTTCAGTTGAGAGATGGCAGTAAGAGGTGATCTATTAATCCCCATACTGGTGCTGTAAGTCATGCTCTAACCCAGGGATAAAAGTAAGTGGTATTTTATAAAGACTTATAAATTTTCCACTTCTACACTTTTTTAACAATGTGAGAGCTTAACTGATTTGCTATCAAGAGTGCATGCTGTCACTTTTGACACCTGCAACAATTTCAAAAGCCAACATCTAAAACAGCCTAGGTATTCTTACCTTAACCTTGCCACAAAAGATCAAGTAAAAAGTTTCACTCTCTAGAACAAGTACTCTTCAAATTTCACTGAAGAGAAAACGCTGAATAAAAGTACTCTCCCTGCCTCCCCGGGGTTTGGGAACACCAGCTACTCCAGTTTCAAGCTTGATTCTCTTAGATATTGTGAGGTCATCACAACCCACTTGTTCTTTGATACAAGCCAAACCCCCTGCTCAAAGCCACTGCAGAACTACAAAGAAACAGCTGTACACCATTCAGTTTTCTGGGCCATGTTCCTCCATGGTACAGAGAAAAAGAATTTCTTTTTTTAGCCGAAAAGCTAGCCCAGTTCTCCTCCTCATCTCCCATCATTCGGCCCATTATTTTGTCTTCCTTTAACAAGGCTGGATTTTTAGCCATATACATGTAAGAAGCTTGGGTTTCTCACCCAGAGGAGATGAAGCAAAAAAGTGATGTTAGCCTCATGTAATAGAAATACCCAATTAAAGAAAAAGATCTGCCACTACATCAAGGGTAGTGAGAAAAACAGACTTGACTTCTAAAGAGGACAGACTTAAAACTTGAGAAAAGGAGCCTGTCAGGTGTACGCTGTATTATAAGATCATCTTGCAATATGTCTATTGTAATATATCTATGCCTCAGAGTGTTAGGAAGCAGAGGAAGGTAAAAGCAAGGCACAGGTTATAATTACCTTTAGGTCAATATTTGCCAGAGAAGGCCTAGGCGTTTACTGATAAGCAGCTTTCAATGTGAACAAGAGCTTGGCACCTCTCCTGTTTGTTCCATAAAAGAGTACTGCAGCTCTGAGAAGCCGTGCCTTCCTGGCGGTGGGGTGGGGCTTGATAAGCACCTTCTAGAACAGGCATCACTGAATGCCCAGTAACAGTTGGAGAAAGGAAGACAGCAAGCAGTGCCCCTGCCTCCAGGCCACGGCCCCCACCTGGGGAACAGGTGCATCCCAAGCATCTTTTCCCTCCCCCAGCCCTTCTCCATCCCCATCCCCATCCCCTCCACCCAGAGGCAGAGAGCCAACCCGGAGATGAGAGGCCAGCCACAGAGGAGCCTGGCCAGCCCACCACAGTAACTGACAGAACCACATGGGCAGGAACTAAGGCCACCTGGGCTCAGTGACCCAAGACAGGCAAAGCTCCCAGAGAAGCTGCAATGCTGCTGTGAAAACACTGGCCCTCCTTGTCGCCCAGCCCCACCGAAATGCCCACTGCCTTTCATATCCGAAACTGTGACTGGCAAACCTGGCTTTAAAGCTGATCTCTTGTGTGAAAGATGTCAGGCACAGGCAGGCCTTGGGTTCCCTTTGAACAGAGGAAACCTGACCTCCTGAAGGCCTGCCAAAGAAAGCAGCCTGTGTTTCAAGTAAGAGCTTGTGATTAAGAACCTGAATCCTGACCCAACAGGGTGTGTGCAGGGCGGGGGGGTGGACTAACAGTAGCAAATTAAAAAAATAAGGCCAGCACCTTGCATTAAACTTTCATTAGAATGTGTTTATGTTTCATTAGTAGAGCTGGCCCTTAATTAACAGGCAATATTCAAAGACAAAATGATGCTTTCACAGTAACAAATAAATGTGGGGGAAGAGTGCTTAAGATTACAGAGGTCACTAGGTTTTTCACTAAAAGAAATGTTTTATTACAGTCTATAATTATGTAATATCTTTGAAAAAAAATTTTATTGCTTTGCTTTTTTTACATGTTTCTCCACAAAGACTATAATTAACTTCTGCCAGAAAAAAAAATGATAAAGAATTACTGCAAAGCATAGAAAATTGCTAAACATGTTAGGTACAGCTGCTTTAACAACATAATGCCAGTAACGGAAGGAAATTAATCATGGACATAGCTGCATCCAAAAAGGGGGGAAAATGTATGACACTACACAGGGGCTGCCCACTGTTTCCCACTGAAATAAGCAAGGGTGTGCTGCCTCGGTAGGAAAAACTAATTCCTCAAAGGAAGCTAAGGTTCTATCATGTAGTTGGGCAGGGGTGAGAAGATAGTTTCCTTTCCAGCTCTCTCACCATCCATTGCTGTTCTCTGCAAAACAGCAATCTCAAGTCTGTATTTGCAGACCCAAGGATTTTGCCATACTGCCCTCAAAACATTCCATTCACTTGATGATTCACACGCAATTCACAGTCAAGATTCCTTACATTTGAGACTTGATGTCAGCAAATAAATCAGCTCCATTTAGGCAAAGTTATGTGGGTAGCAAATTCATTTAAGTAAAAGCAAAACAAAAAGAACAAGAGCAATACAACTCAACTCCTGAGTTCTATTTTATGGCCCCAAATGGGGAAAAATCAAAAGAGAAAGAAGAAAATGTTAATTAGGTGGAGTAAAAAGACAGGAAAAGAGAGAGAGGCTAAGGAGAGGAGAAAGGAAAAGTGAAGCTGGACAAGAGAAAACTGAGAGCAACAACCATGCACGCAAGCAAACTGAGGGGAATGGACAGACTGACCTGGCATTTGAGGTTTATGCGTCACTTTGGATTTCAGGGAACTATCAAAGTGACCTAGTGCACTTTGCTTTTTGTTTGTTTTTTATATTGAATGAAAGATGCTTTAAATTCTATAATGCTTTGTAATTTTCAAAGTTTTTTTACACATATGTTGTTAACATATATGCACCCAAAATAAGAGCACTTCAATATATAAGGCAAATGCTAACTGCCATGAAAGGAGGAATTGACCATAACATAACAGCAGTGGGGGATATTAACACTCCACTTATATTGATGGATAGATCATCTAGATAGAAAATCAAGAAGGAAACACAGGTCTTAAATGACACATTAGACCAGATGGACTTAACTGATAGTTACAGATCATTCCATCTGAAAGCAGCAGCAAACACATTCTTCTCAAGTGCACATGGAACATTCTCCAGGATAGATCACATGCTGGACCACAAAGCAAGCCTCAGTAAATTTAAGAAAACTGAAATCATAGCAAGCATCTTTTCTACCCACAACACTATCAGATTAGATATCAACTACAAGAAAAAAACTAAAAAATACAAACATATAGCAGCTAAACAATATGTTACTAAACAACCAACAGATCATTTAAGAAATCAAAGAGGAAATTAAAAATACCTAGAGAGAAACAACAATGAAAACACAATGATCCAAAACCAATGGGACAGAGGAAAAGCAGTTCTAAGAGGGAAGTTTATAGCAATACAATCTTACCTCAGGAAACAAGAAAAATCTCTGACTCCCTAGCCTTACACCTAAAGCAACTAGATAAAGAACAACAAACAAAACCCAAAGTTAGTAGAAGGAAAGAAATCATAAAGATCAGAGCAAAAATAAATAAAATAAAAATGAAGAAAACAATACAAAAAGATCAATGAAACTTAAAGCTAGTTCTTTGAAAAGCTCAACAAAATCAATAAACCTTTAGCCAGACTCATCAAGAAAAAAAGGTAGAGGGGTCAAATCAATAAAACTAGGAATATAAAAGTGACATTACAACGGACACCACAGAAATACAAAGGATGGTAAGAAATGACTGCAAGAAACTACAGGCCAATAAAATGGACAACCTAGGAGAAATGGACAAATTATTACACGGGTACAATCTTTTAAGACTGAACCAGGAATAAATAGAAAATATGAATAGACCAATCACGAGCACTGAAATTGAAACTGCGATTTTAAAACTTTCAACAAACAGAAAAGTCTAGGACCAGATGGCTTCTCAGGCAAATTCTATCAAACATTTGGAATAGAGTTTTAACACCTATCCTTCTGAAACTATTCCAAAAATTTCAAAGGAAAGAACACTCCCAAACACATTTTCTGAGGCTGCTATCACCCTGATACCAAAACCAGACAAAGACAGAGCAAAGTAAGAAAATTATATGCCAATTTCACTGGTGAACACACACACACACAAATCTCAACAAAATACTAGCAAACTGAATCCAACAATACATTATATGGACCATATACCATGATCATGTAAATTTATCCCAGAGTTGCAAGGATTTTTTTCAATATCCACAAATCAATCAGTGTGATACATCACATTAACAAATTGAAGGATAAAAATCACATGATCATTTATGATCACATGATGCAGTAAAACCTTTTCATAAAATTCAATACCCATCTATGATAAAAACTCTCCAGAAAGTGGGCATAGAAGGAACCTACCTCAACATAACAAAGGCCAGATATGACAAACCTACAGATAACATCATACTCAACAGTAAAAAGCTGAAAGCATTTCCTCTAAGCTCAGCAACAAGGCAAGGATATCTAGTCTCATCACTTTTATATTCAACATAGTTTTGGAAGTCCTAGCCACAGCACACAGAGAAAAAAAAGAAATAAAAGGAATCCAAGTTGGAAAAGAAGTAAAACTGTCATGGTCTGCAGATGACATGATAGCATACGTAGAAAATCCTAAAATGCTATCAGAAAACTACTAAAGCTCATCAAAGAATCAGATAAAGTTGCAGGATACAAAATTAATACACAGAAATCTCTTGCATTCCTATACACTAGCAATAGTAGATCAGAAAGAGAAATTAAAGATACAATTTCATGAATATCACATTAAAAAGAATAAAATACTGGAGTTTTGTCATGGCTCAGCAGTAACAAACCCAACTAGGGATGCAGGTTCGGTCCCTGGCCTCGATCAGTGGGTTAAGGATCCAGCATTGCCCTGAGGTGTGGTGTAGGTCATAGATGCAGCTCAGATCCTCCATTGCTGTCGCTGTGGCAAAGGCCAGCAGCTGCAGCTCTGATTCAGCCCCTAGCCTGTGAACCTTCATACGCCGCAGGTGCAGCCACAAAAATTTTTTTCTAAAAAAAGACAGCAGAGTAAAAAAAAAAAAATTAACATGCCAAGTCTCATATAATCCTAAAATATCCTCCCCCGCACCTCTCTCCCATTCCCTCTCCCCACTGGAAACCACTAGTTGTTCTCTTTATCTGTGAGTCTGCTTCTTTTTTGTTATATTCACTAGTTTGTTGTATTTTTTAGATTCCACATATAAGTGATAACCATACAATATTTGTCTTTCTCTGTCTGACTTATTTCACTTAGCATAATGCCCTCCAAGTCCATCATGCAAATGGCAAATTTTCCTTCTTTTTTATGGCTGAGTAGTATTCCACTGCATATCTACACCACATCCTCCTTATCCATTCACTTCTTGATGGACACTTAGGTTGCTTCCACACCTTGCCAATTATAAATAATGCTGCTATGAACACTGAATACCCAGTGTGCCCTGAAAGGTTGGTCTTTTCATCAGAGGTCACCGCTTTTCAAATTTAACATCTACAGTTGCCACTGTGAAGAGAATAATAAAATTTGGACAAAGTCATCAGACCTTCATGAGCAGCTGTGACTACAGCCCCAGCCAGAGGCCACCTGCAGGGCCACAAGGTTCCCAGAACTGAAGTTCTTTCTCAGGACTAAAAAGAGGTAGGAAGTTTGGGAAGGGATTGTAATGCTGGGAAGAAACAAAAGCCCCTAAACCAAGAGAAATCTGCCATGTTATCTTTACTATTAGTCAAAAATCTTCACTGAATTCCTGAAGCAGTGAGCCGTAAATAGCCAACCCATGAAAAACCACCAAGAGAACCACCTGGAAAGTCAAACAATGACCAGAGGAGAACAGCTAGCTGACTCTCCAGTGTGGGGACTGTCACTCTGGAAGGATTTCTGGAGTCATTTCTCAAGAGACTATCTGACCGAATCAGATGCTGCATAAATCAATCCTGTAGCCAAGACATTCCATGATGAAAATAGGGTGCTCATGATGTTAGGTCTACCCTGAGAAATCACTGGTTTAAAAAAAAAAATTACAGCTTTACAGTGATACGGCTAATGTGACCTCGAGGCTAAATTGCTCCTCTGGCCCTCATCCCTCCCAAAAAATGTATAATGCTTTCATTTCACAGATATTTAATAAGCACTTATTCTCTTCAAGGCTCTTACACATTAAAGTGAATTACTGCTTACAGCCTTGAGCTCCTTGAAGGTCAAACTCGGAGAGGACTATTAAAATACATTTTGCATTAAAAGCATCTTAACTAAAACCAGTGACATATACAGGAATAGCAAATCCAGTTCCTCTCCCTTGCCTAGCTTTCTTCTCTCATTTCACCAACCTGCACAAAGGTCAAACCAGCATCCTTTCTGGGCTCAAAAAAAAAAAACAAAACAAAAAAAAACAGGACTTTCTGTCGTGGCTCAATGGGAACAAATCTGACTAGCATCCATGAGGATGCAGGTTTGATCCCTGGCCTCAGTCAATGGGCTAAGGATCCAGTGTTGCCATGAGCTATGGTGTAGGTTGCAGATGTGGCTCAGATCTGACGTTGCTGTGGCTGTGGCGAAGGCCAGCAGCTACAGCTCTGATTTGACCCCTGGCCTGGGAACTTGCATATGCTGCAGGTGTGTCCCTATAAAAAGAAAAGAAAAAACCCAAAAAACAAAAAACAACACTCCACACAGGCAAGCGAATCACCAATGTAATTTCCTCTTAAAAACACTACCTGGCTTCTCAAAAGAGTAATTTCTCAGTGTGTGTTTGTGTGTTTGTATGTGTGTGTGTTTCTTACCACATTTGACCATTCTCATAAAACCCATGCATGCATTTATTGGGCACACCCTCTTCCCAACAAAACTGGATTCGAACTCTCCTCTCCTTGCATCTGGGCTGGCCCTTGTGACACATGTCTAACTAACAAAAGCAATGCCACATGCCTTCAAGGCTAGGTCATACAAAGCTACATGACCTCTGCCAGCCTCTCTCTTAGGACCGATAAGTTGGGAGCCCTGGGGTCACACATAAGAAGCCCAGGGAGGAGTTCCCATTGTGGCTCAGCAAGTTAAGAACCCAACATAGTGTCCATAAGGATGCAGGTTCGATCTCTGGCCTTGCTCAGTGGGTTAAGGATCTGGCATTGCTGCAAGCTACAGTATAGTTCACAGATATGGCATAGATCTGGTATTGCTGTGGCTATGGCATAGGCCGGCAGCTGCAGCTCTGATTCGACCCCTGACCTGGGAACTGTCATATGCTGCAGGTGTGGCCCTAAAAAGGAACAAGAAGAAGCCCGAGCATCCTCAGTCTGCGTGTTGTTGGGTCCACAGCATGGTCTCCAGCTAAAAACAGTACTCAGCACAGGTAAGCAAATGAGCATCCTCAAACAGGTCGTGCTGTTTTCACTGGAGACCATGCGGATTGAGTCAGGAGCCCAAGGAGCCCCAGCTGCTGGTGTCTTCCTAGCCCAGCTGCCCCCTGTGTGAGTAAGCCTTCTAATGAGCCCAGCCTCAGCTTTAAGCCTCCCGGCTGCACTGAGTGGAGCAGTGACAAGCTGTCTCCATCAAGTCCTGCCCAAAGTATGGATTTGCAAGCATAAAAAATGCTGTTGTTTTAACCCACTAGGTTTGGGGGTGGTTTGCTGTGCAGCCTCGGACAACTGGAACAGACCTCAGGCATGACACACACCAAATGAAACTCACTCTTTCTTCCTTGCATCTGCTCTCCTTCCTATTTCTCATGGTCTGATGCTCTTCTTTATCCTCAGATCCTCTCTCCCCCGCATCTGACCTGTTCTACCCAAAATTCTATTGGGAATTTAGCACCCCACCCCTGGTGGGGAACATGGTGATCCTCCTACCTGGTTTGCTAATACCTTTGACACAGGTGCCAAAATGCTACTCTAAAACTAAACTCCCGCCTGCCCATCAGAACCCAGTCCTGATTCCTGATCCTGGCACCCCTGGTGACCACCTTGATCTCCTGCCACAGGGGATTTCTGAGGGTGGCAAGCCTCTCTTTGCCTTTCATGCCACTGCACCTTTGCACATGCTGAAACTTCTTCCCAAATTCCCTTCCTCACCTTTCCTTCTCTCACCTCTTAACTAGATTCCCACTTAGCATTCAAGTCCAAGTTCAAAGGTCACCTGCTGTGAGAGTCTTTTTCCCAATGACTAGCTGAAGATGCTTGCTTCCTCCTCAGCCAGTGATGCAGTCGAGCTGCATGTGTGTTTCTCCAGCCTGGCCTGTGAACCTCAAGGTAGGCATCATTTCATATTTGTCTCTAAATAAAGGAAATTTTAATCTGAATTGCGAACCACTGAATTAGCTAATATTCAGTTTCTGAATAAGGCTCTACTGCAGCCCAGTGCTAGTCATGGGTTTTTACTTAATTTTTGCAAATAGCTGAGGTATTATCAGCCTCAAAGAGGCCAAGAGGCCTATCCAATGTCTCCTAACCGGAAAAAGATGAAGTCAAATTTTGAACCCAGATGTAAGTTCAGGGCCAGCATTCTTTGCCTTGAGCATTTTCAATTAGTTCTGGTGCACGAGGACAGACGTAGGGCCATATTCTGGTGTAGACAGAGGTCCTAGTGCTTCCTTTCCATGGTTGTTACCATTGCATGGCACACTTTTGAACAGCTTTGAATGGAAAAGAGATGATATACAACTTTTAGGTAGTATAACATGGCGCATAAGGACATGAATTCTATAGCCAAATATTTTAGATTTAAAAGCCAGCTCTGGGAGTTTCTGCTGTGGCTCAGAGAGTTACAAACCCAAACGGCATCCATGAGGATGAGGATTTGATCCCTGATCTCACTCTGTGGATTAAGGATCTGGCAATGCCTTGAGTGGTGGTGTAGGTCACAGATGCAGCTCAGATCTTGGGTTACTGTGCCTGTGGCACAGGCCAGCAGCTGAAGCTCCAACTTGACCCCTAGCCTGGGAACTTCCATATGCTGTAGGTGCAGCCCTAAAAAGCAAATACTAATAATAATAATAAAATAAAAGCCAGCTCTGGCACAATGGGATTAGAAGCATCTTGGGAGCACTGGGACACAGGTTCAGTCTCCAGCCTGGTAGGATGGGTTAAGGATCGGGTGTTGCTGCAGCTGCAGCTTAGGATGAAGCTGAGGCTCAGATCTGACCCCTGGCCGAGAACTCCATACACCATGGGGCAGAAAAGTAAAAAAAAGGGGGCCAGCACTGACCGTGACAAGCCATGTGCTTCTTAATGCTCCTTCCATCACTGCTACCATGGCATAGCACCCTGCTGAACAACAGCTTTGAAAGAAAAAGAGAGAGGATCTAGAACTTTGAGGTAGTATAATATCCTACCTAAAGGATGTATAAGGACGTGGTGCATAAGGACGTGAACTCTATAGCCAAATATTTCAAAGTTAAAGGCCAGCTCTGTGACAAGCTGCATGCCCCTGGAGAAGTTATTACTTTCACATCATGTTTCTTCATTTGTAAAGCAAGGCTATTAGGAGGGTGGCTCACAGGTTGGTTATAGAAATTGTCAAAATGAAACATGTAAAGCACTAAGAACAGAACTTGGTATATAGAGAAGATCCAGCAGATGTTGCTGTTGTTGGTATTACTGGTAGTAGCGGTATTTCTAAGTGACCCAGTAAAACCCCAGCTGGAAAACTTAGGTAATCATACTGCAGGGCTCGAAGCAGTGACTTTTTGGATTCTAATTTTGTTTTAAGTAGTCGGAAGGAAAACATTTCTAAGAAGTTTGAAGCGTCCCTGGCCCTTTACAGGGGTTTGCAAATGCGGTTTGTTTGTTCATTTATTTATTTATTTTATCTTTTTAGGGTCGCATCCCAGGCATATGGAGGTTCCCAAGCCAGGGGTAGAATGAATCAGAGCTGTAGCTGCTGGCCTGTGACACAGCCACAGCCACGCCAGATCCGAGCCACATCTGCAACCCACACCAGAGCTCACAGCCACACCAGATCCTTAACCCACTGAGCGAGGCCAGGGATCGAATCTGTGTCTTCATGGATAGTAATCAGATTTGTTTCCACTGAGCCACAACAGTCACTCTGTAAATGTCCTTTAAATGGTCCTTGGCCTCCAGGTTATGCTGTTAGAGACAAGAGGTGTGGGACCAAGTTTTTGTAACACTCTCCACATCCAGCAGAATATCTATGGGGAAGCCGTGATCACCCCGCTTCCATTTCCTCACACATCAAATAAAAATGATGCCGGTCCTACTGTCCTTAGAGATCGAAATGAAATTATATGAATAAAAATTAGAAAGAGTGCTGCTAAAGCCAGGAGGCATCATCATCATTATTCTGGCTGCTAATAAAGTGATACACCGAGAGTGATACAGTCAGTATGCACCAAAATGGAAAGTTGGTCATCACTTTGCTAAAAGCCCCAACCAATCAAAATGTTTGCCTTTACTCTTCTTTACATAATTTTCATTCTGGTTCGCTGGTAGCAAACCCTTTCTACCACTGCCAACAAACCCGCTGCCCTTCTCAATTGCATTCAAAGAAAACTTCTAAGCAAAAAAACCAACAACCTAAGTGAAAAATGGGCAAAAGACCTGAATAGACATTTCTCCAAAGAAGATAGACAAATGGCCAACAAGCACATGAAAAAAGGCTCACCATCCCCAATGATTAGAGAAAAGCAAATCAAAACTACTATGTGGAGTTCCCGTCGTGGCGCAGTGGTTAACAAATCCGACTAGGAACCATGAGGTTGCGGGTTCGGTCCCTGCCCTTGCTCAGTGGGTTAACGATCCAGCGTTGCCGTGAGCTGTGGTGTAGGTTGCAGACGAGGCTCGGATCCTGCGTTGCTGTGGCTCTGGCGTAGGCCAGTGGCTACAGCTCCGATTAGACCCCAGCCTGGGAACCTCCATATGCCGCGGGAGCGGCCCAAGAAATAGCAAAAAGACAACAACAACAAAAAAAAAACTACTATGAGGTACCACCTCACACCTGTCAGAATGGCCATCATTAACAAGTCAACAAATAACAAGTGCTGGAGAGGGTGTGGAGAAAAGGGTATCCTCCCACACTGTTGGTGGGAATGTAAATTGGTACAACCACTATGGAAAACAGTATGAAGGTACTTTAGGAAACCAAATATAGAACCCAGCAATCCCACTCTTGGGCATATATCTGGACAAAACTTTCCTTGAAAAAGATACACTCAGAACTATTCACAATAGCCAAGACATGGAAACAACTTAAATGTCCATACACAGATGAATGGATTAAGAAGATGTGGTACGTACACACAATGGAATACTACTCAGCCATGAAAAAGAACAAAATAATGCCATTTGCAACAGCATGGATGGAACTAGAAACTCTCATACTAAGTGAAGAAGTCAGAAAGAGAAAGACAAATACTATATGGTGTCACTTATACCTGGAATCTAATAAATGGCACAAATGAACCTTTCCCCAGAAAAGAAACTCCTGGACTTGGAGAACAGACTTGTAGTTGTCAAGGGGGAGGGAGAGGGAGTGGGATGGACTGGGAGTCTGGGGTTAATAGCTGCAAACTATTGCATTTGGAGTGGATAAGCAATGAGATCCTGCTGTATAGCACAGGGAACTATATCTAGTCCCTTGTGATGGAACACGATGGAGGATAATGTGAGAAAAAAATACATATATGTATGACTGGGTCACTTTGCTGTACAATAGAAATTGAAAGAACATTGTAAACCAACTATAATGGAAAAAATAAAAATCATTTTAAAAAAGAACATAAAAACAAAGAAACAAAGAAAACTTCTAAAATGTATCAACACCATCCTTGCCTCCTAAGTTCAGGATACATTAGAAGCCAGTAATAACTAACTTTGAAAAAAAAGCATAGAAAATGTATTTATGAAAGGATTTATTGAGCAACCCAACATCCTTTAGAGAATAAAAATGGAATCAGCACTGTCTCTTCCTCCATCTGTAACTGTATACACACACACTCATGTTATATACTTGGGAAGTAAAATGCCAATTTGACTTCTATTTACAGATCAGAATTTCAGTGATTATATATAAAACTATAAGTACATTTGGAACATATATCCTAGTATCCCTGCCAAATCATTATCTTTCCCTAATTCTTAACCTTTCCATCGAAACCCCTTTAACTCAATGTATGCTGCCAGCCTTTGCCACAGCCACAGCAACACCAGATCCAAGCCGCATCTGCAATATACGCTGTAGCTCACAGCAATGCCAGATCCTTAACCCCCTGAGCGAGGCCAGGGATTGAATCTGCATCTTCATGGATACTTAGTCGGGTTCTTAACCCACTGAGCTACAACAGGAACTCCTAGAAATCTTTCTAATTAATGCATTGCAATAGGATAAATATTTATGGATTATCTACCACATGCACACTCAATTGACGGTTGGAAATACAAACCTAAGAACACTCTCCTGCTGGGAGTTCCCATTGTGGCTCAATAATAACAAACCCAACTACTATCCATAAGGATACGGGTTTGATTCCTGGCCTCGCTCAGTGGGTTAAGGATCCGATGTTGCCCTGAATGGCGGTATAGGTCACAGACGTGGCTCAGATCTGGTATTGCTGTTACTGTGGGGTAGGCCAGCAGCTGCAGCTCCAATTTGACCCCTAGCCTGGGAACTTCTATATGCCACGGGACACTAAAAAAGCACACACACAAAAAAGGAACAGTCTCCTACTGACACTTCATTTCTAGCCAAGTACAGATCCTAGTGGGATGGATAAACCATCTTGAGTCTATAGCCTTATTGATTGCACCATAAGCTCTTTTTCCACACCACAATGCCACCAACAAAGCTCAGAATAATGGGTGAAGTTTTATCCTATTAAGTAAAGTCTTAATCCAAAACGTTTTATATCCTTTTTTAAACTGACATTTCCATTTGCATAGCTGTAACATGAAACACTCACCATGCCTATATGCCAGGGCATGAAAATTAATAGTCTTGCCTAAAACCACTACTTTTAGGATTGATTACAAAAGTGTCTAAAGAGAAGACACAAAGACACAGAGAAGGAAGTATTGAAAGTGACTCAGAGCCGTGCAAGTTAATATAAAAACTGTCACCGAGGAAATACCGCTTGTCATGATGTCTTTTGTTAGCAAAAATGACACAAAAAGACCCACCATAAGCAAAATGAAAATAAAACTAGAATAAATAAATATTTGCCCTAAAACACAAAGGTTTAATATGAACAGAGGGTTGCGGGGTTGGAGGGGAGCAAAGACACTCTAAGATCCCAATTGTGTAAAGTAAGTAACAATCACAAGAGGGGAACACAAATGGCTAAGATCATCTCTAGCCTCTCTAGCAAATTGAGGAATTTTTTAAATATTTTATTTTATTTTTAAATTATTTATTTATTTATTGGTTTTGCCAGTGGCATGAAGAAGTTCCAAGGCCAGGAATTGAACCTGTGCCACAGCAGTGACAATGCCAGATCCTTAACCTGCTGAGCCACCAGGGAACTCCCTAGAGGAATTTTGAATGAAAGGAGATGGCATTTTTTTTACCTATAAGCTTTATAATTCTATTTTTTTCAAGGCAATGACATCTATGCAGAAAAGGAAAACAACCAAGAGTGAAAAGGTAACTTACAGAAAGTAGAAAAATATCTGCAAACCCTCCATCTCATAAGGGCTTAGTAGCCAGAATACATAAAAACTCCTATGACTTGACAGAAAATTAATAATAATAATGATAATCCAGTCATAAAATGGGCAAAAGACTTGAATAGATACTTCTCCAAAGAAGACATACAAATGGCCAACAAGCACATGAAAAGATGCTCCATATCACTAATCACTGGGAAAATACAAAGCATAACCACACTGAGATATTACCTCAGACCAGTTAGGAAGGCCAGTATCGAAAACAGAAAATAGGGAGTTTCTTGGTGGTACAGTGGGTTAAGAATCTGACATTGTCACTGCCATGGTGCAGGTTTGATCCCTGGCCCAGGAACTTCCACATGCCATGGGCCCAGCCAAAGGGAGCAGGGGAGGATAAACAGAAAATAAAAAGTGGAGCTGAGAATGTGGAGAAATTAGAACCAATGCCACCCTTCCCCTTCAGTTTTTTGATCCCCATAACCCTCCCTCATCCCTGTAAAATAACTATTGGTGGGTATGTCAAGTGCACAGCACTCAGCCACTATGGTAAACAGTAAAAAAAAAACCTAAAAACAGAATTACCATATGAACCAGCAATTTTATTTCTGCATACTGAGGAGGTTCAGAACAAGCCTCCCTCAAATATGCCACCTTGGCATTTGACTATTTTGAGCTGAAGCCAATCAAGACCCAGAGGACTCAAGAAAAGCGTTTACCTCTCCCTGAACAACCTAAAAGAATTTAGACAGAGGGTCTGGTCCAGGAAGGGAACTGTCACACAGGTAACTAGGTGTGGGGAGCTGGGGGCAGCTGGACCAGGCCTAGAGGTCAAAGTCTTTTCAGGGTCCCCTTGTCTTGTAGGGCGCTGCAAACAGGTGTTTACCAAACATTTGGTCTTCCCATCGTCCTGTGCATTGTCTTCCCCCCTTAGAACACCCAGAGCCCTACCCCCTTCCCCTGAGCTCAGAATGTCTATAGAAGCCTCAACTGCCTGGCTGCCCATGGGTCTCATATTCTTGTAGGACCCCTGTACGTATGTAATGAAATTTATTTTTCTCCTGTCAATCTGTCCTATTTTATTTTGATCATTAGACCAGCCAAAGAACCAAGAAAGGTAGAGGGAAAAAATTTCCTCCCCTACAGTATATACCCCAAAGAATGGAAAACAGGACACAAAGACTGCTTGCACACCCATGCTCACAACAGCCAAGAGGTGGAAGGAACCTAAATGCCCACTGAAGGATGAAGAAAGAAAAGAAAGCATGATAAAGAAAACGTGGTATATACAGACAATGGAATGTTATACAGCCTTTAAAAAAATGGAAATCCTGGAGTTCCTGTCATGGCTCAGCAGAAACTTTTCTGACTAGTATCTATGAGGACGAAGGTTCAATCCCTGACCTCAATCAGTAGGTCAGTGATTTGGTGTTGCCATGACCTGTGGTGTAGGTCACAGACACGGCTCGGATCTGGCATTGCTGTGGCTCTGGTGTAGGCTGGCGGCTACAGCTCTGATCAGACCCCTAGCCTGCTTCAGGTGTGACCCTAAAAAGAAAAAAAAAAAGATGGAAATCCTACAATATGCAACAACATGGATAAACCTTGAAGATCTCATGCTAAGTGAAATAAGCCAGTTCACAAAAAGACGAATACTGTATGATTCCACTTTAATGATGTATCTAAAGTAATCAAACTCATAGAAACAAAAAACAGAATGGTGGTTACCAGGCGCTATGGGGAGAGAGAAATTTGTGTTATTCAAAGGGTGAAGGGTTTTAGTCATCAAAATAGAAAAGTTCTAGATTCCATAAGGTATATATAAGGTACTATCATGTACACTTAAATATGGGTAAGAAGGTAAAAAAAAAATTTTTTTCCAGAACATTTTTTTCCCTTTACTTATTTTTCAATTGAAGTATAGCTGACTCACAATGTTGTGTTAGCTTCAGGTGTACAGCAAAGTGATTCGGTTTTATATATGCATATACATATATTCTTTTTCAAATTCTTTTCCATTAAATTATACGATAAGATATTGAAGGCAAATTTTAAGTTATGTATTTTCTACTACAATAAAAAAGTACAATTTTCTTCTTGATTTATTAAAAATACAAGCTTCCGGAGAAGTTCCCATCATGGCGCAGAGGAAACAAATCCGACTAGGAACCATGAGGTTTTGGGTTCGATCCCTGGCTTTGCTCAGTGGGTTAAGGATCCATCGTTGCCTTGAGCTATCATGTAGGTCGCAGATGCAGCTCAGATCAGGTGTTGCTGTGGCTGTGGTGTAGGCCAGCAGCTACAGCTCCGATTAGACCCCTAGCCTGGGAAGCTCCATATGTCTTGGGTACAGCCCTAAAAAAGACAAAAGACAAAAGGCAAAAAAAAGAAACCCTAAACATTTGCACATCCTTTGTCCTATCTCAGGAAATTTATCTTAAAACAATTTCTCTTTTAAGTATTATAATAGCTAAACTGGAAAGCAATCCATATTCCAGCAAAGAGACAGTTAAATATACATCAAGTGGTAAAAGGGTATCAACATGTATCAACAAATACAAGTTCAGAGATACTTTTTTAAATGATGTGTTAAAAATTTTCATTATCTAACAGTATCCAAAAGAATACAAAACTGATTATACAATGTGACTATGATGAACATATACTAGGATATCTAGTAAAGAAAGAAGCTAGGTCTAATTTTAAAAAAGAAAGCAAGCAAGCAAGAAAGAGGAACGGGAGATGGAGGGAGGGTATGGGGTGGGGAGGGGGAGCTATACCAATTGGATTTCTGTTGAATTTTTATCCAGACAAGTTGATTGTAAGGTTCATTTGGAAATAAAATCTGGCAAGAATAGCTAGGAGGAAAAAAATCTAGCAATAAAAAAGGACAGTGATTAGAAGAGACCAGCCCTTCCTGATATTTTTACACATTATGAAGTTACAACAATTTAACAGTTTAGTTGCTGGAAATGAACAGAGAGATCAATGGAAAAAAAATACAGCAATTTAGTATTGACAGCAGCACTATTTCAAATCAGTAAAGAAAAGATCCATTAGTCAGTGAACAGTGCTGAGCAATTGAGTGGGCAATTGAGGGGCTGGTGGAAAGGGGTTAAGATTCATAACTGACTTTTTTACCAAAATAAACTCCCGTTGGAGGAAAGATTTTAATGTGAAAAAATAAAAACCTAAATACATAGACTCAAAAGTGAGGATAGCACTTCAAGGAATGATTCAAATGCTGGAAGCTATAAATGAAAACAGCCACCAATTAGTATTTCTGCTTAAGAAAAAAAAATTACTATAAAGTCAAAAAAAAGGAAAGACAAGGGGAAAGGTATATTAGCAATTCATGCCGTGGACAGAGGGCCACATCCTTCTATTCAAAAAGGAAAAGACAGATAAAACAATAGAAAAATTGGCAATGTGTATAATCAGACATTTCGCAGAAAATAAAATATAGATCTTAAACATATTAAAAGCAATACAACCATATTAAGAAAAATATGTAATAAAACATATACTGAGAAACCCCTTCTCCCTTACAAGATAAGCAAAGATGGTAAAATGTGACAACACCCTGGCCGCATGACGGAGGAAGCAGATGCTCACACGTTGCTGGTGGCGTATAACTGGCACCACTTGCATGGAGTGGAACTTAGCACGATCCAAACTGAACAGTCACATTCTTCTAAGAATTCTTTCTACAGACATGCTGGCACATTTATCAAATAACTTACATATGAAATGATCTGCTGTTGCTTTGTTTTAATAGCACACTATTAGGGGAAACCTATATGTCCGTTAATGGGGAACAAGGGAAATATCACCTGTTGCGGTACATCTACAAAGAGACATCTGCAAATAGCAATGAAAAATGAAATGGCTCTGTAGAACATTATGTTGAGCGATCTCTGAAATATACACTGTATTTATTTAATTTATTTATTTATTTATCTATCTTGGCTTTTTAGGGCCAAACCCATGCCATATGGAGGTTCCCAGGTTAGGGATCTAATCGGAGCTACAGCTGCCGGCCTATACCACAACCATAGCAACGCCAGATCCGAGCCATGTCTTCAACCTACATCACAGCTCACGGCAATGCCAGACCCTTAACTCACTGAACACAGCCAGGGATCGAACCCACAACTCGATGGTCCCTGGTCAGATTCGTTTCCAATGCGCCACGACAGGAACTCCCATGCACTGTATTTATGTGAAAGAAGTTAGGTGCTAAACAAGTTGTGTGCTACAGCTTATATAACACACACACACAGAATATTTAGAAATCCAATCCACTATCCACTGGGCAACAGAGCCAGATCACACACAGCATTTAAATATAAGTGTATGCACACCTACACAAGTAGAATCTCTCCGATGGATGGAGGAGCACTACTAACAATGGTGACATCACTACCCAGGGGAAATAGCCTAGGAGACAGGAATGGAAGGCAGACTGCATTCTGCAACCTTCCAGTCATTCTGAACACTGTATCACGTGCACTAAATACCCAGTCACACTAGTTAAAGTGATGTTGGAAAAGGGTACTTTAAAAACACACTGGGAGTTCCCCTCATGGCTCAGCAGAAACGAATCTGACTAGTAACCATGAGGACGCAGCTTCAGCCCCTGGCCTCGCTCAGTGGGTTAAGGATCCAGCATTGCCGTGAGCTGTGGTGTAGGTCGCAAATGCAGATCTGGCATTGCTGTGGCTGTAGCACAGGCCAGCAGCTACAGCTCCAATTCAACGCCTAGCCTGGGAACCTCCATATGCCACGGGTTTGGCCCTAAAAAGACAAACAAAAAACAAAAAACACTGAGTTTGGAGTTCCCATCATCATGGCTCAGTGGAAACAAATCTGACTAGTATCCATGAGGATGCAGATTTAATCCCGGCCTTGCTCAGTGGGTTAAGGATCCGGCGTTGCCATGATTTGTGGTGTAGGTCACAGACTCGACTCAGATCTGGTGTTGCTGTGGCTGTGGTGTAGGCTGGCAGCTTTAGCTCCACGTCAACCCCTAGCCTGGGAACCTCCACATGCCGCAGGTGCGGCTCTAAAAAGCTAAGAAAAAAAAACAAAACAAAACTGAGTTTAAATCACTTGTGATAGAACATGATGGAAGATAATATGAGAAAAAGAATGTACATATATGTATGACAGGGTCACTTTGCTGTATAGCAGAAACTGATACAACATAAATTGTTGTACATCAACTATACTTTAATAAAAAAAATTTAAATATATACTGTGCTTAAAAGAGGGGTTAAGATATAAAATGAATATTCAATAAGAGATTATTTTGTGATTTAACAAGATAGATATATGGATGTGTATGAACCAATATGCTAATGCTTATTTTCCAGAGTAGGATTATAGGTGATTTTATATTTTTTTCCCTCCATTTATATTTTCTGATTTTTCTAAAATGAACAATTACTCTCAGCTACCAAAAGTATTTTCAATTCAAACATTTTTTTTAATTTCCATAAAACATTAAATCCCTTGATCCCTTGAACACTTTTCTAATAAAAATACATTGCTAAGACTATGGTTTCTGTACAGCTGGGACCCATCCAATTTAAATAAAATTTGGGAGTGTCTCAGAGGAGAGATTTTACAACCATCAGTAATCAAAACAGAAATAATTAACCCCACAAGGAAAATAAAATGATGCGAGCCTAGAACAAAAGAACCAGGAGCACAGAAGTTCAGGGGATTTGGCTGTTCCTTTTTGCTTGGATCTGTGAGTTTATTTGCCAATTTTTTTTTTTTTTTTGTCTTTTTAGGGCCTCACCTGCGGCCATGGAGTCACCACAGCCACAGAAACATCAGATCTGAGCCCTGTCTGCAACCTATACCACAGCTCATGGCAACATGGATCCTTAACCCACTGAGTGAAGCCAGAGATTGAACCCACATCCTCATGGATTTTAGTCAGGTTTGTTACTGCTGAGCCATAACAGGAACTCATATATTTGTTTTTATTGTGTACACAGATTATTCTGTTTAGAGATCTTGCAGAAAGAGCACAACCCCTCCTACCACTCAGCTTTCCCCTAGGGACCAGGCAGACTGCTGCACAGAAATACACACAGGAAGTGAACATGAGCTGACAAAGACATTAGCACCATACGGAAAGTCAGGTCTGACCAAAGAAACTGAGAACCTGTGTGGGTCACACCCAGAGATCTGTGAGCAAACCCTCAAAATGGTATTCATTCATCTCTACATTTGTTTTACCTGTAAATAAGCAACATCTCACCTTTTTTTTTTTATTATTACTTCTAAGGCCTAATCGCCATGCTGAAAGTTATAGTAAGCTCTTACTATATCACTGTTTTTTTTGCAGCCTTCCCCAGTCCCCTTAAAATAAAGCTTTTTGTGTTGTTGTTATTGTTTTAATTCAAACACAGATAATGTGCCTAGTGGCTAAGTGGCTGTCACTTCAATATAATGGCATTAAACTCAGGTTATTACTAACATAAGAGAGTACTCAGTACAATTATCTATTCGGCCCCATAAAAGGTAGTCGGGAGTTTTTTTTGTTTGTTTGTTTGTTTGTTTTAACACAATGTATTTCCCGTTAACAGGCCACACTGAGCTTTCAAAGTGGGCAATGCCACACATGTTAAGTGTGCTATGCTAGGCTGAACACGCAGACACTCCTGGGAGACACTATGCAGTTTAAGGTATATTTTAAATCATTTGATGCTGACCGCTTTCAAAATAAGCAGAGTATTGGATACAAAGTCTAGGTATAGGAGAAGGTAGGAAAAACAGTAGAAACTCAGGTTGATACTGAAAAGCATTGACTGGATGGGCAATGGGGCCTTACTACACAGCACAGGGAAATGTGTGTGGTTGAGTCACTTTGCTGTACAACAGAACTTGAAAAAATATTGTAAATTAACTATACCCTAATTAAAAAAATGTAAAAATACATCATTGAAAACAAAGGAAATGTTCCTTTTAAAACTTTATAGCTCTGTTAAAATCAGTAGCAAAGAATAGAGTTTGCCAACTTCATTCAAGAAGGGAGGTACAAGGGGACATTTCAATAGAGATATGCATTGAAAACAAGAGGTGGGGCATTTAATCTTGCATCTAGTGTTTTTTGGGGTTTTTTTTTAAGGGACAAACAAAGCAAACTCCATGCATGTTTAAAAAAAAAAAGTTTAAAAAAATCCTGAAATGTTCTGATTTGGTTTTAGATACTTTGAAAAAAATCACAAATTCAAGAGACAATCACAGAGTTTTCTAAACCATATTTCAGCCAACAGACATGGCTGGCGAACCTTGTTTACAGACCCACATGCCTTCTTTTTCACTGACCCAACCTCTCTATTAGTTCAAAGTCCTGACAGGTAAAACTCACCTTCTAAGCCCAACCCAGCCTCATCAGCAACTTTCTCCGCCCAACCAGAGTTCTGCTGCTTTAAAACACAGAGGAAGGGCAGAACAGGAGGAAGTGGGGAGCCAGTGACCAACTGAGCGGGACAACTAAGGGTCTAACAATTGTGAGGTGCTGGCTCTTGGGCACCTTTCTCTTTCATCTGAGGCAGCCGATTGATATTTATGAATACCTACTATGTAACGTAAGAGGCAAAATAGACAGGCAGAAGGAACCAAAAGGATAAGGAAAAGCCACGTAGTCATAAGTCAGCAAAGCAGCGCACACCAGCCCAGGCAGGTGGCTTGTCTTCCATTTAGAGTCTCCAGATTCTTCACTTTAAGAGGATGGATTTCCCTCACCCTCCAGGAAGAACAATTAAAAGCAAGGACTAACATGACTAACAAATATCCCCACCAAAGAAAACATCTGAAAATTAGAGACAGAAAAAGACCCCTCTTATAAACCAAGAATTTTCCTGCTGAATAGCATTGAGAACTTTGTCTAGATACTCATGTTGCAACAGAAGAAAGGCTGGGGGAAAAATGTAATTGTAATGTATACATGTAAGGATAACCTGACCCCCTTGCTGTACAGTGGGAAAATAAAATAAATAAATAAATAAATAAATAAATAAATAAACCAAGAATTTATTACATACGTCTTAGACACACACATCCACACAAACTAGTCCTCCCAAAACCCCATAAAGTACAGCAGCAGATTGGAATATTATAGAAGTACTAATGGCTGTAATTCTTACCATCTAAACTAGAATACAAAAATCTAATAAAATCAGCCACTCCATTCAACCTAAGTCAGAGCTATTTCACCCACTTTGACAAGTACCATAGTTACATATTCTAAATACGTCATTATGTTAAATATGACCATGAAGACACATACGAATACACACGTTCATATGTTTGACACCCTCACTGCCCCCATTACGATCCAAATAGAAAAATGCTGGCTTATGTGGTGGCCCTTAGGCCTTCTTCTAACAATACATACAAGACCTGTGGGGAAATTTCTGACTCAAATATTTAAATATCTACCATGTGGAAATCACCAGGTTACCCAATGTAGACAAAGATGAAGTATTATGCTTCTAACCTCAGGAAGTATAAAGTCTAGACAATATGCGCACACACCCACACACATATATAATGCATTACATATATACTATGTATTACATACTTTATAAAATGTTTATAATATAAGCATTCATAGGTTAGGTTTGAGATTAACTTGAGGGTGGGGAGAAAGGAAGGGTTGGAAGGACCCTGAAGATTCTATCTTACAACTTATCAGAAGTAAAATACAAAATAGTATATATGGCATGCGGTTTTATCTAAATAAAAACTCACATGCATGAAAGTAAATACTGGAGGGTAAAACCATTTTTTAAATGAAAACGGTTGTGACAGGACTCAAAATAGGAATAATTCCTAACCCCACTTTCTAAAATTCACCATTATAGTGTTATCTTCATTTTAGCCTTTATATATCTCTTTAAAAGCATGCCACGAATCTGTGTGTAGTTGCTGGGTTATTATCAGCAAAGATCTCTATGATGTAGCAATAATTTAAATCTAAAAACGTTGCCCGACTACTGCCAGATCTCTCTTAATGAGTCTACAGGAGGCAATTTCACTTGAGATCCTATTTTCAGAAACAAGTGCATCCAAAGCTAGAGTAATCAGACTAAGGGTTTTGTGTTGGGTGGGGGTTCACCTTGATGGGTAAAAGAGAACTTTTCCTATGAAAATCTCCCAGCCTCCAAATAAACAGAGAGACACCACTCCACATGTTAAATGTTTGCATCCAATCCAGAACCATCGCAACGGGCTCAAACGCCACCGAAAATCCTAAACACGTTAGTAGAAGAGGGCAGAAGAGTCTTGACACGCGAGGTGGGTAGGATTTCATGTTCCCATCTTGATGAGCGAAAAGACCCGCTGTCCTCAGACCCTCAGTTTCCACCGCTTACGGAGCTGGCTAAACAGTACTCCCCGGCGCTGCTTTCTACCAAAGCGCATCTCAGTCTGCAGCCCCGGCTCGGGGAGCCCGGCGCCAGCCCTTCGCCGCCTCCCAGAACCTTCTCTTTCTTTTTCTTTCTGCTGTCTCGCTCCAACACACTCGCACACCCTCGCGGCCCCATCCGCCCTCTCCGCTCCCTGCAGCTCGGCCGCACCAGGACGCCGGATCTGGATCCTGGAGATGTAACTTGCGGCGCGGGCAGCGAAGGCTCTGCACCTGCCTGGGCGCCAGGCCGCGCACCGCCCCGCGCGGCCCCTACCCCGACCCGGACCCAGACCCGGACCCGGACCCCGCGCCCAGTCCGGAGGCTCCCTCACCTTGCTCGCCGCGGTCCATGTCTCCCGCCTGCCGGCAGCCCGTCCCGAATCGGCTCTTCTGCCCGCCCGCCCACGGCGCCGCGCTCCTCCTGGCCTCCGCTGGCAGCTCCCTGGAAGTCTCCTCCCACAGAGGCGTCGGGCGCGGTGGCGCCGCCCGCGCGCGGTCGGGGAGCGCTTTCCCCGGGCGTCACCCAACCACCTGACCCCGCCGGCTGGTGCGCTCCGCCGCGTCGGCGCGGGAGGACGGGCGAGCTGGGCAGGGCGGGCGGGGCGGGGCAGGGCGGACGGCTGAGGGCAGGCAGGAACTCGCCTGGGAGCAGCAGGAGGAGGGAGGAGAAGGAGAAGAAAGAGGGAATGGGGGCGGGGGGGTACGACGAAGACTCCGCATTAGCGTAGAGGCTGCATGGGGGACCACTTGGGGACCCCGATGGCGTGGGCGTCCACCGTCAAGTTATTTATCACATCAGAAGTTTCCTGGGGGGCACTGAAATGGCCTTTTCTCTGCCTCCACGATCACCTGCTCTTCTCTACTTTAGTGGCAAACACAGGAAGGTTATTTAGAAATGCCAGCGGCTCTTTCTTCCATTCTATTGTTCAAATTCTTCTGCTCCCAGAATCATACCCTAAGCTATCTGCAAGACTGGTCCAAAGCAAGCAAAGAGGCGAAAATTGCAAAGAATCTCTCAAACGATGTAGTCCTGTCTCTTTCACGGAGAGTGTGGGTTTTCGGTGACAAATTAGGTCGATTTTCATGCACTAAAATCTGACTGTTTGCAGGATTAAGAACAATGTTTTGAAATGAAGCAAATGAAATGTTAAAAATAAATTGTTAACCAAAGGGTAGAATTATCAACAGGGACCACTTGAAAATACATTTGAAGGTTTCATGACCATTGATCAAAGGACAGTTTGAAGTTCCTGTAAGAAAACTTTTCCTTATTAACACGAACACTCTACTTACGAAGTGTTCTGCAGTTACTGGTCCTTCGTGAAGTCACTCCTTCTAAGGTAATACCCGAATTTCCTAAGCCATCTGTATCCGCTAATAGGACAAGCTTCTTTTTGGTGCTACGTGGAGATTCTAGCTTGGCCTTCAGCGGGCAGCTTTGCCTAGTACTTCACACGCACTAGACTCGTGTTAATGTTTTTAAGTTACCTGAAGCCACTACGTTTTCTATGCGTTGCAGTGTGTAAAGTGCAGCTCTTTCAACTTGATATTTGTCTTCTGGTAAGGTTTGTTTTATCTCCCTCAACCAGATGAGACCTTTGAGTCCTCTGATTTCTCCTTCTCCCGCTGCGCTTGGCTTGGCTTCTCTCTTTACTGCTAGCGCTCATCTCCCAGGCCAGCCTGCCACAGCTATAGGTCTATCTGTTTCACAGCCCTGCTGGGTTTATCTGTTTCACAGCCTAGCAGTTTATAAGGTTAGAAGGAGGTTAAGAATCATTTAGGTTAAGAATCATTTTGGGTCTTTTTTTTTTTTTTTTCACTGTTTTAACTATGCCATGCATTTACTCAATCTTGTACGTTTATCTTCCAGGTTTAAACTTTTTTTATATGAAAGTTCGCAGGCCAGGAGGCGAATTGGAGCTGCAGCTGCTGGCCTACACCAGAACCACGGCAACCCTGGATCTTTAACCCACTGAGTGAGGTCAGGGATCAAACCCTAATCCTCATGGACACTGTGTTGGGTTCTTAACCTGCTGAGCCACAACAGGAAATCCCAAGTTGAAATTTTAAAACAAAGTATATTTTGTCTACCAACAGCCTAGTGTTTGTAACAAAGAGGTGCAATAATATGCTTTTTCAAAAAAGGCCTTTAAAAAATAAAAAAATAAATAAAAATGGCCTTTTAAATGTAACAGTAGGTAAATTTTGGCATTGGCAGGAAATTCTATAATGTGGTTAAGAGTTTTTGACTAGCTGCTGCTCAGATAAAAACTGGAAAGACAATCTCTCAAACTATGGACTAACTTGTGGATAAATAAATGGCACTCGTGGAGTTCCCATTGTGGCACAGCAGAAATGAATCGGACTGGGAACCATGAGGTTGAGGGTTCGATCCCTGGCCTTGCTCAGTGGGTTGAGGATCTGGTGTTGCTGTGAGCTGTGGTGCAGGTGGCTCTGATCTGATGTTGCTATGGCTGGGGAGTAGGCCGGCAGCTGTAGCTCTGATTCGACCCCTAGCCTGGGAACCACCATTTGCCACGGGTGTGACCCTAAAAAGCAAAAATAAAGTAAAAATAAATAGCACTTGAAAATAGTATTGGTTAAAAATACTATGTATTAAATTCTATTTAATTTTCTAGATAGTGATGAATTTGTTCTGTATGTTGGAAGAAAAACATGCCTTGTGTTCTGAAGAATTTATATGCTTGTTCACATCTGTGGCATAGATGGTTAATAGCTTACTCCATATCCAGCTTTCCCATTTTGCTTCCTACAAGAACCCAAATATTGTTTGGGGGTAGTAGTGTGTCCAGCTAAAACACTGGCCACTGAAGCTTCCCTGGTAGCTGGGGGTTCCTCTCTGACACATTAATCACCAATGAAATATGAGCCAAATTTGGAACTTCCAAGAGATTATTTGAAAAGAAAGACTTGGCTAGACCTAGAGATTATCATACTAAGTGAAGTCAATCAGATAAAGACGAATATCATATGATATCATTATATGTGGAATCTAAAAAAAAAAAAAAGAAAAATACAGGAGTTCCCATCATGGCGCAGGGGAAACAAATCTGATTGGGAAACATGAGGTTGTGGGATCGATCCCTGGCCTCACTCGGTGGGTTAAGGATCTGGTGTTGCCATGAGCTGTGGTGTAGGTTGCAGGCGTAGGTCGGGTCTGATGTTACTGTGGCTATGGCACAGGCCATCAGCTGTAGCTCTAATTGGACCCCTAGCCTGGGAAACTCCTCATACCATGGATGTGGCCCTAAAAAGACAAAAGATGAAAAATAAATAAATTAAATAAAATTAAAGATAAATAAATAAAGAAAACTACAAAGAAACTTATTTATAAAATAGAAACAGACTCTGAGTTCCTGTCCTGGTTCAGCAGTAACAAACCCAACTAGTATCCATGAGGATTTGGGTTTGATCACTGGCCTTGCTCAGTGGGTTAATCATCCAGCATTGCTGAGAGCTGTGGTGTAGGTTGCAGATGTGGCTTGGATACAGCATTGCTGTGGCTGTGGTGTAGGTCAGCAGCTGCAGCTCCGATTTGACCCCTAGCCTGGAACTTTCCATGTGCAACATGTGTGCCCCCCAAAGCAAAAATAAATAAATTTTTAAAAATTATAAAATACAAACAGACTCAAAGACATAGAAAACAAACTTACAGTTACCAAAGAGGAAGATGGAGAGGGATAAATTAGGACTATGGGATTAACAGATATATACTACAATATATAAAATAGATAGGAGTTCCTGTCATGGCATAGCAGAAACAAATCTGACTAGTATCCATGAGGATGCAGGTTTGATCCCTGCCTTGCTCAGTGGGTTAAGGATCTGGCGTTGCAGTGAGTTGTGGTGTACATTGCCCATGTGGCTTGGATCCCGCATTGCTGTGGCTGTGGTGTAGGCCAGCAGCTGTAGCTTTGATTCAACCCCTAGCCTGGAAACCTCCATATGCCCCTAAAAAGCAAAAAATAAAAAAATTAAAAATACAAAAATAACATAGATAAACAACAAGGATTTACTGTATAGTGCAGGGAGTTATATTCAATATCTTGTAATAACCTATAATGAAAAATAATCTGAAATATATATACATATGTAACTGAATCAATTTGCTGTATATCTGAAACTAACAAAATATTTTAAATCAACTCTATGTCAATTTAAAAAAAAAAGAACTGGAGAGCTTGGTGTTAATAGATGCAAACTATTGCCGTTGGAATGGATTAGCAATGAGATCCTACTGTGTAGCACTGGGAACTATGTCTAGTCACTTACCATGGAGCCTGATAATGTGAGAAAAAAGAATGTATACATGTATGTGTAACTGGGTCACCATGCTGTACAGTAGAAAAAAAATATGTATTGGGGAAATAACAATTGATTACAGTTAAAAAATAAAAATTAAATTAAACAAATTAAAAAAAAGACTTGGCAACATTATTTTGCTCTTCAGCTTTCCCCTTCCAGCCTAGAAGGGCAGCAGTCATCTTGGAAGCATGAGAAAGAAAGCCACAGCCACGTTTGGGAGAGTAGAAAGGCAGAAAGAACCTGGGTCTTCAGTGGCATCATGGAGCTGCTGCCTATGGCAGGAAAATAAACGCCTGACTTTTTTAAGCCACTCTAGTTGGCTTCCTGTTACACTGAGCCAAAAAAAATCCTAACTGATACAACATGCCATTTTAAAATTCCCTTCCTGGCACGTACCAACATAGGTGGGTGCATTCAGCCCTCAGCCTTAGGCAAATATTAACTTATTTTCCCTACAAAGGTTAAATAAGCACAGTTTATGTTATAAACAACCTAGCACATGATATTTCCTCAAAGCCTACTTTTCTCTTCATCTTCCTACTTACATTTTTTTTTTTTTGCTTGACACACTGAATGTGCACTTACAACTCATGCTGTGTTACTTCTAAAATGAACAGAGCTTATGTTTCAGCACACTGAGGAACCTCTGGAGAATGGCCAGCACTTAACCAGATCATCTGGGTGCATGTAACTGAACCGAACTTTAAAAGGCTCAGCAGAGGAGAGAGAAACTATATTTACTTTGCAGCATTATCGTTGTTAATGGTGACATGGATTTTTTTTTTTTTTCCAATACTCATCCATGAGTGAAATTTCTACAAGAAAATGTCCCAAAAAGCAGATGAATGGAAGTAAATGAAAATATTAAAAGAGGATAAGAGGAGTTCCCATCGTGGCGCAGTGGTAAACGAATCCGACTAGGAACCATGAGGTTGCAGGATTGATCCCTGGCCTTGCTCAGTGGATTAAGGATCCGGCATTGCTGTGAGCTGTGGTGTAGGTCACAGACACGGCTGGAATCTCCTGTTGCTGTGGCTCTGGATTAGTCTAGTGGGTACAGCTCTGATTAGACCCCTAGCCTGGAAACCTGTATATGCCCCAGGAGCAACCCTAGAAAAGGCAAAAAGACAGAAAAGAAAAAAAAAAAAAAAGATAGGAAATTGAAGCCATAAATTATGAGTGGAGAAGTTCCCGACATGGTGCAGTGGAAAGGAATCTGGCTAGGAACCCTGAGGTTTCAGGTTCAATCCCTGGCCGCGCTTGGTGGGTTAAGGATCCAGGCGTTGCCATGAGCTGTGGTGTAGGTCGCAGACGTGGCTCGGACCCTGCGTTGCTGTGGCTGTGGTGTAGGCCAGCAGCTGTAGCTCCAATTAGACCCCTAATCTGGTAACCTCCATATTCGTGGGAGTGGCTCTAAAAAAAAAAAAGGAAAAGAAAAAAGAAAGAAAGATCTTAAACAAAAATTATGAGTGGAAACATATAACATATACACTCTGCCTTAATGGTACGCATTTTCCATCCGAGATCCAGCAGAAAGCACACAAAATGTGTACATGTTTGGATGCTCTCTGCAGGCCCACCCCTCACATTTCGGGTACAGGTACAAACAAAGGCCCTGGCTCTTTGTTCTGTTTCTGTCCTAAAACCTTACTGGCCTGCCATGCTTCTATGCCCGGGCACCTTAACCACCTATCTCGTCTCTATCTGCCCTTTCTCCTCAGCCACCGCTGGTCACACTTGTCTACTAGGATTGCACTCAGGAGGATTATATATTATTTTATTTTATTTTATTTTATTTGTTCTTTTTTAGGGCCAGACCAATGGCATATGGAGGTCCCCAGAATAGGGGTCCAATCAGAGCTGTAGCTGCCAGTCTACGCCACAGACACAGCCACAGCCACAGCCACAGCAATGCCAGATCCCTGACCCACTGAGCGAGGCCTGGGATCAAACCTATATCCTCACGGTTACTAATCAGATTTGTTTCAACTGTGCCACAGCGGGAACTCCCAGAAGGACTACTTAAGGAAAAGGCCAAAGGCTACAAAAACAGAACCAGGGCGGTTTAGGGGGGATATTTGAGAGTTGCAGATACTCATGCATGGTGTACAAAGAGGGTGAGTTCCCATTGTGGCTCGGCAGGTTAAGAACTGACATAGTGTCCCTGAGGATGCCATTTCAATCCCTGGCCTCACTCAGTAGTTTAAGGATCAAGCATTGCCACAAGATGTAGCATAGGCTGCAGATATGACTTGGATCTGGTGTTGCCATGGCTGTGGCATAGGCTGGCAGCTGTAGCTTCAATTTGACCCCTAACCCAGGAATTTCCATTTGCTGCAGCAGCAGCTGTAGGGGAAAAAAAAAAAAAAAAGCAGGTGCAAGAATGAGTGGGTATGTCCATTTGGTGCCAGGTATTCCTCACCCTGAAGGAAGCACAGGTGGGTGAAATCTAAAGCCCTGGGCCAAGTTCAGCTGTCCCCAATAGCTTGGGTCTAGGATTGCCAGATAGAATAGAGGATACCCAGTTCAATTTGAATTTCAGATAAACAACAAATAATTTGTTTGGACTGCACACATGGCATGCAGAAGTTCCAGGACCAGAGGTCGAACCTGTGCCACAGCAGTGACAAGTGTTGTGTCCTTTACTCACTTCACCACCAGGGAATTCCAAACAACAAATATTTTTTTAGGGTAAGTATATCCCCTGCAATATTTGTGACAAACAGATACTAAAAAAAAGTTATTCATTGTTTATCTGAAATACTTAAAGTCGTGTTGTATTTTTATTTGCCAAGTCTGTCAACACAAACTGTTTCTAAGGGCAGTTCTGGCTCTCTGGTCAAACAACTAAAGGCATATGACACCACAATTTAGAAAAAGTGATCCTATTCCAGCAGAAAGACAGACTCTTGATACTTGAATGGCAGAAGCAAACTAGGGACATATACTAGGAGAAGGTAAAGAAAGCCAAGAATAAGTTTTGGAGAAATATTGATTTAATGACAAGTAATTAACACGTAATTGCTATGGAAAATAGTCTAGCCATCTTATATTCTCTCAGCTATGAAAAAAACTGACTGTGAACATGACCTAAACAATGGTGAAATGCATAAAAATGGATATTGGCAGGAAAGAGTACTTCATACTAATGGAAGTTAGACTTGTAAATCCCTAAATGTGAACAGGAAGAGCTCTCACATTATTGATTTTGGTTATGTTAAGAAAAGCCAAAGACCACTTAATCTTCTTGTATTTTATTTTTTGAAGCCACTTTGAATTCTGTGTGTTTATCAAATTACATCATGGAAGCTGGGTGGGGAGGGGCACACAGGGAGAGCCACGGTCCCTTTTCTCCTGCTGCCTCAACCATCACTCTTCTCAATATTTTTATTTATCCTTAAGAAGACACTTTGGTATAAACTGCATTAATTAAGTATAGAGGCAGTAGTTAAGTGATTAACAATATTCACACATTTTTTAACTGGCATTTGATTCAATGACTTGCAGGCTGTTTTATCCCTGCAAAGATGTGCAGCTTTCCAGAGCACCAGTGTTTTTCTTCTAGAAATGTGCAGACTAGAATGCCAAGTGTCCAAAGGTCAGGGCTTGAAGAGCCAATATGTGTCACTGTCTCAAAATGCAACTCTGCAAGGACAGCTACAACTCAGAAAACCTGAGTGGATTTAGTCGAACTGTCACTTAAAAGTTGTCTTAAGTGAACTTTGAAATCACTCACAACCATTACAATCCTGGGCTTCTCATTTAAGCTTCTCTGGCTCACCGTCCTTTCAAATTAGGAGGCAAACATTGGGATAAAGATGGTACATCACATGAATTCATTCATTTCAAAAACTGAGGAGTTCTTGTGGTGCCTCAGCAGTAACAAACCTGACTAGTATCCATGAGGATGCAAGTTTGATCCCTGGTCTTTCTCAGTAGGTTAAGGATCTGGCATTGCATGAGCTGTGGTGTAGGTTGCAGACACAGCTCAGATCCTTCATTACTGTGGCTGCAACTGTGGTTGGCAGCTATAGTTTCAATTCGACCCCTAGCCTGGGAACTTCCATATGCCACAGGTGTGGCTCTAAAAAGACAAAAAAAAATTTATTAATATATAACTCACATACATAAAATTCACCCTTTTAAAGTATACAATTCAATGGTCTGAATGAACATTCATTCATTCTTACTTCCTCCCAACACTACTAAAATTACAGAAAAGAGGAAAAACTCACAAAGATAAAGAGAACATAAGAGTTTGCATAATCATAACTGACCTTGAAGATCTAAGAAAGCTGATTGTTCAGCTGGCAGTGGGGATAGCCAGGAAGAATCTATTTTGAACCACAGAATGTCCAAAAACCAGAGGACTTGACACCAGGTATCTGCAGATGCAGAAGGAAGTGAGGGTCGGAAGAGGAGGATTGGTTGAAAGTCTATTCAAGGGAGTTCTCGTTATGGTGCAGTGGAAACAAATCTGACTAGTAACCATGAGGTTTCAAGTTCGATCCCTGGCCTCGCTCAGTGGACCAGGGATCTGGGGTTGCTATGAGCTGTGGTGTAGATCCCAGATGAGGCTCGGATCTTGCACTGCGATGGCTGTGATGTAGGCTGGCAGCTGCAGCTCCAATTCAATCCCTAGCCTGGGAACTTCAATATGCCATGAGTGTGGCCCTAAAAAGCAAAAAAAAAAAAAAAAAATTAAGTCTACTTAAGAAGAAATTAGATTCTAACACCCACCCCATCTCTGCTCAGAAGACTGAGGCAATTTCTCTGGAGGAGAAAACTGGCCAGTTTCTTGACTAGAGCATGGTAAGTACACTTGAGGGTAATTTCTTAAATTCTTTAGCCATTCACATCATGAATGCTGAGGCCCTCAACTTCCTTTGGTTCTTAGAAAGCAGGCAGTCAGACCTATAAAAGTTGGAATACCTCAAAAGTAGGAGATAGATTCATCACTCAGGACTTTGACTGACCTGAGAGGAAAAAAAGACATTATCTAGAAGAATGGATAAATTAGATGTGGTACAGAAGTTCCCTTGTGATGCAGTAGGTTAAGGATCCAGTGATGTCACTGCAGAGGCTAAGACCATTGCTGTGGCACAAGTTCAATCCCTGGCCCCAGGGAACTTCCACATGCCATGGGTGAGGCCAAAAAAAAAAAATAGATATGGTATGTACATACAATGGAATATTACTCACCCATTAAAAAGAATGAAATAATGCCATTTGCAGCAACATGGATGGACCTAGAGATTATCATACTAAGTGGAGTAAGTCAGACAAAGATAAACATCATATGCTATCACATATATGGAATCTCTAAAAACAAAGGATATAAATGAACTTATTTGCAAAACAGAAACAGACTCACAGACTTTGAAAATTAACTTATGGTGACCAAAGAGGACAGGTAGGCAGGGGTAGACAGAAATGATCACAACATTGTAATGAACTGTACTTCAATAAAACTGGTAAAAATGGGGGTAAAGCCCTAAAATGTTGATTTTGGATAAGCCAGATCACCTTGCCCTCAAACTCATGGTCCATGGGTCTTGCCAACCACCAGAGCGACAGGTCCACAGCTTAATGCCCATGACAGACAGCCATAAACCAACGGAGGGTTCTACAATGGAAGACAGAGACCAAAACAAACACAACAGAAAGGCAACTCACAGGAAACAAACTATACAAGGAGAAAAAAAGATTTTTTTTCCCAGAGTTCCCGTTGTGGCTCAGTGCTTAACGAATCCAACTAGGAACCATGAGGTTGCAGGTTCCATCCCTGGCCTTGCTCAGTGGGTTAAAGATCCAGCATTGCCATGAGCTGTGGTGTAGGTCGCAGATGTGGTTCGGATCCCGCGTTGCTGTGGCTCTGGCGTAGGCTGGCGGCTACAGCTTCAATTAGACCCCTAGCCTGGGAATCTCCATATGCCACGGGAGCGGCCCTAGTAAAGGCAAAAAGACAAAAAAAAAAGAAAGATTTTTTCCCTATAATTTTAATATAATAACTCTCATGATCATTATTTTCAGAGAAAAGTAAAGATATACCAAACATGAAACAGATATTTGCTGTCCAAAAAAAGGAGCATTCAGAGAATACAGAGTTCTTGGAAATTAAATATGTTATAGTAGATGTTAAAATACCTGTGGTAGACAGATGAAGGATCCCTAAAGATGTCTATGTCTGAAACCTGTGACAAGTGGACTTTATAAATGTGATTAAGTTAGAGATGTTGAAATGAGATTATTCCGGATTATCAGGTGGGCCCAATCTAGTTAAGTGAGCTCTTGAAAGCTGAGAACTCCTCTTCAGGCTGGAGGTTGAGAGATGCCACAAAGAAGAGGAGATAATAGACACACATCTGGCTTTGGAGATGAAGGAAGGGGGCCATTAGCCAAGAAATGTAGGCTACCTCTGGAAGCTGGAGAAGCCCTCAGCTAACAGCCATCAAGGGAATACATACAGACCTCAGTCCTACAATCACAAGAAACTGAATTTTGCCAACAGCCTGAACAAGCAAAGGACAATTCTTCACAAAAGTCTCCAGAAACAAAAAGAGGCCTCCACCCTCCTTGACTGTCATCTGTAAGGCTCATGTTAGACTTCTGAGCCTCAGAACAGGAAGATGATACAGTTGTGTTATTTTAAGTCACATCATGGAATATAGAAGTCAAGTAAATTTTCTAGAAATTAGAACAAAAAAAACAAGTACCTGACAAGGAGAAAATAGAGGAAAATTAAAAAGCCTGATTCCAGAGATCCAATATCAAAAAAAAAAAGAGCTCAGGAGAGAGATGAGGAAACAGAAGAAAATCATCAGTGAACTAATTCAAGCAATTTCCCCAAATGGAAGGACATGATTGAAAGGACTTACTAAAGGCATGGCATGTGTTTATAAAATACAGAACACTGAAGACAAAATCCAGAGATTGAAAAAAAAAGGTGGGAATTCCCATTGTGGTAAGGAACCCAACTAGTATCCATGAGGACACAGGTTCGATTCCTGACCTCGATCAGTGGGTTAAGGATCTGGTGTTGCTGTGAGCTGTGGTGTAGGCCACAGATGAGGCTCAGATCTGGTGTGGCTGTGGGTGTGGTGTCGGCTGGCACATGTACCTCTGATTCGATCCCTAGCCTGGGAACTTCCATATGCCACGGGTGTGGCCCTAAAAAGACCAAAAAAAAAAAAAAAGGTCATTTTCTTTTATTTTTTATTTTTATTTTTCTAGATTGTTACCTTTTCTACTGCATAGCACGGTGACCCAGTTACACATACAGGTACACATTCTTTCTTCTCACATTATCATGCTCCATCATAAGTGACTAGGCATAGTTCCTGGTGTTACACAGCAGGAAAAAAAGGTCATTTTCAAAGTAAAATCATAAGAATGATTTTTTCCTCCCTATGCCTAGAATGATTTTTAACTTTAGAAGGAGACTAGAGGACAATGGAGTGCTAGCCTTAATTTACCAAGGAAAAGTGATTCCCCTTATTTTCTCCTTGTATTGAGGGGGCAGAATGAGATGGATGGAGAAATTAAGAATGAGTGACAGTGAAGGGTGCACAGAAGACATAAAACCTCATCTATCACACTGAAAAGCTGGTGGATAATGCCTAAAACTGAAGGTGTACCCACACATGCCGTTTATTTAAAGATAGGAAAGGGTTTTTTAAATAATGGTTTTAAAGGAATTCACTGTTGACTCAATGCATTGTCACTGCTGTGGCTTGGGTTTGATCCCTGGCCCTGGAAAATCCATATGCTACAGGCATGGCCAAAAACCCAAACAAAACTAACAAAAAAAGGAGAAAAAATTTTTTTCTAAATTTTAAAAAAGATTTTAAAGTAGTTGCCTTCAGGGAGGCACATACAAAGGGAGGTGGACTTCTGGAGGTTTTTTTTAACAGCAATTGTGTTTTCCATTGTAAAATATGTAAATGTATAGCCTTAATCACAATTCAAACCTGGGAAATAAAAATAAACTAAAGGGAAAAAAATCAATTATTAAAATGGTAAGTTTAATAAATAAAGTAGCAAGAACACATTCAGTAGTCCAAATTTTTTTTTTCATTTTAATTTTTTTGTCTTTTTGTCTTTTTAGGGCCGTACCTGTGGCATATGAAGGTTCCCTGGCTGGGGATCCAATTGGAGTTGTAGCTGCCAGCCTACACTACAGCCACAGTAGTGCCAGATCTGAACCGGATCTTCGACCTACACCACACAGCTCTCACAGCAACGCCAGATCCTTAACCCACTGAGCAAGGCCAAGGATGGAACCCATATCCTCTTGGATGCTAGTCGGGTTCGTTAACTGCTGAGCCATGACGGGAACTCCCAAAATTTTTTTAAAGAGAGAAATTTTGTATTTGCCTTGAATTGTATTGGCCTCGAAATAGCCAGTGAAATGTCTGTATTTGTTTTGTGCGGAGTTCTTAAGCCCTTCACATTTCCAGTGACTATTTCCCATCTCCCTTTCAGCTCTGGAGATCTATTATGCCAAAGAAGATGGACAAAATATATTGTGGGAGATCCAAATATATTGCAAAGCAGGTTGCAATCACATTTTTGGAAAAGCGTGTTTGAGTATTTGATCATATGCACAGAAGGTTTCTGGGAAGATATTGACCAAGCGTTAATGATGACTTCTTGATAGTAGGATCAAATTATTTGTATTACCTCTTTTGTTTATTGTTGATATTTTTCTTAACACAGCTTATGCAAACAATCAAGCTATTTTTTTTTCTTTTTGGGGGCTGCATCCCTGGCATATGGATGTTCCAGGCTAGGGGTCGAATTGGAGCTACAGCTGCAAGCCTATGCCACAGCCACAGCAACGTGGGATTCAAGCTGTGTCTTCGACCTACACCACAGCTCACGGCTACCTCAGAGTCTTAACCCACTTAGCAAGGCCAGGGATTGAATCTGCATCCTCACATATACTAGTCAGATTCATTTCTGCTGGGCCACAATGGGAACTCCAAGCTATTTTTGTTAAGGACAAAAATCTAAGGAATCAATGACCAAAATATTTTATATTAAGTCTTTCTATCCCACAGGAGTCTTAAAACTTCCAGTCTTAGAAACACTAATTTGCAACTTCCCAGCACTTTTTAAATCACTTTGTTTTTATCTTTAGTAATTGTTATTTGCACAATGCCAATTCTTTAGAATCATCTGAAATTTCTGCCCCCTCTCCTTTCCCCAAACCCAACTTTTTAGAATGAAAAACTTTCTAAAGAGGAACAAAAAGTACATTATCATGTCAAGAGTTTTCCTTATTGTTTACTAGATACAGAGTTTCAGTTTGGAATGAAGAAGTTCTGGAGATGGATTCTGGTGATATTTGCATAATAATGTGGATGTACTAATGTCACTAAAATGTACACTTAAAATGCTAAATTGTGTGTTCTGTATGTTTTTCTGCAATTAAAAAAAAAAGAATTATCCACACTTGCCCTTTTTTCACTTCTAATTAATCATCACAAGTAATAGTTGACTATTGGGGAAGGATAGGAAAAAATGTTGACTAAGATTGAGAAAGATGTTATGTGCTGTAAAGTTTCTCAACCAATCCAGGTTTTCTTCTCTTTCTTTCTTCTTCTTTTATTTTTCTTTTGAAGGCTGCACCTGCAGCATATGGAAGTTTCCAGGCTAGAGGTTGAATTGAAGCTGTAGCTGAGGCCACAGACCCAGCTACAGCCACAGCAATGCTGAATCCAAGCCACATCTGTGACCTACACCACAGCTGTGGCAACACCAGATTCTTAACCCACTGAGAGAGGCCAGAGATGGAACCTGCATCCTCATGGACACTACGTCAGGTTCTTAACCCGCTGAGCCACAATAGGAACTCTAATGCATATTTTCTGAAGGCAGTCCTTGTTGTTGTTGTTGCTACCCCAGAAAAGAGCTCCTGGGCCGGGGATCATATCTGAGCTGCTGTTGTGACCTAAGCCACAGCTGCAGCAATGCCAGATACTTAACCCACTGTTCCAGGCAGGGGATGGGACCTGCATCCCAGTGCTCCTAAGACAACGCCGATCCCGGTGCATCACAGTGGGAACTCCAGAAGGCAGTCCTTGATGTGATGTAACGTCAAAGTTTTTTGTTGTTCTTCCATTAGGGAAACTAAGGGATGTTTGATTCTGAAGTGTGGAATGAGAAAAGTAAAGTAATACAGTCTCCCTGTGCAAAATGTTTTTGTCATTGCTACAGATTCCCCAGGAAATGGATGATGATATGGAGATTTGTGTGCAGGAAGCTTATTGGTGGGTCCTCTGTGGATCTAACCTGTGGGCAGAGAAGCAAGAGATGGCTGAAGAGAGTCAGTCACAACAAAGGCCTCCCCCCATTCCTCTGGGAGCTCCAGAGCTGGAATCTTCCTTCAGAGTTGTCCTAAATGGAAGTCAGGGGCCCTGCCTTGATACCTCTATGTTGAACCATCCTAGGAAGTTGGCTGCCCTCAGCAAATGATCTTGAGCAAGGTCACTTTCTCCTGCTGAGGGCATCTCTCCCTGAGAAGCTAAGCTCAAAGCCATCAGCTGATAACCCTTCTAGTCCTGAGAGGAGAGGCTAGGTGATATCATTCAGCATCCCCTCAATCATAGCCTACAAACTTCCTGGGCATTTCTACCTACCTTATAAATTATGAATATGCATCAGAATAGAACTGAGTGTCAATGAAGGAAATTAGAACTAAACCTGCCTTCTAATGAAATTGGAATTTAAGCAAAATGTCCTATTGCCCAGATGACAGGCTCTTGACCCAGAACTTTCCCCTTCCTCAAAGGGCCAAAAATGTATTTTGAATAGCATTGTAGTGATGTTATCAGTATAAATCTTTTCCAAAAGCTCCAAAGAAAGCTTCACTCCGGATGTATTTTAAATCCAGTTCATGTACTTGAATGAAAGAAAGGGAGGGAGAGAAAGGGAGAGGGAGGAAGAAAGAAAGAAAGAAAGAAAGAAAGAAAGAAAGAAAGAAAGAAAGAAAGAAAGAAAGAAAGAAAGAAAGAAAGAAAGAAAGGAAGGAGGGGAGGGAGGGAGGGAGGAAGAAAGAACCAACTCTAATGAAAAAGAAATAATCATTAAAAAATAAAAAATATTTTGAAAAAAGAAAAAAAGAATGAAAAGAGGGAAGAGAAAGGGAGGGAGGGAGAGATGGAGAAGGGAGGGAGAAGGGAGGAAGGGAGGAAAAGACTTTAAGCCATTTCATGGACTCTGTCCTAAAGCCCAAGATACACAGTAGGGTAAGTGTTCTTCCTCCACTAATGCACAAAAATTAAAATGATGGATCACTAAAGACATCCTCTCTTTCCCCCACTTATCTTCTCTCTTATGTTCCTCCCCAGGGAAAATACCATAGAAGCAGGAGGCTTCTAAAGTAAACCATTAGATGCAGATGTCAAATTACCTGCTAGAGAATGACTACTTCTGACACAGGAAAGAAAAACATTCTCTCTTCAGCCTCCACTAATAAACCACCTGAAGTTTCCCATTAGTTAAGGGGCTTATGGAATGTCACTTGCTGGTCTGTGAGTGAAGTGTCAGAAAAGTATTTTCTATGGTTATCAATATTTTCTAAGTATTAAATTACTTTTTTGATAGGCAAGAAATGGATTTCTTAAGATAGGATGCTTATGGGAGGTGCAAGTGGGCAGGCACAGAAGTTCTGCCTTCTAAGTATTAAGTTCTGCATTGAAAAAGAAATTGAGCTATTTTCTCCTATTCCAATTTTATTATATTCAATACTGAAATTTTAATGGAACCAAAGATGAATGCGAGAGGTACAATCAAATCCTCTGATTTTCCCAACAACCTCGAGATGCCAGAATGACATTTTGCAAATGAGGACATTGAGACACAGAGATGTTAAGGAACTTACTCAGAATCTCGTACCTCTTAAATGTCAGAGCTATAACTCACCAGAGATCTCCCTTTGCATTTAGAGAACTTCTCATTACACCATGACCACAAAACAGCTCTGAGGATGAATTAGTGCATTGATAAAGATTCATTTAGGGAAGGAAAAAAGCACACACACAAATGAACATTTCCTGTTTGATCCACCAGTCCGGTGCCATCCCAATGGATCAAAAAATTAGAGAGTAATCATATGACTCAAGGCTGGAAACTACTGCAAGGGAATATCTAGTTTGATCCTTGAGCCTTCAGGGAAATAACTTTATCATTATGCCCATTTTATTGGAAGAGTAGTTGAGTTCCAAAGAGGAGGAGTCAGTACCCAGGATGAATCATTATTAAGGAAAGGACAACCAAAACCCAGGTTTCCTCTGCTTCCCAAGGTGAATTAGACCTGCAGGTTGTAGTCCTCATAACCACTTTGTGGTATATGCAATAATCAGACTTTTTATTTTATTTTATTTTATTTTATTTTATTTTGTTTTGTTTTGTTTTACTTTACCTTACTCTTAATTTAATTTATTTTTTTATGGTGGCACTCACTTCATATGGAAGTTCCTGGGATCGGGGATCAAGTTTGAGCCACAGCTACAACCTATGCCACAGCCGTGGTAACACCGGATCCTTTAACCCACTGCACTGGGCCAGGGATGGAACCTCCATCTCCAAAGTGACCTGAGCCACCATGGTCAGATACTTAATCCACTTCACCACAGCAGGAACTCCATACTATTTTAAACCAACATTGATCATGTTTTGGGCAGTCCAGGAAGCCACTATCTCCCAATTTATGGAGTCAACCTCTGTCTACATGATATGTTTAAGGCATCTCTGATTACTACTGAGAGAAGAAAGATACAAACAGATAATGGCCAGACAAGATATGACAATAGAACTTTCACCCACCACCTGCAGCAATGAGCAGGAGGCCAAACCACAGCCTCTGCAGTGATCAGCCCAGAGCAGGCAGGACTTGGTCACTGACTGCCAGCTTCCTTGTTTTGGGCCCATCCTTTCAACTCAGGGCCAACCAGAGAAAGCCAAATATGTCCCCCAAGCCAATCACATAAGATGCTCAATGCTAGTTGGCCCACCTGCAGCTTCCCTATGCCTACAACCTCCAATCAGAACATACCTGAAGCCTCCTCCCTCTCTTTCATTACTATCATCCCTAGGTATCCAACTGGAATTGGTTCCAGGACCAATATCCCAAATCCAGGGATGCTTAAATCTTTTGCATAAAATATCATTGGGTTTGTATGTAACCTACACACATCCTCCGATATATTTTAATTCATCTCTAGATTCCTTATGATACCTAATACAACAAAAATGCTATATAATAGTTACCAGTACACAGCAAATTCAAGTTTTGCTTTTTGGAAATTTCTAGAATTTTTTTCTAGTATTTTTGACCCTCAGTTGAGTCTGCAGTGCAGAATCCACGGATATGGAAAGCCGATCCTATAAATCTTCCCACTCTCCTGTCTGCCTCTGAGTCTCCGACAAATACAAATGATGGTGCCTGACTCCCTTGCTATCAAAAGCTCTGAATAAATAGCTTCTGTTTGGTCTCAGTGAATGGTCTTTATACCCACAATTTCCCTGAAGCCCAACAAGGTATGACCTGTCCTGATCCTTACTGCAGACCCCACCCCTCAACCAGGTGTAGTACATGGGGGCCCAATCTCTTGCTGTTGTGGCTTTGGAGTCCATGTCGACACAGAAGTCAGCATCAGGTCTACATCCTCTCTCTTTACGTTGAGTGCCTTGGCTATTTATTCTGTTTGGTACCCAGGTTATACACTGGTTCTCATTTTTTTCTGGCATCCTTTGTGGGATCGGGCCACTTCTTTTCATTCTGTTTGCTCTCTTCGGCATTTTGAATGTGTGTTGTGTTCTCTTGCTTGCCTTGTTGGTTGTAAATGGAGAATTACAAGGTAGAACACAGACCCAGACTCTCTTAGCCTGTTTTCCGAGTCAGACTCACGGACTGGTGAGTTTATGGGTTTTTATCAGACCAGTAGCTGACAGACTTTGTTGTGGTTCTGTTAAACTTGATAAGGTTCCTCTTCTGTCTTGTCAGCCTTGATTTTTTTTTTTTTTTTTTTTTTTTTTGGCCTGAGAGCTTGGTTTGAACCTGAGAGGATGTTTTGTTTCTTTTCCTGCCTACCAGGGGGGCACACATTTTCCCTGTGCCTCAACCAATTGTCAGGGTGGGTCCTCAAAGACTAAGTTTCAACTGATTATTACCATCCCTCACAGGGTCACCTAAGTTCAAATCTTCTCCTCCAGAAACAAAACAAAACAAATGAAACTCCTGCTGGAGTTCCCATAATGGCTCAGTGAAAACGAATCTGACTAGCATTCATGAGGATACAGGTTTGATCCCTGGCCTCGTTCAGTAGGCTAAGGATCCTGTGGTGTGGGTCACAGATGCGGCTCAGATCCCGAGTTGCTATGGCTGTGGCATCGGCCAGCAGCTACTCCTCTGACCCCTAGCCTGGAAACCCCCATAAGCTGTGGGTACAGCCCTAAAAAGACAAAACAACAACAACAACAACAATAAAAAAAACCCAACTCCTGCTTCTTATAGGTACTCTCATTTACAATCCTCATCCTTGTGACTTTTTTTTTTTTTTCCAAATGACTGGTAGTTCAAAACCTCAAGAGCTCCTTGGGTGAACCTGGAAACTGGCCCCCATTCACGGAGGGCAGGAAGGGATCGAAGAAAGGGACTGCCCACTCTGATTGGCAGGTGACAGGAACTGAAGGAAGTGAAGGAACTTGAATAGGTGGTTTGAATTGGGCAGACACAAAAATAGGAGATTTCCACACCCTCCCACCAGAATCTTAAGAGATTATACAGAGGGCTTAATAGGGTTTGGTTCAGACGGCCTCAACAACACCTTACTCTCCCAAGGTTGCGTCCTCGAAATGGCTCCTAGGGCAGGAATGGTGGGTAGAGGGTCCACTCCAGGATGAGGGTAAGGACGAGGATCCTCTGATGGCCCAGGTCCGGTCTGTGGGTCAACCAGAGGTCATGTCTTCTGGTGACCTCCTCCAGCAATGACATAACTTCACCATAGATAGCTTGGGTCGCCATGGCCACTCCGAGGAAACACTTGATGTGGATGATAGTTTTCATCTGAGAGGCACCTTCGTAATGACAAGGAAGATACTTTCTCAGGGACACTGGTTTTTGATTGTTAGGCAGGAGCCTCCAAATGAAAATCTCATTCAATAATTTCTTTACTAGGCGTTTCATCATCTCTCAGTGGTAACGAACCCGACTAGTATCCATGAGGACGTGGGTTAGATCCCTGGCCTTACTCAGTGGGTTAAGGAGCCTGCATTGCCATGAGCTGTGGTGTAGGTCGCAGATGTGGCTCGAATATGGCGTTGTTGTGGCTGTGATGTACGTTGCAGACAGCTCCGATCCTGTGTTTCTGTGGCTGTGGTGTAAGCCAGCAGCTATAGCTTCAATTTAACCCCTAGCCTGGGAACTTCCATATGCCTTGGGTATAGCTGGGAAAAAAAAAAAAAAAAATTGGCCAAAGCTAAAGAGCTCCCTGGCTTAAACACTAACCTTAAAAACACTAACCAACTAGGCTCCTTTCCCAGATAAGCTTCCCTCCCCCTGTGCTCAGTTACCTCTCTGCTTCCAGCTCGCCTTCCTCTTCCTTCTCCTGATCTCTCGCCTTCCCGCATGGACGCCTTTCTCTGCTTGCCCTGGCCCAGACCCCTGCTTTTCCCCAACAACTCTACTAAGACACCAAAATACAGTTGCCTCTAAGGATGAACCTGCCCACAAACCAGTATGCAAGTAACAGTCAAATTTAAACCTTGGACCAGAGCTGAATTAAGAGCTATAATTAAGGATTTCCCTAAACCTGGAGAATACCAGAAACTGTTCAAAGAAGAATTTGGAATCATTCTGAGTATGACCTGCATGCTTGTAACCCTATTCCCTGAGCTGCATTAACTTGTACATATGTTGGTCCGAACCTTAGCTGCTAAATCCTGGATGGCAGAAGCTGACTGGTCTGACCCAGAAAGGAATCTAGAGGGTTCCTCTTTCTACAACAAATATGAGAGTCAAAAACTAGCCCCCAGTGTTCATCCTGTGGCTCAGGGGTAATGAACCTGACTACTATCCGTGAAGTTGCGGGTTTGATCCCTGACCTTGCTCAGTGGGTTAGGGATCTGGTGTTGCTGTGAGCTGTGGCATAGGTTACAGATGCAGCTAGGATCCTGCATTGCTGTGGTTGTGGTATATGCTGATAGCTGAAGCTCTGATTCGACCCCTAGCCTGGGAAATTCCATGCGCTGCAGGTGGGCAGCCCTAAAAAGCAAAGCAAAACAAAACAAAATAATACAAAACAAAAACTAGCCTCCAAAGCAGGTCAAAGCCCCCTAATAGCACACCTGAAATCCTTCTCATTAAAACCCATTGGACCATAACTCAAACATGAAAACAGAAAAAAAGGATAAAACGATAAGTGATTTGGGAATAATCTAAAAATAACTTTCAGCAACACTTGTAAATTTTAAGATTACATAACAGTGGCATGAGTGATCTAGACAAACCCTTGGAGTTTTAACTCAGCTTCATGGGAACCATCAAAAAAACCATTACTTATTGAAGCTTCATCTTTGACCTGATTGTAAAGGCTTATCCCTCTTATTTTAGAGCAGTAACTGCCTGTGCAAAATGGTCAATACTTCTCCCTACTTGACTTTGCATTTCCTCATGTAGTCCGGACGCTACTACTGACTAAGAACATACAACTCTTTCATCCAGTCAGTTAACCTCATAGGCTATTCTGACATTCTCTCCCTCTTACATCACTATCCACCACTGCAGCACCCTGATTCCAGACACCCCTTGACTCGGCCAAAAGAAGGGAACTTCATGGCTAACTTAGCTCAGTCAGGGAATTCTCCTTACCTTACTCAGATGTATTAAAAACTCCGACTGGGAGTTCCCATTGTGGCACAGTGGTTAACGAATCTGACTAGGAACCATGAGGTTGCGGGTTCGATCCCTCGCCTTGCTCAGTGGGTTAAGGATCTGGCGTTGCTGTGAGCTGTGGTGTAGGTTGCAGACACAGCTTGGATCCTGCATTGCTGTGGCTCTGGCATAGGCCGGAGGCTACAGCTCTGATTAGACCTCCATATGCCTCGGGAGCGGCCCTAGAAAATGCAAAAAGACAAAAAAAAATTAAAATTAAAAACTCTGACTGAGGAGTTCCCATCATGGCTCAGTGGTTAACGAACCCAACGAGGATCCATTACGACATGGATTTAATACCTCAGGATTAAAAATGAAAACCAATCAGGATATTCAACTACTAATTGAATTTTTCTTTAGAAGATAGTCCTCTGCCTGAGGAGGAATCCGTACAGATGATAGAATGTTTACACTTTGTGGAGTCTGTCAGCTATCCAAAGATCAGAGAATCAACATGTATACAGCAAACAGGTATGCTTTTGGGGTAGGGCACGTTTTGACATGCTTTGGAAACAGAAGCCGCTTCTCACCTTGGCTGGACCCTCCATCCATTATGGATAACCAATCAGGAACTTTCAGATGCACTCTTACTTCTCGGAGAGGTAGCTATCATAAAGGTTGAGGCCAGGAATTCCCTGTGGCTCAGTAGTAACAAACCTGACTATTATCCATGACCATGGGTTCGATCCCTGGCCTCACTCAGTGGGTTAAGGATCTGGTGTTGCCATGAGCTGTGGTGTAGGTTGCAGATGAAGCTTGGATCCAGCCTAACTGTGGCACAGATGGCAGCTCTGATTGGACCCCTAGCCTGGAAACTTTCATATGCCACACATGCAGCCCTAAAAAGCAAAAAAGAAAAAAGTTGAGGCCAAACAAGAAGAGATAATATGGAAGCTAAAGAAATGCTCTAGCAGCATTTCCAAACAAGAAGCCTTAATGAAGGTAGTGATCCTAAGTATATCCTCAAAAGATAGATCTCTGGAGTGATTCAATGAGGCCATTACAAAATATCACTTTGCAGTCCCTGGTTTTGTAAAGGAAGGATGGGGAAAATATGGCTGTGCTCTTGACACAGATAATCTCTGATGCTTTCAAGGGCCCTGCTTTGTGGCACCAGATGATTTCAAAATGATGTTAGCTAAATTTCTCTGTGAAACTACCCGTGGTGGTGCAGAAAAAATGGTTAGCAACTTAGATCAACATTACTGCTGGAAAAATTTAAAAGACAGCTGCACTTATTCTCAGGTCATGTGTGGTTTGTCAACAACATAATCCTAAAAAAAAAAACATGTAAAGGGAGGAGAGTGACCAGGATCTGACGACTTGCAGGCCCTTCAAATACCTTTAAGTGGATTTTTTCCTGCATTTATTTTATCCTCTCCATGGTATTTGAATATGTTTTAGTTATTGAGTGTCTATTTTTGAGCTGAAAGTATTTACTTGCTGAAAAGCAACAGGTCTTATAGTTTCTAAAGTGTTACTTGATTTTGTGTTTCCAACCTGGATACCATGTTCTACACCAAATAACTGAGTCCCACACTTTATGGACACTATTATAAAAAGAATTATATAAGGCATTACCCCTGACTCCAAAATGACATGCCCTTTACTGTCCGCAATCTTCTGGAAAAGTTGAAAGAACCAGTGGCATGCTCTTTTTTTTTTTTTTTTTTGCTTTTTAGGGCTGCACCCATAGCATATGCAAGAAGTTCCTAGGCTAGGGGTCAAATCGGAGCTACAGCTTCCAGCCTACACCCCAGCCACAGCAACACAGGATCCGAGTCGCGTCTGCAACCTACACCACAGCTCATGGCAACACCAGATCCTTAACCCACTGATCGAGGCCAAGGATCAAACCTGCATCCTCATGGATCCTAGTTGGGTTCATTACCCACTGAGCCATGAAGGGAACTCCCACCAGTGGCATTCTTAAATTAAGCAACATTTTCAGAAATCCTTGTGCTTCCTTGGCTGAAGGTGTTCCAAGGTAACGCCATGGCCCATGCATTTAGGGGTTTCACCTCTGCCATCAGCTCTGCCTTGCTGAAAGCAGATGCAAAATATCAGAATGGACTCATGTCCTATACCCAGTCCTATTGCCAACAGATCAGGACCATCTCCTCACATCTTCTGAAACAGCCTCTTCTTCACCTTCCACCAAGAGATCTGTCTATTGGAAGAGATATCCATCCATTGGAAGCTCTTGAACCTCATCAGAAGGAATCTTACCAAGAACTGTTAGTGACAAGGCCAGAATTCTATACCAAAGAAGCAATCCAGAACTTCATGCACAATCAGCAAGCTACTCTAATAGGGGGAACTCAAAGTCAGGATTGTCACTGATCCCCTAAAAGCAGTAGATATTTTGAAAGTAGACAGATGAACCAAGACCTCTGGAAAAAGCTGATGACCTCATGTGGTAGATGGCTTCCATCCAAGATGTTAAGCCAAGACTTCTAGCTATTTCCTGTTTTTGTTTTTTTTAATTTGCTCGTTTTTAGCCATTCTCACTTTCTACAGACTGTCATTTACCCATAACGATCCTTTTTCCTTTTATTTCCCCTTTGTTATAATTGTTAGTTCAGAACCCACTCATTCTAATGCCATTCTTAGATTATTCTAAACAAGAGCCACTGCCCCCAATCTTATTGACTCCTGGATAAGCCGTCCATCACTGGACCCCCATGATGAAAACCTTTGGGCAATTCTGGTTTCAGGAAATAAAAATATAGGATAGTTCCTGTTGTGGTTCAGCTGAAACAATCTGACTAGTATCTATGAGGATGCAGGTTTGATCCTTGGCCTCGCTCAGTGGGTTAAGGATCCAGCATTGCCTTAGCTGTGGTGTAGGTCACAGTCATGGCTTGGATCCTGTGTTGCTCTGGCTGTTGTGCAGGCTGGCAGCTATAACTCTGATTCGACCCCCAGCCTGGGAACTTCCTATGCCACTATGTGGAGGTTCGGCCCTAAAAAACAAAAACAAAAAACAAAAAAAAAAGAAAGAAAGAAAGAAAACCTCTAGGGAATTACAGAGGATGGCATCTCCACTTGCACCTACCTGTGAAAGAAGTTTAAACAAATCAGCTTGTGACTTTTTGTTCATGTTCTTCTCACCCAGAAACCCCCCCCAAAATGCCCCTATGAAAGCCATTGTTACAATCTATTGATCAGACCCTAACTAATTCTAACTTTGAATTCAACAAACTTCATAGGGCAAGAAGCCAAATAATCCTTGCTGCCTGGGAGAGACTAACAGAAATTTAAATTCCAGTCTGGTGGGCAATTTTTTTTTTTTTTTTTTTTTTTTTTGCTTTTTAGGGCCACACCTGTGGCATATGGAAGTTCCCAGGCTAGGGGTTGAATCAGAGCTGCAGAGAGGCCAGGGATTGAACCCAGATCCTCATGGATACTAGCTGGGTTTGTTACCACTGAGCCACAACAGGAACTCCTTGTGGGCAAGGAGTTCCTTAGATCTCCATGTGTCAAGCCCTGATCCTATTTCCTTTGTGGGAAGGATATCTGATCCTGTTTGCCTCAGAGCAGCACCTCATACACTTCACAAATACTGTTCTAAGACTTGCCTGGAGAAGAGACCCTAATTCTAGAAAACACCAAAGCTAGAAACTCTAACTCAGACTTGAGCTCGAAACATGGCACCCTTGATTATTTAGGCATTCTCTGTTGAGAAATTGATGACTCACTCTTATGCAAACAATCTGAGCAATATTTCCAGCAATAGGAATCATACAAATAAAAAAAGACTGTAGGAAGCCTATCACTAACTCTGGCAGTAGTTATTAACAAGACCGCCTCTTCCCTTGATGGGCTATAGATTAGTCACAACTCTTTGTCACAGGTGGAAACAGTCAATAGCATAGCTCTAGACTCCCTCTTGACTGATTACAGGAGCATTTGTATCATTGCTAGTACGTCTTGCTATACTTAGATTAATAAAATAGGAAAGATAAACAGCCTATGCCTCATTTGAACGAATAAATCTACTTGGGCTTTCTGAGCTTGGTCCTCAAGGTCAACAGGGTTTGTTCTCTTGTTCTGGATGAGTCAATTGGAGTTCCTGTTTTAAAGCATCTTACAGGTAATATTAAATATTCTTGTTTTGTCATAGTGCTCACGATGCTTGTGTACCGTATTCTCTTTCTAGTGTTTTAATTGAATCTCTGGATTTACTCTCTTGCCAGATGATCATCATGATGATAAAACAAAAGCTAAGATGATCTCTCAATACACTTGGCTAAGGAAACAACTAGACCATCCCCAAGAGACAAAGACCTGGAATTCAAGCATTTCCTGAGTTGGTCAACTTCTCAAAAGTGACTGGATGACCAAAAGAGGGGCCTGAGAAACTAACTATAGAAATGAATAATAGTCAGATCATATATGACAACAGAACTCTAAACCATAACCAGTTCAGGAAACCAAACCATGACCTCTGCAGTCAACAGTCCCAAACAGTCAGGACTTGGTCACTGATTGCCAGCTTCTCTATTTTTCATCCCTGCTTCCTCCTCAGGACCAACCAGAGAAATCCAAATATGCTGACCATATCACTCATGTGATTAAACTCCTTCATTTGTGACTACACAGGACATCCAAGATTTCAACCACACTTCTTAGCATATCTTGTAAGTTTCTCCTATATCTACCAGCATTCTATTGATTGCAAATGGTAGAAACTCAAGTTGGCCTGAGAAAAAAGGGAACTGCTGCTCACGTAACTTGAAATAACAAGAGTGAATAATTGGGTTTAGATTAAGCTAATGGGGTTTGGGCATGGGTCAAGGCAGGGAAAAGAAGCTAATGTGATCTTCTGAGTGGGCTCCTATGGGCCATTCAAAGTTTTGTTGTTGTGCTTTCTGTTGATGCTATGTAATTGGGATTGATGTTTCACATGTTTGTTCTGTCAAGGTTCTAAAGTTCAGAGGGGATTATCTTCATGGATAAGATCCAGATGTGCCCGGATCTTTGGCTCATTCCTTTGGTACCTCACAATCCTAATAACAGAGTGGAGCTGTAAGTCTTTTTGATTGATGATTTTGCCAGTTGGTGCCTTTGGCAAAGTGAGACAGACTCTGTGTGGAGAAACCCTTTGAGCTTTTGGAATTGTCACCTCAGGACAGTAGCATCTAGAAGCAATTACTGCGCTCCTATAGAAACTGAATTCCTGACCTATCTAGGCCTAGGGACTCTTCTTCCTGATATTCCCATTTTGAAGGACAGTCAACATGAACTCAACAACTAACAATGTTGGGGCTTCCAGTGTGGCTCTACGGGATAAAAATCTGACTAGTATTCATGAGGATGTGGTTTTGATTCCTGGACTTGCTCAGTGAATTATGGATCCAATGTTGCCGCAAGCTGCAGTGTAGGTCACAGAGGTGGCTTGAATCTGGCGTTGCTGTGGCTGGGACGTCAGCCAGCAGCTTCAGCTCTGATTCCACCCGCAGCCTGGAAACTACAGATGCTACAGGTGCGGCCCTAAAAAAAAAAAGAACAATGTAGAAAGACCCCAACAAAGCCTGCTGGTCACACACAACAACAGTATATTGTAGAATGCAGCCAGCCTGGCCTCAGAGATATGTTGACTTTACATGGGAAAGTGGTAGCTACCCCTTTGAGTTTACATGACCTAGATCATAAGGATAGCAACCACTTCTTTGAGTACACTGCCCAGCATGTCCCCCTATATTAGACATGTGAGCCAAAGTAGGAGACACAGCATGTCCCTGTAAGCTTTGAAAAGATGTGCTTGTAACCAGGGAGGCTATGCACATGTGGCATAGGTACGTGGGAATTCTCTCTACTTTTCTCTCAACTTTTCTCTCAAATTTTCTGCAAAAATCCTCTTGCCCCCCCTTGCACCTGACCCTTCTGAACAAAAGGTCTAGATGCAAGCAGAGGATGATGGGAACCAAAGTGCAGTAATGGCAATGGAGGAAATCACATAAGATCCAAAAAGCATGGGAGAGGAAAGGGCATTAATGGTCGCATTAATGGTCTTTATCTGTTAGAACCACACTTGGAGCCTTTCTCCGCAAAGCTCTCCTGAACTATTGCAATCACCTTAAATTTAATTGACTGTTGAAGAGCAGGAATAAATCAGAAGGTTGGGATTAACAGATACACATGACTGTTAGCAGATACACAAGCTAGATAAAAACGAGAACTTACTCTATGGACAGGGAACTATATTCAATATCTTATAATAACCTATAATGGAAAGAATCTGAAAATGTGTGTGTATCAGAATCACTGTGCCGTGCACCTGAAACTAACACAACATTGTAAATCCACTGTGTGTCAATAACATTCTTCTTAATTGACTGAGGAGTCTAAAATCCTCTACCTCTAACCACTGTTTGATAACCATCCCCTTTAATGCTGCCAAGAAATCTGTTGGAAAGAGCAGGAAATGATCTTCATTTCTGTACCTTGCAGGTAAAATAAAACCAAACCAAACCACTGGACGTCTTCTCCCCTCCCACTTCCCTAGTCATCACTCTGTCACTCAGCGGGACAGATGATTGCCACTCAGCTAGATGTGTGGACAAACTGCCCTTAGGCCATTCCTCCAAAATAGAAAGTCTAGACTCAATTGTTCGGGCAGAGCTGGGAACCCCATCACCCACCAGCCATTCAGGAGGCTACATTGGATGCTTGGTCAAACAGTGCTCCCTGACTAATGTCAGTCCACTTCAGGGCCTCAACAATCTTAAAGGACACTTTCCTTCCAGGGGCACCATGTGTACTTCCCATGTGGAAGCTGGGAATTAACTTGCCTCTCTCCCTAAAACATGTTGGAGCTCCCTGGTGGCTCAGGGAGTTAAGGATCCAGCCTTGTCACTACTGTGGTGCAAGTTACTGCTGTGGCGAGTGTTTGATCCCTGGCCTAGGAACTTTCACATGCCGTGGATAAGGCCAGCAAAAAAAAGGAAAGAAAGAAAAACACATTGACTTAACACATTAAATGTGGTCATAATAGACCTTCAACTATTTAAGAATACAGATGGTATATATATGATATAATATATATGACATATATAGATGATATAGCCTTTATTTATTTATTTATTTAGCTTTTTAGGGCTGCACCCACAGCATATGGAAGTCCCCAGGCTAGGGGTTGAATCGGGAACTATAGCTGCCAGCCTACACCACAGCCACAGCAACTTGGATTCAGAGCCTTGTCTGCAACCTACACCACACACAGCTCACAGCAACATCAGATACCCGACCCACCAAGCAAGGCCAGGGATCAAACCTGCATCCTCAGGATACTAGTCGGATTTCTTTCTGCTGCACCACAACAGGAACTCCTGAGGTAGCCTTTAGACAAGAGCAGAGATCTCTCCCAAATGAGGCTTTTCTTACTTGGGGAAGTTTTCCAGAGGGATAACTGTCTTATTATTTATGTGCACCCTGTGGGCAGTTTTCCCTCTGGTGAAACTCATCCAATTAGAAAAGATGATTTAAAATTTGTCCCTGGAGTTCCCGTCATGGCACACTGGAAATGAATCCGACTAGGAACCATGAGGTTGTGGGTTCCATTCCTGGCCTCGCAATGGTTTAAGGATCTGGCGGTGCCATGAGCTGTGGCATAAGTTGCAGATGCAGCTTGGATCTGGTGTTGCTGTGGCTGTGGTGTAGGCCAGCAACTCTACCTCCAATTAGACCCCTATGGAACCTCCATATGCTGTGGGTGTGGCCCTAAAAAGCAAAAAAAAAAAAAGAAATAAGTTAAAAAATAAAATTTGTCCCTGACTTTAGCTCAAGTGACCAGTGATACCACCTGGGCCCTGGAAGGTATTCAGATCATCTTTAGTCCGCTGTCCAGGACTGTCATGGATGATAGAACTGCCCTGGATGTCTTCTTTGCAGACCAAAGCACAGTCTGTGCAGTTTCTAATCCATCCCTCGACACATGTATTAGTACCTCAGGCTGAGTAGAAAAGTTGATACAGAAGCTAAAGGAGAAGGGCATCTGGTTATCTAAGAGAAACTCTGATGGCTCCTTGAATTTGTTCAGCAAGGTGTGTTTAGGATCCTAGGGGTACAGCTGTGGTCAATAGTTCTGATTGTCCTCATCCTGTTGTACTTAAAGTGATGTTGACAGTAGCCTTAATGAAATGCTGTATGAGGCAGATGAAATGGATCTAGTTCCAGCCTCTGTAAATCAGATTAATCAGAGTGGCCAACAAAAACATCTTCATGAGAATTTTGTCCAGGGGTCGCTTGTGTTTCTTCACATCTTCAGAGCAGAGCCAAGGATAGTTTTTATTCCAGACTATCCTTTTAAGGATGTTTACATACTGAGCATTCTTGGAAGACAGAGATAGTGTTTTCTCTGGAGCGAGGGGCAGGTTTGCTGACAGCCTTATAAGATAAATTGTGTTTCCCTCCAAGACAAAAGTCAGGCAGGCTTATTGCCCATTATAAAATATTAGGCTGCCCCAAACTCAGGTTTCTTCTCCTATAATGCCACCCACTGATAGGCTCTCTACATCATCTGGTGGGTGTTGGAACTCAGACTGCTGCTACAAGAAAATATCAATACTATGGCTACTGTTTTTGCTATGAGTAGTAAAGTTCTCTGTCTCTGATTCACGAATATTAAGACAACATCCATGGAACTGTGGAAGGCTTGTTTGTTGTAAGCAGGATAAAGCAGGATACAGGCACATACCTGTCATAGTTCTTAACCATCATGTTATCAAAATTTCCTTCTCCTGTATTCAATAACCAATTTTTATGGAGATGGTCAGTGGTGAGAAAGGTACTATTTATCCATTGAATTGGAGAAGCTAGTGGGGTGTCCATATGCAAATGATCTAAAGAGAGTGGGCTATTGGGGCATGTGGCCTATGAGTGGTTTTAAAGATGTGGACTTGGAAAAGGTTTCCAGGAAGAACTTATAAGTGGTGTACTGAAGCCAGCTCACACCGGCTCACATGAGCTACATTTTTTTTGGCCGTACTGCACCAGGGCATGTGGAAGTTCCCAGGCCAGTAACTGAACCTGCACTACAGCAGCCACTCAAGCCCCTGCAGTCACAAGCTGGATACCCAACCCCCTGCACCACAAGAGAACTGCATGAGGGCCAATTTTATGCATTTCTTCCCAATTCGATGTTCAGCGACTTCATGTCAGGAGTTAAATGGGCCATATTGAGAGTATTTACACCACGGACATGAGCAAATGCTACACAGCAAAGCTTCCTCTCACTCCTGTGAGAGCTGGTTGTCACTGGCATGTTCCAAACTACGGTGTAGCTGATAAACAATGAGGGCAGATTCCTTAGTCTATTTTCTACTTCTGTGAAATGTGGAGAATAAGTGCCATATCAAGGGATTCCTGGAGTTCCCTGGTGGCTCAGTAGGTTAAGGATCTGGTGTTGCCACTGCTGTGGCTCTGGTTACTATTGTGGTGTAGGTTTGATCCCTGGTGCAGGAACTTCTACATGCCGTGGGCATGGCTGAAAAAAAAGAGAGAGATTGCTTTGAGGACTGATTTAGAGAATCCATAAAACATGTACGATACTATGTATCAGTACATTTTGTATGTAGTTGAATCTAAAATGCTACCAAACTGAAGATAGAGCATAATTTTACATTGTACTGCCATGAAATAAAAACCTCTTAATTAAACTCTGATTATTACTGCGTTGATTATAAGACACATCTCAATCTCAGAGATGGTAAAATGAGAAAAATACCTGTCTTAAAATGAATGAAGTAAAGTAGCATGCTTATAATATGCTTCACATATAGTATAGTATCACCGTGATTAGCTAAAATGTGTATGAGAAAAAATCATTTATCTCATTTTACCATTTTAATCATCAATTTATTCCAGTTTATAGCACTAAGAATGCTGAGAAATCAGTCTGTATGAATGAATTTAGAACATATAAGGAGAAAGAAAGGATGACTATTTTTTTTTCAAAATAAAATCAAACACAGTTAGGAGTTTGGGATTAACATATACACGCTACTAGGAATTCCCGTCATGGCGCAGAGGAACCAAATCCAACTAGGAACCATAAGGTTGTGGTTCGATCTCTGGCTTTGCTTAGTGGGTTAAGGATTCGGCTTTGCTGTGAGCTGTGATGTAGGTCGCAGATGCAGCTTGGATCCGTTGTTGTGGCTGTGGCATAGGCTGGCAGCTGTAGCTCTGATTGGACCCCTAGCCTGAGAACCTCTATATGCTGCGGGTGCAGCCCTAAAAAGCAAAAAACAACAAACAACAATATATATACGCTACTATACATGTAATAGATAACCAACAAGGACCTACTATATAGCACAGGAACTATATTAAATATATATTGTAATAACACACAATGGAAGAGAATGTAAAAAGGGAATATATAGATATATTTTATTTCATGGCAGTACAATGTACAATCACTTTGCTATATGACTAAAACTAGCACAATATTGTAAATCAACTGTATTTCAATAAAAAAAGTTTTTTAAAAAATCACAAGGTTAAATGAGTTTGTGAATTTCAAAATAGTTGTTTTCAATTAAAAACACAAAGATTTAAACATACAAAAACATTGGTGGGATCATGCAATAACATTTGCAATCGTAAACACATGAATGCAAAATTTGGAGTTCTCTGAAAAATTTGTACACATTTCAGAAAACACGTAAACATACGTAAAAAGTGAGGGGAGTACCAAGATATTTATGTCCTCAGAAAAGAATAGGGAACTGGAGAATAATTATAAAGGAAGGGAATTGGCTGAGGTGTAATTATATCATGGCTGTGGGAATGAATTTATATTGTATAAAGTAAAATTCCTGGAAACAAGTGAATAGAGGCTACCAAACTTGGATAGAGAAGAGAAATTATTATGTTTGTACCAAAGAACTTCAAAGAGAAATATAGTTTATTTTCTTTTTTTACACCATTGCAGCTAAAAATAAAATATAAGAGTCAACCATAACCACGTGAAGAGTTTTCCGCTGTTACACAGAACAGTTTTAAACAGGCTATAAAACACAGTGACCTCCAAAGCTTGACTCCAAGCCCCTTAGAAGCAATGTCGAATTCCCTCTGTGGAAATCTAATGTGCAGCGTAAGAGCTGACTTTTGACCTCAAAATAACTCCAGGGCTCAGCACACCATTTCCGGACTCATTTGCCTAAATGCATACTTGCCAGCTGACCACAGCTGAGGCACCCTCTGGAAGTCATTTGAACATGATTTTTTTGAACATGATTTTTCAGACCATGATTGGAAGATCAGTCACTAACACCAATGTAAAGGACGTGGCGTGAAATGTTGAATCAGGCAGGAGACACGTTTCCTGCATGTTGTTGACATGTGTGTCTTGGGCAAAGCAGCCCATGATCCTCCAAGTTCTTATCAGCAGAAAGAATGGTAAAACCTGTCTTTCAAGGGTCATGAGACTCTGTTTCTCCTCTGTGAGGACCCAATGATCACATTACATCCGCCGGAGTCATGAGGCTACTGAAAGCATCAAGACATATATTTTTAAAGAGTTTATGTATTTCTAAGTTGTAAAAGTGCTTTGCAAATGTAATTTTTTTTGGCCATAGTGTGCAGCCTCTTGACATGGGATCGCAAATCTCAGATTCACAGACCAGGAATTGAACCTGGGCTGCAGTGGTAAAAGTGCTGAGTCTCACTGATTTTTTTTTTCCTTTTTACAGCCATGCATATGGAAATTCTAAGGCTAGGGGTGGAATCAGAGCTGTAGTTGCAGGCTTTTGACACAGCCATGGCGACACCAGATATGAGCTGCATCTGCAACGTATGAAGCAGCTGGAAGCAATGCCGGATCATTAACCCAGTGAGCAAGGCCAGGAATCAAACCTGAAACCTCATAGACACTGTGTCAGGTTCTTAATCCACTGAGCCACAACTGGAACTCCTCCTTTAATTATTATTAGTGCTACCACTACTACTTTTATTACTGCTTATTTTATCACTGCAGACCTGGTAAAGTGGAAGTCACTATATGACTGTATTATGAACTTGGGACAGAATTTTGTACAAAATGATTATTTGATAATGGAGATATATTAAAATGGCTTCCTAAAAAAATGAAATAAGTGTTTCAAGATAGAAATTTGGAGTTCCCATTGTGGCACAGTGGAAACAAATCAAACTAGTATCTATAAGGATGAGGGTTCCATTCCTGGCCTTGCTCAGTGGGTCGGATCCCGTGTTGCTGTGAACTGTGATGTAGATTGCAGATGTGGCTCAAATCCCGTGTTATTGTGGCTGTGGTGGTTCGACCCCTAGCCTGGAAACTTCTATATGCTGTGGGCACAGCCCTAAAAAGGTAAAAAAAAAAAGAGATAGAAATTTCACTACGTTTTCTATGATAACATCTGAAGGCATGCCAGAAGTTTTTTTTTTTTTCCTTTTAGGGCCGCATCTGCACTATATGGAAGTTTCCAGGCTCGGGGTCAAATTGGAACAGGAGCTGCAGCTGTCAGTCTATGCCACAGCCACAGCCACAGCCACAGTAAGATCCAAGCCACGTCTGCAACCTACATCACAACTCATGGCAATGCCAGATCCTTTAACCCACTGAGCAAGGTCAGGGATCAAACCTGCATCCTCGTGGATACTAGGTGGATTCTTAATCCACTGAGCCACAACAGGAACTCCAGAAATTTTAATTCAGAGGAAGGGATTTGAATCCAGATTTAATCTTACTAGCTGTGCTGTGGTGGGAAAGATACATAACCTCTCAGGGTTTAGGAAATCCTACCTCCCAAGTTTGTGGTGGGCATTCCATCATGTAAAGGGCCTAGCTCAAGAAATTCTAGCTTCTTCCTTCTGCTCATATTCTTTACATGTTGTAGAAGGCGTTGGAAGAACTCAAGAGGGTTGTAGGTGATGCTCTATAGATCCATAACAGCATTTATTTCACCCTTTCCATGTATCAGGCATCCTGTTAAGTCTTTACATGATAAAGACTTTTCATTTAATCCTTACATAAGCCTTACTAATTTCCTATTGCTACTCTAACAAATATGCCCAAATTAAGCATACACAAACCTATTCTCTCACAGTTCTGGAAATCAGAAATCTAAAATGGATCTTCCCATGATGGAAGATAATACAATAAAAGGAATGTATATAGATGTATGACTGGGTCATTTTGCTGTACAGCAGAAATTGGTACAACATTCTAAATCAACTATATTTTAATAAAAATTGCAGTAAAAATAAATAAAAATAAAATGGGTCTGCAAGAGAATTCCCGGGTGGCCTAGCAGTTAAGGACCTCGAGTTGTCATTTCTGTAACTCAGGTTCCATCCTTGGCCCAGGAATTTCTGCGTGCTGCAGGCACAGCCAAAAGAAAAAAAGAGAGAAGTTCCCATTGTGGCCCAATGGGTTAAGAACCCGATATAGTGTTTGTGAGGATGTGGGTTCCATCAGTGGGTTAAGAATCTGGTGTTGCCACAAGCTGTGGTGCAGGTTGCAAATTCAGCTCTGATCTGGTGTTGCTGTGGCTGTGGTGTAGGCCTTCACTTGCAGCCTTGATTCGACCCCTAAGCTGGGATCTTCCCTGTGCAACAGGTGAGGCCTTAAAAAGAAAAAGAAAATGGGTCTGCAGGGCTACACTCCTTCTGGAGACTCGAGGAGATTCGCATCTTTGTCTTTTCCAGCTTCCAGAGAATACTCACCTTCCTTGGCTCATGGCATCACTCTGACCTCTGCTTCCATTGTCACATCGCCTCCCACTTTCCCACCTTCCACTTTCTTGCCTAAAAACCTTTGTGATTATATTGCACCTGTCTGAATACTCCAGCATAATCTCCATCTCAAGATCCTTTATCACAACTGCCAAGTCCCGTTAGCCATAGCATAGAGATACAACAGAGAGGTGGGAGCCACAGGTGGACAAGGCTTTGCAGATCCCTTTAGTAGAGGGTAATCCTCAGGATGGAGACCCCAATATGGCCATAAGAGACCAGGATGACACTCAGTGGAAAAATGATAACTGCAGCCCCTGCAGTGAATGTGACAAGCAGTGATTATATTGCACCTGTTTGAATACTCCAGCACAATCTCCATCTCAAGATCCTTTATCACAACTGCCAAGTCCTGTTAGCCATGCAATGGGACTTGCATGGCTAAGTACACATTCGCAGGTTTCAAGGACCAGGATGTGGGCGTCTTTGAGGAAGCGTCATGAGGAAGCATCATTCTGCCTCCATACGACTTGTTAACAAGTGAGGGAGTCTTTGTAAATGCACTTTGTAAATCAGAATCCAAGTTCTGAGTCTGGATGGCAACCTCTATCCTGCACTGAGCACCCAGAAGCAATACAGCTATTTGATATGAACAGATCTGTTTCACTGTGGGCACGGTTATTACATTGATTGTGGTGACAACACCTGATCAGTAATAATCAGACATGACTTTTTTTTTCTAGGGCTGCGCTCATGGCATATAAAACTCCTAGGCCAGGGGTCAAATTGGACCTGCAGTTGCCGGCCTACACCACAGCCACAGCCACACTGGATCCAAGCCACATCTGCAACCTACACCACAGCTCAAGGCAACTTGTTATGCTTAATCCACAAAGTGAAGACAGGAATTGAACCTGCATCCTCATGGATACTAGTTGGGTTCGTAAACTGCTGAGCCACAAAGGAACTCCCAGATGTGACTTCCTAATTTTATTTTATTTTATTTTATTTAATTTTATTTTATTTTATTTTGTGCATGGTCTTGGGTCCAGTGGCCATGTTTATTATCTACCATGGAATTGATCACCTAAAGATAAATTTAGGATCTTGTTGGCATTATATGAGTTGTTACAGAGAATTAAACAAAGACCCATTTCAGTGCCCCTGAGGGAATTTCCAAGACAAACAGTATAAAAATACAAAAGTATGTGTATTAAACTGAAGATCAGTGGAATTACTACTGTAACTGGGAAGTTTTGTAGATATTTTGAGAGGGAATTGATGATTTAATTACTCTCTTGATTACGATTACTTTAGTAATTGAATTTATTGATTGAGATTGACTATTTGCTTAGAAATTTTTTAAGTATGGGGTTTAATCCTCCTCAACCGATAATAATTGCCACAGATATAACTCATATATTTGTTAAGGAAACTAACCCAAGTTTTCTCACTAGAAATTGGTAAAAATATTTCACTAGAATTGCTGTTTAGGGGGACATATGCCTCCCGTAATTCCTTTGTGGCACAGAGGGTTAAGGATCTGGAGTTGTCATTACAGTGGCTTGGGTGGCTACTGTGAGAAGAGTTTGAGCCCTAGCCCGGGAACTTCCACATGCCCCCAGGCACTGCCAGAAATAAAAAATAAAAAATTAGGGAGTTCCCGTCCTGGTGCAGCAGAAGGGAATTGGACTAGGAACCATAAGGTTGTGGATTCGATCCCTGGCCTCGCTCAGTGGGTTAAGGATCCGGTGTTGCCGAGAGCTGTATTGTAGGTTGCAGATGTGGCTCAGATCTGGCTTTGGTGTGGCTGTAGGTCAGCGGCTGTAGCTCCAATTAGACTCCTAGCCTGGGACTCTCCATATGCCATGGGTGTGGCCCTAAAAAAGGCAATAAATAAATAAATAATAAAAAAATAAAAAATTAAAAAAAAATGAAAGGTCCCCCAATAATGAATTTGTTGACATTAACTCTTTCCATTGCTTGCTTTTGCCAGATTTTAAAGCATTTTCTTTCTGGTAAAAGTGCTGATGCTATTTATATGTTGGGAGAAAGAAACCTGGAGAGGGGAAAAAAGAATACACAGGAATTTGAGGTTTCAGCAACTGTGGGACCTCAGGAAACGGGAATAATCAGAGAAGAGGAAGAGAAAGAAGTGAGAAAAGGAAGAAGGAAGTTGGAGAAGGGACTATTGTGAAAAGGAGTCAAGGGAAATCCCACAGAACAGCACTAAACACCAGCTTCTATTCATGAGGAAAGGGGTTATGATTTCACTCCTCTTTTGAACACTTCTGATTTTTTTTTTTTTTTTTAATTTAAGAGGAGCTAGAATGTGACAGTTTTAGGTGCTCAGGTCCTAGGACCGTTGTCCCAGATGCAGGATATCCATTTGTCCAATGCAACAAATGCCAGCAGGAGGAAGTTCTGTTGTGGCTCAGCTGGTTAAAAACACCACCCCTTTCCCTGAAAATTCAGGTTCGATTCCTGGCCTCACTCAGCAGGTTAAAGATCTGGTGTGGCTGTGGCTGTGGCTGGCAGCTGCAGGTCTGATTTGACCTCTAGCCTGGGAAACTCCATATGCCACGGGTGCGTCCCTAAAAAGACCAAAAAAAAAAAAAAAAAATCCCACAAAAAAGCAAAATCAAACCAAACCGAAAAAAAAAAAAAGAAAAACTTATCCTAAGATTAGGATAAGGTACTTTTGAAAGGTGGTCCTGAAGGAAAGAAGGGAGGAAGTGAGAGAAGAGGAAGAAAGGGAGAGGGGGCAGAGCAGACCCTGCCTTGCTGGGGCTGCTGACTGGGTGCTGGTCTGGCTGAGTGGCTTTTGACATTTAGCAAATAACCAGAATCACAGCTTCATGCCAGTCTCTGGACAGTTCAGATTGTACATGCAGATGTGGGTGAAAATGCGCCCTTCACTTGAGGCCCTGAAACCATGTATCCTGCAGGGAGGCAGGGAGCTGAAGGTCAGACTAGGGAGAGGAACTGAGCTCTCAGCAGCCCCGTGGGTTCCTGACCACGTCAGTGGGCTGCCCCATTTTTGCCAGCAGTACCACTTTGGGTGGTGGTGGGGGGGTTGGAGAGACACCCATCTCAGAGGTGGGAAAGCCACATGTGAAAAAGAAAAAATACTCCATCCATGTTCAGGACAAATAATGAGGTCATTATTTGTTCATCTGGTTGAAAGTGCAACTTGACTCTCTCTGTGGCTTTCCTTCTCCAGTTCATCCATATTTATGACTTTGAAATAATTAATGCCCTGATTCCAACTATAACATGAGTCTCCATTTATCTACATTCCATGTTGCAGTTCTTTTTGGGGGGAGCACACTTGTGGCATATGGAAGTTCCTAGGCTAAGGGTCGAATGGGAGCTACAGCTGCTTGCCTACCCCACAGCCATAGCAACATCGGATCAGAGCAGCATCTGTGACCTACAGTGTAGCACAACTGCAACACTGTATCCTTAACCTACTGAGTGAGGCCAGAGATTGAACTGGCATCCTCAAGGACACTGTGCCGAGTTCTTAACCCACTGAGCCACAATGGAAACTCCCACATTGCATAATTCTTTATGCATAATTCAGTTAAGGTATTTATGTCTAGTAAAATGTTTGCTCAGCTCTTCGTAGAATTCAGTAGTAAATTATCTACTGAAAAATAGAGAAGTGGAAAAAATAGTTTTACTTTGGATGAAAAACTTGGCTGATATTAACTGTCTATCTTTCAGTCCCTTCTCTATATGACTAAGATGAAGTATACCAGAAGCATTAGCTAATGGCAGACAGATAATCGACCTGGTCCTCTGAGCTGATTCACAAATGGGCTGGTGAGGGCCATGGAAGGTTCGCCTCCGCCTCCATGGAAGACAAAGAAGCCTTATGTGTCTCTTCTCCATTTGTGTTGTCACCTCAGGAAATCTGTTAGAAATAAACTCAGAAGGTACCCGCCATTTGGGAGCCTACAGTGGGCCACACTGTCCTAGCCCTTGTACATAAGTTTTTTCATCCACTCCTTATAACAATTTTGAGGTGAAAATATCCCAATTTTACGCTTAAGTGATACCAGTCTTTGAATATCAACAGACTTGTGATTTTAAACCCTCAAGTTAGGACATATTGAACTCCCTCTGACTGGGGACAAGAAACGACTTGTCCCAGTATCTGGCGAGCATCTCAGACGAGCGTCTTAGCCCTGGAGCAGCTTCTGTTCTTCCACTTCAGCTCCCCTGTCAAGCTGCCAAGCCAGGCCTTTGCTGCTGCTGCCCAGGGCCCAGGAGGAGCCTGAGCAGAGGGAGAGAGAAGAAGGAGGAAGAAAGAAGAGGAAAGGAAAGAAAAGGTCCCTTCAGTGAACCTTCATGTGTGTCAGACGACAGGCTACATGCTTGGCCCGTGTTACTCATTTGTCCTCACAAGAACCCTCTGGAATAAATCTTCTTATTACCACCATTTGATGGGGTGAAGGAAGAAAAGAGGCCTCTGAGAGGCTGAAGAACATGTTTGACTCACAGGTGACAGGCAGCTGTCATATGCGTAGGTGTGTCTCTTCCCAGACGGTCTAATGTTGTGCCAAATGGAGTATTACTGCATTGCCATAGATTATAGTATGGAATTTATTACCAAATACATGCTCTTAAAAGTAAATGTATGTTCCTCAGAAAACTAAAAATAGAACTACCATTTGATCTAGCAATCCCACTCCTGGGCATCTATCCAGAGAAAACCATGACTCAAAAAGACATATGTACTTCAATGTTCATTGCAGCACTCTTTGCAATAGCCACGACATGGAAACAACCTAAATGTCCATGGATAGAGGAGTGGATCAAGAAGATGTGGTACATATACACAATGGAATATTACTCAGCCATCAATAGGAAAGAAATAACGGCAATTATAGCAACATGGATGGACCTAGAAATTATCATGCTAAGTAAAGTCAGCCATACAATGAGACATTAACATCAAATGCTTTCACTGACATGTGGAATCTGAAAAAAGGACAGAATGAACTTCTTTGCAGAATAGATACTGACTCACAGACTTTGAAAAACTTGTGGTTTCCAAAGGAGACAGTTTGGGTGGTGGGGGGATGCATTGGGGTTGTGGGATGGAAATCCTATAAAACTGGATTGTGATGATCATTGTACAATTATAAATGTAATAAATCCATTGAGTAATAAAAAAATTTTTTTTAAATGTATGTTTACTTTCATTCCACCACAGCATAGTAAAAGCCCATACAAATCCTGTTTGGCATGACTGTCTTAGTATCCTCAGGCTGCTGTAACAAAATATTATAGACTGAGGGACTTTGAAACAAAGACATTTATTACTCCCAGTTCCAGAGGAGGGAAGTTCAAGATCAATGTGCTGGCCCATCTGGTCACTCATGAGGGCCTGCATCCTAATTCATAGATGGTTATCTTGTTTCCATGTCCTTATATGGCAGAAGGAGAGAAGAGGGAGGCTCTCTTTGTTTCTTAGTCTCTTCTTATAAAGGCATTAAATCCCATCATGAGCAGTTCTTGGAACTGAAAAGCACCCAAATTCAACTATTATAATTGACAGATTTTTGAATAAATTAGGAGTATTCATGACATTAAAAGGCAAGAGGGGGAGTTCCCGTCGTGGCGCAGTGGTTATGAATCAGACTAGGAACCATGAGGTTGAGGGTTCGATCCCTGCCCTTGCTCAGTGCGTTAAGGATCCGGCGTTGCCGTGAGCTGCAGTGTAGGTTGCAGATGTGGCTCGGATCCCACGTGGCTGTGGCTCTGGTGTAGGCCAGCGGCTACAGCTCCGATTGGACCCCTAGCCTGGGAACATCCATATGCCGAGGGTGCGGCCCTAGAAAAGGCAAAAAGACAAAAATAAATAAATAAATAAAATAAAAGGCAAGAGGGAATCTTGTCACTCAATAAAGCATCTCTTTGTAAAAGAATGATAAACGTCCCTATTTTCCTTCTGTGCAAACACATATATTTCATCCAGGCTAAGGGACAACGCAGTTGACACAGTTTTCTCATATAGAAAACGAGAAAAATACTACTTACCTAGAAAGTTGTCGTGAGGGTGAATTTTTACATTTCATATGAAGAATATAGCCCACAGCCTAGAATATAGTAAGAACTCAATACATGTTACTCTTTACATCAGCTATTGCCAGCTTTTTTCTTTATGGAGAGGTGCTATATTATACCAAGTCAAGTATTCAATGATGGTAGCAACCAACCACTCTTGAAACACATTACTTTTTATTACCCTACTGATTTATTATAATTGGAAACAGATAATGAAAATATTTAACGTGCCTGAGTGGGCAGTGTTGGAATAAAAATTATATCGAAAAGATAGTTAAACTAATTTTACACTCTCCTTTTAATCCATGCATCAGACAGCTAGTCATGAACTATTTATTTCCTGGATGCCCAATGTGCAAGGCTGGGATGTGCACTACTGGACTTGGCAAAGCATGTGACCTGCATGTAGGTTACGCTGGAGCCCAGAGGTAGTCATGACGTCACTGGGGAGGTTTACTTTGTTGGAATTAAGATATCCTGTTTATGGAAGTTCCTGCTGTGGCACAGCAGGTTAAGGATCTGGCTTTGCTGCAGCTGTGGTGTAGATCACAGCTGAAGCTGAAATTGATCCTTGGCCCAGAAGCTTCCATGTGCCATGGGTGCAGCCAAAAAATGAATAATAATAATGAAAAAATAATAAATACAAATAATAAATACTAAGTAAATAAAATAAAAGGAAACCCTGTTTCAATTATAGATCTTCTCCGCAATCAGTAGTATACCTTCCCACCGTGGCCACAGAGTTATTTTCCACATGTTTTAGCAAGGAACAAAGATGTCTCTGATGTGTTTTTTACTTGTACATTTTCTATGCCTGGAGACTTAATACAGTCTATGAAAAATCGTTCTTTCGTTCTTTTCATTCTCTCTCAAAGCTTCACGCCTCAGGGCCTTTGAAATAAATCAATACTGGATTCATTGACTTGGGCATTCCAACAGAACAAAGGGGACTTCAGAGACTAGACAAAGCATTAAAAACATTTGGGATTTTTTGCCTCCAAAGGGCCCACTTTTTTTCTTATTGGAATAGCAACAGTTAACAGGATTCTCGCAGCAGGATTGATTTTGTTTTGTTTGCAAACAACCTCAAAACCTTAATCATCACCTTCCCAAATTCATTTTGCAAATTTTCTTTTTTTTTTTTTTTGTCTTTTTGCCTTTTCTAGGGCCGATCCTGCAGCATATGAAGGTTCCCGGGCTAAAGGTCTAATTAGAGGTGCAGGCACTGGCCTATGCCAGAGCCGCAGCAATGCAAGATCCGAGCTGAGTCTTCGACCTACACCACAGCTCACGGCAACACCAGATCCTTAACCCACTAAGAAAGGCCAGGGATCGAACCCGCAACCTCATGATTCCTAGTCGGATTTGTTAACCACTGAGCCACGACGAGTACTCCTATAAATTTATTATTAAATGTCCCTATTTTTTAAAAAATAAAACAGAATGCATAAATTTCTTATAACTTCCTTTTAATAGGTAAGCAACCAGGACCTACTGTATAGCACAGGGAACTCATGAATAGTTCTCAAACAACATTTGTACTCAAGTATATTTCAAGTTAAATAGTATCTGGGTAATTAAAATACTAATAAGTTTTCCTCAATATGCAAAACACACTTTCACCTATTTCTAAAAAGCTTACAGCATTGCAGAAAGCAAAAGCAGGAGGAAATAAGCATATACGTGGCATTATAGATTCAATAGCTTCAGGGTTGCTAAATTTTCTCTTGGTTTCTAGATCAATAAACAGCAGGAAGCGCTGGCTTCTGTCTATTAGCATGCTTTCAGTTGCAAGAAAGAAAGCCCAATTCAAGTTGGTCAACAATGACTAGAACTGGAGTTCCCATCATGGCTCAGTGGTTAACGAATCCAACTAGGAACCATGAGGTTGCGGATTCAATTCCTGGCCTTGCTCAGTGGGTTAAGGATCCAGTGTTGCTGTGAGCTGTGGTGTAGGTTGCAGACTTGGCTTGGATTCTGCGTTGCTGTGGCTCTGGCTAGGCCAGCAACTACAACTCCGATTAGACCCCTGCCCTGGGAACCTCCATATGCCTCGGGTGTGGCCCTAGAAAAGGTAAACAGACCCTAAATAAATAAATAAATAAATAAAATAACAATAGCTAGAACTGTTAAGAGTAACTAATTTAAAGATAGGGCAGCCTAAATTTAACAGCTCTGTGATATCAGAAGAACCCAGTTAGGGAGACATGTCATATTTTCCCCTATATGCACACTCATTTCTTTGCTAGAGTCTTACTGTCATAATAAATAGAATCCCACAGTGACAAATCAGTCTAGAACTGAACCTACCAATGGATAGTATGATTTCCAACAAACACTCAAACCCTTTTAGCCTCAAAAATCTCATCACTAACCTATCATTCTTTAGAATAATATTGCCTTCACAATACTTCATTCAAAGAAATTCTGGGAGTTCCAGTTGTGGCTCATTGGTGTAAGAACATAGTGTCTGTGAGAACATGGGTTCAATCCCCAGCTTGGCTCAGCAAATTAAGGATCTGGCATTGCCATGGGCTGTGGCATAAGTTGCAGATTCAGCTCTGATCCGGTGTTGCTGTGGCTGTGATGTAGGCCGGCAGCTGCAGCTCTGATTTGACCCCCAGCCTCAGAACTTCCATGTACTACAGGTGTGGACCTAAAACAAAACAAAAACAAAAAGAAATTCTGCATGGTAATGGGAGCAAAGAATTTGGTATCCAAGGATTACTGCTTTACCTAGCATAATTATGAGACTTACAGCAAGCTATTAACTGCAATTATTTTCAGTTTTGTCATCTGTAGAATGGAACTTACAAATTATGTTCTCCAAGACGTTATGAAGAGTATCTAACAAAACCCCACAGCAAACATATTACTGAATGACAATGTCTTGGGAGGCTTCCTTGAATGTCCGCAGAAAGGTGTTCACTCCCTCTTGCCTCTGACTGCTTTGGTGCTACTCTGGTAGAGCTGCGACAGAGCTGATAGAGGTCTTGAAGCTAAAATATTTAATCATATGGTATGGTTTATATGGAGAATCTGAAAAAAAAAAGATACAAATGAACTTATTTACAAAACAGAAATAGACCCACAGACATAGAAAACAAACTTATGATTACGAAAGGCAGGGTAAATTAGAAGGATGAAATTAACACATACACACTACTATGTATAAAATAGGTAAACAACCAGGACCTACTGGATAGCACAGGGAATTATATTCAATATCTTATAATAAACTATAATGGGAAAGAATCTAAAAAAGAACATGTGTGTGTGTTTGTGTGTATAACTGAATACATTTCCTGGAGTTCCTGTCATGGTTCAGTGGTTAACAAATCCAACTAGGAACCATGAGGTTGCAGGTTCGGTCCCTGCCCTTGCTTAATGGGTTAACGATCCGGCGTTGCCGTGAGCTGTGGTGTAGGTTGCAGACGCGGCTCGGATCCGCGCTGCTGTGGCTCTGGCATAGACCAGTGGCTGCAGCTCCGATTCGACCCCTAGCCTGGGAACCTCCATATGCCATGGGAGTGGCTCAAGAAAAACACAAAAAGACAAAAAAAAAAAACTGAATGCATTTGCTATACACCTGAAACATTGTAAATCAACAATTCAATAAAATTTTTAAAAAGTAAACAAGGACTCTACTCAATGTTCTGTGATAACATGTATGGGAAAAAAATCTGAAAAAGAATGTATATATGTATGACGGAATCACTTTGTTGTATGGCAGAAATTGACACAACATTGTAAAGCAACTATAGTTCAATAAAATCTTAAGATTAAAAAAACAAACAAAAAATAGATAAACAACAAGGACTTATTGTATAGCACAGGGAATTATATTCAATATTTTGTAATAACCTATAAAGGAAGAGAATCTGAAAAACAATATATATATAACTGAATCATTTATGCTGTATACCTAAAATTAACACAATGTTGTATATCAACAATTTTTTTAATCTTATTTTATTTTATTTGCTTTTTAGGGCTGCACCTACGGCATATGGAGGTTTCCAGGCTAGAGGTTGAATCAGAGCTATAGCTGCCAGCCTACAACACAGCCACAGCAACAGAGGATCTGAGTCAAGTCTACAACCTACACCGCAGGTCACGGCAACACCTGATCCTTAACCCACTGAGTGAGGCCAGGGATCGAACCTGCATCATCATGGATGCTAGTCAGATTCATTAACCACTGAGCCACGATGGGAACTCCAAATTAAAAAAAAAAAAAAGCCTAAAATATTTACTATCTGGCCTTTATGGAAACAGTTTGCCAAGCCCTGAGTTGGAGAAGGAAGGCATTGATACCAGAGACCTAGCTTCACAGGGAGTCTTGTTTTTCTGGTTCAGTGGGAAACAGGAAGAATGATTTAGGAACATCCATATTTTTATCCAAAAAGTGTCTGAGTCCCAACAGGAAACTGATGGCCTCAGGGATCTGGAAGAGAGTTAATCTACAAAGGTGTGAATTTGGGAGCTGAGGCTCATCACCTGAAGGGTGAGAGGAGGAAGCACTTGCCAGGCTCTTGGAGAAGAGAACTCTGCGCAGTTAGTGGTCCTGAGAAAAATGGAGACTTCCCTCAAGGGACACAGCCAACTCAAGGAGACCTCGAGGGGAGGGGAAGAGGAAAAAATCCCCTGACTTATTGCTTGCTTTTCTTTTACTGGGACACCTCATTGGCAGAACCCAGCCAGAGTGACAGAGGGCTTGAAAACAGATAGCTGAGTCCATACCATTGAGACTCCTGAGCAGAGAGCAGAGTGGAGACATGCACTTTATTTTTGTTTGTTTGTTTTTTTGTCTTTTCAGGGCTAAAGACACCAGAGGCATATGGAAGTTCTCAGGATAGGGGTCGAATCAGTGCTGCAGCTGCTGGCCTACACCACAGCCACAGCAACGCAGGATCCAAGCCTCATCTGCAGCCTACACCACAGCTCAGGGCAATGCTATATTCTTAACCCACTCAGCAAGGCCAGAGGTCAAACCCACGTCCTCATGGATACCGTTCAGGTTCGTTAATGTTGAGCCATGAAAGGAACTCTGGAGACATGCACTTTAATTAAACTTTTTACTCATGCACTTTAATGTCATCATTTTAGATACTCATATAAAATTGCATCATCACAATTTTATATCATTTAACGTCCACATTTTAATCTTTTATCTAACTGACTTCTGGCTTCTTTATCATTCTAAATGTTTCTCCTTTATTTGATTTTATTTTTAATATATCTTTTCTCAGATTAACAAAATTTGTGGTTAATGTGAAAATTAAAATTTTGCCGAAATATGTAATATAGAAAGCAAACTTCCCCAAATCCTCTCAGTAGGGATAATCATTATTAATGATTATGTTAATGTTAATTGATATGTATTTGTCTAGATTTGGGTGTAGGTATACATACATAAATGATATTTTAATTTTTTTAATTTTTTTATTATTATTTTTTTTGTCTTTTTGCCTTTTCTAGGGCCGCTTCCGCGGTATATGGAGGTTCCCAGGCTAGGGGTCGAATCGGAGCCGTAGCCACCAGCCTACGCCAGAGCTCACAGCAACGCCGGGTCCTTAACCCACTGAGCAAGGCCAGGGATCGAACCCGCAAGCTCATGGTTCCTAGTCGGATTTGTTAACCACTGCGTCACAACGGGAACTCCAAAGATATTTTACTGATATTGGTAGTAAGATACTTGATCTTATATACTATTTTTAAACTGTCCATTTTTTCAGTTAATAATGTAAAAAATAAAACAGGATAACAAAAAGATATCTGTACTCCCTTTTTTGTTTGTTTTTTTCCTTTTTATAGCCATACCTTGGGCATATGAAAGTTCCCAGGCTAGGGGTTGAATTGAAGCTGCAGCTGCTGGCCTACACCACAGCCACAGCAACACCAGATCAGAGCTATACCTGCAACCTACACTTCAGCTCAGGGCAATGCTGGATCCTTAATCCACTGAGAAAGGCCAGGGATTGAACCCACGACCTCACAGATACTATGTGACTCTCAACCCACGAGCCACAACAGGAATGCCACGTACTCTCATGCTTATTGCAGATTTAACACAATAGTGAGGCCATGAAACAACATAAATGTCCCTGAGCAGATAAATGGATAAAGTTTTTTTGCTTTTTGGTTTTTTTTTTTTTTGTCTTTTCTAGGCCTGCCCCCGCGGCATATGGAGGTTCCCAAGCTAGGGGTCGAATCAGAGCTGTAGCCACCAGCCTACGCCAGAGACACAGCAGTGCAGGATCCAAGCTGCATCTGCAACCTATACCACAGTTCACGGCAACGCCGGAACCTTAACCCACTGAGCAAGGCCAGGGATCGAACCTGCAACCTCATGGTTCCTAGTCAGATTCGTTAACCACTGTGCCATGACGGGAACTCCTCCTGGTTAAAGGTATTTTGACAAAACATTAGAATGGAATATCATTCAGTCACAAAAAAGAAGGAAATCCCGCCATTTGTAACAACTTGGACAGACTTTGAGGGTAATTACACTTAGTGAAAAGTCAGAGAAAAACAAATGCTTTATAATCTCACTTATATGTTAGAATCCAAAAAACCTCAATTAAAAAAAAAGAAAGCTCAACATGTAGAAACAGAAAAGAGAACAGTGGGTAACAGAGGCCAGAGGTGGAGGAATTGGGGCGATGTTTGCTCAAAGGGTACCAACTGGCAATTTAAAGATGCAAAAGGACCATGACTTGCAAAGACACATGTACTCCAATCTTCATTGCAGCACTCTTTGCAATAGCCACGACATGGAAACAACCTAAATGTCCATGGATAGAGGAGTGGATCAAGAAGATGTGGTACATATACACAATGGAATATTACTCAGCCATTAAAAGGAAGGAAATAATGGCAATTGTAGCAACATGGATGGACCTAGAAATTATCATGCTAAGTAAAGTCAGCAATACAATGAGACATCAACATCAAATGCTTTCACTGACATGTGGAATCTGAAAAAAGGACAGAATGAACTTCTTTGCAGAATAGATACTGACTCACAGACTTTGAAAAACCTATGGTTTCCAAAGGAGACAGTTTGGGGGGTGGGGGATGCGCTGGGGTTGTGGGATGGAAATCCTATAAAATTGGATTGTGATGATAATTGTACACCTATAAAAGCAATAAATTTATTGAGTAATAAAAAAAAGATGAAAAAGGAGTTCTCTGGTGTCCTAGCAGTTAAGGATGCAGTGTTATCACTGCTGTGGCTTGGGTTCGATCCCTAGCTCAGGAACTTCTGTATGCTGTAGGCATGGCTAAAATAATAATAACAATAAAAGTTGAATAAATTCTGGTTCTCTAATATGATTGTAATCAATTATACTGTGTATCTACTTCAAAGTTGCCAAGATACTAGACCGTAAATGGATATCCTTGTACATTTATCTTTAGACACTTGAAGGATAAATTCTGAGAAGTATATGTAAATACATTTTTTTTTATGCCCATACCTGGGCATATGGAAGTTTCCAGCCTAGGGGTCAAATTGAGCTGTAGCTGCTGGCCTACCTCACAGCCATAGCAACGTGGGATCTGAGCCACATCTGCGACCTATACCATAGCTTGCAGCAACATAGGATCCTTAACCCACGGAGCCAGGCCGGGGATCAAACCTGCATCCTATGGAAACAACGTCAGGTTCTTTATCCTCTGAGCCACAATGGGAACTCCTAAGAAGTATATTTCTGATCGAAAGATAAGACTAATTTAAATTATATTAAGACATTGGAAAATTGCCTCCCCCAATATTTCAGTTTTTAAATTTCTAAAGTTGGAAATATTAGCTCTAATCATCTAGCCTGTTGTCTTTTTATTCTCTGATAGGTCCTGTTTTAGATTTTATTAGTTTCTTCTATTTGATTTATTTCCCCTCTTTTATACTGTTTCATTCCCCACACCCACCCACCCACCCCTTTTTTTTCCCTATTTTCCGTTTTGATGACTCATCTTTGTACTATTTGGTCAGAATCTGGGCCTCGAGGAGGGTGAACCATTGAGGGTTTACATTGTAAACAAAAAACTTTCTTCCAGCTGTTCAGGCACCTGCTTCCTTGGCCTCTAGTGAAAGCAAATTCCCAGGACAGTCAGCAGGCATCTCTCCAAAGAATTTCCTGTGAGGAGCCTTGGCAAAATCAAGGGTTAAGTCTCTCCAGGGCCATAAATTGCACAGTGAGGAAAACATGTTTGATGTGCTTAAAAAGTGTTACTTATTGACAAGATACATGATTTGGCACGTATCTTAAAACTTGTTCTTGGAGTTCCTGTCATGGCACAGAGGTCAACGAATCCGACTAGGAACCATGAGGTTGCAGGTTTGATCCCTGGCCTTGCTCAGTGGGTTACGGCTCCGGCATTGCCGTGAGCTGTGGTGCAGGTGGCAGACGTGGCTTGGATCCTGTCGTTGCTGTGTCTCCGGCGTAGGCCTGAGGCTATAGCTCGGATTAGACCCCTAGCCTGGGAATCTCCATGTGCCACGGGAGCGGGCCTAGAAAAGGCAAAAAGACAAAAAAACAAAAAACAAACAAAAAAAACTTTCTCGTGGTAAAAGCCATGGACTCCAGTTGGATTTTTAGGCCAACTGTTGATATTAAGCCACAAGGCAGGAGGTGGTGATGGCAGGGAAAGGATCTGTTCAGGTAAATGGTCTGGGTTTGGTCAGGGAGCAGGTGGTGGTAAATCTTCTCAGAGACTCTGAAAGGAGAAGGCATAGACGTCTAGCAGCCAAGTTATTGGGACCACGTCTAAACCAACCATTTCGGGAGATGGGACTCAGACCAGCAGCACGTGAACTGCCCCTTCAATGGGAAACAGTGAGAGCTTGAGGTGCAGGAAGCAGAGAGCTGTCTGCTTCCCCTTTCCCTACGACCAATAAAATTTCCAAGAAATGGGACACTTTTTCTTTTTGTCTTTTTAGGGCTGCATCCACAATATATGGAAGTTCCCAGGCTAGGGGTTGAATCAGAGCTATAGCTGCCGGCCTACACCACAGCCACAGCAATGCGGGATCTCAGCCACATCTTTGACCTACAGCATAGCTCATGACAATACCAGATGCTTAATTCACAAGGAAGGCCAGGAATCCAACCTGCATTCTCGTTGATACCAGTTGGGTTCGTTACCACTGAGCCACAATGGAAATTCCAGAGAGGGAACATTTTAAAAATGTTCTTCACACAGAGTTCCCGCTGTGGTGCCAGGGACTAGCGGTATTTCTGGAGTGCTCCCACATAGGTGCCATCCCCAGCATTCCCCACACTGAAACCAGCTTTCATATGCACCTGAAGAATCTTTTCCTTGGGGTTCAAGCTGGCCACCAGTTCATTCCAAACCAAATTCGTTCCTCATGTGGTCCCTCTGAGATCCAGAACCAATAACAGTCTCTTTTCCCTTTGAGACGTGGTATAGAAGCCTGTCCTGTCTCCTCTTATCCTAATGGTGAGTAATCCTTCTAAGAGCTTATCATCATTTTCCATTCTCTGCCCAGCCTGATCCAGGCTTGTTTTCAAAACCTTGGTCCTCAGAGATTAAACGTGTGTGTGTGTGTGTGTTCACCACGGAGCAGTAAGAATTTCTCAAATGTGGATCTGCTATCACAAACATTGTTATACAATTTGCCATCACCCAGAGAACAGGTATTATTGGATTATTTGCATTTCAAATTTGCTTGGCCTGGGCGTTTGACTTTGGGTTCAGGAATATATTTAGGAATTTCTTTACAGCATGTGCTCCAATTAGAGAACCACTCTTGATGCTTCTATAGAAATGAAACTGTACTATGGTTGAAGAGATTTGGGACCTTCTTGAGGAGGTCCTAAGACTTCCCAGGAAATTAATAAAGAAATGTGTCTTCGGAGTTCCTGTTGTGGTGCAGCAGAAAGGAATCTGACTAGGAACCATGAGGTGGCGGGTTTGATCCCAGCCTCACACAGTGGGTTAAGGATCTGGCATTGCCATGAGCTGTGGTGTAGGTCGCAGATGTAGCTGCGTTGCTGTGGCTCTGGCGTAGGCTGGCAGCTACAGCTCTGATTAGACCCCTAGCCTGGGAACCTCCATATGCTGAGAGTGTGGCCCTAAAAATCAAAAAAAAAAAAGAAAGAAAAAAAGAAATGTGTTTTCTCCCTTCTTCTGTTTTACCTTATGCCTTATTTTTTAAGCCAGTTATGAATTGACTGATAGGACTTTGGAAGAGCTGGACACTTGCCTCTAAGGCGACAGAAAGACAGGTGTTCTTTTATTACAAACACTAGTCTGAAGTAGGAGTGGCTCGAACAGATAACTGATCTGTGGGGTAATTATTACCAGAGAGGAACATTAGAGTTCAATTGTTCTTGCCCTCACTTTTCTCAATTTTTATTGCTTTGAGCAGCAGTCATTTCACTTTTAACTGGTTTGTAAACAATTTCATGTAAAAAGTCTCTCATTTATCTTGGAGTCCGTTTTTCAGGGCACTGGTGGTAAAAGAAATGTCAGCATTACTCAGTGCGAGATATTGTATGAATGGTTTACTGAAAACGATTTGTTGTTGCTGTTGACAAGGAGGTTTGGAAATAGCTGCTTTAAAACTGGCCCGGGGAGATCCTGTTGTGGCTCAGTGGTAACAAGCATCCGGGAGGACACAGGTTCGATCCCTGGATTTGCTCAGTGGGTAAAGGATCTGGCATTGCGTGAGCTGTGGTGTAGGTCACAGGCATAGCTTGGATCTGGCATTGCTGTGGCTGTGGTGTAGGCCGGCAACTATAGCTCCGATTCAACCCCTAGGCTGGGAACTTCCATTTGCCTCGGGTGTGGCCTGAAAAAAAAGACCAAAAACACTGAAGAAAGTGGCCCAGGGAGTTCCCATTGTGGTGCAGGGGAAATGAATCTGACTAGTAAATATGAGATTGCAGGTTTGATCCCTGGCCTCACTCAGTGGGTTAAGGATCTGGCACTGCCGTGAGTTGTGGTGTAGGTTGCAGAGGCAGCTTGGATCCTGCATTGCTGTGGCTGTGGCATAGGCCAGCAGCTGCAACTCCAATTTGACCCCTACCCTGGGAATCTCCATATGCAATGAATGGGTGCAGCCCTAAAAAGCAAAAAAAAAAAAAAAAGGTCCAGGCTCAAAATGCAGGGTAGAACTCTGAGGATTGTCTGCTTATTCTTTAGTGCAGTGGATGGGGGTTGGCCTCGTAAGACCTGATTCCCTATTCATCTCCTCAGTCTTCACCAAGGGGCCTAACTCTATCTTCAAACTATCTCTTGGCAAAATCAAGTTGTGGTAGAGCAGATGCTTGATGGTACCTGTAGAGCAGCTACCAGCTCATTACCACCCAGTGGCTGAGAGAGTCAATATTCTCATAGGGGTACTTGATGGAAGTAACAGTCCATTCTCTCTTTATCACAATTTAAAATTTTTCCTTTAGGAGTTTGGGGTTTGTAGATGTAAACTATTACATTTAGAATGGATAGACAATGAGATGCTACTGCATAGCACAGGAAACTATACCCAGTCTCTTGTGTGTGTGTATGACTGAGTCACTTTGTTGTACAGCAGAAATTGGCACAGCATTATAAATCAAGTGCAATTAAAAAAAAAACCCAGGATAAGCAGCATCTTGGGAGCACTGGGATACAGGTTCAATCCCTGGCCTGGCCCAGTGGGTTATGGATCTGGCATTGCAGGAGCTGCAGCTTAGGTCACAACTGCCTCTTGGATCTGATTCCTGGCCCGGGACTCCACATGCTTTGGGGTGGCTAAAAATGAAAAAAAAAAAAAATTCACATAAACTAAAAAAGAATTTAAAAATAAAGAAATAAAAATACAACAAAAAGTGAATAAAACAAAAAAAGAAGCAGACTCACAGATACAGAGAACAAGCTAGTGGTTACCAGTGGAGAGAGGGAAAGGGGGAAGGGACAATAGAGGGGTAGGGGGATAAAAAGATCTATGGGATTATATGAAATCATATGCATGCAAATTTTAAAAATTGTAAAGCACTATAGAATTTAAAGAATCTTTCATTCAAGTGAAAAACACACACACAACACTGCCTTTTATATAGAAACTTGCAATCTTGTGGGAGAGACATAGAGGAAACAAAAACAGTTAAAAAAAAAAAGAAAATAAAAATCTATTCCTGGACCAAGCCAGACCAAAAGAGAGCTGAGCGCCATCAAGTCCATCAAGGCTGCTGCACAGGGGATCCTGATCTCAGATTTGAGATGTCGGCAGGGGTGCTTTCCAGAGGAAGTGAGGTCTAAGGATAGACCTGGAAGATAAGTGGGCATAACAGCCAGCAAAGGAAGATGGCACGAAACTGAGCCGAGAGGTGAGAGAGCAGGCGCAGAATGTTGAAGGAACTGCAAAGAGCTGGTTCAGTGTGCCTGGAGCACAGCATGTAAGGGAGGAAGTGGCAGGAGGTCCGAGAGGCAGGTGCGAGCCAGATGATGCAGAAACGTGAATACGGAGTCACAGGTCTGAACTTTGTCTTCAAAGCAACAGGAAGCCACTGACAAGTTTTATGCAAAGGAGGTGACAAGCTGAGATGTACCTTTGTGAAAAACCATCCTGGTTGCCCTGCAGTGGTGGAGGCAACAATTGGAAAAGACAAGACAGGAAGCTGGGAGACCACCTGGGGAGTGATCCTGGTAGGAGATGGCAGTGCACGGACAGAAGTCTCTCATCAGACCATCTGGGTGCCTTGGAAATCCTATGGTCACATCCTCCCTCTTGGTTTTCATGTTCCTTGCACACGAGTTCCGTATTATGACAAATTAGGAGCCATCTTTGATTCCTATCTCTTTATCCCTTACATCTAAGGAATCACCTAGTCCTCTTAGATTCTGCTTTGGAAATATCTCACTGTCTTTCCTCTTTTCTTTTTGGGCACATCCAAGCCATACAGAAGTTCCCAGGCTAGGGATCACACCTGTGCCACAACCGTGACAACGCTGGATCCTTATCCAATAGGGCACCAGGGAACACCTCCACTTCTTTTTTTTTTTTTTTTTTTGCCCTCCCAACCATCATACTCTGGGTCACATCATCTTTTACTTCAGAAGCCACCTAACTGATTTTCCTTTCTTTGGAGTCGCATCTATCTATCCATCTCCTGCTCTACAGCCAGAGGCATCCTTCTACATGTGACTTGATTGTGCCCCCAAGTCTCCCATCATTCGTTTAAAGCCCACAATGACTCTGCATAGTCCTTGAGATGAAAAGCAGGCTCTATCTTGTCTCTTTCTCTAGACTCAAATTTTCCCACTCACCTCTTGCACTTTCTACTAAAGCTTTTCTGGACTTTATCCTGTCTTTTTAAAGCCGTACCTTGACCCCAGGGTTTACAAGAGCCATTCTTTGAAATGGCTTAGCGTGTAGTGTATTCTCTCTGCTTTTGGTTTTCTCCTATTCCTTCCCCACCTCTCAGTCTGAACCTTGTCTCCTTGGTCAGTCTTTTGCAATTCCCAGATTTGGCTCTGACTCCTTGTGATGTTTTTATAGGTACCTATAATTCTCCTGTCATAATCTCCATCATACATTGTTAATTCTTTTTTTTTAAATATAATGTTTTTTGTTTTTTTGCATTATAGCTGGTTTACAGTGTTTGTTAATTCTTCTTTAGACACATCTCTCTTCTGGCTGACCATTCCTGTCTTGTTCCCTTCACATATTTCATAATATACAGAAGATAAAAAACACATTTCAAATTAAAATGAATTATGAAACAACCCTGGAAAAGAAGAACAGAGTTAAAGAACCCATACTTGCTGATTTCAAAACTTACTACAAAGTAGTAATGATTAAGGAGTTCCCGCTGTAGTGCCATGGGCTAACAATCCAACTGCGGTGGCTTGGTTTGCTGGGGAGGCTCAGGTGTGATCCCCAGCTCAGTGCAGTGGGTTAATGACCAAGCACTGCCGCAGCTGTGATGTAGGTTGCAGCTGTGGCTCGGATTCAATGCTTGGCCCAGGAACTTTCACATGCCTTTGGTGTGCACAGCCAAAAAAATAATAATAATAATACCAGTTAAGACAGTGTAGAAGGAACATAGGGATAGACCATACCATTCAAAGGAATACAATTGAGAGTCCAGAAATAAACCCATGAATTGGTCTTTTGACTAGGCTGCTAGGACTATTCAGTGGCCAAAAGACAGTCTTTTCAACAAATGGGGTTAACACAAAAAGATATTCACATGCAAAAGAATGAAGTTAAAATTTCTGCCCTAAACTACACACAAAAATTAACTAAGAATAAATCAAAGATCAAAATACAAGAGGAGCTGCCATTGTGGCTCAGCAGTTACGAACCTGACTACTATCCATAAGGTTGTGGGTTGGAGTCCTGCTCAGTGAGTTAAGGATCTGATGTTGCTGTGAGCTGTAGTGTAGATTGCTTTGCTGTGGCAGGTGGTGTAGGCTGGCAGCTGCAGCTCTGATTCGACCCCTGGCCTGGGAACTTCCATATGCCAGAGTGCAACCCTAAAAAGAAAAAAAAATCTAAATACAAGAGCCAAAGCTATAACACCCTTAGAAAAAAACATTATGGTAAATCTTCATGACCTTAGATTTAGCAAAGATTTCTTATATAACACCAAAAGCAAGAAAGAAAAAAAATAATAACTGGGACTTAAAAATTAAACACTTTTGTGCTTCAAAGGACACTATTAAGAAAGTGAAAAGACAATCCACAAAATGGGAGATTTTTGCAAACTTTCTAAAGGAGTTGATTCTAGAATATATATATATATATATGCATATTTTAAACTTCTTATAACTGTATAATAAAGAGAACAACCCAATTGAAAACTGAGCAAAGTATCTGAAAACACGTTTCCCCAGAGAAGATATAAAAATGGTTAATAAGCACATAAAAGATGCTCACTATATCAGGGAAATGCAAATTGAAGCCATAATGAAATAGCGTTTCACACCCGCTAGGATGGCTGTAATCAAAAAGACAGGCAAATGTTGGTGAGGATGTGGATAAATCAACACCCTTAAACACTGATGGTGGGAATGGAAAGTTATGGAGACATTTTGCAAAACAGCCTGGCAGTTCCTCAAAAAGCTAAGAGTTATCATATGATTTAGCGATTTCACTCCAAGAGAAATGAAAATATACAACCACGAAAAACTTGTGCATGAATGTTCATGAAAGCATTATTCCTAATCGCCAAGAAACAACCCAACTGTTTTTTAACTGCTAAATGGATAAATAAAATTAGTGTATCTATATAATCGAATATTATTTGATCATAAAAAGAAATGAGCTTCTAAACATCTAAACAACAGGGTCCTACCGTATAGCACAGGGAACTATATTTAACCTCCTGGGATAAACCATGACGGAAAAGAATATAAAAATTATATAGGGCGAAGTTCCCCTCGTGGCTCAGCAGAAATGAATCTGACTAGAATCCATGAGGATGCAGGTTCAATCCCTGGCCTCGCTCAGTGGGTTAAGAATCTGGCATTGTTGTGAACTGTGGTGTCGGTCACAGACGCAGCTTGGATCCCACATTCCTGTGGCTGTGGCTGCAGCTCCGATTGGATCCCTAGCCTGGAAATCTCCATATGCCACTTGTGTGGCCCTAAAAAAAAACCAATAGACTAAATATGTATATATTTTATAATATATAAATACATATATATAGGAATCACTTTACTGTATAGCAGAAATTGGAACATTGTAAATCAATTATATTTTAATTTAATAAAAAGAAATGAAACTATGATAAATACAGTGTGAATGGGACTTAAGAACATTGTGCTAAGTGAAAGAAGTCAGTCACAAAAGACCTCATATTGTATGATTCCATTGAAATGTCCATAATAAACAAAATTGTAGAAACAGAAAGTAGATCAGTGTTTGTCCAGGGCTGGGAGAAATGCGAGTATTGGAGAGTAAGGGCTGAGGTGCAGTGGGTTTCTTTGGGGATGATAAAAACATTCCGGAATTGGTTGTGGTAATGATGGCATAACTTCATGAATACAGTAAAAACCATGAAATGTTCATTTTAGATGGGTGAATTGGGTAGTGGGTGAACTATATCTCAATAAAGCTGGCAGCAAAAATGAATCATAGGTGGGGAAATGAAAATAACTCATAAAAAGAGATTGAGAGGGGTCAGAGGGGAAAGGGGAAAAGACTGAGGGGGAAAAAGGAAGAGGAAAAGAAATGTAAGAAATAAAAAGTCAAGAGTGAAAGGAAAAAAAAAAAAAGAACACCAAGAGGCAGAGTTAGGAAAAAAAAAAAAAAGAACAGGAAAGGGCTTAAGGACTTGGAAAGAAATATTTGAAAGGAACAGAGAGAGATTAATTTAGACTTTGAAGGCCTGTATAGAAGTAAAGTGATCTTGTCCACCCCATACCCCTAGCCCCACTTTTCAATTAATCTCTTATTACCACTGTGATTTTAAACTTATTAGCTATTAATAAACACTCTTCAGGGCTTCTGAATAAGAAGGAGTCCAGGAGTTTTCGTTGTGGTGCAGTGGAAACGAATCCGACTGGGAACCATGAGGTTGTGGGTTCAATCCCTGACCTCACTCAATGGGTTAAGGATCCAGCATTGCCATGAGCTGTGATGTAGGCGGCAGACGCAGCTCAGATCTGGCGTTGCTGTGCCTCTTGCGTAGGGTGGCATAGACCCCTATGGACCCTGCACAGGTGTGGCCCTAAAAAAGACAAAAGACAAAAATAAATAAATAAATAAATAAAGTGAGGTACATTTAAAAAAAAAAAGAGAGAGAGAGAATGAGTCCATAGCAGCCCACAGTGTTTTTCTGGTTCAGCTTCTATAGCCAGAGCAACATCCATTTTCTTTTGGCCAAGCCTGCAGCATGTGGAAGTTCCCAGGCTGGGGATTGAACCCTCACCAAAGGAGCGACCAGAGCCATAGAAGTGACGATAACAGATCCTTAACCTGATGAGCCACTAGGAAAGTCCACAATATCTCTTCATAGGGCATTTACAAATAGTTGGCAATGTCTCACTGGCTGTGTCCATGTGTCCAGACACCTTTCCAAGATTTGCCTACTTAAGAAAACCTCAATTGGGAGTTCCTATTGTGGCTCAGTGATAACGAACCTGACTAGTATCCATGAGGACGTGGGTTTGATCCCTGGCCCTGTTCAGTGGGTTGAGGATCTGGCCTTGCTATGAGCTGGGTGTAAGTTGCAGACATGGCTCGGATCTGGCTGTTGCTGTGGCTGTGGCCTGCAGCTACAGCTCCAATTCGACACCTACCCTGAGAACCTCAATATGCTATGGGTGTGGCCCTAAAAAGACCAAAAATAAAAAATAAAAAAAAAGAAAAAGAAAAAAGAAACCCTCAGTTATGGACTTCCCGCTGTGGTGCAGTGGGTTAATAATCTCGCTTGTCTCTGTGGAGGCACTGGTTCCATCCCCAGCCAGGCTCAGTGAGTTAATGATCCAGTATTGCTGTGGCTGTGGTGTAGGTTGCAGCTCTGGCTCAATTTGATTCCCAGCCTGTGGTGCAGCCAAAAAAGAAAAGAAAAGTACGCCTCAGTTAGTTGGAAACACCTCAGCTAGGCTCTTGGCCTCTTTTCCACTGACTCAAGACATCACACAAGCCAAGCAAAAATATTTAAAAGAAAAGCTCTCTGCCCTGACAAATCTCTTTGGGGGGACCATCTTTTCCCCTATAGCTATTCCTAATGCAGCCCATGTAATAGATGCTTCCAGATTCCCTTCTGGATTCAGGGACTTAATTCTCCATTGCTGGGAGGAACACTGGCTGACTGACTGCTCTCAGCTGTCAGGCCCCCTCTTAGAATTGTCCTTGCTGAAGACAAGGACAGTTGTCTTACCTATGCCACATCCCTTCCCAGTGGCAGTCTTCAGCCAATGATGAGCTAATACAGGGATGTAAAGACCTGACTCACCTCAGCCCAACTCCACACAACTTGAAGCTATGCCAGCTTCAGAGCAACCCACGTGGTTGACTGAGGATCTGGGGTGATGGCATCAAGCCACACTCCTCCCTCAACTCAGTCGGCCTCCTTCACTGCCCTCCTAGGTACAGACCCAAAGTGCACTCTCTAATAAATAGCAGCATGCTAAGCTTCATCTCAGTCTGCAACAGTTGGTACCAGAATTGGGATGCATATGGTATGATTCCTTTTACAAGAAATATCTAGAATAAGCACACCTATAGATTAGTAATTGCCAAGGGCTAAAGGGAATGACAGCACTGAGGGTACTGGCTAGGGGTGCGGGATTTCTTTAGGGGTAATGAACACACTCTAAAATTGATCATTGGCGTTCCCATTGTGGTTCCTAGCATCTAGGAAAACAGGCGATCTGATTAGCATTCATGAGGATGAAGGTTTGATCCCTGGCCTTGCTCAGCGGGTTAAGCATCTGGCATTGCCATGAGATGTGGTATAGGCCAGCAGCTACAGCTCCAATTGGACCCCTAGCCTGAGAACCTCCATATGTTGCAGATGTGGCCCTAAAAAGACAAAAATCAAAAAAAATTTAAATTTTAAAAATAAAATTGATTGTTATTATGGATGCACAGCTCTATGAATACACTCAAAGCCACTGAGTTGTACACTTTATTATTTTATTTTGTCTTTTTTTTTTTAGGGTCATACCCACAGCATATGGAAGTTCCCTGGCTAGGGGTCGAATCAGAGCTGCAGCTGCCGGCCTATGCCAGAGCCACAGCAACACATGATTTGAGCTGTATCTGTATCTGTAACTCATGGCAATTCTGGGTCCTTAACCCACTGAGCAAGGCCAGGGATCGAACCAGCATCCTCATGGACACTAATACTAGTTGGGTTCTTAACCCACTGAGCTACAAAGGGAATGCCCATGAATTGTACACTTAAATGGGTGAAATGTGTGGCATATAACTCAATAAAGTCATTAAGAAGAAAGAAATTTAGTGCATACATTTACAGATAAACCCAAACAGAGAGTTTATTGCCAGCAGCTCCACACTAAAAGAAATGCTGAAAGAAGTTCTTTAGGCCGAAAGGAATTGACATCTTGGAGTTCCCATCGTGGCCCAGTAACGAAACTGACTAGTATCTATGAGGACATGGGTTTGATCTCTGGCCTTGCTTGGTGGGTTAAGGATCTGGCATTTCCATGTGCTATGGTGTAGGCCAAAGACGAGGCTCAGATCTGGCATTGCTGTTGCTGTGGAGTAGGCTGGCGGCTGCAGCTCCTATATAACCCCTAGCTTGGGAATTTCCATATGGTGTGGGTGCGGCCCTAAAAAAAAAGAAAAAAAGAAATGTTTTAGAACTTTTGCTTTATGTGGACGTCGATGACCCATTTCAGGTTAGTTTTTAGTATATGGCATGAAATAAAGATTGACGTTCATTTTTCTCATAGTGATATCCAATTATTCCAGCACTATTTAAAAACCTATCATTTTCTTCATTGAATTAGCTTTGCACCTCTGTCAACTTTTAACTAATTATAGGAGTTTCCATTGTGGCTCAGTGGTAACAAACCCAAACAGTTTCCATGAGGATGGGGGTTCAATCCCTGGCCTCGCTCAATGGGTTAAGGATCTGACATTGCCATGAGCTCTGGGTAAGTCACAGACCTCGCTCAGATCTGCTGTTGCTGTGGCTATGGCATAGGCTGGCAGCTGCAGCTCCAATTCTACCCCTGGCATGGGGATTTCCATATACCATGGGTGCGACCTTAAAAAGACCAAAAAAAAAAAAAATTAACTAACTATATATGCATCTATTTCTGAACCCTCTATTCATTTCTGGTAAATGTCGCTGTCCTTACACGTGTAGTATCACTGTCTTGATTATTGTAGCTTTAGTACAGGATTTCTCAAGAATGGCACTATTGGGCTTTTGGGTTGATTAATCCTTTGTCCCAGAGGCCTTGCCCTGCACTGTAAGATGTATAGAAGCACCCACTGTATCTACCCACTAGATGTCAGTAGCCCTTCCTCCTCTAGTCATAAAATTTAAAAATGTCTCCAGACATTCCCAGATGTCCTCTAGGGGGCACTATCATTCTAGCTTGAAAACCACTGCTTTAAAGAAAATCTTGAAAGTAGTTGTGTGAGTCCTCCGATTTTGCTTTTTTCTTTTTTTTGGTTAAAATTGATTCGGCAATTCTGAGATTTTTGCATTTTATAGCAATTTTAGAATTAGCTTTTCAATTTCTACAAAATTGCCTCCTGAATTTTGAATGTAAGTCCTTTGGTGGATAACTGGCATCTTAAAAATATTGGATCTTCTGATTCATAAACAAGATATACCTCTCCATTTATTTAGGTCTTCTTTAATATTTATTCATTTATTTATTTTTTTTTTGGCCGCCCCCGTGGCAGGAGGAAGTTCCTGGGGCCAGGGATCAAACTTGTGCCACAGCAGCAAACTGAGCCACAGCAGTGACAGCACTGATGACCTCTTTAATTTTCTCAATAATATAATATTCATTGTATGGGTTTTACATATAATTTTGAGTGATTTATATCCAGATTTATCCAAATTGAGCTTTGATAGTTTGTCTCTTTCAGGGAACTTGTCCATTTAATATGAAAGTTGTTCATCATTCTACATTATTTTAATACCTACAAGATCTTTGTATGTGTATGTTTTGTTTTTTTTGGGGTTTTTTTTTTGGCTTTTTGGCTTTTTGGGGCCCCACCTGTGGCATATGGAAGATCCCAAGCTAGGGATCTAATCCGAGTTACAGCCGCCAGCCTGCACTGCAGCCACAGCCACTCGGGATCCAAGCCACATCTGCAACCTACACCACAGATCATGGCAATGTTGGATCCTTAACCCACCGAGTGAGGCCAGGGATTGAACCTCGTCCTCAAGGATACTACCTGGATTTGTAACCCACTGAAGCACAACGGGAACTCCCAAGATCTTTGTTGATATCATCTCTTGTTCTCAATATTGGTAACCTGTGTTTTTCCTTTCTTTCTTTTTCTCTTGATTTGTCTGGTAGAGGCTTATTACTTATACTGATCTTTGCTCATGAACCAACTTTTGGTTTTGTGCCCTCCTTGATCCTTTTTTCTGTTTATTGATTTAAATTCTATCTCTGTTTCCCTTCTTCTACTTTCTTTGATTTGCCTTTTCCCCCTAGTTGTTAAAGTAGAAACTTAGATCATCAATTTTAGGCTTTTCTTTTAAGCATTTAAGCCCACTAATTTACCTCTAATGATAGTATTCACTTTCTCCCCCAAATTTTGATATATTGTGTTTTCATTTTCTTTCAGTTTAAATTATTTCTCTATTTCCCTTAAGTTTTCTTCTTGGATTATTTAGAAAGGTGTTGCTTATTTTTCCAAGTACTTGAGGGATTTTCCAGATAATTTTTTTTCCTGCTTTTTAGGGCTGCACCCAAGGCATATGGAGGTTCCCAGGCTAGTGGTCGAATCAGAGCTGTAGCTGCTGGCCTACACCACAGCCACAACAATGCTAGATCCTTAACCCACTGAGTGAGGCCAGGGATTGAACCCAAAACTTCATGGTTACTAGTCAGATTCGTTTCCGCTGCACCACAACAGGAACTCCTCAGATAATTTTTAATGAAAATTTCATTGTGATCTGAACATTCTCAGTATGATTTCAGTTATTTTAAATGTATCAAGTCTTGTTTTATAGCCAAGAATATGTTCTACTTTGGTGAATGTTTTATGTACACGTGAAAAGACTGTGTATTCTGCTACCATTGGGTGGAACATTCTATAAATGTAAATTGGACCAATTTGATAGAATTTTGAAGTCCTCTACATTCTTTCTGATTTTTTTATTCACTTTCTGCTTATTACCAAGAGTTGAGTGCTGAAATTTCTATCTCCGAATGCAGATTTTTTTTCTATTTCTCCTTTCAGTTTTAAGTTTTGCTTCCTTTTTTTTTAAAGTTCTATTATTATGTGTATATACATTTAAGATTTTTATGTCTTCTTGAGTAATTGAACTTCTTATTATTATGAAAACTTCCAAACTTCCTTTTAGGAGTTCTCTTCTGGCACAGTGGGTGAAGGATCTGGCATTGTCACTGCAGTGGCTTGGGTTGCTGCTGGGGTGTGGGGTTTTTTTCCTTCTTTTTAGGGCTACACTGGAAGCATATGGAAGTTCCCAGACTAGGGGTTGAATTGGAGCTGCAGCTGCCAGCCTACACTGCGGCCACAGCAATGTGGGATCCGAGATATGTCTGTGACCTACACCATAGCTCATGCATTGCCGGATCCTTAACCCACTGAGCAGGGCCAGGGATATTGAACCCACATCCTCATGGATACTAGTTGGGTTCCTAACACACTGAGTCACAATGGGAACTCCTGTGGTGTGGGTTTCATTCATGACCCAGAACTTCTACATGCCACAGGCACGGCCAAAAAACAAAACTTCCTTTTACTGCTGGCAATATTCCTTCTTCAAAACCTTATTTTGTCTGAGGTTAAATATTTTTAATTGTTTTACTTTTTTCAATATTCTTTATTCTTATGTGTAGATCTATATTTCTGCCTGGTATCATTTTCCTTTTTGTCTGCAGAAACTTCTTTTAACATTGAAGTCAATGAATATCTCAGATATTTTAAATCTAGAAACGTCTTTATCTTACTTTCATTTTAAAAGACATTTTCACCAAGTATAGAATGACAGCTTAACAGTTTTGACTCTTAGCACTTACAAAAAACAATCGTTCCAGGAATTCCCACTGTGGCTCAGCAGGTTAAGGACCAGACATGGTCTCTGTGAAGATGAGGGTTCAACCCCTGTCCTTGCTCAGTGGGTTATGGATCTGGCATTGCCACAAACTGCAGCGTAGGTAGCAGATATGGTTCAGAACCAGTGTTGCCGTCTCTGCGGTGTATGTCAAACTGCAGCTCCAACTCGACCTCTGGCCTAGGAATTTCCATATGCTGCAGGGGCAGCTGTAAAAAAAAAGAAAAAATTGTTCTATCATCTTAAGGTTTTCACACTTTTAGTTAAGAAGTCTTCTGTCATTTTTTTTATTATTAAAAAAATTTTTAAATTATAGTTGTTTGTAATGTGTCAGGTGTACAGCATAGTCATTCTCTGTTATATTATGTATACAATGAATAGTTTCCTGTACTATACAGTAGGTCTTGTCATTTATCCATTTTATATATAGTAGCATGTATCTGTTAATTCCAAACTGCTAATTTCACTCTCCCCCTTTCCCCTTTGGTAACCATGAGTTTGTCTCCCATATTTGTGAGTTTATTTCTGTTTTGTAAATAAGTTCTTTTGTATCTTTTTTTAGATCCCACATATCAGTGATACCATATGATCTATGTCTTTATCTGACTTACTTCACTTAGTGTGATAATCTCTAGGACCTGTCATTCTTATACTTGTTCTTTTGTGGGTAGTCTTTCTCCACTCTCCCATCAACTCCAGTTGCTTTTAAGATTTTCTCTTTATCATTGGTTTTCAGAAACTTGATTATAATGTGCATCAAGTGACATTTTCTTTATATTTCATCTGCTTAGCATTTGTTGAGCTTTTTGAATCCATGAGTCTACAGTTTCATTAAATTTAAAATTTTTCAGGGAGTTCCAGCCATGGCTCAGTGGAAACAAATCTGACTAGCGTACATGAGGATGCAGGTTTGATCCCTGGCCTCACTCAGTGGGCTAAGGATCCAGAGTTGCCATGAGGTGTGCTGTAGGTTGAAGACACAGCTTGGAACTGGTGTTGCTGTGGCTGTGGCATAGGCTAGCAGCTACACCTCCAATCGGACCTCTAGCCTGGGAAACTCCATATGCCACAGGTGTGGCCCTTAAAAAAAAAAAAAGAGTAATAATAAAAAAATAAATAAAACAAAAATTTTCAGCAATTACATCTGCAAGTAATACCCTGTTTTCCTTCTTCTCTTATCTCTGGAACTCCAATTACCTGTATGTTAGGCAGTTTGATATTGTCCCACAGATCACAAAGGCTCTGTTTTTTGTTTTGTTTTTCTGTTTCTTTTTCACTGTATTTCATTTTGGAAAGTTTCTATTGTTATGCCTTTAGTATTACCAATTTTTTTCTTCTGTAGTGTTTAATTTTCTGATATTCTACCCAATGTCTGTTCAAATCATGTTTTTTTCATGTTTACAAATTCCATTTAAAAAATATCTTCCAGGAGTTCCTTCCTATAGTGCAGGGCTTAATGATCTGGCGTTGTCTCTGCAGAAGCATGGGTATGATCCCTGGCCCAGCACAGTAGGTTAGTAATCTGGCATTGCCACACCTGTGGCATATGGAAGCTCCCAGGCTAGGGGTTGAATTGGAGCTGTGCCAGGCTACACCACATCCACAGCAACGCAGGATCTGAGCTGCGTCTGCAACCTACACCAAAGCTCATAGCAACACTGGATCCTTAACCACTGATCAAGGCCTCATGGATACTAGTCGTGTTCATTACTGCTGAGCCATGACAGGAGCTCTTCTTTTTTTTTTTTTTTTTTTTTTTGGCCATCCCTCAGCATATGGAGTTTCTGGGCCAGGAATCAGATCCAAGGTGCAGTTGTGACCTATGGCACAGCTTTGGCACCTACAGATCCTTAACCCACTGTGACAGGCCAGGGATCAAACCTGCATCCCAGAGCTCCCAAGATGCTGCTGATCCTGTTGCCTGTGCCACAGCAAGAACTCCAACAGTTGGATTCTTAACCCTCTGTGCCACAGAGGGAATTTCCTGCTCAGATTTTTATTTTTCCATTGGGCAGGAGGTCCACTCTTCTCTGATTTCCATCTGGTTAACATAGTACTCTTCCAGCTTAGCTTGCCTTCTAGAAACTTCATTCCTTTCTCCCACTATTGGGGCCCTAAGCATATCAATGCACTCAAAGGCATGATTCTGAGTGAGTTTTCTGAATCTCTGCCAGGTAAGTCGTCCTCTGATCTATAGTAGAGGTAAGTCAGCCTCTGATGTATACTTGAATCAGACTGGACCTGACCAAAGATTCAAGGTAGAATCCTCAATTCAGTTTTACCTATTATGAGGTTGATGATATTACCTCTTTTTTAATTTTCTTTTTTTTAAATTTTTTTACAGCCCTCACCTGCAGTATATGGAAGTTCCCAGGCTAGGGGTTAATTGAAGCTATAGCTGCAGGCCTATGCCACAGCCACAGCAATGCCAGACCCGAGCTGCATCTGCAGGCTACACTGCAGCTTGCTCTTAATCCACTGAGCAAAGCCAGGATCCAAACCTGCATCCTCATGGATACTAGTCAGGTTAAAAAAAAATAATAATAACCATTTTGTTTTATTTATTTTTTGTCTTTTGTCTTTTGAAGGCCACACCCAAGGCATATGGAGGTTCCCAGGCTAGGGATCTAATTGGAGCTACAGGTGCCAGCCTACACCACAGCTCACAGCAACGCCGGATCCTTAACCCACCGAGCGAGGCCAGGGATAGAACCTGTGTCCTCATGGTTCCTAGATGGATTCGTTTCCTCTGCGCCATAACAGGAACTCCACTAGTCAGGTTCTTAACTTGCTGAACCACAACAGGAACTTCCTAATGATTTTACCTCTGTCTGCCAGACTTTGATGTCCTGCTCTTTATTGGTTTGAAACTTATGGGTTGAAGAAAAGACTATTAGGCTATTATACAGAACACCCTGAAAACCCCAACGAGACCTGAAATGCAAATCAGACACTTTAGTAAAATGTGAGATGACATCTTTGACCCTTCCACATGACTAAAATTTTAATTTCATTTTTAAACATGAAAATAATGATGTGTCTTTTTCTGAACCAGTGGAGTTGAAATGTTACACATAGATGAGTTCCACCAACTTCACATGCTTAATTGCTCATTAAGATGGTTACCTTGGCAACTGCTACATCAACTAACATCAGTGTTTTTTTTTTTACAACTTTGACATAGAGAGAAACTTCTTAAAGTAACTCAATAACATTAAGTAAAAAGTGATTATTTACAAGTTACTTAAATTTTTATATACCAAATAAAAACTGCCTATCAAGTATGCAATTCCCCAAACTGTAGACATGAAATGTACAACATGTAATTATCCTTTATTACAGCAGAGTGGGCTTCTTTTATGATTTATGGTACAATACCCAGATTTTTGATCTGATCTTTTCTGAACAAGAGGAAAAAGGATTTTGGTAACATAAAGGTGCAATTTAAACTTCTATAACTATGTTTTCAATGCAACATTTCAATAAATATTTAGTTTATCAATTACGCTGTTAGAATTTTGAGATCTAAAACTCAATAAAGAGAAGTTCCCGCCGTGGCTCAGTGGTTAACGAATCTGACTAGGAACCATGAGGTTGTGGGTTTGATCCCTGGTCTCACTCAGTGGGTTAAGGACCCAGTGTTGCCATAAAATATCATCCAGCATCTTGAGAAGCTTGCAATTAGTTAGGAACCTGTCGCTTATTCATTTGTTCATTTATTCATTCAACAAATACTATAACGTACCTATATTGTGCCAGGTAATTTCCTAAGAGCTGGGGGTGGGGAGGGATGCACAATGAACAAAAGAAACAAAAATTCTGTCCTTATGGGAATCTGCATTATAATGGAAAAAAAAGCTGATTATAAAAGTGGCTATTAATGGAGTTCCTTCATGGCTCAGCAGCAACAAACCCGACTAGTATCCATAAGGATTAGGGTTTGATCCCTGGCCTTGCTCAGTTGGTTCAGGATTCAGCATTGCTATGAGCTGTGGTGTAGGTCGCACATGCGGCTCAGATCCCATGTTGCTGTGGCTGTGGTGCAGGCTGGCAGCTGCAGCTCCATTTCCACCCCTAGCCTGGGAACTTCCATATGCTGCAGGTGTGGATCCCCCCTCCCTCCCCCCAAAAAAACCCGGCAGGGTGGGGGCTGGTGAATAAAACAAGGCAAGGTAGGAGAATAAGAGGTTTGGGGGTGAGTGGGGCTCAGTTATAATTTTTTTTCTTGGATCACAGGAAAACTTAAATATTTAAAAATCTAGTACCTGGAGTTCTGTGATTCAGCAGCAATGAACCCGACTAGTATCCATGAGGACATGGGTTCAAACCCAGGCCCCACTCAGAGGGTTAAAGATCTGGCATTGCTGTGAGCTTCGGTGTAGGTCACAGACATGGCTTGGATCTCACCTTGCTGTGGTATAATTTGACAGCTGTAGCTCCAATTTTACCCTTAGCCTGGGAATTTCCATATACCTCGGGTGCGGACCTAAAAAAGCAATGCAAAACAAAAAACCAACAAAAAGAAAAACCCAAATGTGCTGGACTCCATTTGGATAATTCCAGGTTTGTTGGCAGTATTTAAGCATCATGGTACATCTAGTCTAAGGTGTGTCTTCTTTCCTCAGTGTGTTGACCTTGACCGTATTTGAGCAGCAGACTTCTTCATAGCTTGCTGAATCTGCCCTTGACAACCACAGTGAGCACATGGGCTGTTGCCCTACATTTATGACCCACTGGGAAATCAGGGGGAACCTGACGGTGGCCTGGTGGTCAAGCTTTTTCTTCCTGGGATCACTCTTCTGAAGGTATATGGCCTGCTTTCAGAGTTTCAGAGTCTCAATTTCTTGTGCATAGTAGACATTCAATAAATACTTACTGAGCCACAGGCAGATGGGAGATATATGGATTTTTTTTTTTTTTTTGGTCTTTTGTCCTTTTAGGGCCACACCCGTGGCACATGGAGGTTCCCAGACAAGGGGTCTAATCGGAGCTGTAGCCACTGGCTTATGCCAGAGCCACAGCAATGCCAGATCCGGACCGTGTCTGCAACCTACACCAGAACTCACAGCAACACTGGATCCTTAACGCACTGAGTGAGGCCAGGGACTGAACCCGCAACCTCATGGTTCCTAGTCAGATTCGTTTCTGCTGCACCACGATAGGAATTTTCTTCTTTAATCTGTTAACTTCTTTCTGAGTGGACTTCTGTGCTTGTAAACCTTCTCTTTTGCTTCAGTTCTGGGAAAGCCTTCTTCTTTGCTTTCTGAATGATCTTAAAAAGTGACAGTTGAAGTAAGGTGGTCAAAGAAAGCTTCTAGAGAATGTACTATTGAAACAAAGACTTGAAGGAAGTGAGAGAGCTAGGCATGCACAAATATGGGGCAAGGGCAAAGGCCCTGGGGCAGAAGTCTATCTAATGTGTTAAAGGCAGATGAAGCAGACATAAAAACAACGCAGGTGTTCCCATTGTGGCTCAGCAGATTAAGAACCTGACATAGCGTCCATGAGGATACAGGTTCGATCCCTTCCCTTGCTCAGTGGGTTAAGGATCCAGCATTGCTGCTCGCTTCGGTATAGGTCATGTGGCTCATATCTGGCATTACTGTAGCTGTGGCATAGGATGGCAGCTGCATCTCCAATTCAACCCCTAGACCGGAAATTTCTATATGCTGAGGGTGCCCCCCAAAGAGAAAAAATAAAGACAAACAAAAAACACAACACAACATGGTAAACAGTACTTGAGGTTAAAAACTACTCCAGAGAAAAGATTCCCTAGATTTTATTTTGTTTAACGAACCCATAAAAGTACTTTTGTAAACAGTGACTACTTAACCAATATGATGATAAGAAGACATGTTTATTATGTCCATTTTATACATTTGGGGAGAGAAGATAAAGAAAAGTTTGGCAGAGTTCTCTGGTGGCTCAGGAGTTTAAGGATCTGGCATTGTCACTGCTATGGCTCAGGTCACTGCTTTGGGGAGGGTTCAGTCCCTGGCCTAGGGAATTTTCTCATACTGTGGGCATGGCCAGAAGAAAAAAAAAGAAAAGAAAAATTTGGCAATACGAATAAGAGTGTGAGCATGGAAGCTATTCTGCCTGAGTTAAAAATCCCAAATTTGTACTGAGCAAGCTACTTCTCTTTCACTCCGTTTCCCACTTTAAAATGGACATAATGGTATACCTCTGTTACAAGATAGTTATAGAGATTAAATAAGATAATACAAAGACTCTGCTATGTTTCTCTGAAACTTTTAATGTGCATACAAATCTCTTTAAAACTAGCTTCGGAGTCAGTAGGTTGGGGTGCCTCAGATCCTGTGTGTCTAACGAGGTCCCAGTGATGCTGCTGGTCCACAGACCACATTCACATATCAAGGTTGTAAAGCATTTAAAAGAGTACTTGGCACACAGTATGGACGGAATAAATTTGGCTATTATTGTGCTTTCGCACAGCTGAGTTGGCAGCGAACTAGATTAAAAAGCCAACAATTTTCCCTCCTTCTCCATCAGATGTTTCCTGACGATACTGCATCTTTGAATAGAATTCTACTGCATTCTGAGTTCACAGGATGAATGTGCATGTGGATAGCATGTTTTTACTTTTAAAATCCATCAATAGCAGCACTGGGCACTCTCTTTGGGTTTAGGGTTCTAGGCTATGTCAAGATACTCAAGTCTTTGTGCATTGTAGACATTCAATAAATACTTACTGAATGAAATGTCCAGATAAATCATTTTTCTAGAAATTAAGCATGGTTGGAATTCTGTTTTATTTTAATACAGTGGTATGTGTGCCAAATCATTATTTCAAGAATGTGGCAATTGTGTTTCAAAAACCGAAGTATGTTTTTCTAGCCTGGTTGTGTTAGATTCGAATGCAATGCAGACTAGCCCAACTATTTTCTTCTTCCTGTGCCCCGCAGCCCAAACTTTACATGCCAACAGCGCCCTCTACTGTTCAGGAACAAGTTGATGCTCCCAAATTTAATCCTGAGAACTATAGATTAGAAATTGGACAATCAGACAGATCAGAAATCAGACAATCAAACAGATCAGAAATCAGACAATCAGACAAACCAGATTCACTTACCACAGAAGTTAGTTTGCATCTGTCTTTAAAGGAAAGGGGGGGGAGTTCCTGACGTGGCTCAGCAGAAACAAATCTGACTAGTATTCATGAGGACAAAGGTTCAATCCTGGGTCTCACTCAGTGGGTTATGGATTCAGTGTTGCTGTGATGTAGATCGCAGACTCGACTTCGATCCTGTGTTACTGCGGCTGTGGTGTAGGCCAGTGGCCACAGCTCCGATTAGACCCCTATCCTGGGAACATCCATATGCCACCATAAAAAGACCAAAAAATATATAAATAAATAAATAATAAGGACAGCTGGAGTTCCTTTATTAAAAAAAAAAAAAAGGAAATAAGATGGTCCATGCCAGGAGGAGCTGGGCTGTAGGTTAGCTGCTGAGCAGCTCCCGTGTGAAGCAGACCAAGATCCCCAGAGAGGAGAGAAAAGCTGGTTATGGTTCGTGGCCCTTTCCTTCCCTCTCCAGCGCTAACTTGCTCAATTAACCTCCCTTTTCCCACACTAACCTGATCCATCACTTTTTATCCTCCTCCTCCTCCTTAAGATTAGTTGGATGGTCAGCCCTTTGCACTTGCCGCCTAGTCCACCTGCCAAACCTTGATTCTTCTTTGGAGAAATCTGGGAAAACAAGCCTCAGGTTAAAGCCCCCAGCCCATTACACCTGGGCAGCCCTCCTTTCGTTGTAAACAGATTGTCTCCTTTGTGATTATTGCCTTGACTTTTTTTCAGTGCTTTTTAGTATATTCACAGAGTTGTGCAACTACCACCATGATCTAATTTTAGAACAGTTTCATCATCTCAGAAAGAAATTTCATACCCATTAGCAATCACACCCCAACCATCAATCTACTTGCTGTCTATAATCTTGACTAATTAATTAATTTACTTACTCATTCATTCATTCATTCATTTAGACTGTGCCCTTGGCATGCAGAAGTCCCCAGGCCAGGGATCAAACTGAACCATAGAAGTGACTATACCAAATCCTTAACTGCTAGGCCACCAGAGAACCCCCAACTTGACAATTTCAGACATTTCATTTCATAGAAATGGAATCACACAATATGTGGCCCCTTATGAATTATTTGTCTCCTTAACGTTTTTAAAAATTGTAACATATGTCAATACTTAATTTTTTTCACTGCTGAATTGTACTCCACAGGAATATATGATTTTTTTACCTGTCCATTCTCCAGTTTATGGACATTTGAGTTGTTTCCACTTTTTTTTTTTTTCTTTTTGGTCTTCCTAGGGCCGCACCCACGGCATATGGAAGTTCCCAGGCTAGGGGTCTAATGGGAGAGGCAGCTGCCAGCCTACAACGCAGTCACAGCAATGCAGATTCTGAGCCGTGTCTGCGACCTACACCACAGCTCAGGGCAACACCAGATCTTTAACCCAGTGAGTGGGGCCAGGGATAGAACCCATGTCCTCACAGATACTGGTTGGGTTTGTTACCGCTAAGCCACAATGGGAACTCCTCTTTTTGGCTATAAAAATACTGCTCTGCATATACAAGTTTTTATGTGGACATATATTTTCATTTCTTGTGGGTAGATACCTAGGAATGGAACGACTGGGTCATGTGGTAATTCTATGCTTAGTATCTAGAGGAACTGCCAGGCTGTTCACATCCCTTTACCTTTAAGTGGAATTTAAAGGTAAATTTACATTCCCCACCTAAGAGTAAAGAAAGATTCATTGAGGGGAAAAGTATCGTTATTTGGAGGACTGCTAAATAGAATGTTACTAGAATTGCCATCAGGAGGTTTCTAACATGCAAATGAATCAGCCTCGATTCTTCCAGACCAAAAGCCCAGGTCTTGGCCCAGAGAATTATCTGTTTATACTACTCACCTTTTGAGATGCTCTGATCTTTTCTTTCTTGACCAGTCTAAACCTGACCACCAGCAGAAATGTTTTCATATTCCTTTGAAGCACATTTTTATGACTCATTCCTTACAGTTACTCCCACTCAGAATTTTACGATTTTTTTTTTTTTTGGTCTTTTTTAGGGCCGCACCCATGGCATGTTGAAGTTCCCAGGCGAGGGGTCTAACTAGAGCTGCAGCTGCCAGCCTACAACACAGCCGCAGCAGTGCAGGATCTGAGCTTTGTATGCAAACTACACCATAGCTTACAACAATGCTGGATCCTTTAACCCACTGAGCGAGGCCAAGTATCGAACCCATGTCCTTATGGATACTAGTTGGGTTCATTACCACTGAGCCACCACAGGAACTCCAGCCTCCACTCACTTCTAACTTATTGGCTCACAGTAGTGTGACCACAGGCTTGTGGGAACCTCTCGTCCAGAGGATAAATTTCAAACTTTTGTGGCACATCGGAAATGAATCTGACTAGTAACATGAGGTAGCAGGTTCGATCCCTGGTCTTGCTTAGTGGGTTAAGGATCTGGCATCGCCATGAGCTGTGGTGTAGGTCACAGATGTGGCTCAGATCCTGTGTTGCTGTGGCTGTGGGTAGGCTGGCAGCTGTAGCTCTAATCAGACCCCTATCCTGGGAACCTCCATATGCCTTGGGTGCAGCCCTAAAAAGCAAAATAAATAAATAAATAAATAACAACAAAAATTTTTTTTGGCTTGGTATTCAAGATCCTCAGCAAGCTGACCTTGATCCACCTTTCCAACCATTTCTCTAATGAGCTCTCAATATCTAACAATTTGGTTAGCTTACCATCTTCAGAGCACCCTGGGGACACTCCCTAGAATGTCTTACTTCTCCAAAACAAGGCCTTGGTTGACATTTTATTGATTGGTTGTCTGGTTCTCACGCCCCAGAGAATTCATGCCAACCACTCAAGGCTTTCTCACCCCTTCGACTACCGACCAATCCCCCTGTCCTTTGAAGAGATCTTTCTGAACGCCTCCAGCCCACAGGGCTTCTTTGTGTGCATGGCCATGTCTCCTAGTATTTGATCTATGTGTTTGACTTGCAGACTTGTGACAAATTCTGCTATATAAAAGTCTAATTATAGCCTCATAGTTGTCATTAAACTGTCAAACACATAGTTGTGGTTGGCCCAGCTGGGGCCCAGACCAGCTCCTTCAGGGCAGATAGGGTGCTCCTAACTGGGTCTGCATAGCACCCTTAGGAACTCTTGTTTGGAAAAGCATGGATGAATCAAAGCAGGCCCAGAAGGGGGCTTATTGCAATGCTACCAAGTTGTCATACAATCGGATTTCCATCTATTATCTATTGCTTTAGCACTTAGATATTTCTGTGTCTCTCAGAATCTTTAAGCAAGAACAAAAAGATGATCTGGAAGGAATAGTATAAATTGACATTACTTTGGACTGAACCAGGACAAAAGATGACAATACAAGTCCGCTGAAGGGCAGACTACAAACTAAAGACCCTCCTATTTGCAGTGCGGTAGCCTGGAAACCAAAAGAGATGGGTGGAGAAAGGAAGGGGAGGGGGAAGAGGAGGATCAGGAAGAGGAGGAAGAAGTGGTGAATGGTCCAATGTTCCCAAGAGGCAGCCCTGAGTTCACACTCCTTGTTTTTCTTCATCGGAGCTTCGAGTTTTGTTACTGCACTGAAAACTAAGATAGGAGTTCAGTGGTGCAGTGGTTAACGAATCCGACTAGGAACCATGAGGTTGTGGGTTTGGTCCCTGCCTTTGCTCCGTGGGTTAATGATCCAGCGTTGCCGTAAGCTGTGGTGTAGGTTGCAGACATGGCTCGGATCCCGCGTTGCTGTGGCTCTGGAGTAGGCCTGTGGCTACAGCTCTGATACGACCCCTAGCCTGGGAACCTCCATATGCCGCGGGAGCGGCCCAAGAAATGGCAAAAAGACAAAACAAAACAAAACAAAAAAACAAAAAAAAACCCACTAAGATATCCTGCAGATGTAATGAGACAAGGGAAACCATATTTACCAGAACTGCTTTTAGAGAGAGAGTGTGGAGATGTTGAAAGGAATTCTTTGATAGGCTGCTTATGGGGATGGGGTGGATGTGTTGAGGAGAGGGGTGGTGAAGGTGAGACCTTCATGGGACAAGCGTAAGAAATGACATTTGGGAGTTTTCGTAGTGGTGCAGCAGAAACGAATCTGACTAGCATCCATGAGGACACAGGTTCAATCCCAGGCCTTGCTCAGTGGGTTAAGGATCCAGCGTTGCTTGCCCGGAGCTGTGGCACAGGTCACGGATCCAGCTGGGATCCCAGTTGCTGAGACCCACAGCTATAGGCCCACAGCTATAGCTCTCATTCGACCTCCCTAGCCTGGGAACCTCCATATGCCCTGGGGTGCGGCCCTAAAAGGACAAAAAGAAAAAAGAAATAACAAATGTTCATCAAACTGCCTTTGAAGAAAGTCCCCAGACTGCGAGGCTTTGTTTTCCTGGGAGGGTTATGGAAGTTTGCCCTCCAACGAGGGTCTGGTCACTGTCCCCAGGAAGGCTCTATCTGTCCTTCCAAACACCCAGCATCAAATCTGTAAGTGTCCGCGTTCCCAAAGATTAACCTGCCCTGTGCCCAGGTCTCCATTCTTTGAACAGGATCACGCCTCCTGCTTCCAGTCCTGGACTCCAATCAGGGTTTAACACCCTGGAGGTGCTTCTGGGTTCCAGGCCCAGAGGAGTGCTTGTCTGGAGGCGCGGTGGCCCCGCAGCGCCCCCGCGCGTCACTCGGAGGAAGGCCGGGCCGCGCAGCCATGGCAGCTGCTTGTGCTCAGGCCTCAGCTCGCTTGCCGCTCTCAGGTCTCTGCCCGCGCGTCCCAAGTCCCACAGCCCACCCGGCACTGCGGCTCCACGGCTCCATGCGTTCTGTGCGAGGTTCTGCTCCCGGCCGCGGCTTGCAGTCAGACAATTCGGAGATTCTCTAGCGCTTCTGTCTGCAGAGACCCACAGTAAGTGAGCTGTGGTCTCAGATGCCTCCCTGTTCACTTCCCTGTTTCATCCATCAAGGGTTCTAGCTGGGGGTGAGTCTTAAAGACGCTACTGTGTCCCATCAAAAGAAGCTTTAGATAGGGGTGGGGAGAAAATAAAGCAAAACACAGAGAGACAGAAAAAGAAGCAATCTGGCATTAAAAAGCAGCATTAAACAGCAATCCTTCACGAAATAACAGGCCTCCTTCCAAGGATCAGGCTTGTTGTAGCTAAGGCTCCAGGATGGAGTGGGAGACCTCGCGTCAATTAAATACCAGTTCTTTGTATACAGGATTGTTTTATGACTGTACATCCTTTCCGATAAACCTTAGAACATCTGACTGGACTTAGATTTGGTTTCTGAAAATCGTGCTTTAAGTTTGAATATGAATGTGCAGTTTACTATTCTTTCATGATTATCTTGTCTCCAAGAGTTTTTCCCATTTTCAGTAATAGTTTTTTTTTTTTTTTTCGTTTTCTATGTGCCTGTTACAATTTTCAATTTCTGGTTTAAAAATACCCCTTTCTCCTAAAACCTTGAGGTCTTCAGATTATGTTTTGATTTCTTTCGGTTCCTCCTTCACTTAGTTGACCTCTAGTCTTTGGATTTGGTCCCTGTCATCTTTGTTTGCAAATGCATTATCAGCTTTGCTTATTTCTAAAGTTTCACCAAAATGTTGGTTATTATGACATACTCATTGAAGAGAAAATAATGTGTGGTGATCTAAATTATTTTCACTGTATTTTGTACTTTAAAGCCAGGAAACCAAAATGCCAGGTTTTTATTCCATTTATAAATCATTTGAGGAAGTTCCTATTGTGGCTCAGCAAATAATGAACCTGACTAGGATCCAAGAGATTCAGGTTCAATCCCTGGCCTTGCTCAGTGGGTTAAGGATCTGGTGTTGCCTTCTGCAGAGTAGGTCACAGATGCAGCCTGAATCCTATGTTGCCGTGGCTGTAACTATATGCCTGGCAGCTGAAGCTCTGATTCAACCCCTAGCTGGGAACTTCAGTTTGCCACAGGTGTGGCCCTAAAAAGCAAAAAAAAAGAAAAAAAGAAAAAAAAGAGCATTTTATTCCCGTCCTGGATCTCTTGGGTAATACAGATCTGACTTCATCTCTGTCCATGTCACCTCATAATTTATGATAATCAGAAGAAGGAACTGCAGAAGTGTTAGTCCCTAATAGGACTGGGGACCACTCTTTGCCTGAGCTGCAATTGACATCACTTTAGTAGAAAATCAGAGTGAAATGCAAAAGGAATACAGGGCTTTAAAAATATGCCTTTGCTGTCGAAATTCAGACAGCAATGTGTCAACAGATGGAGAACCACGGGCATCAGTGAGAGGAGAATTATTCAAAACCACTGCTGTGCAAGGGGCTGGCACGTAAACTGCAGCCTTTCACATTGGGGATTTAAACAATGAACAATCTTTACAGACTAGTGTATATTGGTGTCTAATTAAGAGCTAATTAAATGTCTGTTTCATTGCACATCTAATTTCTCAGTTTTCTCAGAATTTCCCAAAATCCACGGATCTGCTTCTACTGAATAAATCTAAGTGTCAACTTGGATTATACATATGTATTCCTATGCTTCATATATTCCACAGTTTAGGATGGAGAGATGATTTTGAAAAGGACCTTTTAAACAAAGTGTATAACTGAAAATGTACAGTTACTGAATACATGGATATACAGAGGCTGAAGAGGCACCACTTATAAATCTTACCGTGTACTGCAATCACATTCCTAGCAATGACAGGGCATTTATTGATTGATTGATTGATTGATTGTCTTTTTTAGGGCCCCACCTGTGACACATGGAGGTTCCCAGACTAGGGGTCGAATCAGAGCTGTAGCCACTGGCCTACACCACAGCTCATGGCAATGCTGGATCCTTAACTCACTCATCGAGACCAGGGATGGAACCCACATCCTCATGGATACTAGTCGGGTTCATTTCCACTGAGCCACGATGGGAACTCCCATGGTCATATCATTTTTAAATCAAAGGTAAAGGATGAAAAATAAAACTAATAACCCTAAATAAGAGGGCAGTTGTAAATCAACTACACAACAATAAAAAATTTGTTATGAAAAAAATAAAATAGATTCCTCCTTCTCCCAATAAATACATAAATAAATAAATAGACAACAGGAGGAAACTTTTGGAGGCAATAGAAAGGCTTATGGCACAGATTGTAGTCAGGGTCTCACAGGTCTATGCTTGTCTCCAAGCTTATCAAGTTGCATTCATTAATTACATAGTTGTTTGTATGTCAAGAAAATAAATAAAAGTAAAAAATTTTTAAATTAAAACAACTGGAGTTTCCATTGTGGCTCAATGGTTATAAACCCGACTAGTATCCATGAGGACATGGGTTTGATTCCTGGTCTTGCTCAGTGGGTTAAGGATCCAGCATTGCCATGAGCTGTGGTGTAATTTGAAGACTCGGCTCAGATCTGGTGTTGCTGTGGCTGTGGTGTAGGCTGGCAGCTGCAGCTCTGATTTGACCCCTAGCCTGGGAAGTTCCATATGCCACAGGTGTGGCCCTAAAAAGAAAAAAAAATAAAACAACTTTTTTAACCTCCCCCCAGAAAAGTAAAGAGGTGTGTGTGTCTAAAATGCCCAGGTGCTGAGAGTTCCCTTTGTGGCTCAGTGGTTAATGAACCCAACTAGGATCCATGAGGATACAGGTTCAATCCCTGGCTTCTATCAGTGGGTTAAGGATCCAGCGTTGCAGTGGCTATGGTGTAGGCCGGCAACTGTAGCTCTGATTTAACCCCTAGCCTAGGAAATTCCATATGCCTCGGGGGTGACTCTAAAAAAAAAAAAAAAAAAAAAGCCCAGGTGTCTAATAGGAATTTTGATTACTCTTCAATGGTATGGGGCATTTTGTTAACTTATATTAAAACCAGTTTATCTATGTCCTAGGTCCCCTCACCTCACCTTTTACCATCCCTCAGGTGTCCCTTCCCACTCCTGCCTTTCTGAATTGCAGCGCTTACATTTCTCCAAACCTGACATGCCTCTAGGACTTTCGTAAAACTGCTCCCTCTGTTCAAAATTAACACTTCGTTACTCCAAACCGGCACACCTCCAAGACTTCCTTAAACTGTTCTTTCTCCGATCTTGTTCACCTGGTCTTCTTACCAGAGGCTTCTGAACTGCTACAGGCTTGGTGCTGCAGTTCTCCACAAAACACTGGCTGAATAAATGAACTATCTCAGGAAAATAACTTCCTGTCATTGGCATAATCAATACATTTCTGTAAATCATTCTCTGTTACCTGAGATAACAAAGTATGCAGTTTGTAAGAGATCTACATTAAAAGACCCACGATGGGAGTTCCTGCTGTGGCACCACAGGATCAGTGACCTCTGGAGCTCTGGGATGCAGATTCGATCCCCAGCCAGTGGGTTTAGGATCCTTTGCATTGGTGGAATTGCCAGCATAGGTTGTAAGTGTGGCTCAGATCTGTCCCTCACCAGGGAACTCCTTATGCTGTGAGGCGGCCAAAAAAGAGAGAGAGAAAAAAAAAAAGGAGTTCCTGTTGTGGCTCAGTGGTAATGAACCCGACTAGTATCCATGAGGATGTGGGTTCCATCCCTGGCCTCACTCAGTGGGTTAAAGGATCCGGTGATGCCATGAGCTGTGGTGTAGTCCACAGACTTGGCTTGGTTCCCGTGTTGCTGTGGCTGTGGTGTAGACTAGCAGCTATAGCTCTGATTCAACCTGTAGCCTGGGAACTTCCATATGCTGTGGGTGCGGCTCTAAAAAGACCAAAAAAAAAAAAAAAAGACTCCTGATGGTAAAATGACAGAGAAAATAAAAGCTATAGTCATTTGGAAACATTCTGAGTGTCAGGCCAGTTAGAGGACCTTACAAGAAAGGGGAAAGTGCCATTTCCCAGGGGTTACGTTCATAGATATTCTAGACTGCTTACTGCATCTAATGCAAAACCCAGGGATAGAGAAATTACTTAAAAACACAAGGGAACTCTTGATCCTGGGGTTGAGGATTCATAGAGAGAGAGGGGAAAATTATGCAAAAGCACCATCCACCAAGCTTTGCACAGGAAAGATCTTATCAGGGGAGCCCCATGCGGAAAGTCAGGCTGTTTTCGGTTTTGCCTCAGTAACCTGTTTTATGGACCTATTTCCTCAAGGCTAACAGCAGGACACAAACAAATAACCCTGAATAATGCCAGGAAGGCTGACAGAGTGAAGTGTTGGCATTATTCGCCCATAGTTTTGGTTTGGTTTTTTGTTTTGTTTTGTTTTTGGGTTTTTTTTTTTTTTTTCGCTTTTTAGGGCTGCACTTTCAGCATATGGGAGTTCCCAGGCTAGGGGTCCAATCAGAGCTGAAGCCGCTGGCCTACATCACAGCCACAGCAACTCAGAATCCGAACTGCGTCTTCCCCTATACCACTGCTCTCGGCAGCATTAGATCCTTAACCCACTGATCGAGGCTGGGGCTCACACCTGCATCCTCATGGATCCTAGCTGCTTCATTACTGCTGAACCTGGACAGGAACACCAGCCCATAACATTTTTAAAAAGAACTTTAGAGTCTGCTTTGGTTCATTTATGTTTCTCAATGGGTTATTTCTTCAACATGCTTGTCACTGTTTTCGAATTCAGTAAAAGCCCATTCAATAGCATCATGCTTTGCAGAAGGAAAGCAGCCTGCAGGGATAAAGAGCTAGAGGCTGGGAGGACAGAGGCAGTGGTCATGTCTGCATGGGCCACTGTGGTCCATAAGCACCTGGGTGCACCCTGGTCTGTGTATTCATAATGCATGTCCTACTTGTTATCTGTGAGCCTGAGAACAACATGCTTTTTTAAGCCAGCTGGCAGCTGGCCTTGTCAAACGGAGCCCCTCCTTTCGGATGAAGCCCAGTTGTACGGTGCACAGTCATCTGGGGTGGCTGGAAACTACCATAAATTCTTCACGATGTAATTGGAATGGAAATGGTTTCAGCCTCTCTGCTCCCTAGCAGCCTGCGAACCTGTGCCTGCCCTCCGAGTTGATGAGCGGCAGGAATGAGGAAACACATGTGCTTTCCGGCTTCCGAGGGGAGTAAGGAAGCAAGGAGCTGTCTGAGAGGGGCTCTGACAATGTGAGGACCCTGCCGTGGACCTTCAGAGGAGATGGCACATCCTTCCGACCTCAAACACAAAGGGCAGCCTCTTCCTCTAAGGAGGGAATCCAATAGTCTCTGCCCTACAGATGACTTGGCAAAGACCCACAGCACAGAAAACTCTCTCTCCCTAGCATCTCTTCCCATCTTCTTGGAAATGACGGTTTACTGTGAAAGCTCAAGGAAGTCCACACATCCTCTCCTGGGATGGGATTCATACAAAAAAAAAAAAAGAAAAAACTGTAAGGGGGAGGGAGTAGGATGGACAGGGAGTTTGGGGTTATTAGATACAAACTTCTACATTTAGAATGGGTAAGAAGCAAGGAGGTCCTGCTGTATAGCACAGAGAACAATATCCAATCACGTGTGACAGAACATGATGGAATTTGACATGAGAAGAATGTGTTTGTGTATATTTGTATGTATGCATAACTGGGTCACTTTGCTATACAGCAGAAATTAACAGAACATTGTAAATCAACTATAAGAAAAACTTTTTTTTTTTGCTTTTTTTAGGGCCGCACCTGAGGCATATAGAGGATCCCTAGGTGTTGCAGCTGCTGGCCTACACCATAGCCACAGCAACGTGGGATCCAAGCTGTGTCTGCTACTTACACCACAGCTCATGGCAACACCGGATCCTTAACCCACTGAGCGAGGCCAGGGCTCGAACCCTCATTCCCATGGATACTAGTTGGGTTCATTACCACTGAGCCATGAAGGGAACTCCAAGACAAAATTTTTAAAAAATTGTAGGAGCTCTCATTGTGGATCAGCGGGTTATGAAACTGATTAATATCCATGACGATAAGGGTTCCATCCCTGGCCTGGCTCAGTGAGTTAAGGATTTAGTGTTGCCATGAGCTGCAGCATAGGTCGAAGACATGGCATGGATCTGTGTTGCTGTAGCAATTTGACTCCTAGCCTGGGAATTTCCATCTGCTGTAGGTGCTACCCTAAAAAGAAAAAAAAATAATAATAAATAAATTTAAAAATCGTAAAGATGAGAAGATATTAGTGTGTCTAAATCTAGTAAAAGTAAGTTCAGTTTGAAAATAACTATAAAAATATCTTGAATGTACAAGAGCAGTACAAGCCTTGTACATTAGCAAATACACTGTCTCACAGGGCAAGAACTGAAGGGTCTTTGCTTGCTCTTTCCTTTTTAAGGCTACAGGACAGCATATGGAAGTTCCCAGGCTAGGGGTAAAATTAGAGCTGCAGCCTCAGGCCTACACCACAGCCACAGCAACATCAGATCTGAGCCAAATCTGCAACCTATGTTGAGTGAGGCCAGGGATTGAACCTGCACCCTCAAGGACACTATGTTAGGTTCTTAACCCGCTGAGCCACAATGGGAACTTCTCTTTTTTTTTTTCTTTTTTCTTTTGGCCATGCCTGCAGCATGTGGAAATTCCTGGGCCAGGGATGGAACCCAAGCCACAGAAGTGACAACTCTATGTCTTTAACTGCTAGGCCACCAGGGAACTCCCTTGCAGACCCATTCTGTTTTTATTTTTTTTATTCCAATTTTTTTTTAAATATAGTTGATTTAAAATGCTGTGCCAATTTCTGCTATACAGCAAAGTGACGCAGTCATTTATATATATATATGATTATATAAATATACACACATACACACATTCCTTTTCTTATATTATCTTCCATCGTGGGAAGACCCATTTTAGATTTCTGATATCCAGAACTGTGAGAGAATAGATTTGTGTTGCTTAAAGACACTAAATTTGTGCATATTTGTTACAGCGGCAATAAGAAATTGATACAGGGTTATGTAAGGCCAGGAACTGAACACGCATCCTTATGAAAAAACATTGGGGGAGTTACCATCATGGCTCAGTGGTTAATGAACCTGACTAGTATCCATGAGGACTCAGGTTCAATCCTTGGCCTCGATCAATGGGTTAAGGATCCAGCATTGCCTTGAACTGTGGTGTAGGTAAGCAGACATGGCTCGGATCCTGTGTGGCTGTGGTTGTGGCGCAGGCTGGCAGCTACACCTCCAATTGGACCCCTAGCCTGGGAACCTCCATATGCCATGGGTGTGGCCCTAAAAGTACAAAAAGACAAAAAAAAAAAAGTTGGGTCTTAACCTGCTGAGCCACAATAAGAACTCTGTTCTTTCCTTCTTAAGGATACTCCAAAAGATCAAGGACCATCAGGTTCCGAGGATCCATGTACTACCCACATGGTGTTAGCTTTTTACTTATGAGCCCCGGAAGAGGCACTTGAGTGTTATAAACAACTCTTACAATGAACTAGAGATGTTGATTGACATACCATGCCAATCTGGACATCCTGGGCTGATGGTCCATTTGCCTCTTTTCCTGGGCAGCCTCATGAGTGACGAGAGATAGGCTTTGGATACAGAAAGGCAAAGAATTGGACTCTACCTGGTTGGTTTACTTTCTCCTCCCTTAAAAACTGAATTTGGGAGTTCCTGTCGTGGCGCAGTGGAAACAATCCGACTAGGAACCATGAGGTTGTGGGGTTGATCCTTGGCCTTGCTTAGTGGGTTAAGGATCTAGCGATGTCGTGAGCTGTGGTGTAGGCTGGCAGCCATAGCTCCGATTTGACCCCTAGCCTGGGAACTTCCATATGCCACAGGTGCGGCCCTAAAAAAAAGCAAAAAACAAACAAACAAACAAAACTGAATTTAGCAGATCTCAGGCTAAATACTTTACTTCTCAGAGCCTGTAGAATGGGAGTCATAATATTATCTCGCAAGGTGTTTGGTAGTTTTAAATGACATGATCACTCTTAACTCATTTTCTGATTTTATTTTCTTGACACCGATTCTTAGTCTGAAATTACTAGAGTACTTGTTTATTTTCTGTCATCAGTTCTCTCCCACACAAGCTCCTGAGGATCAGAAACCGGGACCACTGCCTTTGTTCAAGGCTGTTTTGCCATTGTCTAGGGGCAGTGTTCAGCACGTAATAACTGCTCAGCAAATATTTACTCAATGAATGAAGGTAAAATGAATGCATTGGTAAAGCACATAACAGAGACTCAATAATTGTTAGCTTTCTTTCTCCTTTAAGAATATAGATTTACCTGGAGTTCCCCTTGTGGTGCAACAGAATCAGCAGTGTCTCTGCAGCACCAGGATACAGGTTCAATCCTTGGCCAAGAACAGTGGGTTAAAGAATCTGGCGTTGCCACAGCTCTGGCGGAGGTTGCAACTGTGGCTTGGATCTGGGAACTCCATATGCTGCAGGGAGGGAAAAGAAAAGAAAAGGAAAGGGGAAAAAAAGAAACAAAAAAAAAGAAAAAACATTTACTTCTGTGTTCATCGGTGCTGTGCATGGTGTGGGAAAAAGCTAGACTCAGCAGAGTCAGAATTCAGCAGAGTCCTCATTGTTCAGGCCAAGCAGATCTTTTTCTAGATTCTTTACTTCTTACAAAGAAGACTCTAAGGAGTTCCCGTTGTGGCGCAGCTGTAACAAATCTGATTAGAAACGATGAGGTTGAGGGTTTGATCCCTGACCTTGCTCAGTGGGTTAGGGATCTGGTGTTGCCGTGAGCTATAGTGTAGGTTGCAGAGGTGGCTCAGATTCCAAGTTGCTGTGGCTGTGGCTATGGCTGTGGCCGGCAGCTGTAGCTCCGATTAGACCCCTAGCTTAAGAACCTCCATATGCCATGGGTGTTGCCCTAAAAAAGCAAAAAAAAAAAAAGACTTTAAAAAAAACTATCTTCATGGTTTGGACAAGAATTTAGGTTTAGGTTCAAGATTACGTGTTAGTAAATTGACTTTCTTATGGTAGGTCCAGGTGTCAAACTGTTTCAGCCCCTCCCTGGGCTGTCCTGGAGGAAATTCTCTGGTTTTGCTGATGGTAACTCAGTAGGTGGCGCTCTCTCCCAGAACACCATCCTCCACAGCCCAGACACGCTTTCTGATAAATCACTAGATTACAGTTAGATGAATAGCAGAGTGACAGCTACAAAACAGTCATGCTGATTATTTGGCAACTTTTCTTTCTTTTCCACACACCACATCCCACTCCCTGTTCTTGTTTTCTCAGTTCCTTTAGTACTTAACTAATCTTCTCCGACCTTGAACTTAGGAAAGCCATGCTGGCCCTTTTCCTAAGAAGAGTAAGGGACCAAAGGAGATATTCATGCTAAATTCTGGGCTTCAAGCCCAGTTTTTATTACTTTTTTCATTCACTCACTCATTCATTTATTCACCAGGCTTTTACTGTGAAACCAATACATATCTTAGTGGTGAGAGGAACAGTCTCTGAGGGTAATGACCAGGGTTTGAAGCTTGTATCCGCCTCTCATTGATGTTGGGGAAACTTTTGAACCTCTCAGTGCCTCAGTTTCCTGATCTGTAAAATGGGGGTGCCAATAGTACTTACAGCGTTGTTCCAATGATTAAATTAATGATTACTAACGAATTCCTAAGAACAGTGCCTGGAACACAGAAACATTAAATAAGGATTTGTTAAATGAATAAGGAGTACCCTGGTGGCTCAGTGGATTAAGAATATGGTGTTATCACTGCTGTGGCTTGGGTTGCTGCTGTGGCTCGGATTTGATTTCTAGCCTGGGAAATGCCACGTGCCATGGGCACCACAGAAGGAAAGAAAGAAGGAGTGAGAGAGGGAAAGAAAGAAGAGAGAGAGAAAGAAAGAGAGAGAAAAGAAAGAAAGAAAAAAACGAAAAAAGAAAGAAGAGAGGGAGGATGGAAGGAAGAAAGGAAAGAGAGAAAAGGGTTTCTGACCCTACCTCTCTTCCCAAAGCATCCCTGGCCTCTGTGCAGAGCACAGCTTGGAAGGGAATATGGGGAGAAGGACCCCCTAAAGAGTCTGAATAGAGCTTGGAGGCCTCAGGAGAGTGGGTCTCCATCTGCCTTGGTTCTCAACTCACCCAGAAATAGCACACACACCCCTGCTCAGGGAGAGAGCCTCACACTAAGGACACTCAGGGGAGGAAGGGGCCTTCTAAAAGAAGCTTGGCCTAATCCTGTGATTTTGTGTTCCAGAAAAGCCTGGGCTTGGATTGAGAGCCAAGTGGCCTTTCAGGAAAGCGTCTTCTTAGGTCCTGGGCTGAGAGTCACAATCAGAAGGAAGGTTCCCAGTACTCAGAGAAGCGGCCAAAGTTACTGTCTGGCTAAGTCTCTGCGCAAATGCACTCTTGTGTTCCATGTGGTCATCAGCTCTTAGGGAGTGCTGGATGGAGGCTACAATTCAGAATTTTGTGTGCCTTTTTTTTTTTTTATGGTCGCATCCAGGGCATATGGAATTTCCCAGGTCAAAGGTTGAATCTGAGCCACAGCAGTGACCTGTGCCAGTGATGGCAACACCATATACTTAACCCACTGCACCCTGCTGGGAATCCATCCTGTGCCTCTGCAGCTGCTCAAGCCTCTGGAGTCAGGTTCTTAACCCACTATGCCACAGTGGGAAGTCCTTTTTGTGCCTTTTTTTTTTTTTTTTAATGCCTTCAACTTAGATTTTTTCTTTTTTGTTTTTGTTTTTTTTTGTCTTTTTGCCTTTTTCTAGGGCCGCTCACGTGGCATATGAAGGTTCCCAGGCTAGGGATCTAATCAGAGCCTACTCCAGAGCCACAGCAATGCCAGATCGTTAACCCACTGAGCAAGGCCAGGGATAGAACCCACAACCTCATGGTTCCTAGTCGGATTCGTTAACCACTGTGCCACGATGGAAACTCAGATTCTTTCTCTTCTGTGTAATCCATCCATATTACACCAACCCACACCTCCTCCCTTGAAGTTCCACCAAGCCTCCTCTTCAGTTGCTATTTGCAGGTGCTCATGAGACACTTCAAGGTACTCAGATGACCCTCTTCTCTGGCTCCCAAGACACCCCATGAGTGCCTGTAATACTTCCAGCACCCCTCTACCCACTCATCCAAGCCCCTCCTCCTAGTCTACTCCATTTACCCTGAAATACCCTCCCCAGGTTCTGCCCACCCAGAATCTGCAAATAGCACTTCACCATCCTTTAGTTATTCCTTCATTGAATGTGTTGTCCTAAAAAAATAAAACAGCGAGTTATTTTATGAGCAATCAGAGCCTAAGCCAGAGCCACAGCAACGTGGGATCCGAGCCGCGTCTGCGACCTACACCACAGCTCACGGCAACGCCAGATCCTTAAGCCACTGAGCAAGGCCAGGGATCAAACCCCTGTCCTCATGGATGCTAGTTGGGTTCATTACCACTGAGCCACATAGGGCACTCTGATCTAAGGCTTTAAATAGATGGGCATCTCCTTTCCATAGGTCACAGATGCAGAACTGAGGAGAGGAGGGGTTAAGTGACTTCCTCCAGGGCAATGGCCAATCCAGGATATTCCTTGATTGACAAGGGATAAAGTAGTTGGTGATGCACTCAATTCCCAGGCACCTCCTTCTCACCCTGTCCTTGCTCTCTAAACTTTCAGTCGAACATAAATTAGTGCTATGGGTCCCAATCTATCCCAAACTGTAGCAGCCTTCAATAAAATTTATTTGTTTTTATTTTGTATTTTTTGTATTTTGTCTGCACCCATGGCATGCGGAAGTTTCCAGGACAGGGGTTGAAACTGAACCACAGTGTGACAATTTGGTATCCTTAACTGCTAGGCCACCAGGGAACTCCTCATTAAACTGTAAAATCCTCATTTGCACACAGAAGAGAAGACCTTGGCCCTAGTGGGCTTGCTCCATCTCCCGACCCTTCCTTTTTTTGCCCGAGGTGTATCCAGGTGGGGGATGGAAGGGTCAGTCGGTCAGATACTTGCTGAACTGCTAGCACCTCACTAGCTTCTGGGAATTCACCTTGTGGACTTGGGAGGATGTTAATACCAAAAATTCTTTGAGCAAGAAATTCTAATAAAGACCCTATACAATGTGCTTATGTTTTTATGAGCAAGGTAGGAGTATTTATATTTGTTTTTCTATTTTTAATTGTTTTATTTTTATAGTTAGGATTCTGTCCAAGCCTGAGGTCTGGGTGGAAGCATCTTCAGAGCTGGGAAAGGACTCGAGGCCACAGCTGAAGCCTGGGTCCACCGCTCCAGGGCGGAGGCGACCTGGGACCTCAGACTAACCCCTGGCCACACTGTGGTGCTCTCCATACCCCCAGGTGTCTGCTGAGTCATGACCCACCCTCCACACGGGGGTGGGGCAGGGGAGGCTGCTCCCTAAAGAACTGCTTATTGCACTGGCCAAAACTCCAAGTTCTAAACGCCCCAGAAGGGGTTCGTTTCTCACACAGCTGGTTCTAAGCAGAATAAATGTGGGAGAGTGCTCGCTGATTGGAAAATCAGTTATCTTTATTTCAGTTGATTTTCCTTACTTAGTTTTCATATCTTTTTAAATTTTATTTTTCATTTGTTGATAAAGTTTAAAAAATTGATTCTATTGGGGTATAATTTGCATATAATAAAATACACAGATGTCAGGCCTACAGATCTTTTTTTTTAATTAAAGTATAGTTGATTTACAATGTCGTGTTGTTTTAGGTGTACAGCAAAGTGATTCGGCTACACATATACATTTCTTTTTCTTTTTTCTCTTTTATCTTTTTTTTTTTTTTTTAGCTTTTTAGGGCAGCCCTTGCTGCATATGGAAGTTTCCAGGCTTGGGGTCAGAGCTGCAGCTGCCAGCCTACACCACAGCTACAACAACATGGGATCCAAGCCACATCTGTGATCTACACCACAGCTCACAGCAACCCTGAAATCCTTAACCCACTGAACAAGGCCAGGGATCGAACCTACGTCGTCATGGATACTAGTTGGGTTCATTACCACTGAGGCACAACAGGAACTCCCATTTTTAGTTTTAAGAAAACTCCATACTGTTCTCCATGGTGGCTGTACCAGTTTATATTCCCTCTAATGGCCAGAAAGTTTCCCTTCCCTCCACAGACTCTGGTTTTCAAATCTTAAGAGGAAGGATGCTGCAAAATAGGAGATGCTGGGTATCACTGTATATGGTATGTTTGGGGTGGCCCTTTCCCTTCTGCAGGTTGGGGTAAGTGAGTATGCTTTACTCTGATGGCCAGCTGGCCTCAAAAGGAGTGGGTTCCAAACTCTTTCATCAACTTCTTCCTTAATATTTGAGTCCCACTGCTTGTGTCCGTTGATAACCAGATGAGCTGTCCTGGGTATGTTCTCTTTACATGGCTTCGCTTTCTTCATCCATAAGATGTGGAAACTGCCCAACTCAAAAGGCTGTGCCAAGGGGAGAATGAAGAAATACACCTCTTGGGAGTTCCCGCTATAGCTCAGTAATAACAAACCTGGCTGGGATCCATGAGGACTCGGGTTCGATCCCTGGCCCAGCTTAGAGGGTTAAGGATTCAGCATTAATGTGAGCTATGGTGGACATCACAGACGAGGCTCGGATCTGGCATTGCTGTAGCTGTGGCCAGCAGCTTTGGCTCTGATTGGAGCCCTAGCCTGGGAACTTCCATATGCCTCAGGTGCAGCCCTAAAGTAAAAAAGAGAAGAAAAGAAAAGAAATACACCTCTTCGTAAATTGTTAGATTCTACACAAAAGTGCATTGATTTTACTCTAGTTATTTATTCTTCTATGTTGTAGTTTGTAGGCATCTTCTTCAAAACACGCTTCAAGCATTGTGCCTGGCCCATAGTAGGCCCAATAAATGAAGACTGGGGGGGAGGGATAAATTAGGAGGTTGGGATTAACATATATACACTACTATATACAAAGTAGGTAATACAACAAGGACCTATTGTATAGCACAAGGAAATCTATTCAACACTGTGTAATAACGTATATGGGAAAGAATCAGAAAAAGAATGGATGTATGTACGCCTATAACTGATCCAATTTGTTATATACCTGAAATAATACAACATTGTAAGTCAAGTATACTCCAATAAAAAAAAATACAAAAGACTGTGACTCCTGCTGGGCCAAAACATGAAGCGGCTACCTTGGTGATGCTGATTATTTACCATTGATTTCAGTGAAGGAACACTGGACACCAGCAAAGAAGATGCCCTCGAGGTTCCCATTGTAGCTAGTGGGTTAAAAAGCTGACTAGTATCCATGAGGATGTGGGTTTGATCCCTGGCCTTGCTCAGTGGTTAAGGATTCAGTGTTGCTGCGAGCCGTGGCGTAGGTGGAGGTTGCTGTTGGAATCTGGCATTGCAGCTCCCATTCGATGCCTAGCTTGGGGACTTCCATATGTTGCAGGGGCAGCCCTAAAAAGCAGAAAGGAAGGAAGGAAGGAAGGAAGGAAGGAAGGAAGGAAGGAAGGAAGGAAGGAAGGAAGGAAGGAAGAAAAAGAAAATGCCCTAGAAAGAGGGGGAGGAGTTTCCGATGTGGTGCAATGAGTTAAGCATCCTACTGCAGTGGCTCCAGTCACTGTAGAGGCTTGCATTCAATCCCTGGCCTGGGAACTTCCCTATACTGCGAGTTCGGCTAAATTAAAAAAAAAAAAAAAAAAGGAAAGAAAGAAAGAAAAGAAAAAAGAGGGAAGGATAAGGATGGGGAGGAATCCTCCCATTTTCAATGTTATTCTGTCCCCACTCACCTCACCCACAGGGTTCCCTCATTCGCAGCCTCCCTCAGACTCTTCGCCCCCTCCCACTCCCCCCTCCCATCACAAACACTCGGTTCTCAAGACAGCATACTGAAAAAGCACGTGAGATGAAAATGGCTGATATGGCTGAGAGCTGTAAAAGGCGTGCGTTAGATCCAACCTTGGATCAACATCCAGCGTGACTTTGAGTTTTGCAGAGACTTCCCAGCATCATGCATTGCCTCTATCAGTGCTTTACATTTTGTCTTTTTTTTTTCTTTCTTTCTTATTTATTTATTTTTTTTAAGGACTGCACCTGCAGCATATGGAGGTTCCCAGGGTAAGGGTCTAATCAGAGCTACAGCTGCTGGCCTCTGCCACAGCCACAGCAACGCCAGATCCAAGCCACATCTGCCAACTACACCACAGCGCACGGCAACGCCAGATCCTTAACCCATTGATCGAGGCCAGGGATCAAACCTGCAACCTCATGGTTCCTAGTCATGTTCATTTCTGCTGTACCATGATGGGAACTCCAGTGCTTTCCATTTTGAACAGACAGCAAAGACTTCGATAAGATAGGGTTTGGATCTTGGTGTTCTGGACAGCAGAGAGTGGGTGGGGTGGGGTGGGGGGGTCCCCCTCTCTTCCCACCTCCGCCTGAAGCTGGGATCTTATTCACCCTCAGAAAGGGGTGATGAGACTCTATGGAAGTGCAGTAATTCTGGGCTTTTGCCTTAGACCTTCCATGTCTCTTAAAAACATAAGGAATTGCTGTCAAGTTTAGCTAATCGCTCAGTTAAAAGAGCACTATAAGGGGTTGCCTTATGGCTTAGTGGGTTAAGGATCCAGGGTTGTCACAGATGGGGCTCTGGTTATAGCTGTGGCTTAGGTCCGATCCCTGGCCCAGGAATTTCCACATTCTGAGAGTGAGGCAAATAAATAAATAAATAAAAATTTTAAAAAAAAGGAAAGAAAGAAGAGAGAGAGCTAGGAATGTTCTCCCACCCACCCTGCCACCTAAGACAACCCAACAGAGTTCCTAGACTTTGCTCATGTAGGCTTCACCTATGGAATCTCCACTGTTTGGGGCTGACCTGGCTGCCCAACAGACCACACTCAGGCTCCCGTGCCTGCTTCCACACTTGCCTGTGTGCCTCTCTTTTGGGACAAGGCTCTTTGTCCACAGGCCATGGCTTCTAGGTCTCTGAGGCTCATGGCACATACCTGGCATATTGGCGAATCCCGGATGCTGGATGAATACTGCTGGATGAGACAAGGGAGATGATAAAGCAATAATGGGCAACCCAGAGTTCCATACTGAGAGGGTGCATGCCTCTGGAAAGCCCTTTAGGAACTGAAATCTGTGGAGTTTCCACTGTGGCACAGTAGGTTAAGGATGCACTGCTATCTCTGCAGCAGCTAAGGTTGATGCTGTGGCTGAGATTCGATCCCTGGCCCAGAAACTTCCATTGCTGTGGGGTGGGGGGAAACCCTGAAATATGTGAATAAATGTTTCCTCACCTTGTTTTGGGGAAAAAAAACAAAAAAACAAAAAAAAAACTATCTCCAGCTGCAAACACATTTCTCTCCCACAGAATCAGCTAAATGACTTAGTAAATATTTCAGGGGTGCCTACCTGTTAGGGATAAGCCTATGTTATAGGGATTAAGCCTATGTTAGCAAGTCATCTTCAAGGTCATCTCTTCCCTCATTCTTGGTCACTCTTAGACCTTCTTCCCTTCCTTTCCCCCTAGCCCCATCAGAGTATGAACACAGCATCTCATTTATTACCTCAGGGACCAGTCCGTGGAAAATGACACTCTCTACCTTTTCACAAAGACCAAGGAAACTACAGCCTCTTCCTGTCCTGCTTGGAGATCTGGTGTCTGAAATTTGCCTTTGTGTTTGGGAGAGAAACACCAAGACAATTAGGATGCAGAAGAGAGAAAGGCTTAGGCCCAAAGTCTAGGTGCTCAGAGGCCCCTAGCCCAGGTGCTCTTGCCCTGACACCCGTATGCTCTGTGGCTCCACTGCTGACCTGAGCCCTCCCATAGCTGCTGCAAACCCATTTACCTAAAGGTGCCCAACGTGGAAAGATCTTAGCCAAATGTCAAAAGGCTGGCTTCCCCTGGGTGAGGTCAGGGGTCATGAGTAGTCACCCCTGACCTATGATTTAGGTAGCACAGGAAGGCCCCTGCTCAAAAATCAATTCCACATGAGTGCCTGCACAGTTGGTGATTAATTCATCCCGTTATCCACAGAAAGAATCTTTACCTGGACAACCCCTCCCCCATTAAACACAAATGACGTCTGACCTCAAGTCGATCAAGAAGTAGCAGAAAATTCTGACCAAAATATAATTGACCCAGTGGCCAGGTGAGGCGCCTAGATTTGCAGGAAGAACCGTGTTTGGGAGCATGGGTTGTTGACTTTAACGTCTCGCCTTCCCGATGACCCAGGACAAGTTACTCAACCTGTTAGAACCTGTTTTCTCACAGGTCTAACAGCGGTGACGGGAGTCACAGCTTACCTCTTGTTGTGAGAATTCTGCAAAATGCACCCCAGGAAAAGTTCTAAGAGCATCTAGTAAGAAGCCACGTGGTATTAGGAGAAGGCAAAGGACGTCTAAGTGCCTAGAGGGGTGCCTGGAGGCATCAAGGTTTCATGGGGAGGTGGCCTCTGATCTGGGTCTTGAAGGACGAGTAGGAATTGGCCAGGCAGAAAAGACAGGCCGGTGGATCGCAGGCAGAGGGAACAGTGTATACAAACTAGTGAAGCAAGACATCACATCATGTCTTCTTAGAACTTGAGAGGTTCCGTCTAGAAGGACAGGCGATATTGGAAGGCGGGGGGGGGGGGGGGGGGGGCGGTTCCTCCATTTGCTGCCTTCCCCCCCACCTTTCCCTAAAGGGCCTCGGGGCTCACCTTTCACCTTCTTTAAGTCTTTGCTCAAATGACACCCCAACCCCGCTAGGTCAGAGTACACCAGCCCCTTCCCGAGCACGGCTGGTCCTGATTTCCTGTTTGGTTCTTCTCCAAATTCTTGTCAAAGATAATATAACATAAGTTTACTTATTTTATTTGTAGGCCTTCCCAAGACTCTGTTCCCTCTCCCCTTCCATCACATAAACTGGAGACTCCTTGAGGAGAGGGAGTTTTGGGTTCTCTTCACAGACACATCCCCCGTGTCTCCACAGAGCTGGGCACAGACGAGACTGGAGAAGTTCTGGGTGCTGGGTGGGCCCTGGGCCCTGAGGCGGAACAAGATGGCGCCTCCACACTCCAGCAGTAGCTGGTGACGAGGGGTTGGGGCTTTCTGGGTCTTTTTGTACCTGCTTTTGAGGAACTTTACTGCAGAATTTTGATTGTTGCATTTGTCTGTCTTTGCCACGCTCTCCAGCCTTTCCACATGGAAATACTTGTGGGGTCGAGTCTAGTTTGAGTTGGCCTCTTACTTTCGTGTGACTCTGTGTGTCTGGTGCTGGGAGAGGTGACTTTGGGAATCCAAGGAGACTGCCAGGTGCCTGGGGGGAGGAGAAGATGTTGAAAGGACAGGGTGGGGGTTCAGGAATGGAGGCGCCCAGAGACACATAGCTATTGCACAATTTGGCCTGGGGCTGTTCCTGTGATTGGGTGTCCCAGCCAAGAATGTCCCCAGAATTCCAAGTCATTTTAAATGCAATTTTCTTATCCTGTGCTCAATGGCCTTCCATGAAGTACATTTAAGATCAGGAAAATAAAGGGGTTTGTGTGCTTAGCTCTTTTAAGTCTTGAGATGAGGGAAATGAAGGTCAGAATTTTCTTTCATGTATGTTTTTTTATTTTTTAATATAATATCAAAAAAATGTAGAGGAGTTCTCAGCAGGTTAAGAACCCAACTAGTATCCATGAGGTTGTGGGTTTGATCCCTGGCCTCGCCCAGTGGGTTAGAGATCTGGCATTGCCCTGAGCTGTGGTGTAGGTCTCAGATGTGGCTTGGATCCCACGTTGCTATGGATGAGGTGTAGGCTGGCAGTTACTGCTCTGATTCAACCCCTAGCTTGGGAATTTCCATATGCTGCAGGTGTGGCCCTAAAAAGAAAAGAAAAAGGAAAGAATAACTGCAACTAATAGATTAACATTCATTTCCTAGCTAAATATACATTTACCCTAGTGTTTTTTCTTTTTTTAAAGCTAACAATCTGCCTTTTAAAACTTTTCTTTTTAAGTTTCATGGCTGCATCTGCAGCATATGGAAGTTCCCCGGCCAGGGGTGGAATCTCAGCCACAGCTGCAGCCTAGGGCTTCTTTAACCCATTGTTCCAGGCCAGGGATCAAACCCGAGTCTCTGCAGTAACCAGAGCCAGTGCAGTTGGATTCTTAACTCACTGCACCACAGCAGGAACTCCTGCCTTTTTAAACTTTAAAGCAATAAATATGCATACAACTAAACAAATAACACCAAGAAAAAAATTAAAAGACAGCCATTAAGCTGTAAAGAGGTATTGGCAGGTATATAACAGATAAAAGTATTACTATTCAGAATACTCGAGAGAACTCGGAGAGAAAAAGATAATCTATTTGGTTGTTTTGGCAACTACAGATCTGGGCTAATCTCTCTGAACTTTCCCCTCCCTCATTTCTTTCTCACATGTTACCCCCACTCTACCTCTCACAGGAAAAATTCACATGCTCAGGTCAGAGGGCTCTTAAAGAGAAACAACCCCAATTCCTTTCTCCTTGCCCTGCACCCCATCCTCCTCAAAACAGGATTCAAACAAGTGAGACAGGTTGCTCTGGAGCTCTGAAATGCCTTTGCTTTTTATTTTCTCTTTTTTTCTTTCTTTCCGTCATTTTTTTTTGTCTTTTTGCCTTTTCTAGGGCTGCACCCGAGGCATATGGAGGTAGGGGTCTAAACGGAGCTACAGCTGCCGGCCTACGCCTCAGCCACAGCAACGCCAGATCTGAGCTGCATCTGTAACCTACACCACAGCTCATGGCAATGCAAGATCCTTAACCTACTGAAGGAGGCCAGGGATCAAACCCGAAACCTCATGGTTCCTAGTCGGATTCATTCACCGCTGCACCACGACAGGAATTCCTCTCTCTTTTTTTCTAACAGGGTAAAAAGTAATGCTGGTTTGTCCCTAGGTCTCCATGTGAAACAGAAAGGGCTCATATTTACTGCAAGAATCTTCTTTAACATTTCAAAACTTTGAGAGGTATGGGTGTCAGCATTTCTACTTCACCAGTGGGAGTCAGGGGAGGGAAACAAGCTGGGAAGTTCCCTGGTGGTCTAGTGGTTAGGATTTGGCCCTTTCAGCCCTGCAGCTGGGGTTCAATCCCTGGTCTGGGAACTGAGATCCCATGTCAAGCCACTGCACGCTGCAGCCAAAAAAATAAAAATAAAAATAAAACGCTTTCTGAATAAAATACATTAAAAAAAAAAAAAAAAAAACAGGCCCTGAAGGATCAAATAACTTTCAAAGGTCACACAGATGGCAAATACAGAAAAAGCATTTGAACCCAGGACTGTGTGAGCCCCAAACCCAAGCTCTTTCCCCTAAACCATACTAAGAATTCCCTCTCAGCTTTAAGAAGGGTGTGTGCCTGGCCAATGAACACCACTGTTAACAAGCATGACAAGTTGTGAGAAGGCCCTGTGCCAGGCAGTGGGAGTGAGAACAAGTCTGGATTCAGGAGAGGAACCCAGTTTTTCTTCTTCTTCTTTTTTTTTTTTTTTGGTCTATTTTAAAAAAAATTTTTAGGGCTGCACCCGAGGCATATGAGAGTTCCCAGACTAGGAGTCAAATCAGAGCTACAACTGCTGGCCCCGGCCCCAGCCCCAGCCCCAGCCACAGCAGCTTGGGATCTGAGCCATGTCTTCAACCTACACCACAGATCATGGCAACGCCAGATCCCTAACCCACTGAGCGAGGCCAGGGATCGAACCTGCGTCCTCATGGATGCTAGTCAGATTTGCTTCCACTGAATCACAACGGGAACTCCCCCCGGTTTTTCTTCCTGTGAGGATTCCTGTGACAAAAAGATAGGAAAGGCATTAGGGATCGCTGGGAAGCATTTTCCTGGGGTTGTAACATCCCTTGGTAGTGGGCCTATAAGACAGGGCTTAGGAGGCAACTCTGGAGTTTTGAAGACTGGGGTTCAAATCTCCACTCTGCTTTTTGTTGGTTATGTGATCTTAGGCAGCTCCTTTCTCCTAAGTCGGGGATTCCTCTTCTTGGCAAAGTGAGACAAATACCTCAGTCACAAGGGGTTGTTAAGACATTCAATAAGTATATGAAAAGTGTGTAACCCAGGGCCTGGCATATAGTGAGCCCTCAATAAACAGTGGCTGGTAGACAATGAGTGGCCCCTGTACAGCGCAGGGACAGTTGTGTCCCATCTTTCGAAATAGGACATAATGGAAAGCGGTATGAGAAAAAGAGTACATGGAGTTCCCACTGTGCTGCAAGGTGAAGGTGGTGTCTCCCCAGTGCTGGGGCAGAAGTTTCATCCCCAGCCTGGCTAAGGATCTGGCTTTGCCCAAGTAGACTGCAACTTTGGCCCTGATCTGATCCTTGGCCTGGGAACTTCATATGCCATGCCGAGGGGCGGCCAAAAAAGAAAAACAACAATAACAACAACAACAGAAGTTCCCCTCAAGGCGAAGTGGAAACGAATCCAACAAGTATCCATGAGGATGGAGGTTTGATCCCTGGCCTCGCTCAGTGGGTTAAGGATCTGGCATTACCGTGAGCTGTGGTGTAGGTCACAGACGCAGCTCAGATCCTGTGTTGCTGTGGCTGGGTGTAGGCCGGCAGCTACAGCTCCGGTTTGACCTCTAGTCTGGGAACTTCCATATGCTGAGCAGCCCTAAAAGCAAACAACAAAAAAATGTATGTATATGTGTGACTGGGTCATTATGCTGTACAGCAGAAATTGATACAACACTGTAAATCAACTATATTTTTCTTTTATTTTCTTTTGTCTTTTTTAGGGCTGCACTTACGGCATATGGAGGTTCCCAGGCTAGGTGTCTAATCAGAGCTATAGCCGTCAGCCTATACCATAGCCACAGCAATGTCAGATCTGTTGCTGTGGCTGTGGTGTAGGCTGGCAGCTGCAGCTCCAATTTGACTCCTAGCCTGGAAACCTCCACATGCCATGAGTGTGGCCCTAAAAAGCAAAAAAAAGAAAGAAAAAAAGAAAAATGTCTGCTGATGCTAAAGTGGGCCTAGCTCTAACTTATCTAATAATTCTGAAAATCTGTTCTTTAATTTTTTCAAGAAATGAAAGTAAGAATATCAATTTTTTTAAAAAAAGAGTAGCCGTATTTGTTTTATCATGAAGAGCCCTATTGGGCAGATAGGGATTATGAAATGCAGGAATTCATTCTGTTAACAACTAGTTCTTGAGCACCAGCTGTGTCACAGGCATGAGCTGCCTGTTTTCCTGGAGCTGTGTTCTGGAGTAGGTAGACAGGCAGTGAGCAAAACCAATAAGCAAATTACATGATGTACTGAAATGAGATATGTCTTGGAAAAATATAAATAGAGGTTTAGGTGACTATCCCAAACATACATTTAATGTTGAAACTCATTTAATCTGAACCATCATCGGTGAATGCTAGCATTGGTAGTCTGTTCGTTGGAAACTAAGGCTGGTCTTGAAGCTTAATTTATTTATTTTTTTCATGGTAATAATATATTGTGCTTTCTCTAATCATCTCAGTGTCCCAAATAAAATAATTTCTTTACCCATTGGTAGTTAATCACTCTTTTGAAAAGTCTAGATGCTGCTTCTGGAAAAATGGTTTATTTTCAATTATTGTTTTTATTGTTTTCTTCTTCTTCTTTTCTTTTTTTTTTTTTTTTTTTGTCTTTTATGGGCATACCTGCGGCATATGGAGTTTCCCAGGCTTGGGGTCCAATCAGAACTGTAGCTGCTAGCCTACACCAGTCCTAGCAACGCCACACCCGAGCTTCACGTTGGATCTATACCACGGCTCACAGCAACACCAGATCCTTAACCCACTGAGCAAAGCCAGGGATTGAACTTGTGTCCACATGGATACCAGTGGGTTTCGCAACCACTGAGCCACGGTGGGAACTCCTCAATTATTGTTTTGTTTATAAGAGTAGCATCCAGTAGGCAACTTGCTAACTTTGGAATTAAAAAAAAAAAATCAAATCTACAGGTATAACTGATGGAATTGTTCTGTTGATATTTGAGGAGAAAAGTATCTTATAACTTGAAAAATGTTCTGGAAAAAGAAATCAGCCATAGTAGTGAACCCAGCTAGTATCCATGAGAATGTGGGTTTGATCCTTGGCCTCATTCAATGGGTTAAAGGATCCAGCATTGCAGTGAGCTGTTGTATGCGTCTAAAACTTGATGTTGCTGTGGCTGTGGTGTAAGCCAGCAGGCTGTGGCTCCAATTCAACCCCTAGCCCGGGAACTTCCATATGCCACGGATGCGCCACCCCCCCCCAAAAAAAAAGAAAGAAAAAAACTTAATTGGAAACTAAGCCATTTAAGAGTAAGCTAAAGGGATTCCCTCTGTGGCACAATGGGATCAGAGGCATCTCTGGAGCGCCAGGATGCAGGTTTAATCCCTGGCCCAACACAGTGGGTTAAGAATCCTGCATTGGCACAGCTACAGCGTGGGTCAGATTCCTGGCCCGAGAAACCCCACTCATGCTGCAGGGCAGCCAAAAAAGAAGAAAAAAAAAAAAAAAAGGAAGGAAAGAAAGTGGGGATCAGTGAGCTTCTCCATAGAATTTTTTACCTCGGTCTCCTGTGGTGTTTTTTTCTCCTCCCCAACCTGCAGAAGCAATCAATGTTTCAACTATTTCCACCTGTGGTTAAATTCGCTTGTTCTAGAACTTCATGAAAATAGAATCACATGGTACATACTCTTTTATGTTATACTTTTTTCACTCAGCATATTGTTTTATTTTGTTTTGTTTTGTTTTAAGGCCACACCTGTGGCATATGGAAGTTCCAGGGCTAGGGATTGAATCGGAGCTGCAGCTGCTGGTCTACGCCACAGCCATGGCAACACCAGATCCGAACTGCATCTGTGACCTATGCCAAAGCTTGTGGCAAGGCCAGGTCCTTAACCCACTGAGCAAGGCCAGGGATCAAACCTGCATTCTCATGGACACCATGTCCGGTTCCCAACCTGCTGAACCACAATGGGAACTCTGGCAGGCTGTTTTTGAGATGCACTCACGTTGTTGCCTGATCACAGTTCATTACATTTTTATTTCTGCATAAGGTGTTTTTTGTTTTGTTTGTTTGTTTGTTTCCGTCCTTTCAGGGCTGCACCCGTGGCATATAGAGGCTCCCAGGCTAGGGGTCCAATAGGAGCTGTAGCCGATGGTCTATGCCAGAGCCACAGCAATGCCAGATCCCAGCCGTGTCCACAACCTATACCACAGATCACGGCAACACCAGATCCTTAACCCACTGAGCAAGGCCAGGGATCGAACCCTCAACCTCATGGTTCCTAGTTGGATTCGTTTCTGCTGTGTCATGATGGGAACTCCATGCTGCATGATGTTTTGTTTTATGAATAAACCACACTTTGTTTATCTGTTGTCTTATTTATAGACACCTGATTTGTTTCTAGTTTTTTGACTGTTATGAACAATGCCATATGCGTATGTTTTTGTTTTGCTTATCCAGGAGTAGGATTGCTAGGTCATATGCCAAATGTATATTTAACTTTATAAGGCACATACAGCATTCCAAAGTGGCTATACTCTTTTGCATTCTAACTAGCAAAGTATGACTTCTAATGGCCTTACGTCCTTGTCAACATTTGCTATTGTCAGTCTTAAGTTTTTAGCTATTTTCAAATGTGTGTATCTCCTGATTTTTTTTCACTAAAAACTTATTAGTTAAAACTAATTTGGGAGTTCCCGTCATGACTCAGGGGTTAACAAACCTGACTAGTATCCATGAGGACACGGGTTCTACCCCTGGCCTTGCTCATTGGGTTAAGGATCCAGTGTTGCCGTGAGCTGTGGTGTAGGCCGCAGACTGGGCTCAGATCCCTAGCTGCTGTGGCTGTGGTATAGGCTGGCAGCGACAGCTCTGATTTGACCCCTAACCTGGGAATGTCCATATGCCTCGGGTGTGGCCCTAAAAAGACAAAAACAAAAACAAAAACAAAACTAATTTTAAGGAGTTCCCATTGTGGCTCAGTGGGTTAAGAACCCGACATGGTGTCTGTGAGGATGCAGGTTTGATCCCTGGCCTTTCAGTGGGCTAAGGATCTGGCATTGCTGTAGCTGTGGTATAGGCTAGTAGCTGCAGCTCTCATTCGACCCCTAGCCTGGGAATTTTCATATGCTGTGGGTGCAGCCCTAAAAAAACAAAAGAAAAACAACCTAATTTTAGGAGTTCTCTTATGGCACAATGGGTAAAGGATCTGGCATTGTCACTGAAGCAGCTTGGGTCAATGCTGTGGCTAGTGTTCAGTCCCTGGCCTGGGACCTTCCACATGTTGTGGCCACAGATGGAAAAAACAAACAAACACAAAACACAAAAAAAAACAAAGCAAACATACAAAAACTCAAACAGGGGATGTTCTCTTGTGGCGCAGGGGGTTAAGGATCTGGTGCTCCTGCAGCTGTGGAGCAGAGTTTTGGTCCCTGGCCTGGGAGCTTCCACATGACATGGGTTTGGCAAAGCAAACAACAGCCCCCACAAAAAAAACCCACACACAAATAGATTATATATAACATATATATTCAAAATATATGTGCATATATTTAGAGGAAAAGTGTTCAAGAAAATGTAATAAATATTCTAAGAATATATTCACATTTGCTATACAACAAACCACATTTAAAGAAGGATGTCATGTCATCACATAAATCTTTATAATAGTTCTAAACTTTCATGTATTTAATAATACAGCTTCAGGGAGTTCCCATTGTGCCTCAGCGGGTTTCAAACTAGACTTGTATCCATAAGGATGAGAGTTCAATCCCTGGCCTCAACAAGTGGGTTAAGGATCCAGCATTTCCAGGAGCTGTGGTGTAGGTCACAGACATGGTTCAGATCCCGAGTTGCTGTGGCTGTGGTGTAGGCTGACAGCTGCAGCTCTGATTTGACCCCTAGGCTGGGAACTTCCATATGCCGCAGGTGTGGCCCTAAAAAGCAAATAATAATAAGTTCAAAATATCTCATGATTTTAATTTTTTTCATCGATGACTAGATATTGAACATTTTCCCACAGGTTTATTATTCAGAAATATTTTTTTGGGTGAAGTATTTGTAAAAGTTTTTGCTCCTTTTTAAAAAATTGTGTTCTTGGAGGTCCTGTTGTGGCGCAGTGGTTAACGAATCCGACTAGGAAACATGAGGTTGTGGGTTCAATCCCTGGCCTTGCTCAAAGGGTTAAGGATCTGGCGTTGCCGTGAGCTATGGCGTGGGTCACAGACATGGCTCGGATCCCGAGTTGCTGTGGCCCTGGCGTAGGCCGGTGGCTACAGTTCCGATTAGACCCCTAGCCTGGGAACCTCCATATGCCATGGGAGTGGCCCTAGAAAAGGCAAAAAAAGACAAAGAAATTTTTACAAATTGAAAAAATTAAAAAAATAAAAAATTGTGTTCTTCAACTTATTTCTATGTTGTATAAGTGTTATTTTAAATTAAGCCAGACATATATTTTGCAAAAATATATCTAGTCTTGTGGCTTATCTTTAAGAGCATGTTTTTTAAAAAACCATCATGTGCAGTGGCTTGATGTGGGACCTCAGTTCCCAGACCACAGGTTGAACTTGGGCCATGGTGGTTCAAGTGTCAAGTCCTAACCACTAGACCACAGAGAACCCCCAAATAATTTCTAATCTTGATGAAGCCCATTTATCATTTTTTATAGCTGTAGCTCGTGTCCTATTTAAATAGTTTTTGCCTAATCTAATGTCATAATGATTTTCTTCTGCTTTCTTCTTTTTTTTTTTTTGTCTTTTGAGGGCTGCACCCGTGCCATATGGAGGTTCCCAGGTTAGGGATCTAATCGGAGCTGTAGCTGCTGGCCTACACCACAGCCATAGCAATTCCAGATCCGAGCTGTGTCTGTGACCTACACCACAGCTCACGGCAACGCTGGCTCCTTAACCCACTGAGCGAGGTCAGGGATTGAACCTGCAACCTCATGGTTCCTAGTCGGATTCATTTCTGCTGCGCCATGACGGGAACTCCAAAACTTCCTTTTCTTGCTAGAATTTTAAAATTACACGGTATAGGAGCTACCTATTCATATTTATTCTTGCATCACTGATAAACATTTCCTTATCCTAGTCATCATCTACCGTGACGGGAAGCTCAGGCCTTTGGTCTTCTGTCCTATGTCTTCCTGTCTTTCTCCAGTCCTCTATCAACACTTCAGACATCCATGTCGAACCCACATCCTCCTGGATACTAGCTGGGTTCATAACCTGCTGAGCTACAACAGGAATCTTACTCATGTATTTTTTAAATCCTTAATGGATAACGAAAAGTTCTCAGGCTCGATAGTAGTAATGACAGCTAATACTTCTATCATATATGTTGTCACTTATCTAAGCACTTTAAAATTTGGAGTTCCTGCTGTGGTGCAGTGGGTGAAGAATCCTGCAGGATTTCCCATTGTGGCTCAGTGGTAATGAACCCAACTAGTTAAGGATCTGGCGTTGCCCTGAGCTGTGGTGTAGGTCACATATATGGCTTGGATCTGGCGCTGCTGTGGCTGTGGCATAGGCTGGCAGCTGCAGATCCGATTCGACCCTTAGCCTGGAAACTTCCATATGCCCTTGAGTGCTGCCCTAAAAAGACAAAAAAAAAAAAAAAGAAGAAGAAGAAGAATCCAACTGCCGCAGCTCAGGTTGTGTGGAGATGCGAGATCAATCCCTGGCCCGGGACCTTCCATATGCTGCAGATGTGGCCATTAAAATCAAACCACAAAAAGTTATTTAATTGTCCCAACAACCTTATGAAGTAGAAATTATTATCCCTATTCACACAATAGGAATCTGAGGCCCTGAGGAGCTATGTAATTGGTCCAAATTTTTTCATATACACAGTAAGCAGCTAAGTTGATATATATGCACAGTCTGTCTCTGGAGCCTGTATGCTTTACCAAAATGCTAAATTGCTGAGTCACCCACCAAATGACTTCATTTGTAGATTGCACATCCGCTATTATTTTTAAGTTAATATTTTTCTATTAAGTGGAGCTGTAAGAGATCATACAAAGCGTTTTTCAGATGCGGAAATGGAAGTCCAAAGAGAACTAAGCCGGGGGAAGAGCCAGGCCCCAGCTTTGGAGGCCTGAGGACTTTCCCTTCACCCACACTGCCTTCCTGGACTTGGGGACCTCCTCAGTTTGGACTCCACCACCAACTGGCACCTCCAGATCTTGGGATCCCCAGGATGTAGTGCTCTGTGCATCCAGAGAATTGCATCTCTTTCTTTAGCATCTCCACATTGCTCACCAGATCCTCTAAAAGACCCACTCTCCATCAACTACCTGCCATGGCAGGTAGTGTTACCTGATCAACTCATCCACTGGTGTTCTCCAGGCAATACTTAAATGGACATTTACTAAGTCCTACTATGAACAACATTGTATTAAACTCTATGAGAACATTTTTGCTTTTGCTTTTTTTTTTTTTGCTTTTCAGGGCCACGTCAGAACTGCCGCTGCTGGCCTATACCACAGCCACAGCCATTCGCTATCGGAGCCGTGTCTGCGACCTACACCACAACTCATGGCAACATCAGATCCTTAACCCACTGAGCAAGGCCAGGGATCAAACCTGCGTCCTCATGGATACTAGTCAGGTTCGTTACCGCTGAGCTACAATAGGAACTCCTATAAGAACATTTTGGAAGATATAATAGCATGCCCTCCAAGGACTTCTAAATACTGTCATGAACTAATGTTACTAAATCTCTAAAAAGTTTTTGATTTTTTAATTTTTTTCTTGGTCTTTTGTCTTTTTAGGGCTGCACCTAAAAAGCACATGGAGGTTCCCAGGCTAGGGGTCAAATCGGAGCTGTAGATGCCAGCCTATACCACAGCTTCAGCAACACCAGATCCGAGCCACATCCGCCACCTATACCACAGCTCAGGGAAACGCAAGATCCTTAACCCGCTGAGCAAGGCCAGGGATCTAACCTGCGTCCTCATGGATGCTAGTCAGATTCATTTCCCCTGAGCCACGACGGGAATTCCTCTCTTCTAAAAAGTTTTTGTACAGAACAAATTTTACACACTAACTGACCCGCTATTCTCCTTTTCCCTTCCTTCTACTCACTTTTATTTCTTCTTCATATAGTTAATATGTGTATTGGGTGGTTTCTTTGTCCAACATTACCGTATTTTATGGTATAGAGAAAGAATCACCTATTTGGAATCAGTGATCTTGATTTCCAGGTCCTCTCTGTCACTTATCAGCTGGGTGACCTTCAGCAAATTATTTAACCTCTCTGAGCCTCTTGCCTAATCTGCAAAGGAGGATGATAATAGTACCGACTTTCCCTGGGTTGGAGTCAAAGGAGATATCCAACTGCTTTGAAAATGCTAATCTTTCTGAGAGCTACAGAAGAAAGAACTTGGACTTCAGAGTCAAAAGAGGTGGATTCCTAACATCACTGAATATGTGACAGAGTCTGTGATAACAAAGCCAGTTGAGGAGGTGGGTGGTTGGGAAGGCTCACCCAGGAGCTAAGAGCCTGGATTCTGACCCTGGCCTGGCCCTATGCTTCATTCGCATTCTTCCTTCAGGAAATCGCACTTTATTACAAGTCATGACCCTTCTTGAATAATCAAACCAAAATTGTCCATGATCAGATTTCAGAGATTTAAACAGAGGAGGCCTGGATTGACAGGAAGAGAGCATTCTTAAAGACAGATGCGGTATTTCAGCTGTCTCATTCATTCATCCTTCAATCGACTTTCACTGACTGTCTACAGTGTTAGCTGCTAGGCATTAGTTTAGATACTGGAGATAGAAAAGGGAAGAAAGTCAACGGAGGTTCTAAAACTTCTTGAGGGGGAGGGCTGCTGTGAGGGAGGTGGGGGTTGAGGGTGATAATCTGATTGGCAAAGCCTGAGTGAAGGGATGGAGGGAGCTTGTCTTGGGGAGGGCTGATGGAGATGGGGAGCAGGGCTAATGTGCCCCCAGGCCTCCTGCTGAAAGACAGCGTCCTCATCATCATTAAAGAGTTTACTATCTGGCAGGGCAGACAGAAATAGAAATTCAGAATGACAATACAATGTGATAGTTGTGTATAGGAGAGAGACATGGAGTGATGTGAAAATACACACAAAACATCATTTCAAGTTGAGAAGAGCATTGCAGACCCAGGGGAGATGAGATTTGTGATCTGTTAGACTACTGGTCTATGTATTTAGGGCTCTTCTCGCTTGCTTTCAATTTTCTTTTATTATTATTATTTTTATTTTTATTTTTACTTTTTAGGGCTGCACCCTCAGCATATGGAGGTTCCCAGTTCAGACCTGCATCTGCAATCTACACCACAGCTCACAGCAATGCCATATCCTTAACTCAATGAGCAAGGCCAGGGATCGAACCTGTGTCCTCATGGATACCAGTCCGGTTCGTTAACCACTGAGCCACGAAGGGAACTCTGCTTTCAATTTTCCATGACATTTTACAGTAAAAAAAAAAAAAAAAAAAAAAAACTTTCAGGGAGTTTCTGTTGCGACTCAGCAGATTAAGAACCTGAGTAGTATTCATGAGGATGTGAGTTCAATTCCTGGCCTTGCTCAGTGGGTTAAAGATCTGGTGTTGCTGCAAGATGTGGTGTAGGTCACATATGTGGCTCAGATCGGCATTTCTGTAGCTGTGGTATAGGCTGGTAGCTGCAAACTCTGATCAGACCCCTAGCCTGGGAACTTCCATATGCCACAGTTGTGGCCCTAAAAAGGAAAAAAAATACAGTTAAACTGTTCACATTCTGTTTCCTTTGATTGAATGAAAATGGGAATAGAAAATAGCATCATTTCTATTCCATAAATGAGGAAATAGGCAGAGAGGTTCCCAAGTCACTAGTTTGTAAATAGCTGAGTGGGAATTAACAATTCAGGTTTTTTTCTGATTCTTAGTTAACAGTACTTTTCTAGTATGAAAAAGTGACTTTATTATCTATCTGGTAAGAACATTTTCTGACTGTTTTGAAATTTTATTGATCTAATTTTACTTTTTCTTTCCTGTTGTATATTTTTTTTGTTCTAGAACATAGTGTTTGGAGTCCTGTGCCACTTTGATTCAAACAAGCAAGAACATGAATTATATTCTGGGACCCAAAGGCCTCATATTTTCAAAGTCACTGTAATTATAGTCCAGCCATGTTTTACCCTTAGGGAAGAATCTTGCAGTTTTTGCAACTGTCAAATGAAGGGCTTAGGCCACAATCCCTCAGTGCTATGATTCGGTTTTATAAGCATCAGTGTAATTGTAAAGTATTCATTAAAAGAACACACACACACACACACACACACACACACACACACACACCCCTACTGAAGACAGTATGGACAATTTTAAACTTAAATGTTAATAATCTCTATACTGGGATAGTAGGACCCTATTTGATTTTTTCTTCTTTTTCTTAAGTATATACTTTTTTGGGGGGGGGAAGGTCTTTTTAAGGGCTGCCTATGGAGGTTCCCAGGCTAGGGGGCGAATTGGAGCTGTTGATGCTGGCCTACACCACAGCCACAGCAACACCAGATCCGAACCAAATCTTTGACGTACATCACAGCTCATGGCAATGCCGGATCCTTAACCCACTAAGCGAGGCCAGGGATCGAACCTGGATACTAGTCCTCACGGATACTAGTCAGATTCGTTTCCACTGAACCACAACAGGAACTCCTACCTTCTTTTTTTTTTTTTTTTTAAGAGTAAGCATGGATAGCTTATATAACTTAGGGAATAAATATGTAATTCCACTTAATATTGAAATTGTGCCAAAAATGTTATCAGCACTTGGCAAATCTAGTATATTTACAGCACACTGGAATCTCTTCAAGTCTGTGTGTGAAATTTCAATTCATTAATGAGACTAAATAGCCTCAATTTTTGACAAATGTATGTTAATTCAAGTGTTGCTACATAGCTGAAAGATATTGCTTAAAAGAACATGCTGGCTGATCATCACCAGAAGCTACACTAATTTCTATGTTATTCCCTATCTTTATGACATATGACTGCACAAGGATGTAAAAGACCCCAATTTGAGTGCTTATAATTTAGTGGAGTTTAATTTCATGGGGGTGGTAGTGGTTAGGCTTTGAAGGTAAAAATTGTGCCAAGTTTCGATAGCCCCTGAAAATACATCATCTTCCTAATAGAGTATGTACTCTTTAATTGCATTTATGATAGACTAAGATCTTTATTTTGTCTTTTTAGGACCAAACTCACAGCATATGGAAGTTTTCAGGCTAAGGGTCCAATTGGAGCTGTAGCCAACAGCCTATGCCACAGCCACAGCAACGCCAGATCTGAACCACATCTGCAACCTACACGACAGCTCACGGCAACATCGGATCTTTAACCCACTGAGCGAAGCCAGGGATCAAATCGGCATCCTCATGGATGCTAGTTGGGTTCAATAACCACTGAGCCAAAATGGGAACTCCTATGATACACTAAGATTTTACTAACTTTATATTGGTCTTCTGGGGTCCTCAAATAATTCTTTAGCTACTTGGAGATGCCACCACTACCCACTTTCCTGGCTCTATGACACTTAAAGTGCCTCATCACCATTCAGAGTCTCCTGGGAGTGACTTACCTTTTCATTATTTGGGAGCACCAACGCTCACTACATTTTTATTTTTCTTTCCGTCTCTCTCTCTCTTTTTTTCCCTTTTTCGGCTGCACACTTGGCCCATGGAAGTAGGTTACAGGTGCAGCTCAGATCCGGCATTGCTGTGGCTGTGGCATAGGCCAGCAGCTGCAGCTCTGATTCAACCTTCATGGGAATGATAAGAAAGAAAAAAATAAAGAGAATTATATTTATTCACAAATAGCCATTAAACAAGACCAAGTGAGTTGTATTAAAAAGATACCAGCATCTAAGGTTCGGAAAAATGGAAAAGATTAGGAAGAGGTGATATGTCAACTGGGCTTGTATTTGTTTAAAAGTGGGATTTTTTGTTTGTTTTTAAATTGACGTATAGTTAATTTACAATGTTTCCCACTTTTTTCAGATTCTTTTCCATTATAAGGAAAAGACATTGGCTATAATTCTTTGTGCTATACAGTAGGTCTTTGTTGTTTATCTATCTTATGTATAGAACTATGGATCTGTTAATCCCAAATTCCTAATTTATCCCTCCCCTCAACCCTTTCCCTTTGGTTACTATCTAAGTTCGTTTTTTGGGAGTTCCCATTGTGGCTCAGCAGTAATGAACCTGACTAGTATCCATGAGGATGCAGGTTCGATCTCTGGACTCACTCAGTGGGTTAAGGATCTGGTGTTGCTGTGAGCTGTGTTGTAGGTCCCAGACTCAGCTCTAATCTGGAGTTGCTGTGGCTGTGTTGAAGGCCAGCAGATTCAACCCGTAGCCTGGGAACTTCCATATGCCAAGAGTGAGGCCCTAAAAAAAAAAAGTCTGTTTTCTATGTATGTGTGAAAAATACTTTTTAGTTGACCCTGTGTGTGTGTTAGGCCCTGTGCAGGAGGCTGGGGACACACATGGCCCACAAGGACACTATGCCCACTGCCCACAGGGAATCTCTAGTCTAGGGTGGGAGACAGCCATTCATCAGACAATTACATAAATGAATATAAAATGGTGAGAAGCAAAGGAAACACAGGAGGTGTGGGGCTGGAAGGCTGACCATAGCTTTGGACCTCAGCAAATGGGTCATGTCAGGAAAGAGCTCAGTAAATCCATTCTGGAGGCAATATATGCTCATTAGGCAAAGGTAAGAAAATCACATTTTCTTTCTTTTCCTTTTTTTTTTTTTTTTGCCTTTTAGGGCTGCACCTGCAGCATATGAAGGTTCCCAGGCTAGGGGTTGAGTCTGAGCACAGCTGCCAGTCTACACCACAGCCACAGCTATGCCAGATCCGAGCCGCGTCTGCAACCTACAACACAGCTCACAGCCACGCAAGATCCTTAACCCACTGAGCAAGGCCAGGGATGGAACCCGAAACCTCATGGTTCCTAGTTGGATTTGTTTCCACTGTGCCATGATGGGAACTCCAAAATCACATTTTCTGAGAGCTCACCATGTACCAGGCTGTCTGGAGAGAGGGTCTTTGCTTATCTCCCATGCCATCCTTAAAACATATTTGAGAGTTTGGTACCAGGAACCACAGTTTTTTAATGAATAATGGAGACTCAGAGAGATTAAGCAATTTGCACCAACCTAAAAAAGTAGGAAGGGTCAAGAGAGAAACCCTCAGCAACAGGCTGCAGAATTTGGGTTCTCTTTGGTTGTCACTGAGGGAGTTTCTGGAGGCTCCTAGACTAGGGCGTGGCTAGATGGAAAGTATGACTTAGGAGGGTTTATCTGAGGTCGGAGAGAAAAGATTTGGTGAAATGAGTGAGGAAGCTTATGCACTAGTGTAGACCAGAGGTGAGGAAGATTGTACCTGTGTTAGAGAAAAAGCCCTGGGAGGGAGAACAGGGACCAGGCGAGTGTAGCTTTCTAGACGGACTGGTCTGGGAGGTGGGGGTGGGGTAGGGAGTTGGTGACAAGAATTCATATTTTATTTTTCTAAACTTCCATTGCTCTGAATAACGTACCAAAGGAACACAAATCTACCCTGAGGCTTGATTTATGCTGCTAATTCTGTAGCATGTAAAATAAGAATGGTGGAGTTCCCATTATGGCTCAGTAGTAATGAACCCGACTTGTATCTATGAAGACAGGGGTTCTGATCCCTGGTCTCACTCAGTGGGTTAAGGATCCGGTGGTGTTGTGAGCTTTGGTGTAGGTCGCAGACACAGCAAGGATCCCGCATTGCTGTGGCTGTGGTGTATGTAGGCCGGCAGCTGTAGCTTGGATTCAACCCTTAGCCTGGGACCTTCCATGTGCCTGGGGTGTGGCCCTGAAAAAAAAAATTTTTTTTTTAAATGTTTCATATTCTACCATCAAAGACAGAATTCAAATCAAATATGGACAAAGACATAGACCAGTTAACAGGATAAGACAGGGGACAATCACTGCATTTTACTTGTGAAACAGAGTTAATCAGAATATTTAAGGCATAATGAATTCTCACATCTCATAAATGATAATCTTTTTTGCATAACTGTTTTTTTTTTTTGTAGCCAGTCATCTGTTTTCTTTATCACAGTTGACTTACACTGTTGTCAATTTCTGCTGTACAGCAAAGTGACCCAATCATACATGTATTCTTTTTCTCGCATTATCTTTCATCATATTCTATCTCCAGTGACTGGATAAAAATGACGGTCTTTATTCAATTCAACCTCTAAGTTCAACTTTGGACTGGCTCACTCGGTGATGGTTCTATATGGCCTCTTTCCTACACCAGTGGCCCTAAGATGATTTTGAGAGATTACTGGATGGCAGTCCTGCCTGCCAGCTGCCACTCCTGGGGAAAGAGGCCTCAGGTGTGTGGGGGGCAGGGGGTGTCTGACTCCCCCGTCCCCCTCTCATTCCCGGGCCTCCCGCCCCAGTGCTGGGGGCGGGGGAGAAGCAGAGTCTCCACCCACAAGGGGGCTCTTTAGAGACCTCAGTCGCTGGATGCTGGATGTGGGGGCCCGCAGGTTCGTGCTGCGGGGGAAGGAATTTCAGAACAGTTCGCCCGGCCCTGCTCCTGGCCTGAGGGTTTAAAGATTCAGAGACTGTCCCCTAACCGCGAGTCACCTGGGCCTGCGTCAGCCCCGGCGTGGTGATCTTATCTAGTTTCCCAGTGTGTTCAGAGAGTTAAAGGTGATACAGTTTCACATTTGGTCCAGGCTCCCAGCTGAAAAGCACCAAGCGAGGCTCTGGGCACTTCGGCCCATGTCCTGTCTTTGGCTGATTTTTCCGAGCCCAGAAACACCGCCCTGCAGGCGGGCATCAGCTTTGGGTTTGCGATTGTCCGCCTAGTCCGCCTAGTCCGCCTCCGGTTAGAAAGGCGGGCAATCGGGCCCCACCCCAGAACTTCGGAGTCAGAATCTGCATTTAAAACGAGAGCCCCAGGTGGTGGTGTGCACATTAAAGTCGGTGGAGCCCAGGGCTAGCCCGCTGCAGACCGGAGCCTCCATCCGGGGTTGCGGAGCCGGAGTTCTGGGGAGAACCATGAATACTGATTAATTGCTGTAGGGTCATCGGAATTTCAAAGGAGAGAGATAGCAAGCCACCGAGTTACATTTCTGCAAGGCCCAAAGTAGGACAAAGAAGGGTTTACGGTCTTAAGAGCATTTAATTGATGGTATTTAAAACAAAACAAAACACTCCCGCAGGAGCACGTGCCCCCGCCGCAGGCCAGCGGGGCTCTGAACCCCTCTGCCTCGCAGATAAACCTAGTGAAAGAATGTGCGAGGGATTTTTTTTAACTGTTTTATACGACTTTTGGACAAAGAAAGGCTTCTGAGAATTCGAAAAACTCTTATTGGAGACAAAAAAAAAAGGGGGGGATATTTTCCCCCTTCTGTTTTTAAAGACATCATTTCATATCTGTAGCTTTTTGCTCCTCTGAGGCCTGGAGGCCTGAGGACATTTCAAACCCTGACACCGGCAGCCAGTCACCCTGGGCCAGGTACTTAAACTGTTTAGGCTGCAGTTTTTCCTCCCCAACTTGAAGGAGAAAAATACCTACTTCACAGGGTTGCTGCTAGGGGCATAGGTGTGGATGTGTACAAAGTAGTTAGACAGAAACCTGGTACAGAGTGAGCTTTGTTACTTGGTTTACAAAACAATTAACTGGGAGTTCCCGTCGTGGCTTAGCGGTGAGCAAACCCAACGAGCATCCATGAGGATGTGGGTTCAATCCCTGGCCTTGTTCAGCGGATTAAGGATCTGGTGTTGCTGTGAGCTGTGGTATAGGTTGAAGACATGGCTCAGATCTCACATTGCTGTGGCCGTGGCGTAGGCCAGTGGCCACAGTTCCAATTGAACTCCTAGCCTGGGAACCTACATATGCCACGAGTGCAGCCCTAAAAAAACCAAAAGACCAAAAAAAAAAAAAAAAAAAAAAACCGAAGGAGTTCCTGTCGCTCATGCAGTGGAAATGAATCTGACTAGGAACCATGAGGTTGAGGGTTCGATCCCTCACCTTGCTCAGTGGGTTAAGGATCCGGCGTTGCCAGAGCTGTGGTGTAGGTTGCAGACATGGCTTGGATCCCAAGTTGCTGTGGCTCTGGCATAGACCGGTGGCTACAGCTCTGATTAGACCCCCTAGCCTGGGAGCCTCCATTTCCTGCGAGTGTGGCTCTAGAATAAAGACAAAAAAAAAAAAACTGAAATTGTCCAACTTTGCTCACTCCCCCCTTAAAGTCCACTGCCCTTAGTATCAAATCCGTGCCTCTGGGAGCTCCTTTGTGGCATAGCAGTTTAAGGAACTGGCATTGTCACTCCATTGTCATTGCAGAGGCAGGAGTTCCATCCCTGGCCTGGGAACTTCCACATGCTAGCAAAAAATAAAAGAAAATAAAATCTGTGCCTCCTAGGCCCACATGACCTGCCCCATCTGGTCTCCAACCTCATCTCTGCCCGTTTCTATCCTCCTTGGGACCTGGGCTGCAGCTGCACTGGCCTAACTTCTGCCTGGCAATCACGCCCAATTCACTCCCAGCTTCTGGCCTCGTCCCAGCCTGTTTGTTCAGCCAGGTCTTTGCCCAGGAGACTTTCCCGTCATCCAGGCTCAGCTACATGCCTTCCTTAGAGAGGCCCTCTTGTGAAGAAGGGGTCCACCCTTACTTCCAGACGTTCTAGAGCTCCTGCTGATTTTCATCTTTTCAGCAGCAACCGTGTGTGAACTTGTTTTCTGTTCGATTGTTTACACATTCAACTTTCCGACTCCCCCAGCCAGGAGAATGGCACCCTCAAGGGGGCACAATCTCCTCATACCATTTCCTGGTGTCTAGAATAGGGCTTGGCACCGGAGAGGGTCAAAGAACATTTGTTGAATGAAAGAATGAGTGAGTGAATGGAGTTCCCGTCGTGGCTCAGTGGTTAACGAATCCGACTAGGAACCATGAGGTTTCCGGTTCGATCCCTGGCCTCGCTCAGTGGGTTAAGGATCTGGCCCGTTGCCGTGATCTGTGGTGTAGCTCAGATCCCGCATTGCTGTGGCTCTGGTGTAGGCCGGCGGCTACAGCTCCGATTAGATCCCTAGCCTGGAAACCTCCATATGCTGCGGGTGTGGCCCTACAAAAGACCAAAAAAAAAAAAAAAGGGGGGGGGGGACAAAAATAAAAAAGAATGAGTGAGTGAAGGTGTGAATTGACAGAATAAGTAATGTCCCAGGAAGAAACATTTGAGGTCTCAGGGGAAGCCAGGGTTTGAGGCCTTTGTCCTAGTAGCTGCACAGGGGAGAAGGGAGAAGTGGAGGAAGACAGGAGGGGAGAGGGGACCTTGGCAGCCCCTCCCAAGCCGCCTTCACCCACTGTGCCCATCAGCCTCGGAGCCTCTGACATCGCAGTGAGGATTTTTTGTTATCCCTATTGCTTTTCCATCTTTCTCATTTTCTTTCTTTTTCCCTTCCTTCCTTCCCTTTCTCCTCTGTCCTCCCCGCCCCCCTTTCTTTTTCATGTACTGAGGATTTTTATGTTGGTCTTTGTCTGTCTCCCCTGGGGACTTCTGTTCTTTGAGAAGAAAATCTATTCCTCTATGAATTTTATCAAGTGCCTGTTACACCAGGCAGGCATATAGTAGATGTTCAGTAAAAATATTAGGTGACAATATATGCAATTCCATTTCAAATTAATACTAATAGTTACTGATGATTATCTTTACAAAATTTTGAATTTTTAGTAAATGAAATTTTGTTCATTTACTAAATTTCTGTTCATTTTCTTTTGTTTAAAGAAAAGGAGGGTATGGGAGTTCCCATTGTGGCACAGTGGAAATGAATCTGACTAGCATCCATGAGGATGCAGGTTGGATCCCTGGCCTCGATCAATGGGTCAGAGATCCGGTGTTGCCGTGAGCTGTGGTCTAGGTGGCAGACTTGGCTCGGATCCTGAATTGCTGTGGCATAGGCTGACAGCTGTAGCTCTGATTAGACCCCTAGTCTGGGAACTTCCATATGCCACAGGTGTGCCCTAAAAAAAAAGGAAAAAAAAAAAGAAAGAAAGAAAAGCAGGCATGGAAATGGAATGTAAGGTATACTTTGGTACTTGGTGGCCCTGGAGTAGAGGGCATTTAGGGGACAGGGGAGAACTAGGGGTGGGACACCCGCAAGCAAAGGCCAAGGCTGGAGAAGCTATACTTGCTGCCAGTGGTGAGAGGACTAGGTTTTTTTCAAGAAGGAGGTAGCAGTCTGCAGCCCTCTGGCCCAGGTCCTCAGACTGGAGTGTAGGGTAACAGGCCCAGCGGGGGCCTCGTCCTGGGTGCTGGGGGTGGGGGTGGGGGTGGGGGTGGGGGTGGGGGTGGGAGGGTGGGGACAGCAGGAGGGTCAAGATATCTGCGGGGGAGTCGGGCTGTCTCTGAAGTACCTTTACATAGATAAATGAGGGCGGGGAGAGAGGGAGAACCAGCAACCCCCCCAGGGAGAAGAGAGGGAGGTTCTGCCAAACCAGCAGCACTCAGGTGACCCTAAGAATTCAAGTCTTTCATTAAACCCCACCTGAAGGCCAATTGTTCTGCAATCTATAGGGTGGTTTTGGCTCTAGGCTTATCTAAATCCAGTCTTGGGGGGAAGGGTGTGGGGGAGGATTTTTTTTCCCTTTAAAATGAGAGGGCAAATAGGACAGCTCATGGAACAAAAGCATTTTTGCCTAATAGCTGGAATTTGAACACTTCAAAAATAAACTACCTACCAAAGTAAGGGGTGTTTGTTTTAAAAAATGTATCTTTCCCACTAACTCCCAGCCGTAGTGCACAAATGTTTCTCCTTTATTTTAAATTTATTTATTTGTCTTTTTTTTTTTTAGAGCTGCACTCACAGCATATTCCCAGGCTAGGGGTTGAATCAGCTACAGCTGCCGGCCTACACCACAGCCACAGCAACTCAAGATTTGAGCTGTGTCTGCGACCTACACCACAGCTCATGGCAACGCCGGATCCTCAACCCACAGAGTGAGGCCAGGATCGAACCCGCAACCCCATGGTTCCTACTCAGACTCGTTTCTACTATGCCATGATGGGAACTCCATTAAATTTATTTATTTTTTAAAAATTATTTATTTATTTTGCTTTTTAGGGCTGCATTTACAGCATAAGGAGGTTCCCAGGCTAGGGGTCCAATCGGAGCTGCAGCTGCTGGCCTACACCATAGCCACAGCAACTCAGGATCGGAGTGGCATCTATGACCTACACCACAGCTCATGCCAACACCGGATCCCTAACCCAGTGAGCAAGGTCAGGGATCGAACCCACATACTCATGGATACTAGTCGGGTTCATTAACCACTGAGCCACGATGGGAATGCCTTAATTTATTTTTAACTTATATTTCTATTCATTTGTTTCATTTTTTTAGAGTCCACATGTAAGTGATAACATACAATTTTTGTCTTGCTCTATTTCACTAAGCATAATACCCTCTAGGTCCATCCATGTTGTTGCAATTAGCAAAATTTCATTTGTTATTATGGCTGAATAGTAGTCTATTGTATATCTAGACCACATCTTCTCAAATAGGTCTCCTTACAACCCGGTGTGTGAGCATAAAATAGGATTGTGTTATTCTACTCCTGGCTTCTGCTGAGACTGGGAATCCTAAAAACCACATGCTTGAAGCCTTTTTTTTTTCCTCAACAAGCACACTGTATGACAGACAGATGCACAGACCTGGACACTTTAGTAGCATTGGGGAGTTTCTGGTGACAGCTAAATTAAGACCAAAAATAAAACCAATGGTTGAACCTCAGGAATATACCGGAAAAATCACTTAACCTCTCTATGCCTCAGTTTTCCCATTTGGAAAGTGGAGACGGTAATAGTCCCTACCTCATTTAGCTCGTGAGGATTAAATGAGGTATAATGTGTGGAAAATGTTTGGGAACTAGTTGGCCCACTATTCACATTCATTAGAATGTGGGTGTTGGACTTCCTGTCGTAGCGCAGCGGAAACGAATCCAACTAGTAACCATGAGGTTGCAGGTTCAATCCCTAGCCTTGCTTTGTGGGATCCGGCATTACTATGAGCTGTGGTGTAGGTCACAGACGTGGCTCAGATCCTGCGTTGCTGTGGCTGTGGTATAGGCCAGCAGCTACATCTCTGATTCAACCCCTAGCCTGGGAAGCTCCATGTGCTGAGGGAGCAGCCCTAAAAAGCCAAAAGAAAAAAAAAAGAATTTGGGTGTCACAAGTGCTGTATTACTGAAAAGCGCTCATTCATTTCCATTTCCCAGATACCACCCTAGGCTTTGGGATATAAGAAAGAAGAAAATGTTCCAGGCTTTAGGGAACTTGATCTAGAGGTGAAAACAGACATAGAAGCGGGTATTTACTTATTTATTTAGTCTTTTTAGGGCCCTACCTATGGCATGTGGAGGTTCCCAGGCTAGGAGTCAAATCAGAGCTACAGTTACCGGCCTACATCACAGCCAACAGCAACTTGGGATCTGAGCTGCGTCTGCAACCTACACCACAGCTAAGCAACCACAGATTGCTGACCCACTGAGCGAGGCCAGGGATTGAACCTGCCTCCTTATGGATGCTAGTCAGATTTGTTTCTACTGAGCCACGATGGGAACTCCAGAAGCAGGTTTTTATAATCCTGTGTGTTAACACAACAAACAAAGTATGCATCAGGGACTGTGGGAACTGGCTGGGGGGTATCTGCTGTATTTCCCTGTGGTCTGAGCTGAGTGTGGCTAATAAAGGGGCCATCCTGGAGGTAGTCTATACTATGGGTTTGTTTCAGCAGCTAGCATTGTTCCTGCCAAATAGGAGTTGAAAAAAAGATATCTGAATGAGTGGAACTAATTTAGACCATTTCAATATGCTGATGGTACGGCCCTAAAAAGACCAAAAAAAAAAAAAAGAAAGACAGAAGGAAAAGAAAAAGCAGATCTTGGAGTTCTCTTGGTGGAGCAGCAGGTTTAAGATCTAGCTTGTCACTGCTGCAGTGCAGGTTCGATCCCTAGCCCCAGAACTTCCTCATGCTGCTGGGTGGCCAAAAAGAAAAAAAAAAGAAAAAGCAGACCTAACCCAGTGGTCTATGTACATTATTTTGGTGGTGGTACAATCGTTTAGGTGGTGGATGAAAGAGGAGGAAACAGGGCTGAGAGCCAGGAGGAGAACAAGAAAAAGGGCCTCCTTACCACGAGGTGGATGCAGGCAGAGCCAGAGACTGGGGGCCACATGCAGGCTGAGTACAGAGAGGACTTGGAAAGGTGGGCCCAGGGTCAAGAGGCTGTCAGAGCAGAATCATCTGAAAGCTTTGTGAGGCTTGCTTTCTTCTTCTTTTTTTAGGGCCCCATAGTATATGGAAGTTCCCAGGCTAGAGGTTGATTCTGAGCTACAGCTGCCAGCCTATACCACAGCCACAGCAACGCCAGATCCAAGACGATGCATCTGTGGCCTACGCCACAGCTTGTGGCAATGCTGGATCCTTAACCCACTGAGCGAGGCCAGGGATCGAACCTGTTTCCTCATGGATACCAGTTGGTTCATTACCGCAGAGCCACAAGGGGAACTCTGGGCTTCCTTTCATTTTATTTACTTGAAAACTTCAGGGGCCTGCTTTTCTCTACTCTTTCCTGGTTAGGGTGGAGGTGAGGGCACCCTCCCAGAAGCCAGGCTGTCCATCTCATTCCCTTGGACCCTGTGTCCTTTGACAAGTTACTTAATCTTTCTGGGACTTAGCTTCCCTAACTGCGATATGTAGGATTTTTGTGATAATGAGTTAATTCAGGTAAAGGGCTCAGGGCATGGGAGTTACCATTGTGGCTCATCAGGTTAAGAACCCAACTAGTATCTATGAGGATGTGGGTTCAATCCCTGGCCTTGTTCAGTGGGTTAAGGGTCCAGCATTATCACAAGCCATGGTGTAGGTCGCAGATGCATCGTCTTAGGTCTGATGTTGCCATGGCCGTGGTGTAGGCTTGCAGCTGCAGCTCCAATTCAACCTCTAGCCTGGGAACTTCCATATGCCACAGGTGTGGCCCTAGAAAACAAACAAAAAAAGAAAGGGCTGAGGGCAGAGTCTGGCATATAGGAGTTGGTGGTTACACCCTAGCTGTTAACTGTCATCAGGGCAGCATGTCCCTGTCCCGGAAGTGAACCCCATTAACAGTAAGAGCTTCAATCACACTCAAGGGCTACACTCAAGCCTTGGTGTGGTTAAGTCGAATCCTTATGTGGTCAGATTTGCACTGTTGAGAGGCAGATTTAAAGGAGGGGGACAAGCCTTGAGGAGGTCAGGGGTCAGTGAGGAGAAGGTTGCAGTAGTGTCTATGTGAGACACTAGAAATCCTGAACCAAAGAAGTGAGTATGAGGAACAGAAAGCATTGGATGCAAAATTGGCAGTTTAGTGAGTGGTTAGATGTAGGTAATAAAAGTCAGTTCCCCAGGTGCCAGTTTAGTGACTGGGAGGCTGTTGGTGCCAGAGCTGAGATGAAGAGTGTAGAAGGTTAAGTGGACATAGAAGAGCAACATGATGATGACTCTAGTATTTCATGAAGAAATATCCAGCTGGTATAGAGTCTCTGTTGAAAACTTGCCCAGGAGGAGTTCCCTGGTGGCTTGGCAGGTTTAAGATCTGGTGTTGTCGTCGCTATGGCTCGGGTTCTATCCCTAGTCTGAGAACTTCAGCATACCCTGAGTGTGGCCAAAACTAAACAAACTTGTCCATGAACTCCCATTGCTATTATATAGTATTAATAGTATTAGAATCCCTATTTACATCCTAGGATTATTGTAAAACAGAGTCAGTGTAAATCAAACACTTCAAATACAGTAAATGAAGATAGTAAGGACCATGTGTTTGCTGTTATAATTAATTACGATTCTATAGAGAAGTAATATTGCTTTCAAAGCCCTCTGTCTGTCCTCTGTTTATTTCCTAGACTCCCCTATCCTCATTCCTCTTGCTTACATGAAAATTTCTCCAGTTCAGGAGTTCCTGCTGTGGTGCAATGGGGACTGCAGAGTCTTGGGAGTCCTGAGACACAGGTTCAATTCCTGGCCAGGCATAGTGTGTTAAGGATCCGGTGTTGCTGTTGTGGCTCAGATCACGACTGTAGCTCAGATATGATCCCTGGCCCAGGAACTCCATATACTGAAGGGCAGCCAAATAAGAAAAATAAAGGAGTACCCATAGTGGCTCAGCAGTAACAAATCTGACTAGTATTCATGAGGACTTTGGTTCGATCCCTGGCTTCGCTCAGTGGGTTAAGGATCTGGCGTTGCCATGAGCTGTGGTGTAGGTCACAGAGGTGGGTGGGATCCCTTGTTGCTGTGGCTGTGGTGTAGGCCGGCACCTGCAGCTCCGATTGAACCTCCATATGCTGCAGGTGTGGGCCCCCCACCACAAAAAAAGAAAAATTAAAAAAATTTCTCCTGTTCATTGAAAACATTGGCCTTTTCTCCCTTCCAGGCTTGAGAACTCTCCACCTCCTTATTTATTTATTTATTTATTTATTTATTTATTTATTTATTTATTTATTTATTTATTTTAGTTTATTTTCTGTTTCACCTCTGTTCCTCCTTCATGTCTCAGCTAAAATGTCACTCCCTCTAGGAAGTTTTCCTTAACTCTTCAAGCCTGGGTTGGGTGAGAGGCCCCTCCTATGTCACTGTGTCTGTAACTTTCTGTGTCAGGAACTCATTAAAGGCAGGACCAGACTCTCTTGGGGAACATTGTCTTCCAAACATAGTGTCAGCCCACTGAGGGCTGGCTTAATGTACTTTGCTTACATGGATAAATAAGTGAGTTGGAATTTGGAGGAGAAATCTGGATGGGAGATACAGATTAGGGGTCGCCAGCATCTGGATGATATTTTAAGCAGGAAAATGAAGAGTTTATTAGAGGTGAACCTTCCTCAGTGCTGATGTCTGAACTTTAACCATTTATTTATTTATTTATTTATTTGTCTTTTTGCCATTTCTTGGGCTGGTCCGGAGACATATGGAGGTTTCCAGGCTAGGGGTCCAATCGGAGCTGTAGCCACCGGCTTACGCCAGAGCCACAGCAATTCAGGATCCGAGCTGCGTCTGCAACCTACACCATAGCTCACGGCAACGCCGGATCCTTAACCCACTGAGCAAGGCCAGGGATCGAACCCCAAACCTCATGGTTCCTAGTCGGATTCGTTAACCACTGAGCCATGACGGGAACTCCTAACCATTTATTTTTCTTTGGGAAACTCTTAGCTATGGCTCTGAGATACCATCTTATTTTACTTCTTCTTCTTTTTTTTTTTTCCTTTTTTTTTTCTTTTTCACCCATACCTGTGGTAAATGGAGTTTCTTGGGCCAGGGGTTGAACCAACTGCAGCTGTGGTCTACACCACAGATGCTGCAACACCAGATCCAAGCCACATCTGTGACTTATGCCTCAGCTTGCAGCAATGCCAGATCCTTAACCCACTGAACACTGAGTGAGGCCAGGGGTCAAACCTGCGTCCTCACAAGAGACAAGTCATGTCCTTAACCTGATGAGCCACAATGGGAGCTCCCTGTTTTGCTTTTGCTATTATGGCAACAGATCTTCTCTGGCCCTCTTTTGTTGGTTTCTTTTACCCTAGCCACCCCCTGGATATCTATTTTTCCCCTATAAATTCAACTATCTCTTACTGACTGTTAGCTCCCCGTGCAGCTTCAACTTTGCTCCTGAACTCCTGACCTATATTTCCCACTGCTCATAAATACTCCAACTGGACATTTCACAGCCAGCCAAGTGGAACAGGTTATTTTTTCTACCCTCATTCCCAGGCTTCACACCGGACTCTCCTCCACTCTTTCCTAATTTGGTTAATAGGGTTCCCATGTGTATAGTCACCCAAACTGAGTCTTAGGAGTTTCAATTCCCTTTCCATCTTTCCCCACATCTTTCTTCTTCTATAGCTTGTCATTTCTGATTCTGGATGTCTTGAATTTGACTTCTCATTTCATTTTCACTGTCACAATCCAGCTCTGGCTTTCATCATCTATTTGCTAGACTATTATAATAGCTTCTTAATTGACCTGTCTGTCTCCAGGTAACTTTGTAAAACACAAGTCTGATCATGTCCCCTTTTCACTCTAAGATCTTCAAAGGTTGTGCAGCCTACAGAGTGAAGTCCAAACCCCTGATGGTGGCATTCAGTGTCTTTACAGTCTGGCTCTGATATATTTTTCTAGCCTCATCTCTCACCAGCCCGTGCTCCATGTATTTCTCTACACTGTATTAGAATTAGATGTTTATCTCTTTGTATGCCCAACTCTATGATCTCTGGACCAGCCCTTATTACTCTCTATACCTGACGAAATTAGCAGTGTGCCCAGGAAATGAGGGTAGTTTTGTTTTTGCTTTTTTTTTTTTTTTTTTTTTTTAATGGCTGTACTCATAGCCTATGGACATTCTTGGACCAGGGATTGAATCCAGTGTAGGTTGCAGCTGTGGCAATACCAGATCCTTTTAACCCACTACGCTGGGCTGGGGATTGAACCCTTGCCTCTGCAGCAACCTGAGCAGCTGCAGTCAGGTTTTTAACCCACTGTGCCACAGCAGGAACTCCTAAGGATCTTGAATAATTGGCTGTCATCACTTCCAAAGGGAATGTGTCACCTAATGCTCCTAATGGCCCATCTAGCTCGGTGTCCTACACACAGAATGTAATCAATAAGATCTCAGGAAATTGTTGACTTATTTTGGAATGCAGTTCCCTTGAGAGCAGGAATTTTATTTTCTTTTTAATTGAAATATATTTCACATATAACATTGTATAAATTGAAGTTTATCTGATACATGGACATGTTAATCTGTGTGATTGTCATTGTAGTGATAATTAGAAACAGGCACTTTATTTTATTCCTTCAGTATATCCCTTGACATAGGTATTGCATAAATAATGAAATTTATGCAACAATAGGTTATGCATAAACATTTGTTGAGTGCAAGCATGAGTGAATGAATAAACTTTATAGTGTGAGGGTAGTTGGTACCACAGTGTATGTCACACCTGTGCTTTCGTTTGCTAAACTTCCAAATCTTCATTTTGTTTTTTTGCTTTTTATGGCTGCACCCTTGGCATATGGAGGTTCCCAGGCTAGGGGTCGAATAGGAACTATAGCTGCCAACCTACGCCACAGCCACAGCAACACAGGATCTGACCTGCGTCGACCTACACCACAGCTCACGGCAACACAGGATCCTTAACCCACTGAGCAAGGCCAGGGATTGAACCTACATCCTCATGGATCCTAGTCCGGTGTGTTAACTGCTGAGCCATGAAGGGAACTCCCGAAACTTCCAAATCTTGTATTCAGTTAAAGAAAATTGCCCCTGAGGCTAACTTGAATTTAATTTAATTAATGCAGGTTCTGGAGTTCTCTTGTAGCACAGCAGATTAAAGATACAGCTTTGTCACTGTGAGGCTAGGGTTGCTTCTGTGGCTTGGGTTCAAGCCCTGGCCCAGGAACTTCCATATGCCTCAGGCACATCCCAAAAAGAAATTAATATAGGTTTCTTCTAGTTTTAGCTAAGTCTTTGGGCAACAAAAGATAAAATCTTGTCTCCGTGGATAAGGTCAATATTAGAAATACAAAGGAGGAGTTCCCTTCTCAGCGGTTAATGAACCAGACTCTGATCCATGAGGATGCGGGTTCCATCCCTGGCCTCGCTCAGTGGGTTAAGGATCCGGCATTGCTGTGAGCTACGGTGTGGGTCAAAGACACGGTTCGGATCCTAAGTTGTTGTGGCTGTGGTATAGGCCGGTGGCTACAGCTCTGATTCGACCCCTAGCCTGGGAACCTCCATATGCCACAGGTGTGTGGCCCTAAAATAGCAACAACAACAACAACAAAAAGAAATACAAAGGAGGAGTTCCCATTATGTCTCAGCTGTAATGAATCTGACTAGTATCCATGAGGATGTGGGTTCGATCCCTGGCCTTGCTCAGAAAGCTGAGGATTTGGCATTGCCATGAGCTGTGGTGTAGGTCGCAAACACAGCTCGAGTGGATCCTGGGTTGCTGTGGCTGTGGTGTAGGCCAGCAGCCTACAGCTCCAATTTGACCCTAGCCTGGGAACTTCCACATGTGGCAGGTGCAGCCCTCAAAAGAAAAAAGAAAGAAAGAAGAAAGAAGAAGGGGAAAATGGGATGTCAAATGAAATTAAGCTTTTTTGTTTCGGGGGATGGTTGCTTGTATTTATAAAACAAGAAGCACCAGTTTTTCTCAAAATGGCTTTATGTCAAATTCCGGTACATTGTGAAAAATGTGGATTTCTGAGCTCCACAACAAATGAACTGAATCTGAATTTCTGGGGGTGGGGGTCTAGGGATCTGCATTTTCAGCACTGTTGACCCCTTATCTGGAAATTCCTCACTAAGTCTTCAAGGACATAGCTCCGTTTTATTCTACTTCTTTGGTTTGTATAGATTCTTTCCAACCTCTCTTTTATCGATTGCTTTTCCCTTAATCCCTTTGGAGATCCCCCTACCCCGTAATTTCAATTGTTATTATAAATAATAACAGTTATAAACTGTATTCTTCGTCTTCTTTTTTTTTGTCTTTTTGTTTCTTTTAGGGCCGCACCCGAGGCATATGGAGGTTCCCAGGCTAGGGGTCTGATTGAGAGCTATAGCCGCCAGCCTACACCAGAGACACAGCAAAGCCAGATCTGAGCTGCGTCTGCTACCCACACACACCACAGCTCATGGCAGCACCGGATCTTTAACCCACTGAGCAAGACCAGGGATCGAACACGAATCCTCATGGATGCTACTCAGGTTCGCTAACCACTGAGCCATGATGGGAACTCCGATATAACTGTATTCTTCTGAACTTAAGTATTTCTAAGGTTTACACTGAATCCTCTGCAGAACCAGTAAAAGCTCTGGATGATTCTTCTGCAGTCTGAAGTTCAAGAGCAACTTAACTGATAATTTTAAATACCCATTCTTTCCATTCAAATCCCGATTGATTCCACAGGAAAACTGAAAGTCGAGAAAGGGAGATACCTACCAATATATGCCATTTGTGGCAGTCAGTTTAGAGGCAGATTTTATTTTACTGTCTGCCGAAAATGGCTATGAAGCCTGCTCATTAAAATACCATTAATAAATAGGAAACACATCACAGTTCATTGGTAGATATGCCTGGATTTTGACATATGTTTCTTACTGATTATCTTATCTTCCAGACCACAGATCCCCAGCTGAGGCTCAGGTAGGGCCTGGCTATTGCCTTGAGGTCTGCTAGGCTGAGGGCCACAGATAAAAAGGAACTAAATGAAACTGAAACCAAAACCAGGCAGATTTTTTTTCATCAAGTCCTCAAGCTGAGGGGTTGGCCAGTGGTGTTCTATTTTAGCTACATAGCAGAATTAGTGGGGGAGCTTTTAATTGGTCTCACCCCAGACCGCATAAATCAGAGAGTTTGCTAATCACTAAGAGAGGCTGGAATGCAGACCCACTGGAACATGGGTGCAGCAATCTAGACAGTTGACCTATAGCTTTATTGTGAGCAGGAAGGCTACTAATCCTTATCAGACATACTGAAATCCTATTGCTTTATTATAATTGAGCACTTACCATGTATGAGGCACAATATAGACACAAAGAGAAGAAAAGTAGTAAAACAAACTAAGTAATGCTTTTTTTTTTTTTTGTCTTTTTAGGACCGCACCCATGGCATATGGAAGTTCCCAGGCTAGGGGTTGACTGGAACTGCAGCCGCTGACCTACACTACAGCTCACAGCAACACTGGATCCCCAGCTCACTGAGTGAGGCCAGGGACAGGATCCGCATCCTCCTGGATACTAGTCGGATTCATTTCTGCTGAGCCACAAAGGGAACTCCTAATTAATGCTTTTTGAAGTCTGTATCCTTTTTTTTGTGTGTGGCCACACCTGAGTCATATGGAAGTTTCCAAGCTAGGGGTCGAATTGGAGTTGCAGCTGCAGGCCTATGCCACAGCCACTGCAATGCCCAATCTGAGCCAAATCCTCTAAACGCTGAAACCTTAACTTACTGAATAAGGCCAGGAATTGAACCCGCATCCTCATGGATACGAGTCGGCTTCTGAACCCGCCAAGCCACAACAGGAACTCTCTTGAAGTCTATATTTGAATATACACTCTTCCAGGCACTTTCATGGTTTAATTTTCACTTTAGTGAAAATTAGGGAAAATAGTATTTTTTAGCATCCTCATTTCACAGATAAGAAAACTGGCTCAGAGAGGTTGAGTAACTTCCTCAAGGTAACTCAGCTAGTAAGAAGCAGAGTTAAGAGTCAAACTCACCTGCCGGCTCAAAAACTCATGTTTGTTTCCCTATATTTAGTTGCCTATTATGCCAAAAGACGAAGAAAAGACTTGCCTGCCCTTCAGGAGTTTTCAGTCTGTTTAGAGAGGAAGGGTATGGCTCTAAAGGAGAAAGATCACACTAAGCGTTTGAGAGGTTTAAGCATTGCTGAAAGAATGAAGAGGGGAGGGGATTAGAGGTACAAACCACCTTGTATGAAATAAATACAAGGATATATTGTACAACATAGAGGATATAGCCAATGTGTTATAATAACTATGAATGGAATATAGCCTTTAAAACCTGTGGAAAAAAATTGTTAAAGTAGGAATTTATTTTTTCAAGCTTTTTCTAAACACACAATGCTTCTTGGAGACTTTATTTTAGAAGCAATACTTTAAAGTCTAAATAAATATAGTACTGGAGTTCCCTGGTGGCTCAGCATGTTAAGGATCTGGCATTGCCACTGCTGTAGCTCAGATTTGGTCCCTGGCCAGGGAATTTCCACGTGCTGCAGGCACGCCTAAATAAATAAATATTGTACCAAGATGAATTTTTTAAAAAAATGAAGACAATGAAAGGGAGGTTGGAAATCACTCTTTGCTGAAGGCAGAGTCCTCTAAAATGCTTCCAGGGAAAGACATTCAGAGCAGCTAAAAGCTGGTAGATGGAGGAGTTCCCATGGTGGCTCAGTGGTAACAAATCCAACTAGTGTCCATGAGGACATGGGTTCGATCCCTGGCATCACTCAGTGGGTTTAAGGATTCAGCATTGCCATGAGCTGTGGTGTAGGTCTCAGATGCAGCTCGGATCTGGCATTGCTGTGGCTGTGGTGTGGGTCGGCAGCTGTAGTTTCAATTCGACCCCTAGCCTGGGAACCTCCGTATGCCACGGGTGCTGTTCTAAAAAGACAAGAAATAAATAAATAAGTAAAGAAAGAAAGGAAGAAAGAAAGAAGGAAAGGAAGGAAGGAAGGAAGGAAGAAAGGAAAGGAAGGAAGGAAGGAAGGAAGGAAGAAAGGAAAGGAAGAAAGAAAGAAAGAAAGAAAGAAAGAAAGAGAAAGAGCTTGCAGATGGAGATGTCGACAGAACCTATGTCCAGTAGGGAAGACAAAGACGGTGTGGAGTTGCACAGGGACTTCTTCAGGACAGGGCGTGGAGTCTACTTTGATTGGAGAAGAAAGTACCAGAGTGGACACATGTGCAGCAACTCTGGAACAACACAGAGCCACAAGTTCTTGGATGACAGTCTCAGGCATTAACCTGCTCACCAGGCACAAGAGCCTCGTGGACATCCAAAGGCCAGGAGCGAAATGATGTGTCTGGTGGATTGAAGCCAGGAGAGACTGGAGGCCAGAGGACTGGTGAGGAGGAAACTGTAGTTAAAATGAAGTGAAGAGGCAGGGTGGGCAGAGGGAAGGATGAGAGACCCACAGGACGTGACCTGAGGTTGTAGGGTGATAGCGTGAATGAGAGGAAGGCTATGATCACACGGGTTGTTTCCAGTTTAGGAAGGGTCCCAAAAAGAGGGTTGGGTTCTTTTCATAAGGCAAGAAGAGTTGAGAGAATTCCCATAGTGGCTCAGCGGAAATGAACCTGACTAGGAACCATGAGATTGTGGGTTCAATCCCTGGCCTCACTCAGTGGCTTAAGGATCCTGCATTGTCATGAACTGTAGTATAGGTCACAGATGTGGCCTGAATCTGGAGTTGCTGTGGCTGTGGTGTAGGCTGCCAGCTGTAGCTCCAATTGGACCCCTAGCCTGGGAACTTCCGTATGCCATGGGTGTGGCCCTAAAAAGAAAAAAAAAAAAAAAAAGAAGAGGAAGAAGAAGAGTTAAGGATCTGGGGTTTGGGTACGTGGAGCTCAGGGTGATGGGAGGAGATGGAGAAGCACAGGAGGCAGATGGACTCCGAAGTTTCGAGAGGGGTTCTGAGTTCCTGGCCGCTTGCATCAGACTTCGCAGCTAGTCGCCTGGGCGTGATGGCTGGAGCACCTGGCTTCTGTAAAAGTGTTCAACTTGAGTGGATTCCCATTAAATGTTAACCGCACGAACACCATTGATTTAAAAAAAAAATCGTGGTATCAGAAAACACTGGGTAAAAAGAGTTTCGGAGTCATATCCAGTTAAATAAAGAATGAAGATTGCTAGCTGGTTAAATAACGAAAAAGCTACTTAAACATTACTAAAAAGTTACTTAAAAGTTAATTACATCAATTTTGAAATACCAACTTGGAGAGTTTTCCTATAGACTGGAGCAATTGTAATTAAACACAATTGTAGTCATGCTAGATTTCCTCTCTGATGTTTATTTTTCTTCTGGTTATATTTCAGACAATTAATAGTGTCTAATGACTCGAGGTTTCATGTAATTACCACCCATGATTAGGATCTCTCTCTTCTGGAATGTTCTTTTCACACAGTCACTCTGGAAGTGAAGGACGTTTTATGATTACTCATGAAAGTCTCTCTATTAAGTAGTAAAAAATTAGCAGACTTTAAAATAAATTTACTCTTCATTTCCATCTCTACTTGTGGTAGAAAAAAATGATCAAAATAATTTAGTACCCTTTAAAAAGTTCCAATAGTTTGCTCTCACATAGTGCCTTATTTACCTCCAATTTCAGCATGTTTGAGAGAAATGAAAATTCAAACGAGAGACGGATTTTTGTTTTTAATGCCTTCGAAGCCTTGGTTTCTAGGCCTCCCTTTTCCCCACCAAGTGCGAAAGTATTTTAGTGAAAGTTTCATCGCAACTTTGTCAATAATTAATCCTCTGTTTCTTCAAAAAGTCTGACAATGTTACAGTAACAATAACAGGTCATAAAACACTCCCCCTAATTGTGCAAGGGCTCATTCTTCCCTGACAGGGTTCGGGTTGCCTGGAATGTGCTGAAGTCACATTCCAGCACCTTCCAGGGTCAGGAGAACCACACAGGACTTTGGAAAGAAAGGAAGAGATTCTTTATTTCTGCTTCCAGAAAGGAGGATGAAGAAGACTGGAAGAAGCTGGGAGAGGCACAGAAGAAAAGGAAATGAGGCTGAAAAACAAAGGGCAAATTAATCAGGGGGAGAGAGTGTAGGTCCCTGTGCAGAGGGATGGGTCAAATGGGAAAGAGACAGTAACCAAGGGTGAGGCCCATTAACATAAGTTAGGGAGGATCAGCGATTCATCTGTAAGGCCAAAGGCTGGGAATCACAGGCAAGAAAAAAAACACAAACATTAAACATTGTTCATTCAATGGGGATCTCTCTTCCAAGAAAATGTATTTGGAAATCCAAATGGAAGAGTCTTCATTTATCTGAATGGTGGATGGTTGAATAGAAACTTGAAAACTAAATCTTAAATTCCCACCAGGATTTACTTAGGAAACACTAAAATTAAGACAGGATTCTATAAGAAATTAATTTTTTTCCAGAGTCCCCTGGTGGCTCAGCTGATTAAGGATCCAGGGTTGTCACCGCTATGGCTCAGATCGCAACTGTGGGTGCAGGTTGAATCCCTGGCCTGGGAATTTCTGCATGCTGATGGCACGGCCAAGAAAAACAAAACAAAACAAAACTTTTTTTTCTAACAATTTCTGGCTTTGAAATTTTTATGTTTTAATTTGCTCTTGAGTGACAAGTTTGGTTTTGAGAGAGTGAACTCATGGAGAAACTTGCCCCAAAGTTCCAAAATCTTTCTCCTTAATAACTTTCAACATATTGTGACATTCACCAGTTTTAAACATATAATTCAATGATCTTTTATTAATTTACCTTGTTGTTCAACCATCACCATAATCTGCTTTTAGAACTTGGCCGTCTTCTGGGTAAGATCTGATGTGCCCATTTGCAGCTAACTTCCATTTCTATCACAGGCCCCAGGTAACTAACCACTGATCTATTTCCCATTTCTATAAATTTGACTATCCTGAATATTCCATATAAATGGAATTGTACAATATATGGTCTTTTGGGACTGGCTTCTTTGCAATGTTTTTGAGGTTCATCCATGTTGTTGCAAGCATGTGTATTTCATTCCTTTATTGCTGAGCAGAATTTCATTACATGACTACACAACATATTGTTTACCTATTGACCAGCTGATGGACATCTGAATTATTTTCACTGTTTGCTTATTATGAATAATGCTATTGAGAACATTCCTGTGCAAGTCTTTGTGTGGTCATGTGCTTTTTTTGTGTGTGTGTCTTTTTTTTTCCTGTCTTTTTAGGGCTGCACCCATGGCATACAGAGGTTCTCAGACTGGGGGTCCAATTGGAGCTGTTGCTGCCAGTCTATGCCAGAGCCACAGCAATGTGAGATCCAGGCTGCATCTGTGACCTACACCACAGCTCACGGCAACACCAGATCCTTAACCTGCTGAGCGAGGCCAGGGATGGAACCTACAACCTCATGGTTCCTAGTTAGATTCCTTTCTGCTGCACCAAGATGGGAACTCCATATGCTTTTTTTTAAGTTTCTCCTTTTAGGGAGTTCCCTCATGAAGCAGTGGAGATGAATCCGACTAGTAACCATAAGGATGAGGGTTCGATCCCTGGCCTCCTTCAGTGGGTCGGGGATCCACTGATGCCACAACCTGTGGTGTAGGTCGCAGATGTGGCTCGGATCCCACGTTGCTGTGGCTGGGGTGTTGGCTGGTGACTACAGCTTCAATTTGACCCCTAGACTGGGAAATTCCATATGCCATGGGTGTGGCCCTAAAAAGCAAAAAACAAAATAAAGAAATAGATAAGCTTCTACTTCTATAGTTATTAAAAAACATTGGCTATATTTCCCATATTGTACAATATATACTTGTAGCTTATTTATTTTATACATAGTTGTTTGTACCTTTAATCCTCTATCCTTATATTGCCCCTCCTCCCTTCCTTCCCCAACTAGTAACCACTGGCTTGTTCTCTATATCTGTGAGTCTATTTCTTTTTTGTTATATTCACTAGGTTACTTTATTTTTTGGATTCCACATATAAGTGATATCATACAGTATTTTTTTTTTTGTCTTTTTGCCATTTCTTGGGTCGCTCCTGCAGCATATGGAGGTTCCCAGGCTAGGGGTCGAATCAGAGCTGTAGCTTCCTGCTTACGCCACAGCCATAGCAATGTGGGATCTGAACCGCGTCTGCAACCTACACCACAGCTCATGGCAACACCGGATCCCTAACCCACCGAGCAAGGCCAGGGATGGAACCCTCAACCTCATGGTTCCTAGTTTGGATTCATTAACCACTGAGCCACGACGGGAACTCCATATAGTATTTGTCTTTTCTGACTTATTTCACTTAGCATAATACCCTCCAAGTCTATCCATGTTTTGCAGATAGCAAAATTTCATTTTCTTATCTTTTTTTTTCAATTTATTTTAAAACACCTGCATCATATGAAATTTCCCAGGCTAGTGGCTGAATCAGAGCCGCAGCTGAGGCCTATGCCACAGTCATGGCAACACCAGGATCCAAGCTGTATTTGTGACCTATACCACAGCTTGCCTCAGTGCTGGATCCTTAACCCATTGAATGAGGCAGACAACGATACATCGTAGATACTCCATAAAGATTTGATGGATGAGGTCAGTGCATATCACTTACATCTCTCCTATCTTCTCTTTCTCCACTGCTACTGGCCAAATTCAAGTTGTCAAGAGACAGTGTGGATTGAGGCTGAGAGCATTAAGTACCATCAACTGGGTTTCCACCTAAAACAGCACTGTAGTTTTGAGCAAACTATAAAACCTCAGTAAGCCAACCTCCCTCCCTCCATTCCTTCTTTCCTTTCTTTCTTCCTTCCTTCTTTCCTTTCTTCCTCAGAGCTGCACCCATGGCATGTGGAAGTTCTTGGGCCAGGGATTGAATCTGAGTTGCAGTTGCAACTTATGCCACAGCTGTGGCAATGTTGAATCCTTAACCACTGAGTGAGGCCAGCGATCGAATCTGCATCCTCATGGATACCAGTCAGATTTGTTTCTGCTGTGCCACAAAAGGAACTCCCCCATTCTCAACATTTTTATTCAACATGATGCTAGAAGTCCTAGCCAGACTCCGTCTAGGAGTTCCCACTGTGGCACAGTGGGGTAAGAAGTCAACTACAGTGGCCCAGGTTGTGGCAGAGTTTCAGGTTTGATCCTCCTAAAAAACAGAAAAAAAAAAAGCAAAAAAAAATGCATCTCAGATTCCGAGTTGCTGTGGCTGTGGCATAGGCCAGCAGCTGCAGCTCCGATTAGACCCCCAGCCTGGGAACTTCCATATGCCATGGGTGTGGCCCTAAAAAGACAAAAACAAAAAAGAAACAAACAAAAAAAGAAATTACCAAAAAAAAAAAGAAGAAATGACAAAGGAGATATCACAATCAATACCATACAAATACAAAGGATCATAAGAGACTACCATGAACAATTATACAGCAACAAAGTAGACAACATAGAAGAAATGGATAAATTCCTGGAAGCATACAACCTACCAAGATTGAATCATGAATAGAAAATCTGAACAGACCAATTACTGTAAGCATACTGAATCAGTAATAAAACCTTCTAACAAACAAAGGTCCAGGAACTGATGACTTCACTGTTTAATTTCACTAAACCCTTAAAGAACAAATACTAATCTTTCTCAAATTCTTAGACAAAAATCAAAGAGGAAAGAACACTTTCCAATTCATTTTACAAGGCCAGCATTACTTTGATACCAAAACCAGACAGATTTGCTACAAGAAAATTAAAGGCCCATATCCCTGATGAATATAAATGTAAAAATCCTCAACAAAATATCAGCAAACCAAATTCAATGGTACATTAAAAGGATCATACACTATGATCAAGCAGGATTTATTCCAGGAAAGCAAGGATGGTGCAACATTCACAAATCAATCAATGTGCTATAGCACCCTAACAAGATGAGGGATAAAAATTATATGATCATCTCAATAGAGGCAGAAAAAGCGTTTGACAAAACTTAAAAACAATTCATGATTAAAAAAAAAAAACTTTCAACAAACAGGGTATAGAGGAATGTACCTTAACATAATAAAGGCTGTATATGACAAGTCTACATCCAGCATCATACTCAACAGAGAAAAGCTGAAAGCATTTCCTCAAAGATCAGGAACAAGACAAAAATGTCTGGTCTCACCATTTTTTTTTTTGTCTTATTTTTAGGGCCGAACCTGAGGCATATAGAAGTACCAAGGCTAGGGAATCAGAGCTACAGCCACCAGCCTATGCCACAGCCACAGCACCTCGGGATCTGAGTCACATCTGTGACCTACACCACAGTGCATGGCAAATCTGGATTCCCCAACCCACTGAGTGAGGCCAGGTTTGATCCTCCTGACAGTGATTTAGACTAGGGGTCAAATCAGAGCTATAGCTGCTGGCCTACACCACAGCCATAGCATTGCAGGATCCAAGGCGTGTCTTCGTCCTATACCACAGCTCATGGCAACAGCAGATCCTTAACCTGCTGAGTTAGGCCAGGGATCGAACCCAAGTCCTCATGGATCCCAGTCGAGTTTGTTACCACTGAGCCAGTATGGGAAGGCCTCCTTTTTCATTTCTGATTTTATTTACTTTAATTCTTTTTTCTTTGGTAAGTTTAGCTAAATATTTGTTTATCTTTGCAAAAAAAGTTAGTTCTTATTTTCATTGATTTTTTTTTTTTTGTCTTTTCTAAGGCCGCTCCCACGGCATGTGGAGGTTCCCAGGCTAGGGGTCTAATCGGAGCTGTAGCCACCGGCCTATGCCAAGCCGCAGCAACGTGGGATCTGAGCCGCGTCTGCAACCTACACCAACAGCTCAAGGCAACGCCAGATCCTTAACCCACCGAGCAAGGCCAGGGATGGAACCTGCAACCTCATGCTTCCTAGTCAGATTTGTTTACCACTGTGCCATGAAGGGAACTCCCTCATTGATTTTTTAAATTGTCTTTTTATTTTCTATTTTATTTATTTCTTTTCTTTTACCAGCTGTGGGCTTTGTTTATTCCTTGAGACATAAATTTCGTTTGAGATCTTTCTTTTTTATTAATGTAGGCATTTATTGCTAAGAACATCTGTCTTAGAACTGCTTTTGCTGCATCCCATAATTTTTGTATTTTGCATTTCCACTTTTATTTTGCTCAAGTTATCTATTTCTCTTTTGATTTCTTTATTGACTCATTGATTATTCTGTAACATATTGTTTAATTCCCACATATTTGTGAATTTTCTAATTTTCTTCTTTAACTGATTGCTAGTTTCATATCATTATGGTCAGAAAAGATGCTTGATATAATTTCAATCTTCTTAAATTTATTAAGACTTGTTTTGTGGCCTAACATATGATCTATCCTGGAGAATGTTCCATGTGCACTTGAGAAGACTATGTGTTCTGCTAAAGATGGATGGAATGTTGTGTAAATGTTTGATAAGTCCATCTAGACTGATGTGTAGTTTAAGCCCAAAGTTCCCTTATTAATTTTCATTGTTGAAACTGGGGTATTCAAATTCCCTACTATTGGGAGTTACCATTGTAGCATAGCAGAAATTAATCTGACTAGTATCCATGAAGATGAGGGCTCAATCCCAGGCCTTGCTCACTGGGTTGGGGATCCAGCATTGTCCTGAGCTGTGGTATAGGTCACAGATGTGTGGCATAGATCCTGCATTGCTGTGGCTGTGGCATAGGTTGGCAGCTGCAGCTCCAATTCCACACCTAGCCTGGGAACTTCCATATGCCATGGGTGTGGCCAATAAAAAAAAAAATCCCTACTATTATTTGTTGCTATCTCTTTCTTCTTTTAGTTTTGTTAACAGTTGCCTTATACATATATTTAGGTGCTTCTATGTTGGGTGCATAAATATTTACAAATATTATAACCTCTTGACCCCTTTATCATTATATAATGACTTTTGTCTTTTATTACGGTCTTTGGCTTAAAGTCTATTTTGCTTGATATAAGTATAGCTACCTCTGTTTCTTTTGATTTCATTTGCATGTAATATTTTTTTCCATCCCTCACTTGCAGTTTGTGTGTGTGCTTAAAGTTGATTTGAGTCTCTTGTCAGCAACATATAGTTGGGTCTTATTTTTTAATCCATTTAGCCATTCTAAGTCAGAAAATTTAGTCTATTTACACTTAAAGTAATAAGTGGTAGGTATAGACTTATTACTGCCATTTTGTTTACTGTTTTCTGGGTTGTTTTGTAATTCCTTAATTCCTGTCTGCTGTTGTTCTCTTCCTTTGATTTGATAAGTGGTATGCTTAGATTTATTTTCTTCTTTTGTGTATCTACCTTTTTTGTTTTGTTGTTACTTTGATGCTTACGTGAAACACTTTATAAGTCTCTTTTAAGCTGATAACAACATTGAATACATACTAGAGCTATACATTTTTTTTAGAGCTATACATTTTTATACCCCCTTATATTTTATGTTTTTTGTGTCAAAATTTATCTGTTTTTACCTTGTGAATCCATAATCAAATTATTTTAATTATAATTGTATTTAAATTTTGTTAATCTTTATAGTAAATTATAAGTGATTTATCCAACATCATTACGGTAGGAGAGTATTCTGAATTTAACTACATATTTACCTTTACTGGCGAGATTTACACTTTCATATGTTTTCTTATTACAAATTAGCATCACTTTGTTTCAGTTTGAAGAAGACCTTTTAATAATTCTTATGCAGTCTTTTGGTATTGGAATCCTTCAGCTTTTGCTTGTCTGGAAAATTTTTATTTTTTCCTTCAACTCTGAAGGAAAATTTTGCTGGGTAAGTATTCTTGGTTGGCAGTGTTTTTCTTTCAGTGTTCTGAATATGTCAGGCCACTTGCTGCTTTCCTGCAAAGTTTCTGCTGAAAAAAATCTGCTGATAGTTTTATGGGGCTTCCCTTTACATAATGCTTTCTCTCGTTGCTTTTTAGATTCCCTAACTAAAATTAAAGTAGCTACCTCATTTGATTTTGACAAGTATTAAGTCATTATATAAAGCAATGACAACTCTTATGGCACATTGCAAGTGTTCAAAATTGTACTATTATAAGTTGTTTAACCTATCAGTTAAGGCAGAATTATTCTGTATTATTGAGTCTCAACTTCCATTTAGTGTGTTATTAAGAGTTTTCACTACCACAGTGCACTGAATCACCAAGGGGCAGAAAATTAACATTTCCTTTTGAAAAACTTTAAACTTGTTTATTATAAAAGCCATACATGCACTAGAGTAAAAAGAAAAATTCAAACAATATAGAAGCATGTATAATAAAAAGTAGAACCCCCCTTCCACACACATACACACAATTCATTCCTCAGAAGTAATCACTGTAAACAATTCTTTGTTTTTTACATGTATATATATATATACGCATATATAAATCTCACATTATATATATATATATAATTTCACATTCTTACCCAACAGAGAATGTAATCAGATACTATTAATTGGTTATTACTAAGCATTCTTATTTAACAGTGTGCACTAGAAAACTCTCCAAGAGTATGATATAGTGTTCTTACTCAGATTGAATACTTAATATTTTTAACAATTTTTTTTTTGAAAGAATGCTTTTTAGCTTTTTGAGAAAGTCTATGGGCTATACTTTCTTTCCTTCTCCACCCCCGCTCTCCCCAGTCTCAGCCCCCATAGTTTCTAGCAGTCAGATACTGGCACCTGCCCACCCACGCTTTCTTGGCTTGTGGCCAGCTGTGGTCCAACCGGCAGCAGAAAGTTGGGGTGCGGCTGTGGGTAGCAAAGAAGGAAGAGAAAACACATTTTCCATGAGTGGTCGAGAAAGAGCAACAAGAGTAAAATCATGTCAGCCTAAGGCAGCAGCACCCAAAAGTGTTTTGTGACATGAATATAAATAAAAGTTATCAGGGAGAATGTTCTAGAAGGGTTTAAAAAGCAGTGGATAGATGAACACCAGGATTTTAAAGTCGGAGCAACAGTTGCACAATCTGCGACGTGGGTGGTAAGAAAGGACTTGGGGTTCCTGTGGACAAACGTGTTCCCTAGAAGGGGGGTGGGGAGAGAGAGAGAGCAGTTGAGGCCCCCTCAGAGAAGCGAAATGGCAAGATAGCAAATTGGGCTCACTAGCCGGGAAGGACAGGGAATGCGCCACCCCTCCTCCCTGAAAACTCGACTTCATTGCCTCCACTTTCCACCTGCTTCCGCCATCTCACTGCTCTTAGCCCCATTGCTTCATTTCCCTTCTATGAGGGGTTTTGCTAGACCTCAAGCCCCAGCCAAGACTCTGGATGACTGATGTCTCCTCCTGACCACAAATGTATCTCAGTGGTTAGATGCTCAAACAACATCTGAAATGGAGATTCTGATAATCTTGGGGGATGTAGAAATAAATCTCTGGTTGTTGCCTCTTTCTTTTTGCTTATTCATTTAATCTTGGTTCCTGAATTGTTTCTACTTCCACCTGGACCAGAGTAAAAAGGTTATAGAATGGTTTAGAGCTTCTAAGTTAAGCTGTTAGAGGGGCCTGTGCCTCAGCTTACAGGCCTGGCTCAGAGCCCACACCCAAGAAAGCAAAATCATTCCTTGGGTGGAGCTTGCCTAGACATAGAGCTTTTCCCATGCCTCTAAGCAGGGGAAGCTTGGCCCAAGATTATATTGGGCAGATAATAAAGTTAAGGGCAATAAAACCAAATAAACCACCTACTTAGCAGCAATTTACTGTAGCCATTTCAACAAGGAGAGGTAAGATGGAGGGCTCCAAGGGCCCGCTCTCAAGTTCTTTCAAGTAGTGTCCTCTGCTGAGGGAACACTTTTTTTTTTCTGGGGTCTTGGCTTGACTGAAAGAGCCAAGTGCATTTACCCAACATTCAGTAGGAATAAATTAGCAGCTCAGAGGAAGGTCTCTGGAATGTGTACCCCTCTCGCTAATGCTATGAATGACACCACTGATCTGCTCGAACCTCTTAAAATCTTTATTTATTTATTTATTTATTTATTTTTGTATTTTCTAGGACCGCCCGAGAGGCATATGGAGGTTCCCAGGCTCGGGGTCCAATCGGAGCTGTAGCTGCCAGCCTACACCACAGCCACATCAATGTGGGATCTGAGCTGCATCTGCGACCTACACCACAGCTCACAGCAACGCCAGATCCTTAACCCACTGAGCGAGGCCCGGGATCAAACCTGAAACCTCATGGTTCCTAGTCAGATTCATTAACCACCAAGCCACGATAGGAACTCCATCCTCTCAAAATCTTTTTACCAGCCATAGAATTGAAAGAATTGAGGTCCATACATGCACTTTGATGTTTGTTGCGTTGCAGCGTTGTTTACAATAGCCAAGGTAGAGTCTGGAAGCAACCTAAGTGTCCATTGATAGAAGGATGGATAAGGAAGATATAGCGTACACACACAATGGACTATTACTCACCCATAAAAATAAATGAAATCTTGCCATTTGTGATAACGTGGATGGATCCTAGAGGGCATTATGCTAAGTGAAGTAAATCAGACAGAGAAAGACAAATACCATATGATCTCACTTACACATAGAATCTAAAAACACAAACAAACAAATAAGGAATTCTCTTGTGGCACAGCAGGTTAAGGATCCTGTGTTGTCACTACAGCAGCTTGGGTCTCTGCTGTGGCATGGGTTTGACTGTGGCCTGGAAACTTTCACATGCTGTGCGCACAGCCAAACAAACAGACAAAAAATGAAAACAGACATATAGATACAGAGAACAAACAAATGGTTGCCAGAAGGGAGGCGGATGGGATGGGAAGGGTGAAATAGATGAAGGGGATTTAGAGATAGGAATCTCCAGTCATAAAATAAATAAACTGTGGTGACATAATTTACAGCATAAGGGACATGGCCTATAATATTGTAATATTAATATTGTAATAACTTTGTATAGGGACAGATGGTTATGATTGCCATGGTGATTGTTTCATAATATATGCAAATGTTGAATCATTACATAGTACACATGAAACTAACGTGATATTGTACAGCAACTATATTTCCATTCAAAAGGTAAGTTAAAAAGAGAGGGAGAGAGTTCCCATTGTGACTCAGTGGAAATGAACCTGGCTAGTATACATGAGGATGCAGATTTGATCCCTGGCCTGGCTCAGTGGGTTAAGGGTCTGGCATTGCTATGAGCTGTGCTGTAGGTCACAGATGTGGGTCAGATATGGCATTGCTGCAGTTGTGGTGTAGGCGGGAAGCTGTAGCTCTGATTCGACCCCTGGCTGAAAACCTCCTTATGCCACACCTGTGGCCCTAAAAAGCAATAAAAAGAGAGAGGAAGTCCAATACCAATCTGTCTAGACTCAAGTCATTGTTGATTGATTTGCACATTGAAAATCAAACTTACTCTTTAAGATGGAATCATTTTCTTAGCCGTATACGTCATGGTGATATTAATGTTGCTTTTAAGGGATCAATTAAGAGGAAAAACATGAAAGATCAGTCTTAAAACTGCCATACACACACATGTACATATATATATATACGTCTACATATCTATATACACCTAGACATACATCCAGGTAAAATAACTAAATTAAGACATACCTCTAGGCGTTTCCATCATAGTGCAGTGGGTTAAGAATCTGACTGCAGCAGTTAAGGCTGCTGTGGAGGTGCAGGTTCGATCCTGGCCCAATGCAGTGGGTTAAAGGATCTGGTGTTGCTGCAGTGGTGTAAGTCTTATCTGTGGCTAGGATTCAATCCTTGGTCCGGGCCTGGGAACTTCCATATGCCATGGGGGAGGTCATAAAAAAAAAAAAAAAGACATATGTCTAAATAGCTTTTTTTTAAGCACTAGCAAAATTTTTCTATCAATAAATACTTGCTTTTTTCAATTTTATTTCTGCATAATACAAACTTCCCTAAATATCGCTTGATGATTGGGTCTCTAAATATTAAATAAAATATCTTTCTAATGGTTGTAAATTGTATTTTCTTTCTTTCTTTCTTTCTTTGGCCACCCTTCTATGGAAGTTCCTGAGCCAGAGATGGAATTTGAGCTATGGCAGAGATATTACTGGATCCTTAACCCTCTGTGCCACAGCAGGAATGCCTGTATTTTCTATATAAGAAGAGTCACAAAAGATTCAGCGACTGCAATTATTCTTTGGGGGACCGAGTTGTGGTTATGTGGGCACAGCCCTTTGAGGACACAGCAGGCTGGTGAACCTTTGCTTCAGGAAACCCTGCCCGGAAAGGCCAAGTTCAACCAGCAGCAGGGGATAACCCAGGCAGGGAAGGACTAGTCAAAAATACAAATTCCTGCCTTTGTCAGAATTCCTAGGAATGTGGGGATATTCTTAGTATCTCCCCTTTCCCTCTCTCTTATATCCAGTCAATTACCAACATTGATCAACTGGCTTTAGCTCCCACCTCCCCCTCCAATCCATCTGCTCTTCTGCCTCTTTCCTAAGTCAAACTGGCTGATTATTATGGAATCTTTCCAAGTGGGCTACAACCATCCACTTTTGACCCTGTCCCATCAAGTCCCTATATTATGGCCACATAGATTTTTTTTTTTTTTGGTCTTTTTATGGCCACACTTGCGGCACATGGAAGTTCCCAGACTAGGGGTAGAATCAGAGCTACAGTAGCCAACCTACACCACAGCCACAGCAACTCAAGATCCTAGCCGCGTCTGTGACCTACACCACAGTTCACAGCAATGGTGGATCCTTTACCCACTGAGGGAGACCAGGGATCGAATCCATGTCCTCACGGATACTAGTAGGGTTTGTTACCGCTGAGCCACGATGGGAAAGTCCACAAGTATATACTTAAGCAGTCCTTTTCCCCTTTAACAGTTTCCATTGGCTTCCTTTTGGCTCTTAGGTTGAAGATCAATATCTGCACCATGACCCGGAGGCTGTGACCGTGAATGTGACTCCACGTTCCACCCTCCAGTGTCCTCCGTACATCACATCACTATTCGCCTTTCTCTCCACTGCCCTGACTGCCTCAGGGCTCCTCACAGCTCAGGAGATTTGGAGACAGGGAAGAGCCAGGTTCCTGAATTTTACCCAAAGCTCCTTGGGTGGTTCTGTGCCACTGCTATGGTTGAAAGTAATTAGGAAGATGGAGCCACTGAAAACTTGCATTTGATAAGTTTGTGTCTGTGAGCATGAGGCTTTGACTCCAGATTATGAAGCAGGCCAGGAAAATTCTCAAAGTGGCAAGTCTTGGCCGACTTTCTAGAAGAGAAGGTCACAGTTGCTACTTCTGCTACCCAAAAAGGCTTTCTTTTTTTCTCTTTTTATGGCCACACCTGTGGCATATGGAGGTTTCCAGGCTAGGGGTTGAATCAGAGCTGCAGCTGCTGGCCTATGCCACGGCCATAGCAACACCGGGTCCGAGCTGCTTCTGAGACCTACACTGCAGCTTGCAGCAACCCCAGATCCTTGACCCACTGAGCAAGGCCAGGGATCAAACCTGAATCTCATGGAGAGCATGTCTGGTTCTTAGCTCACTAAGCCACAATAGAAACTCCCCCCAAAAAGGTTTAAAGAGTGAGTTACACACGATGCCTTGGGTGGATGCTTTTTTATTTCCGGGAAAACCTAATCCTAGCTAAAATATGCCATTCTGAGGCTAAGGATACATTCACAAAAGCTCTGAAAATTACCTTAGATGAAGCAAACCTGGCTGGGAACGTCTTTCTCTGACCTTTGTGTTTGTAGATTCCATTTAATCCTGTTATAACAGAGCCTGTTAAGTGGATTTGGATGTGCTCTGAGTCTGGTTGTGTTCCCGAAAGTGGACCACCAGGAAAGGTGAAGCCAGATCAAATGGAATTGCTCTTCTCTTCCAGTTCCATTCTAGAAAAATTCCAATATGTTGTCAAGTTCACTTTTCTGCAGATCTCTCATGAACTGCATGGGGAAAGCAGGATTGAATTTGTTTGTCCCTGCTATTTATAGCACCCACTGAGTCCTCAGCCAGCTGTGGGAGGATGTGACTGCGTTTAGATTCCCATCCAAGTTGTGTGTGACAGGATCTGGCACCCATTCAACAACTGCAGTTACTTGGAGAATAAGCACAAAGGGAAATAAATCAACTTTTCATGTCAGGATATCACACCCTCTCTAACGTTTTTTGGATATGAACGAGGCACTAACTATATAATTAACCTCGATCTTATCTCTTACAATCATATGACTGCTTTACCAGAAGGTGCTATCTCTAACACCAACAAATTTTATTTAACTAAAAAAAAGGAGCTTTCCAGACTAGACAAAAATGTTTAAAGAATGCTGATTTTTTTGATAGGCATATATGGGAAAGTTCCCAAAGTCAAATGTTCAAAAGAACATACAATGAAAAAAATATATGCAACTCCTGCACCTGTACTTCAGCCATCCAATTCCCTAGGCAAACATAGTAACCAGGGTTTTTTTTTTTGCTTTTTATTCTTTGTTTTTTTCCCTTCTTATTTTTTATTTTACAATTTTATTTATTTATTTGTGTTTTACTTTTCAGGACTGCACCTGCAGCATAAGGAAGTTCCCAGGCTAGGGGTCGAACTGGAGCTGTAGCAGCTGGCCTATGCCACATTCACAGCAATGCAAGATCTTGAGTCTTTTCTGTGACCTACACCACAGCTCATGGCAATGCCAGATCCTTAACCCACTGAGCAAGGCCAGGGATCAAACCTGTATCCTCAAGGATAATAGCTGGGTTCATTACCCCTGAGCCACAGGGGGAACTCCAATTTTTTTTATTTATTGAGGTTTTTTTTTTTTAAGGCCACACCCAAAACATATAGAAGTTCCCAGGCCAGGGGTGGAATTGGAGCTGCACCTGCAGCCTAGGCTGCAGCTTAAGGCAAAACTAGATCCTTAACCCATTGAGCCAGGCCAGGGATCCAACCCACATCCTCACAGAGACAAGGTTGTATCCTTAACCTACTGAGCCACAATAGGAACTCCTGCCTTTTTATTTTTTTTAATTCTAAATAGTCTTTTTAATTTTTTTTTCATTTTTAAAGTTTTATTGTAGTCAATGTCCAATGTTGTGATAATTAGTAACCAGGTTTAATTTTTCTGTCTAGAGAAATCTTTTAGACACACACACATACATACACACACACACACTCAGTGCTATACCTCTTGCTTTTTTTCTTTTTTTAAATAGTATATGCTAATTGCTCCACATAAACACATGGAGATGGGCCTAATTTCATTGCTCAGGGCTGTGTTTCATGCAATAATTTCCTTTTTTTTTTTTTTTTTTGGTCTTTTTGTCTTTTCTAGGCCCACACCCACGGCATGCGGAGGTTCCCAGGCTAGGGGTCCAATCGGAGCTGTAGCTGCTGGCCTAGGCCACAGCCACAGCCACACCAATGCGGGATCCGAGCCGCATCAGCAATCTACACCACAGCTCACAGCAACACCAGATCCTTAATCCACTGAGCAAGGCCAGGAATTGAACCCCAAACCTCATGGTTCCTAGTTGGATTCGTTAACCACTGAGCAACGACAGGAACTCCATTCGATAATTTCTTGAATTCCCAGTGAACCCTTCTTTACCATGAAGACCTTTTGTGGCTTCTCAGCTGTCAGGTATGATACCAAAAGGCCTCTGCAACCATCTCAATCAGACACCATTTTTAACCTGTATTCTCCACTCCAGATAGACTGACCTACTCTGGCTCTTGAATGGAGCACGAATCCCTGCTCTTTTGTTAACTTACTGTTTGGCTGCGCACAAGTGATCTCACTCTTCTGGCCCTTGGTCTTCTCATCCCTGAATTAGGGATGGTACAGGGAGGGGAAGTGGGTGGATCCACTTCTAAGTTCCTTTCAGCCCTGTTCTGTGAATCTGTGACCAGATGAGGTCAAAGGGCCTATTCAAGTCTACACTTTGATCTGCAATTTAAATCTTCATGGGTTGGAGTTTCCTTAGTGGCTCTGCAGTAATGAACCTGACTGGTATCCATGAGGATGTGGGTTTGATCCCTGGCCTCATTCTGTGGGTTAAGGATCTGGTGTTTCTGTGAACTGTGGTGTAGGTCACAGATGCAGCTCAGATCAGGCATTGCTGCGGCCATGGCATAGGCTGGCAGCTGTAGCTCTGATTTGACCCCTAGCCTGGGAACTTCCATATGCTGCGGGTGAGGCCCTAAAAAGCAAAAATAAATAAATAAATAAATAAATAAATAAATAAATAAATAAAAGAAGCTAGGCTTAGAAGTGTTCACATCTTAAATGTCAGGACAATTTAAAAATTGATGAATTAAATTTAAAAAATAATAATGTTGACTCATCTGTTGACAGAACTAGGGTTAGGATCTGGGTATCCTTACTTTGATTCTCCAAAAAAAAAGAGGAGAAACAGAACTTTACAGTGTGTTATTCATTGGAACTTGCTGCTCCATGAAACTACATGCACATAGGTTATTATGGTTTGTATCTTACTACACTTCCTCATTTGAAAAATTAGATTAATAAGCCAGCTTACTTCACAGTGTAGTAGAAAGACTACATTAGATGCCTATAGAGTCCGAGGAAAGCCCCAGGAACATAAATGTTACCTATAATTATTGTTTAAACATTTTCATAATGAAAGATCATTTTATGAATTCCCATCATGGCTCAGTGGTAATGAACCTGACTAAGATCCATGAGGATGCAGGATTGATTCCTGGCCATGCTCAGTGGGTTAAGGATCTGGCATTGCCATGAGCTGTGGTGTAGGTGGCAGACGTAGCTTGGATCTGGCATTGCTGTGGCATAGGCTGGCAGCTGCAGTTCCGATTCAACCACTAGTCTGGGAAATATGCCTCAGGCAAAAAGCAAAAAAAAAAGAAGAAGAAGAAGAAGAAGAAGAAAGGTCATTTTCTAATATAATCTCCCCTTGAGCTGATTTTTTTTAGTGGAGAGAGAGCCGAATTTAAAAATCAGATTTTGTTAAGGAAAGCACACCTACCCAAATGAACATCATGGCTACTCATTGACTTAGTCTTCATCTTAAAATGGGAGAATAATTCCTGGTTTTTGCCTATCTTTCAGTGACTACAGAAATTATGAAAATTTCAGTCATTCACACATATTCTCACGACTTTTGCCAAATCTGCCTACCATCTCTATTATTATTACTGTTTTTATTTAAATTGATCAACCTCTAATTTAAATATTTTGTATAGTTGTATTACAATATAAGACTCTTTAAATAAGAAGAGTTGTTCCTAGATCCCTTAGGGAACACTGTTACAGTGAAATGCATTGAGTTGAAAGATTAGAACACTTAGTTTCTAATCCTAGCTTTGCATTCTGCTCTTCATGTAATGTTGAGCAAGTTGTCTCAGTTTCTTAATCTATAGAAGGATGAGCACAATATGTAATTCACAATGTCTTGATGGTTATAAATAGAATCAGATAAGTGGAAACGCCTTGAAAGATTAAGACAGTGTATTTTATTAGTTACTGTTAAATAAAGGGAAAACTATCGTGTTTTGAGAAGAAAGTGGTATCGTTTTAGTCATGGACAGTTTATTCAGGAGGCTGGGAGGATGTAGAGATCAACACCTTGAGGAATGGATAAAGAACAATACACTGTTAGGTAGGCTGAACACTGCACAAAGCTGAACAAAATTACTGCAAAAGGGGCATAATCGACTTAAATTCACTTCAATGAAAAGAACATTCTTAGTACAGGTCTAACAATGAAACTGTGGCAAGTTTATGTGAAATTTTAAAAACATAACTTCAGAAAAAAAAATGAATAAAATATCTTCAGGAGTTCCCAGTGGTAACAAACCCGACTAGTATCCATGAGGACACGGGTTCGATACCCGGCTTTGCTCAGTGGATTAAGGATCTGGTGTTGCTGTGAGCTGCGATGTAGGTTGCAGAAAAGCCTCAGATCTGGCATTTGCTATAGCTGTGACATAGGCCTGCAGCTCCAATTCTCCATAGCCTGGGAACTTGTATATTCCGCAGGTGCGACCCTAAAAAAAAAAAAAACCAAAAACCAAAAAACAACACACACACACACACACACACACATATAGCTTCAAGTGTTAAAACTTAATCATATATATAATGAGTAAAAGGTATCTTAACAGTAATTAATGTTTTCTCTATTCCACTGCAATCATTAATTTTCTAAGACTAATACGATTTTCTTAACTTGCTCTCTAGAGTTAACGTAAACCAAGTCAAATCTCCCACATACTTATTACTAAATTGCAAAGCGTAAGAATAGTCAAGACTACAAGCTTCCCAGACTCAGACCATGCCTACTTTAAAAAAAAAAAACTTTTCAAAATGTATTCCCACCTTTCTCCACTCTCTTCACTTCCTTGACTACCTGCTGACCCCTCCTATTTTTGCTGGTGACCTTGCCTGCAGCTTCATAAAGAAACTAGACAGAGGAGTTCCCATCGTGGTTCAGCAGTAATGAACCCAACTGGTATCCATGAGGAAATGGGTTCAATCCCTGGCCTCGCTCAGTGGTTAAGGATCCAGAGTTGCTGTGATCTGTGGCATAGCCCAGCAGCCGCAGCTCTAATTGGACCCCTAGCCTGGGAACTTCCATATGCTGTGAGTGCAGCCCTAAAAAGACGAAACAAACAAGAGTTCTCAACTCGGCGCAGAGGAGACAAATCTGACTAGGAACCATGAGGTTGCAGGTTTGATCCCAGGCCTCGCTCAGTGGGTTAAGGATGTGGTGTTGCTGTGAGCTGTGCTGTAGGTTGCAGATGCGGCTCAGATCTGACGTTGCTGTGGCTCTGGTGTAGGCCAGTGGCTACAGCTCCGATTCAACCCCTAGACTGGGAACCTCCATATGCCTCGGGTGTGGCCCCCCCAAAAAAAAGAAAAAAAAAAGACAAAACAGACAAAACAAACTAGAGGGAACCTCCGGGGCCCCTGTCAACTTCCTGTCCCTGGATCTCCATGGCAACCCTGCCTTCCCCTTCTTCCTGGACCTCCTCTCTGGGTCTGGAGCAGCCTACTCTTTATTGGAACTTTGAACTCTCTGTAGCTTCTGCTTTCCCTGTGATTCTAATCTTGCCCTGGCTGCAGCTTTTTCTCATCAGCACTAAGCATTTCATGCCTTCTCCTGTCCATTGCTTCCCATGTTGAGCTACTTTGACCCTCTCCCTTACATCAAATATGTCCAATGAACGCTCTTCCTAATGTCTTACTTTGTCTTCTTCTGCATTCCTTGCCTCTCAAGTAAACTTCCATATTCTCTTCTCCTCTAAGAATGTTAGGTTCCCACCACAAATTTTAATCCACAGCAATTTGTGTATATAATTACGCAAGTAGTAGAATAAAAGAATAAATAGATAAAATTTGATTGGCTGTAGTGCCAAATAAATTGTAGTGCTGCATAGAGTGTCTACAAGCTCCCATTTCCCCTGATAGGAATTTTTTTTTTTGCATGTAAGTAGTTTTCTTATATCATAGCAACCACACTGAACTTTTTTTTTTGTTTTGGCCTCCCCTCAGCATATGAAGTTCCTGGGCTAGGGGTCAAATCCAAGCCCTAGCTGTGGCCTATGAGCTGGGCCCATGCCAGATCCTTAACCCACTGTGGTGGGCCAGGGATCAAATCTGTGTCCCTGTGCTCCAGAGACACTGCTAATCCTGTTGGGCCACAGCAGAAATTCTTTTTTTTTTTTGGCAGCCACTTAGCATACGGAGTTCCTGGGCCAGAGATCAGATCCCAGCCATAGCTACGCTCTATGCTGCAGCTGTAGCAATACAACATGAAATCCTTTAATTCACTATGCCCTTCTGGGGATCAAATCTGCGTCCTGGTGCTCCAGAGACACAGCTGATCCAGTTGTACCACAGTGGGAACTCCCACACTGGCTTTTCAACCCACTCTAGGAATAAAGCATAACCTGCTATGAAAACAACTAGTCTGGGTTCAAGAAGCTTTTCACTTTCTACCTGAGAGATTTTTGCCCTCACTTATCTGAGTCCATTGTTAGGAAGATTGTCACTGCATCCTCTGGCCTCTTAAATCTAGACTTGAATTTCAACTTGCCAGTAGTATTTGATGCAGCTGATCACCCCTCTGTGACACCTTCTCCTACCTGGTTTTGTGATGGTGTGTGCTCCTGGTGACATCTCCCTCGGCTGCTCCTTCTCAGATTTCCCGTGGGCTCTTTTTCTGCTACTGTTCATTCCCCCAATGAGTTCCTAAGGGGTCCACACTGAGTTCCTCTGCTTTCATCATTCTACGCACTCTCCTTAGGCAGTCTCACTCATTTTGGAGACTCCTATTACTATCTTCATGCTGGTGAGCCTCAAACTCCTTTCTCCACCAAAGACCTTTCCTAGAACTTCCTATCTATATTCCTAGTGGTCAACTGGATAGATCCATAGGATGATTCATAATGGACATATAAATCTTAGTATTTTATCAAATGGAACTCATCTTCCCATCCCCAAATATTTATTTCTCAAGTCTTTTCTCACTTAGTAAATGTTACCACCATTTCCACTCAGTTCCTTAAGCCAGAAACTTAGGAGTCATCATTGATTTAGCCTTCACTTACCTCTTTCTTACCATACCCCCCTTCCCCATTAATTAATCACCAAGTCTTTTCCATTCTATATCTTACATCTTTCTTTAATCCATGTATCTCCCTAAATTGTCACTGTCATCATACCAAGTCCAAAGTACCATCATCTTTCAACCGGATTGTGTGACCATCTCTCACCCTCCCACGAAAGCCCATGTGATTGTGTCACTCTCTCCTTAACTCCGTTTAATGATTTCCCACTGCCTTTAGCATAAAGGTCTGAATCTTTAAGTCCTCCGAGGTTCTGTGTGCTCTTCCATCTACTTGTTATATAGAGGTTCACTGTGGGTCATTCTGTTCCTCACTCTTTCCATTCCAGAAACTGGCCCCTTGGTTCTTGGCAATGAGAAGTCACATTTCTTTATTTCTTTTTTTTGGCCACATGCAGAAGTTCCTAGGCCAGGAAACCCACGCCGCAGTCATGACCCAAGCCACAGCAGTGACAATGCCAGATCCCTAACCACTCCAGCCACACTTCTTACCTTGGGACTTTGCCGGGAATACATTAGCTTAATTTTCAAGCCCCCTACTGCCCCCTCTCCTCTGTCGTCCCCTACAATTCGCAGACCTCCCCTGACCTCAACTTTGACATAGTTATCTTATTCTTTAGGTCTTATCGTAAAAATCCTATCTTCAAAAAAAGGCTTTGGGAGTTCCCATCGTGGTGCAGTGGTTAACGAATCCGACTAGGAACCATGAGGTTGCAGGTTTGATCCCTGGCCTTGCTCAGTGGGTTGAGGATCTGGTGTTGCCGTGAGCTGTGGTGTAGGTCACAGACGTGGCTTGGATCTGATATTTCTGTGGCTGTGGCCTAGGCTGGCAGTTGTATCTCCGATTTGACCCCTAGCCTGGGAACCTCCATATGCTGCAGGTACGGCCCTAAAAAAAGCAAAAAAACAAAAAAAAGGCAAGTCTCTGAGGTGGTTGCTATTTTCACCCTTGGGTTGGAGTGTAACTGCCATCACTTTGTTTACTGCTCCGAGGGAAGCAGGAAGTAACGTTCTCTATCTGTCACTGACACACCTCTTCATTAGGTCATATTTTACAGTTACACTAGATTCTGATAATGACCGGGATTCTTGCCTGGCTGCTTCCAAGAGCTCCTGGGCCACGCTGCCAGAGGACTGTCTCCTGTCATGTGTTGTCTCTTGCATCACAGATTCTTCCCGGGTGGATCTGGCTCCATCCTATCTCTTTACTGCCAGAGGAATTTATCTAGTCATGCATTGCCCTTGAGGCCACAGGAGCTAGTCCTTGTGAGTTTTTTTTAAACACTGCAGTTCCTAAACGGTATTCAGAAAAAAGGATTCTGCAGGGTGCTTGTCTCCCATTCAAAGAGTTCCCATTGTGCCTCAGCGGCTAACGAGTCTGACTAGCATCCATGAGGACAGAGGTTTGATTCCTGCCCTCATTCATTGGGTTAAGGATCTGTCACTGCTTTGAGCTGTAGTGTAGGTTGCAGATGCAGCTCGGATTTGGCATTGCTGTGGCCGTGGCATAGCCCAGTGACTACATCTCCAATTGGACCTCTAGCCTGGGAACCTCCATATGCTGTGGGTGCAGCCCTAAAAACAAACAAACAAAAAACCAAAGTCCTCTGGAAGCATAAAGATGGATGGGAAGCAGTGAGCATGTAAGGGGAGATTGACAGTAACATATCTCATTCATTCACTCACTCACCCATTTTTAAATATGTTTTTAATTTTTATTTTTTGGCCATGTCTGTGGCATGCAGAAGTTCCCCGGCTAGGGACTGAACCTGCTTCATGGCAGTAACCAGATCCACAGCAGTGACAATACTGGATACCCAACCTATTGAGCCACCAGGGAACTCCCTCATTCACTCATTTACTATTATTATTATTTTATTATTATTATTACCATTGCTTTTTAGGACCCCACCTGAGCCATATGGAAGTTCCCAGTCTAGAGGTTGAATCAGAGCTGCAGCTGGTGGCCTACACCACAGCATTAGCAATGCCACATCCTTAACCCACTGAGCAAGTCCAGGGATCAAACCAGAGTCCTCAAGGATATTAGTCAAGTTCATTACCACTGAGACACAATAGGAACTCCTTCACTAAATTTATTAATTAAATTTAGTCCACAAATTTATTGCTTATCTGCTGTGTGCCAAGTTGCATTTGAGTTGCTGGGAGCATCACAGTGAAGGGGAAATTCCTGTCCTCAAGGAGCTTCTAGTCTAACTGCAGAAATAGAGGGGTTAATACAGCACATGTTTTGAAGGAGGTTAAATGAGAAGTATTGTAATGTTGGAACTCAGGGTGACTCAGGGTAAACCCAATTGAAAAATTGATTAGGTGAAACTGTTAATATTTATTGGCTGAAGGAAAAGCACTTGGAATAATAAAACCCTGAGAAAGGGAGGGGCTGCAGCAAGGACTCAGTACCAACTAGACCCAGGCACTTGAATGTCCCCAGAAGCTTGCTGTTCTTGGTCCACATGCAGGCTCTCTCTCTGTAGCTGAAGACTGGCTCTCCTCATAGTTCAAGAAGCAAGGCCTCCATCATTATTTTTTTTTTTGTCTTTTTAGGGTGGCACCCGTGGCATATGGAGGGTCCCAGGCTAGGGGTCCAATCAGACTGTAGCTGCTGGCCTACACCACAGCCACAGCAACACCAGATCCTTAACCCATTGAGCGAGGCCAGGGATCGAACCCACATCCTCATGGATACCAGTTGGGTTCATTTCCGCTAAGCCATGAAGGGAACTCCAATGCTTCCATCAATTCTAAGCCTCACATCAATTCAGGGTCTGACTCAGAGAGGACTGGCTCATCTTTTTCAATTCTAATCTAAAAAACCCCAGGGAAGAACTCAAATCAACTCAACGTGGGTCATATGCCCATCTCCAGATCCGTGATTTTCGACTGTAGGTGGTTTTGTCCCTCAAGGGATATTGGGCAATGTCTGGAGATATATTCTCTTGTCATTACTAGTGCAATGGACAGGGTGCTCTTGGTGTCTAGTGGATGGAGGCCAAGGATGCTGCTAAACATCCTACAATGTATAAGAATACCCCCTACAACAAAGAATGGTGACTACGAAATGTCAGTTGTGCTAAGGTTGAGAAATCCTGTTCTAGACCACTCCATTATGGACAGGGGGAGAGTACACAGGGGCTTCGAAGCTTTTCTAAAAGAAGTGAAGTATTGGCTGACTCTTGAAGGGTGAGTAGGAACCATCCAGGCCAAGAAGGGCCACGGAAGGCAGATACATGAGCAAAGAGCCAGGACTGCCCAGAGCAGTTTCCTATAAGACCCTCCCAGTACTGCCTTGCAAAGTATCATGAATCTTTACATGGAAGGTGCACCTGGAGCAAAGTGTCTGGTGCTTTAATAGTATCATTACCTGGCAAAACAATTTATCAAGCACAAATCATATGCATTTCCTCCACTGTACCAGGTTTTTGTACAAGGCTAGTGTTGCATCTGAGATTCATTTATATTTATCAGGAGATTGTTTTGGTCTGATCTTAAAACGCATTAATAGATGAGCCCTAGTGTTTAGTAGGACTGGTTCTGGAGTCAAGCCAACCTGGCTTTGAATTCAGACCCTGGCTCTGCCTAGGGGGTATCCTTGGCCATCACAGGTGGAACAGGCTAGACCTCAGAAAGGAGGCCACATGAGGGAGGGAGGAGGAACCCAGACCTTTTAGAGTGAGAAATAAGTGGGTAAGTCGAAGGGAGGAAGGTATTCTTTTTTTTCTTTCTTTCTTTTCTTTTTTTTGTCTTCTCTGTCTTTTGAGGGCCACACACATGGCATATGGAGGCTCCCAGGCTAGGGGTCGAATCAGAGCTGTTGCTGCCAGCCTACACCACAGCCACAGCAACATTAGATCTCAGCTGCATCTGCAACTTATACCACAACTAATGGCCATGCCAGATCCTTAACCCACTGAGCGAGGCCAGGGATCGAACTCCCAACCTCATGGTTCCTAGTAGGATTCATTTCCGCTGTGCCACGATGGGCACTCCGGAAAGAAGTTATTCTAAGTGGAGAAAGAAGCATGCCCCAAGACGTGGAGTTGTGTGTGGGGGGAAATGGGAGATAAGAAGATGAAGACATCTTGAGGAATTGGGAGTTTCATTTTGGACACACAAATGAGCATTTCCTTTGTAAGATCTAAGTAGAGGTATTCAGGAGTTCCTGTCATGGCTCAGTGGAAATGAACCTGACTAGTAGCCATAAGGATGGGGATTCGATCCCTGGCTCCTCTCAGTGGGTTGAGCATCTGGCTTTGCTGTGAGGTGTGGTGTAGGTCTCAGATGTGGCTCGGGTCTGGTGCTGCTGTGGCTGTGGCACAGGCCAGCAGCTTCAGCTCCAATTGAACCCCTAGCCTGGGAACCTCCATATGCCTTGGGTGAGGCCCTAAAAAAAAAAAAAAGTAGAGGTGTTCAGAGAACAGTCAGAGTTACAGGCAGGATTCAAATTCAGGTGAGAGGTAAAGAGATTGATCTACTCGAGAAAGACATACAATGTCTTTAATGTAAAGAGCTGAGAGACAGAGAGAAAAAAGAAAGATGTTTGTTGAAAGAAAGGGAGAAAAGAAAGAAAAATGAGAAAAACGAAACAGACGAGCATGTGAAGAAAGAGAGAAAAGAATAAAAGGAGTGATGATGTGGTGTCACGGATGCTCAAGGAGGAATTTGAAGAAGGAAGAGGTGTCAGTCATGTCAAATACTGCAAAGAGACTAAAGGTGAGCAGAGCCCTTACAGAGATTGCTGGACACCTGCAGTGCCTTTTAAGATGCATGTTTCTGGTGGGAGGATGGAGGGTAGGATCGGCATCTGATAAAGGGAGTCCTGGCGTAAACATGGGTAAGCACTTGGAAAAACCTAGTACATAATAATAGCCTTTTACAAATTTAGAATGATAAGCACTGAAGTCCTACTGTGTAGCACAGGGAACTATATCTGATCTCTTGTGATAGAACTTGATGGAACATAATATGAGAAAAAGAACGCATATACATGTATGACTGGGACACCTTGCTGTAAGCAGAAATTAGCACAACTTTTTATTTTTTTATTTGTTTTGCTTTTTAGGGCTGCACCTGAGGCATATGGAAGTTCCCAGACTAGGGGTCTAATCAGAGCTATAGCTGCTGGCCTAGGCCACAGCCACAGCAACACAGGATCCGAGCCGCATCTGTGACCTACACCACAGCTCACAGCAACGCCAGATCTTCAACCCACTGAGCCAGGCCAGGGATCGAACCTGGGTCATCACGGATCCTAGTCGGATTTGTTAACTGCTGAGCCACGAAGGGAACTCTGAAATTACAATACCATTGTGAATCAACTATACTTTAATAAAAAATTCAAATTAACTAAATTTGGATGTTAGACAAAGATGCCCATTATTATTATCATTATTGCACATTGATTTGAAGCTTTCAACCCAAGGCATAAGCGCAAGCGAAAAAGGAATAACAATTGAAAATAAATTAGCAAAATAAATTCACTATTTGTAGATTATATTACTTTTTGCCCAAAGATACAATTTTCTTTTCTTTTTGGCCACACCTGTGGCATGTGAAAGTTCTGGGCCAGGGATCAAACTCATGCCACAGCAGAGACCTAAGCTGCCGCAGTGACAACAGCAGATCTTTAACCGGCTGAGCCACATGAGAGCTCCAAAAATGCAAATTAAAAAAAAAATAAACTCCAAAAGAACCTATTAAGACTAATCCAAAAGCTCACAAGGTGACTAATTGCAAAGTAAATACATATATAGCCATAGGTTCATTTTAAAAAGTTCAGTTTGCAGTAGGAATTCAGAGTGCCTAAAAAGAAGGACTGAATCAGTAGAAGGACCTAAGATGTTCAATATTGCATATGTATCAATTATCCTCAACTTAATTTAAATGCTTAGTACAATTCCAATCAAAACCTCAATGCACTCTTGGGGTCCCTTGATAAATCAATCTGAGATACCATTAAGGATAGAAGGCTGGATCCTGCAGAGAGGTTGTCAGTAAGAAATTCTGCTTGGTGGAGGAGTTCCTGTTGTGGCTCAGCGGTAACAAATCTGACTAGTATCCATGAAGATGTGGAGTTGATTCCTGGCCTTGCTCAGTGGGTTAAGAATCCAGCGTTGCTATGACCTGTGCTGTAGGTCTCAAATATGGCATGGATCTGGTGTTGCTGTGGCTGTGGTGTAGGCTGGCAGCTGTAGCTCCAGTTCGACCCCTAGCCCAGGAACTTCCATATGCTGTGGGTGAGGCCTTACAAAGCAAAATAAATAAATTTAAAATAAAAAAAGGAGAAAAAGAAAGAAATTCTTCTTGGTGGAGTCACAAAACATTTTTTAAAAGTGATATTGGAGTTCCCTGATGGCCCAGAGGGGTTAAGGATCCTGTATTGTCACTGCTGTGGCTCAGGTCATTGCTGTGGTGAACATTCGATCCTTGGCCCAGGAACTTCCACATGCCACATGCATGGCCAAAAAGGATATTAATATTCACTTTTGTTGCATATATACAATATATGCTCCCTCCATTTTCTAGACACTGAGTAAAATATGCTAAATATAGAAATGTCTTTGATGACATTTTCTTTTTTGGAGGTCATTTTAAGGGCCACACCTGTGGCATATGGAGGTTCCCAAGCTAGGGGTCCAATTGGGGATCACGGCAATGCCGGATCCTTAACGCACTGAGCAAAGCCAGGGATGGAACCCACAACCTCATGGTTCCTAGTTGGATTTGTTAACTACGAGAACTCCATTTGATGGCATTTTCAAGGGAGAAGATCCAAACGAAAGAGGTGGAGGTACACTGTTAGATTGGTGGGGAACAGAGAAAAAGAAAAGCTTGAGAAGGTGAATTTATGGCTAAATTCAGTGGAATGAGAACTAGGAGACAAAAATGATTATATCGACCCCTGAAAATTTGAAGCAACCTTAAAGAATGAAATGCAACTCTGTTGAGATAATGGGAGGAGCCTTGAGCCAACCTTTTCTCAAATTATCTCAACATTCAAGGTAATTTCAGTTGACATCTCAGTTACAAAGGTGAAATCTTAACCTTTTAAAAGAAATTTCGACAAAAAAGACAGAACACTACTCTTACTTTTCTCAGCAGTATTGAATCAGAAATGATTTTTCTTTTTTATACTTATTGGGTTTTTTGTGTTTTCTATGATGAGCTTAAGTTATTTTTCTAAGAAAATTTGTCAGTGAAAAAAAAGAGAAGTAAGAAGAATGCTTGGGTGGAAAGCAAGGTCAAATAAAGGTTTTCAAGTTCATTTGCTTGGTGGTTTCTAGAAAGGTCACGGTAAATGATTCTTTGTGTTTCATCTTCAACCATAATTATCGTGGTTTTGATTTTATGTGTTTCACCATAATTTTGGAACCAAGTACCAAGAGTGAGCAACTTATTTCTACCCATTGATATTTCCCTCTTCTGACTTTCCAGAGATGACACCAATTACATATTTTCTTGAGTTGTTATCTAGTTGTTTCACGTGCTTAAATGCTATCTTGCTAACTAGGTTATAAACTTGTCTATAAACTTGTCATATCTCGTATTTCTGCTGCTTCTCCCGTGGCACCTAATAGATAAAACTGGTTCTGTGTTTAATTAAGAATTTTTAAAATTATTTCATAAAAGAAATAGAGGTGAATATTCAGTGATTTTCAAGAAAAACTGAGGGTCCATAATAACTCTTTAAGACCACATAGATAATATGGCAATGGCATAGGTTTCCAGGGAGTTCCCACTGTGATGCAGTGGAAATGAATCCCACTAGGATCCATGAGGATGCGGGTTTGACCCCTGGCCTCCCTCAAGGGGTCAGGGCTTTGCGTTGCTGTGAGCTGTGGTGTAGGTCACAGATGCAGCTCGGATCTTGCGTTGCTGTGGCTGTGGTGGGCAGCTGCAGCTCTGGTTCAACCCCTAGCCTGGGAACTTCGTTATGCCATGGGTACAGCCCTAAAAAACAAACAAAAAAAAAAAAGTGGGAATTATAATCAAAGAATTTTATAATATATTTTATTCCTCTGGGATCCACCTCCTCCACCTTACACATATTAATATTCTATTGCTACTATAACAAATTACTACACATGTTAACAGCTAAAACATGATCAGTATATTAACTTACAGTTCTGTAGGTCAGAAGTCTAACATGAGTCTGCTGAACTGCGTTCCTTCTGAAAGCTCTAGGGGAGAACTGGCTTCCTTGCCTTTTCCAGGTCCTAGAGGGCCTTTGCTCCATCTTCAAAGTCAGCAGCATGGTGTCTCCTCTCCTTTCTGACTTTCTGTCTCCTTCTCATAAGGACCCTTGTGATTACATTTGGTCCACCTGGATAATCCCGAATAATCTCCCCAGCTCAAACGCCTTAATTTAATCATAGTTACAAAATTCCTTAAGCCAGGTAAGGTCATATATTTGCAGGTTCTGGGGATTAGGATGTGGACATCCTCCGAGGCCACCATTCAACTCCACAACTTGTGAATCTGATTTTTCACTTTCATAATATGATCTTCAAGCACATTTACTGAAACAATGGACATGTATTGTATATAAAAGTAGAGGACTGCCTGCAGTGAGGTAGAAAAATACTTCGTTAGAAAATAAAATATGGTCTGCTTCCTGCTCCTATTATAATAAGAGGTACAACTTGTTTTGTTTTTAAATCTTTCCTCTTTTTATTTTATTATTATTATTATTATTTTAGGGCCGCACCCATAGCATATGGAAGTTCCCAATCTAGGGGTCAAATTGGAGCTGTAGCCGCCATCCTACACCACAGCCACAGCAATGCAGGATCTGAGCCCCATCTGCAACCTACACCATGCTCATAGTAACTCCAGGTCCTTTAACTCTCTGAGCAAGACCAGGGATTGAACCCACATCCTCATGGATACTAGTCAGGTTCATTACTGCTGAGCCACAAGGACTCTGCTTTCCTCTTTTTAAATAGGATGGGGAGTCAGAAAACTGGAAAAGCAGAGGAAACACTGGGAAAGACAACTGCTGCCAAGTAGGAGTTCCCTGGTGGCTCAGTGGGTTAAGCATCCAGCATTGTCACTGTCACGTCATGCTGTGGTATAGGCTTGATCCTTGGCTTGGGAACTTCTGTATGCTGTGGGCACAGCCAAAAAACAAGCAAACAAATGACCCCCAAACTGCTACCAAATACTCTAAGAACAAAAAGAATATCACTAAGGCTGCTTCTTGGTCTTTTGATTAAGTGTGAACAGATGGTTCATTATCTTACAAGAATGGTAATAAAGATAAGGGATTTTTTTTTTTTTTTTTTTGCTGTGGTTATAGCATACGGAAATTCCCAAGCCAGGGCTCTAACCTGCACCACAGCAGTGTGGGATCCTTAACCAACTGAGCCACAAGGGAACTCCAAGGCAAGGGATTTTTAATTAAGTTGCCTCTGAAGTTTATGAGATTTTTTTACTTATTTACTTTTTAAAAGTCTTTTTATTTCTTTTTGAAATTAAAAAATTTGTACTCAAGATAAATTTTGAATATTTTTTTTTTTTTGTCTTTTTGACATTTCTTGGGCTGCTCCCGAGGCATATGGAGGTTCCCAGGCTAGGGGTCTAATTGGAGCTGTAGCCACCGGCCTACACCACAGCCACAGCAATGCGAGATCCGAGCCTCGTCTGCAACCTACACCACAGCTCACGGCAACGGCAATGCCAGATCCCTAACCCACTGAGCAAGGCCAGGGATGAAACCCGCAACCTCATGGTTCCTAGTCAGATTCGTTAACCACTGAGCCACAACAGGAACTCCAAATTTTAAATCTTTGACCTCAAAACAAAATACTATATCTGATTATCAAATATTTCCTTTTCCTCACTTACGAAAGCTGCTGTAGGACTATTTTCTGGACTACTCAGTATTATTGGATCTATGTTTAAAAATATTTATTGAAAAAATCAATTTACAATGTTCATTGGATAACTATAAGAATAAAATTGCTGACCCTTTATTATCGAAAGGTAGAGATTTCTGGTGAGCAGTAAGAAGTATTCTTAAGCCTGGAGACAAAACCAAGTTTAAATCAAACTGGATTTTATTACATTTAAGAAATTGAGAAAGGGGTTTTTCTGAATTTAACCATATGACTTTACCAATATTACTTAATATTTACATGTGGCTGCTTTGCTAGATAGTTACACCATTTGTTGAAGAAAAAAAAAAAAAAGGCTACTAAGTGAAAAAGATAATGAACTGCTCCCAGCCCTGCTACTGTATTGCTTCTTTGGAGGCCAACCTAAGGCATTATCTGGGGACAAAGGAGCCTGCTTCTAGGTAAAAGTCATAGCAGTAGATAAAGTCCCTGCAAACTTAAATTGATAAAGTAAATGTAAATGTCAGATCTCATCCTGCAGATAGGAATGCAAAGGAATTTTAATACCCTTTTGGGACAGATTGAATTTACCGAATCTTTAAGATAATATATTTAGGGAAAAATGTTTTTTCTTCTTTTTACAGCTGCACCTGCAACACATGGAAGTTCCCAGGCTAGGAGTTGAATCAGCCACACCTGCCAGCCTACACCACAGCCACAGCCACGCAGGATCTGAGCCTCATCTGCGACCTATACCACAGCTCAAGGCAACACTGGGTCCTTAACTTACCGAGCGAGGCCAGGGATTGAACCCACATCCTCAAGGACTCTATGTCGGGTTCTTAACCTGCCAAGCCAGGAACTCTCTGATTACCCTCTTTTTATAGACAAGGAAACCAAATTTACGTCATTTTTTCCAAGGACACATAGCAAGCAAGCAAGTGACAGAGGCAGCTGGAGCGTGAATGTTTGATGCTAAATTCCACACCACAAACCACAGCACTTATATTTTGCATCTTTTACCAGGACACAGTTTCTTAACTCCAGGTGAAATTTTTTTTCCATCCTAGATATGAATAAGAAATATAGACGTCATGGAATTCCTGGGTTAGCCGTCTGTGTTTCCTACTACCTGATTGTGAGACAGGAGGCCGTGTTCCAGGTCTGGAACACGCTCCTTCCTCTTCACCATCTGTGAATAGAGCCTTCAGGGTACCCAATCCCCCTGTGGTTTTCTTTCGCTTCTAAGGACCCCCAGAGGCTGCTTCATGCTCAGTGAATCCTGTATCTATCAGCCTTGTAAGGAGTGAGGCTGTCACTAAAGAAATGAAGTCATTATGTCTGAATCTAATATATGGCACAAATGAACCTGTCTCCAGAAAAGAAACAAACTCATGGAGTTCCCGTCGTGGCTCAGTGGTTAACGAATCCGACTAGGAACCATGAGGTGGTGGGTTTGATCCCTGGCCTCGCTCAGTGGGTTAAGGATCCGGCGTTGCCTTGAGCTGTGGCGTAGGTCGCAGATGTGGCTCGGATCCCACATTGCTGTGGCTCTGGCCTAGGCCGGCAGCTCCAGCTCCAGTGTCTACCCCTAGCCTGGGAACCTCCATATACCGCGGGAGCAGCGCAAGAAATGGCAAAAAGATGAAAAAAAGAAAAAGAAAGAAAGAAAGAAAGAAAAACTCACGGGCTTGGAGAATACACTTGTGGTTGCCGAGGGGGAGAGGGAGGGAGTGGAATGGACTGGGAGTCTGGGGTTAATAGATGCAAACTACTGCATTTGGAGTGGATAAGTGATGAGATTATAGCACAGGGAACTATATCTAATCACCTGTGATGGAACATGATGGAGGATAATGTGAGCAAAAAGAATGTGTGTATATGTATAACTGGGTCACCTTGCTGTACAGCAGAAATTGACAGAATATTGTAAATCATCCATAATTAAAAAAAAAATAAATGAAGTCATTTTACATGCTCTTTCAAAAGCAACCAAACCTGGACATCCCCGGAAGAGTCAGAGTCAGCCTGGGAGTGAAGGGGGCCCCCACGTTGTGAGTGGACTTTGTGAGGAAGAAAAGCAGTGTTGCTTCGGGAAGCTCACAGGAGCATCCTAAGCTAACTTTGACCCCTTTTTCTGGCACCCTGGTTCCTAAAACCACCCTTGCCCCCCAGTCAGATGGTGAAACTCTCTGGTGATTTGATACCCTTGATTCGAGGTGCCGGGAACATTTAGACGGCATGCGTAACCCAGCGCTGTCACGTGGGGTTGGGCTATGGGCTGATCTACACAGGAGAGCTCGGTCTGTCTACCTCCTGATGTTTCTGTAAATGAAATCAGGTTCCGATGATTTTATTTACAGAGCCTTCAGCTGGCAGCATGGGAAGGCAAGAAAGGGACCAAGCATAGCTCCTGGGCTGAGAAGGAACAGTGTTAAAGGCTGGTTGTGCTGATGGGAACTTCAGGTCCTGCTTGGCACTGGTTCAAGCAGCCCTTCTCCCTCTGTCTGCCCCCTTAAGACACTGCCCTGATGCCTGGGTTCAAAGTTAGGGGCCTAGGAAAATTTTCAGAATTCAGTACAGGTGGCAATAGGCAGATTTGAAAGTATGAGAAAAGGAGAGAAAAAGTTAGGTCCAAAGGTCAAAAGTTCTCCTCTCATCCTCCCTGAGGACCAGCAACTAATCTTCCTTTATTTCTTCTTTTCCTTTCCTCTCCTTTCCTTTCTTCCTTTCCTTTCCTTTCTTTCCTTTCCTTCCCTTCCCCTTCCTTTTCTTTCTCTTTCTTTCTTCCTTCCTTCCTTCCTCTCTCTTTCTTCCTTTCTTTCTTTCTTTCTTTCTTTCTTTCTTTCTTTCTTTCTTTCTTTCTTTCTTTCTTTCTTTCTTTCTTTCTTTCTTTCTTTCTTTCTCTCTCTCTCTCTCTCTCTCTCTCTCTCTCTCTCTCTCTCTCTCTCTCTTTCTTTCTTTCTTTCTTGCCAAGCCTGCGGTGTGCAGAAGTTCCCAGACCAGGGATCTAACCTGCTCCACACCCGTGACAACACAATCCTTAATCTGCTGGGCCACCAGGAAGCTCTTTTCTATCTTCCTACCTTCCCACCCTCCCTTTCTCTCTCTCTCTTTCTTTTTTTTCCTTTTAAGGCTGCATTTGCAGCATATGGAAGTTCCTAGGCTAGAGGTCAAATTGGAGCTACAGCTGCTGGCCTATGCCACAGCCACAGCAACGCCAGATCCGAGCCCCATCTACAAACTACAACACAGCTCACAGCAACACCGGATCCTTAACCCACTGAGCCAGGCCAGGGATCAAACCAGTGTCCTCATGGATACTAGTCAGATTCGTTTCTGCTGAGCCACAACTGGAATTCCCTCTTTCTTTCTCTCTTTCTTTCTTCCTTCTTTTTCCCTCCATCCCCCCCCCCTCCCTTCCTTCCTAAGACTTTCTGTTCAGGAGCAGAACTGTGACTTAATGGGTGACATAGAAAAAGAACAGCATTAGATACCAACAGTTCTCAGTGCTATGATTAGTAGTTGCTGCTGCTTGTCATAATACATCAGAAAAACAGCAACCCATCTGTTCCAAATTGATACAGCAAAGGCTCAGCAAGAAGTGTTTATCCAGATTCTATGGGAAAGTGTCTGCGTTTTACAGCATATTGACATGTGTGCCCGTGCAGCTAAAAGATGTCAGATGCCAGCTTGCTACCTAGCCGAGTATCATGTAACATCTGTCATGACAATAGCTAAGAGTTTTGACAAGCCGGCTGTTTTAGTATGAAAACGTCCAAGTGGGAGGAAGAATATGCTTTGCTGAAAGTCAAATGCCACTTCAAATTTACAGCGCCACTTGGACTCGTCTGTTCTGAGGGTATAATAGGAAATGGAATCAAACCACCTCTTCCATCCACAAAAGCAAATTGCTATCACACTCTGTGTTGGCGTTTCCCAGACACTTTTCACTGGTGGTAATTAGCAGCACATAAATGCTAATGACTAATTAGCTTGGCCTGTGTAGACATCATGAGACTCAAAGTAAACTATTGTCCAAAAGCCTGACTTAACAGATATGTAGACAGTAAAGCTGCAAGTTTTAATAGCTTTCCATAACTCTTGGGCTGAGGGATCAGTAATTGAGGGGAGTGTTGGGTAGGGGTTGCGGGCAGGAGGGTAGATGAATAAGTTCATGTTATTTACATTTTTGGAGGTAGAACTGGGTAATTCGCAGCCTCTGTGTGCCAAGGTCTCAGAAAATAAATATAATTCACAGAGGCACATGAATTCTCTGTATACATTTACTTGAAGGTCTGTTTTTCCTCTGTTGTCAGAGGGTGAGATACCTAAAACTTACAGCAGGAACATCTGGTTTCCTTAATAAAACATGTCAGATAAATGGGTGGCTTCTGCACAGCATATGTGGATATAAAGGGAAATAAATAATTCACTTTTCTGGAAAACTGTCAAGGTCAAAGAAATGACCCTTTACTGCAAGGCGTTAATGGGGTGTCATAAGAACAGAGGACCCTCCCTGCCTACTAAATCCTCCCTCCTGTGTCCCTGAGTGAGGGAAGATTCCAGAATTTCTGTAAGGGACGGCTTAGGAACAGCAATGGGTTACCAAAATGGACTGGATAACTTGTCTTGAAACTGCGTTGAACGACAAGCATAGTTTTGACTTGTAGGTGTGTTTGCTTTTGGTAAATGTCTTTGGAGAAGGGGAGGTTATAGGGGATCTAGGATAATAAAATGTATATTCTAATTCCAACTTCTCAACACCAGACTCATCATAAAGTCCCATGAAAATTAGTGAGAGTTTTGTTCTCTTTTTAAAAGCTACTATGTTTTTTGCTGTGCCTCTGGCGTAGGCCGGCAGCTACAGCTCTGATTCGACCCCTAGTCTGGGAACTTCCATACGCCGTGGGTGTGGCCCTAAAAAAGACAGAAAAAAAAAACCAAACCCACACTACTGTTTGTATATCCCATACACTCTGTTGTATTATAATATATAAACACTGTAAAACTAAGAGATTTCAGAATCATTTAAGAGGTTTTTTTTTTTTTGGACCACACCCGCAGTCAGCCATGGACCGACCCTGTGCCACAGCTGTGACCTGAGCCACAGCAGTGACAACCCCAAATCCTTAAGCCACTGAACCACCAGGGAACACATTTTTTTTAATTTAAAAATTATTTATGTATTTATTTTTAAAAAATTGAAGTATAGCTGATTTACAAAGTTCTGGTTATTTAAAATGCACTTCTATTCTGAGCATGTCAACCAAACGACTTGGGACTTCTGAGATCCTGGTCACAAGACACTAAGGAGGTAAGTTAATATTCTTAGGCTCCTAAAAGTCAGAGATCACTTCAAAACTCTAATATCGTTTAGCAAAACAGCCTTCAACATCACTGCAAATAAGCTCATCACACACATATCACAAACACCAGGGCCAAACTGAGACAGGATAACAGGTTTGTACACTTTCAAAAGGAAACGCTGTAAATGTCTATTTAGTCAAGAAGGGGTGATTAACTCTGCAGAGGGCTAGCTGAGTAGTTTATGGGTCAGATAGATAGATTTGGAGGAAGTTCCCGTATCTGCAAAGCTTTTTTTCTTTTTTTTTGGCTTTTTAGGGCTGCACCTGCGGCATACGGAAGTTCCCGGGCTGGGTCAAATGAGAGTTATGGCTGCCAGCCTACATCACAGCCACAGCAACGCTGGATCCCTGACCCACTGATGGAGGCCAGGGATCAAACCTGCATCTTTATGGATGCTAGTCATATTCGTTTCCACTGTGCCACAGCGGGAACGCCACAGTAAAGCTATTTGGAACTCCATTTTTATGGGGAAGAGTCTCTTGGAATAATCAAGTTCTATTAGTGCACACAGATGGATCGCCATGGCATGTTCATGTAGACAGCGTACTAGGTGGGTATAGAGTCTCAATCTAAAAATACCAAAGTGTATAAGAATAAGATGCTATGATATCATCATCCTCTCCTCACCCCAAACTTGTTCTTTTTCTTGTTTTTTTTTACTTCTTCAATTTCATTTTATAGCACTTCCACCCACCCTGACACCCAGGCTAAAAACCAGAGGATCTGCCCTGACTCATGGCTAACATTTAATCAGTTCTGCCTCTTGAAGGTGCTAAATATTTCCTGGATCCACTGGCTCCTCTTCATTCCTGGTTCAGGCCCTCCTCCTTTCTCGCCTGGATCCTGCAGTACCCTCCTAATTGGTTTCCTGTTTCAAGCCAGGTAAGTGTCAGTTTTACATATGCTTTTACTTGGAAATACGGCTTGTTGGTGAGGTTTGACTCCGTTTTAAAAGAATCACGGTTCTCTTGATTGCCTGTTAGTGGGTACTCAAGTTATCCTGAGAATTCCTGATTATCACCTTGTCTTTTATCCCCTTAGTTTGCCCAAGGATGGAAAGGATGTCACCACACCTTCAGGACTGAAATGGCAGTCAGGGATGGGGTAAGATTTAGGAATAGGGTAGGGGTTAGCTATCTATTCAACACATTACTTATTCTACACACAGTAAGAAGAAACAGCAAGTCCCACTTTAATTTCATCCTCTGTGGACACTGTTGGTACCCTGCCACCCCCCCCCCCTTTTCTTTTTAGGTCCCTATCCGATGCATATGGAAGTTCCCAGGCTAGGGACAGAATTGGAGCCATAGCTCCTGGCCTACACCACAGCCACAACAACGTCAGATCCAAGCCGAGTCTGCGACCTACACCACAGCTCACAGTAACGCTGGATCCTTAACCCACTGAGCTGAGCAAGACCAGGGATAGAACCCATGTCTTCATGGATATTAGTTGGCTTCATTACTGCTAAGCCACAATGGGAACTCCCCTGCCCAAATTGTTTTCATGCCTTTCACCAACTCTGTACTCCCCAGGTACTGTGTGCTTTGCTCATGCTATAAGTGAAAGAGGGCTGTCCTTTGGCAATGGAGCTGCCTGACCCACAGGGAAAGCAGGAACGCCTAAGAGCCTTCACCTCTCCCAGGGTGGCCGGTTGATGACAACTCACTGGTGTGGGAGTAAAAAAACCCAGCTACCTGCCTTAAGGTGAGGCAAATTCTGAGGTATGACTTTTTTCTTTTTTCTTTTTAGGGGCACACTTGTGGCATATGGAGGTTCCCAGGCTAGGGGGCCAAACAGAGCTACAGCTGCTGGCCTACACTACAGCCACAGCAATGCCAGATCTGAGCCACCTCTGCAACCTATACCACAGCTCATGGCAATGCCAGATCCTTAACCCACTGAGTGAGGCCAGTGATTGAACCTGAAACCTCATGGTTCCTAATTGGATTCGTTTTCACTGCACCATGATGGGAACTCCATGACTTTTTTTTTAATTAAATTATAATTGATGTACAATGTTGTGTTAGTTTTAGGTGTAGTGCACAGTGAATCAGTTACACATATATTCACACACATGTATATTCTTTTCAGATTCTTTTCCTTTATAGGTTTATTATGGAATATTGAGTAGAGTTCCATGTGCAATACAGGGTCCTCGTTGATTATCTGCTTTATATATAGCAGTGTGTATCTGTTAGTCCCAAACTCCCAAACTCCTAGTTTATCCTAACTTTTTAAAGTTCATTTGTATCCTTTTTTTTAGATTCTACATATAAGCCATATCGTATGATATTTGTCTTTGTGTGACTTACTTCACTCAGTATCATAATTTCTAGGTCCATCCATGTTGCTTGCAAATGGCATTATTTCATTCTTTTTTATGGCTGAGTGGTATTCCATTATGTAATATAGTATTACATATTCCAGTAGTATATATGTACCTCATCTTCTTCATCCAATCCTCTGCAGATGGACATTTATGTTGTTTCCATTTCTTGGCTGTTATAAGTAGAGCTGTAATGAACTGAGGTATAAGCTGAACTGTAGAGCTCCACACAGGAACAAGTCTAGGACTTGACTTTAAACTGCTCTTGTGCCTGGCTTCTCATCCTTCTCTTTCCTGTTTATTCTCCTTTATTAAACTAGTTTTTTCTGGAATCATTTTTCTTTAAAAAAAAAAAATGGGAGTTCCTGTTGTGGCTCAGCAGAAATGAATCTAACAAGGATCCACGAGACGTAGGTTCAATCCCTGGCCTCACTCAGTGAGTTAAGGACCTGGCATTGCTATGAGCTGTGGTGCAGGTTGAAGACGCAGCTTGGATCTGGCATTGCTGTGGCTGTGGCATAGAAAGATAGCTGCAGCTCCAATTCCATCCCTAGCCTGGGAACTTCTATAAGCCACAAGTACGGCCCTAAAAAGACCAATATATATATATATATATATATGTCACTTGAACTCAAATCTTCGGTTCAGGGTCTCTTTCTGGGAGAACCCAACTTTTACTTGCCCCTAAAATTCTCTCACCAGAAATCTATCTAAAATAAAGATATGAGGAGTTCCCATCATGGTGCAGTGGAAATGAATCTGACTAGGGACCATGAGGATGCGGGTTCGATCCCTGGCCTTGCTCAGTGGGTTAAGGATCCAGTGTTGTCATGAGCTGTAGGTTTCAGATGCGGCTCAGATCTGGCGTTACGGTGGCTGTGGCTTAGGCCAGCAGCTGTAGCTCTGATTAGACCCCTAGCCTGGGAACCTCCATATGCCACGAGTGTGGCCCTAAAAAGCAAATAAATAAATAAAATAGAGATCTGACACTGTCCCTCTCCTGCTAAAGCCTTCAGTAGTATGTGCTCGTTACCTATGTGATCCTTTCCTGTGACATTCAAGGTTGGCTGCCCTTGGCCTTTGCCTGCCCAGTCTCACCTGTCCCAGCATCCTAACCTGTGGAACAGTGGTGTGGAACTGCTTTGGTTGCCTTGTCAGCTGCTTGGTTTCTGGTGTCCCCATCATCTGTGAAACTTCCAGAAGCCCCTCGGCTTCCACAGCTCCCCGAGATGTGTTAAGGTTCCTCTTTGGTTCTCTTCTAATAACCTATCCAGTCTCTTTCAAATGTGCTGCTCTTACCACCTTATATTGCAGTTCTGTTGTTCATCTCCCCAACTAGACAAGCGATATCCTTAAAGTCAGGGAGCGTGCCTTCATCATTGTCAAATCCCCACTGGCCAGCACAATGCCTCCTGTGTAGAAGGCTGTCATTCAAGTTTTTGAATGAATTCACAGAACCATTTTTTTCATGCAAGCAACCAGAGATAGGAAAGTAATTATAGCAGTCCGCGCTCCAATTCTATCACATGGAAACGAGACACACACTTAGAATAATAAAAATGGCAGAGATTTTTCAAAATATTTATGCTTCTGGCCGTCCAGGCATAGTGACAGTGGTTAAACTGGTTAGGCAGAGGTATTAGGACTTCATCCTATAATATATACCTTGGGCTTTTTTTTGCTCAAAATTCCTTGACTCCATCTCGGATTATATAACCGGACGGTTAGAGCCTTTACATAACCCTTGGTTTTTTAGTGGCTTTGTTTACGAAATATTGTTTTTAACTTTGTGGTTTGTGTGGACTCCACAGGACTGCTCCCTGACCTACCTCCTGGATTAGGAACACAGCCTACCAGCTCCCCAGCAGCCAGTCAGCACCATGCCTCATTCCTTAGCTTGGTTGGCAGAAGTGAAAATGCCACAGGAAAAACAAGGGAGAGGGCTAAAATAAGCTCGCTTGGTTTCATCCTGCCAGAAACTATTTGGGCGGATAATTCAACATCCATCAAATGTGAACATGTCAAAATTAGGTGAAAAAGAAATGTTATCTGCTACCTTTAAGGAAAAGTCACATCCTATAAGTTGGAGAAGAGGGTTTGCAACATTTAGAAACTTGGCAATGTGATTTGTGGCATGGAGAGCCAGGGTCACGGTGAGGCGGGAGGTCAGAGCGAACATGGTCCACAGACATTCAGACATGCAAGGGTGTGTGTGTGGGGGGTTCTTTACCTAGAAATGGTCCACATCTCGAAGATATTGAGCCAGAGCTACAATGGGAGCATCCAGTGAATCACAGCATACATGCTTCTCTCTCTTTTTTTTTTTCCGGCCGAGGATGGAGCTCATGCCACAGCAATGACTGGAGCCACAACAGTGCCAACACCAGATCCTTAACCTGCTGAACCACTAGGGAACTCCATATGTATCATTGAAAGTCTGATCAAGGGTCCTTTTCCATGTTATGTTTCTGAGATTATGTTGTATTGCTCCTCACCCCACCCGCTCTTGCCGACTCAAGGACATTGGTCCATCCGTCATCCCTTCTTTTCCCACATCATCAGTTTTTCCTTTCTACTGGACTTTCCCATCGGCATTAACCCTGTCATCTCTTCTATGTCTCCCAAATCCTTTCTTATCCTCCCTTTCTCAGTGGCTCCTGTACCATTTCATTTCTCCCACTCGAGCAAAAGTCCTTTTTTTTTTTTTTTAATCTTTTTGCCTTTTCTAGGGCTGCTCCCGCGGCATATGGAGGTTTCCAGTCTAGGGGTCCAATCAGAGCTGTAGCCACCGACCTAAGCCAGAGCCACAGCAACGCGGGATCCGAGCCGCGTCTGCAACCTACACCACAGCTCACGGCAACACTGGATCCTTAACCCACTGAGCAAGGCCAGGGATCGAACCCGAAACCTCATGGTTCCTAGTTGGATTCGTTAACCACTGAGCCACGATGGGAACTCCGAGCAAAAGTCCTTTTAAAAGTTTTCTCTATTACTGTTTTGAGTTACTTTCCTCACACTTGCAAGTGAACCTGCTCCAGTGGGGCTTTTGCTTTTTTACTCCACCAAAACTATTTCATCAAGGTTATCATTGACCATGACATTGTCCAGCCCTCAATTCACTTGATCCATCAACAACATTTAACACAGTCATTCACACCCTCTTAAAAAACTCTTCTTTTCCAGAGTTCTCGTTGTGGCTCAGTGGTAACGAACCTGTCTAGTATCCATGAGCATGCGGATTCCATCCCTGGCCCTGCTCAGTGGGTTAAGGTCCAGTGTTGCTGGGAGCTGCAGTGTAGGTCGCAGATGTGGCTTGGATCCCTGTTGCTATGGCTGTGGTATAGGCTGGCAGCTACAGCTCCCATTCGACCCCTAGCCTGAGAAATTCCATATGCTGTGGGTGAGGTTCTAAAAAGACAAAACAAAACAAAACAATCCACTTCTTTTCCCCTCGGGGCTTCTAGGAAAATGCACACTCCTGATTTTCCTCCTAGCTCACTGGTCTCTCCTCTCTGTCTCATCTCTAGAGCTGATTCCTCTTCATCTCTTGGGCTTCTTGACATTGAAGTGCTATTATTTATTTATATATATATATATATATACACTCTGTCCTTTGAACTCTTTTCTTTTTTTTTTTAGGGCCGCACCTGTGGCATATGGAGGTTCCCAGGCTAGGGGTCGAATCAGAGCTACAGCTGCCAGCCTATACCACAGCCACCGCAATGCCAGATCCGAGCCTCGTCTGTGACCTACACCACAGCTCACAGCAAAGCTGGATCCTTAACCCACTGAGCAAGGCCAGGGATCAAACCCGCAACCTCATGGTTTCTAGTCAGATTCGTTTCTGCTGCGCCACAATGGGAACTCTTTTGAACTCTTTTCTTTAATCTCAACTTTCTCAATGAATCCATCCCATCTTGTGCTTTAGACACCATTTCCATGCTAATAACGTTCAAAACTATATATTCGGTGTGGAATTCTCCCCTGAATTCGAGATTCATCTCTACTGGGATGTCTAACATGCACCTCAAACTTAACATGTCTCATAATGAATTCCTGGTCTTCCTCTGAAAGCCTCTCTGGGAAGTTTTCCCCCATTTCAATGCCATCCAGGAGTTGCTCAGGTTTAAGGTCTAGGACTCATGTTTGACTCCCCTCTTCTATTCTCAATCCAAATACAAGTCATGAGCAAGACTCGTTGGTTCTACCTTCAAGATCTATTTAAATCTGAACACTTCTCGCTGTCTCCATTGTTGCCATTGTGGTCTAACTAAGTCACCATCATCTCTTTCATGGATTATTTCAATAATCTCCTAATTGTTCTCCCTGCTTATACCTATTTTAAAATGACAACAACACCCCACATGCCCATGCACTTGCTATTCTTCTTTGCTTTGTTTTTCTCTATGCCATTTGCTAATACACACACACACACACGATACAATTCAAAACAGCCATTATTTTAAGTGTGCGTTTTGATGAATTTGACAAATTTATACATCTGTAACTATTACCACAATCAAGATGTAAAACATTTACATCATGTCCAAAAATTTCCTTTTCAGAGTTCCCTTTGTGGCTCAGCGGTTAACGAACCTGACTAGCATCCATGAGGATGCAGGTTCGATCCCTGGCCTCACTCAGTGAGTTAAGGATCCGGCATTGCGGTGAGCTGTGGCATAGGTCACAGACTCGGCTCGGATCCTGCGTTGCTATGGCTGTGGCATAGGCTAGAAGCTGCAGCTCGGATTTGACCACTGGCCTGGGACTGTACACATGCTGCGGGTTCAGCCCTAAAAAGACAAAAAAAAAAAAAATTTCCTTTTGCCCCTTTCTTTGCAGTAAGTTTATCTCCCCAGTTCTGGCTCTGGGAAACAAGCGATATGCTTTTTTTTCTTTTTTTTGGTCTTTTTTTTTGCTATTTCTTGGGCCGCTCCCGCGGCATATGGAGGTTCCCAGGCTAGGGGTCTAATCAGAGCTGTAGCCACCGGCCTACACCAGAGCCACAGCAACGCTGGATCCGAGCCACGTCTGCAACCTACACCACAGCTCATGGCAACGCCGGATTGTTAACCCACTGAGCAGGGGCAGGGACCGAACCCGCAACCTCATGGTTCCTAGTTGGATTCGTTAACCACTGAGCCACGACGGGAACTCCCGCGATATGCTTTTTTAATGACAGTGGCGGAGGTGAGAGAAAGAACATGTTTTACTCTAATGGGAAAGAAATAGATGATGTAGCTCACTATAAATGCCATTTGCCTTTTTTAGAATCTTACATAAATGAAATTGTTCCAGTATGTACTCTTTTGTAGCTGGTGTGTTTTATTCAGCATAATTTTTTTTTTTGAGATTCATTCCTATTGCATATATCCATAGCTCATTCCTTTTCATTTTTGAGTAGTATTTCATTTTAAGGATATACCACAACTTGTTTACTAATTCGCTAAATGATGGCCATTTGAATTATTTTCAGGGTGAGACTGTTATGAGTAAAATTGAATAAACACTAATAAAACATTGGCGTACAAAATTTTGCATGGATATGTTTTCAGTTTTCTTGGGTAAATATTTAGAATTGCTGGGTTGAAGGTATATATATATTTAACTTTGTAAGCAACTGCCAAATTGTTTTCCAAGGTTTTACATTCCCACCAGCAATGTATGAGAGTTCTAGGTGATTTGCCTCCTTGTTAACACCTGATTTTTTCAGTCTTTTTACTTTTAGCTATTCTGGTGTGTGTCTAGTGGTATTTCCTTGTGGTTTTAATTTGCATTTCTCTGTGACTCATGATGTTAAGTGTCTTTTTCATTTGCTTATCAGTCATCCATATATCTTTTTTGGTAAAGTATCAGTTCAATCACTTGCCCTTTTTTTTTTTTTTTTTGTCTTTTTGCCTTTTCTAGGGCCGCTCCTGCGGCATATGGAGGTTCCCAGGCCAGGAGTCGAATCAGAGCTGTAGCCACCAGCCTTCGCCAGAGCCACAGCAATGCGGGATCTGAGCCGAGTCTGCAACCTACGTCACAGCTCCTGGCAACGCCTGGATCCTTAATCCACTGAGCAAGGCCAGGGATCAAACCCGCAACCTCATGGTTCCTAGTCGGATTCGTTAACCCCTGAGCCACAAGGGGAACTCCGACTTGCCCATGTTTTTAACTGAGTTGTTTTCTTGCTGAATTGGAAATGTTCTCTATAGACTCTGAACACAAGTCTTTTGTCAGCTATTTGCACTACATGTATTTTCTCCCAGTATGCAGAATGCTTTTGATTTTCTTGATATTTTTTGAAGAGAAGATACAATATTTAAATTTTTTTCTTTTATTATTTGAACTTTTTGTGTCATAAGACATCTTTCCTATGGATATTTTCTTATATAATATCAAGTATATTTTGCTCATTTTATTTCATCTTCCACAAACTGAAAAATGTACTACATGGTACAAAATGCTAGAGAAATATTTGAATTTTTTTTTCTTTTTTATTTTAGGGCTTCACCAGCAGCATATGGAAGTTCCCAGGCTAAGGGTCGAATTGGAATTCGACCACAGCCACAGCAACATAGGATCCAAGCCATGTCTACAACCTACAGCACAACTCACGGCAATGCCGGATTCTTAACCCACTGAGCGAGGCCAGGGACTGAACCTGCATCTTAACGAATGGTAGTCAAATTCGTTTCCACTGATCCACTTCGGGAACTCCTGAATTTTTTTTTTTTTTTTTTTGCTTTTTTTTTAGAAGGGCTGCACCCACAGCATATGGAGATTCCCAGGCTAGGGGCTGAATAGGAGCTGTAGCTGCTGGCCACAGCCACAGCAATGCGGAATCCAAGCCGAGTCTGCACCTACACCACAGCTCATGGCAACCCACTGAGTGAGGCCAGGGATCAAACCTGAATCCTCATGGATACTAGTAAAATTCGTTTCCTCTGCACCGCAACAGGAACTCCATATTTGAATATTTGACATAACTGTGTGTGTGTGCCTGTGTACACTTTCCAATTTATAGTGTAACTAGACTATATTGTCGCACTTTGCTGATGGGTTTCTATAGGCAGATACCATAGCACGGTGGTGAAGAGTAAAGACATGCAAGATAGACAGATCTGGAACTGAAAATTGCTGCTTATCCACAGTGGCAAGTCGCCTAACTTCTCAGGGAGAACTTTGTCAGAGGTACAAAGGAAAGAATGATGATTTTATGGGGTAATACACACAATCCTGAGCACACGGATAAGGCTGCATGAATTTTAGGTGCCATCATCATCATCATTATTAAGGTATGTTTGAAGTTTCCAGTGTGAATTTAGTCAACAGGCTAAGGTCAAGTGTATTTATAAAATAGAAGTTAAACGTATTGCTATGATTATTATTCAGTTATTATCCGAGAATTTCCCAAACAGTAATAAGCCACACATTTCACAGTTGGCAGTATGTTTTCCTAACAAAAATTTGGGGGTGTTTGTAATTTGTTAGAGCCGTATGTCAACAGAAATCTTCCAAACTTCTAAGAATAGAATAACCTCAGATTATTTTTGCCACAAAAGGACCATCTAAAAATGTCTTGGCTGTTGCTGCTTCTGTTTCATAAAGTCAGGTCTGGAACAGTTTTTGTAAGTGTAATGTATTTGTCACAATTGCTTTTTCTCCTATCATTTGCCATGGCAACCATTTATCAGTCATGCGCTAGGTCTTAAGACAAAAATACAACTTATTTGCCATGTGTCTTTCCCACTGGTCTTCTCTGATAACATGTTAATAGAAATGTGATTCAGAGAGGTTTCAGATAAGTCAGCAAAGTAGCAAGTCCCCCTCATTATTTGTAAGTCGTTTATAATTAAGTTGGTTTGTCACATTTAGAATCTTGGACTAAATATTTATTTAATAAACAATCTGGGCTCAAACATTGGTTGCATTTAATAAATATTTTGTTGTGTCTTTTTAGGGCCACACCTGCAGCACATGGAGGATCCCAGGCTAGGGGGTGAATCGGAGCTGTAGCTGCTGGCCTACATCACAGCCAAAGCAACTTAGGGTCGGAGCCACATCTTTGACCTATACCACAGCTCACAGCAAAGCTGGATCCTTAACCTACTGAGTGAGGCCAGGTCTTCATGGATGCTAGTCAGATTCGTTTCTGCTGAGCCATGATGGGAACTCCCATAAATAAATATTTTAAACCAGCCATGGAGTTCCCACTGTGGCACAATGGGATCAGCGGCATCTCTGGATCTCTAGGGTGCAGGTCCAAGCCCTGGCCCAGCACAGTGGGTTAAGATTTGGTGTTGCTGCCACTGCAACTTAGATCTGATTTCCGGCCCGGGAAACTCCATGGGGTGGCCAATAAATAAATAAATAAATAAATAAATAAATAATAAAGCAGCCACTCAAAAAGGATGACTTTTGAGTTTCCTCTGATAACCGCCAAGCCATATGCACAACAGTCTCATTACATGTTCTGCCGTGACTTTCCCAGAGGATATAAACACTGTAAAGCTGATTTTGATGTAAATAGGCTGTGAGGACCGAGGGGCTTCTGCTGTTTGGGTTGCTTTAAACCTGCATGGCTGGGGCAGCAGCGCCCATTCTCCAGTGAAACATCCATTGAAACAGCACGAAATGACTCATCCTCGACACTCTCACTGATCTATGTGCTTCAATTCAAACCACCCCAGAGGCATACGGTTTGGTTTTGACTGTCTGTCATGCTGTTAAGGAGAATTTAGCTAAGTGTTGATTTGCTTCCTTACTCTCGAATTATAGGTGATCTCTCTGTGTTTGCTCAGGGCTTCATATTCCTTTTTTAGGGGATAGGGAAGCTGGTTCTTGTCATAACAGAATTATTCTGCTTTCGGATCATTTTTCAAGTCACAGAGAAGCCTCCGCCTGTCAAAGTGTGCTATTTTTCTATATCTCCAATTCTTTTAGGTTTTGCAGGGAGGGTGCTTCTGTGGGAACCCAACCAAGACACATGTCCAGAGAAGCCTAGGGAGTAAATGACCAGCAGGGCGAAGGAGGCAGGCTTCTTCTGGCTGAATAGATGCTATGTTTCCTAAGCATGGGAGGATTAGAAGAGTGGCACTGGAACCCCACCAAAGCCCTTTGCCTTTGGTGAATTAAAGCTTAATCCCTTGGCTTTGTTCTACTGTATAGATAAGTCTCATTACTTGTTTTGTCAATGCCCCTGAGAGAGCAATTGTTTTAGATGATCACTTTAGATGTTCTAATGTGAAGAGGTTCCTGATATTTCTTCTTCTTCTCTTCTTCTTCCTCCTGCTCCTCCCCCTCCTCTTCCTTCTTCCCCTTCTTCTTTTGACTCTACCCATGGCATCTGACCAGTCCCAAGTCGGGGATCGAACCCACACCTCAGCGGCACCCCTGTGGCCACAGCAGTGACAACGCTGGATCCTTAACCCGCTGCACCACAAGGCAACGCCTCCTGATCATTTCTGATGAACTGATGTCTGCAAGGAGAAGAGATACAGGAGGGCGGCAGAACCAAATAAAACATGAGACCCTGGGGATGTGAGGAGGGATGGAGGGCTATAGAAGGATAGGAGAGAAAAATGAGCCAGACTCCACATCTTTGTACTTTACAGCTTGTTTTTGAGCAGTGGAGTTGGGGTGCAGAGGCGTTGGCAGTGATTGGGCACGCAGCCTAAAACACTGGTTCTCTACCATCCAGAGGGCTCTAGAACTACCTAAGCCTAGGCCTCACCCCTCTTCTCCAGCCAGGCTGACTTAATTGATCTGGGAGGGATTCCAGAGATTAGTATTTTATTCCCTCTCTCTATGTCTGTCTGTCTGTCTTTCTTTCTTTCTTTTTCTTTCTTTTTCTTTCTTTTCTTTCTTTCTCTCTCTTCCTTCCTTCTTTTCTTCATTTCTTCCTTCCTTTATCCCTCCTTTCTGTCTGTCTGTCTGTCTTTTTAGGGCTGCACCTACAGCATATGGAAGTTCCCAGGTTAGGGGTCAAAAGAGAGCTGCACTCGGGATTCAAGCTGCATCTGAGACTTACACTACAGCTCACAGCAATACCAGATCTTTAACCCACGGAGCGAGGCCAGGAATCCAACCAGCATCTTCGTGGATTTTAGTTGGGTTTCTTACCCCTTAGCCACAGCAGGAACTCCTCTCAGTGTTTATCAAAGGCAGCTGGAGTCATGAACCTCAGCCTAAGGGAGGCTTCAGGAGTCCCCAAGAATGGGGATCCCCACTTTGTCCTTCTCTTCAGGCGCCTGGGGAAGTCCCAAGGACTGTTCAGCAATGGAAGAAATCCCCACTTGAATCTTGTGGGAAGAGGAGGAGGAGATGGCTTGTCATCACCCCTGGAAACTCCCTGAGGCCTTCTGACTCTTCCTGGTCTCTTCACATAAGATGCTCGCCACAGAATGCCTTCCTAAAGAAGCACAGTCTCTGCGGCTCACGTCCATTTTGCCACATTCCTTCAGAAACCAAATTCCTTTGGAGACACTTACAATTAACCTTTTCTCAAGTTAGATTTCAGACAAGTTGGTACGGTTATAACATGATTTTCCAGTTCGGTGTGGATGGAGACCTACTTCTCCAGCGGCAAGAAAGCCTATGGGGTTTTCTGGCAGGTTTCTTAAACACAATCGTCATGCAGTTTGCAATGACAAGAGGTGTGGAAAAAATACATATGGTATCCGTTTAAAATCAGATTAAAGATTCTGAGCTTCTAGACTCGAACAAATTAAAAAAAAAAACTGCAATCAGTTTTCTCATCTGAAAAATTGGATTGCAAGTATCTATCTTTCTTGTCAAAGATTTGTTGATGAAGATTAAATTAGATAATATTAGAGAGTTAAATATTAATATTTAATATTCATATTAATATTATACTAATATTAATATAATATAATATAATATAATATAATATAATTTTAATATTAGTTAGTTAAAAATTTTGGAGTTCCCTTCATGGCTCAGTGGTTAACGAATCTAACATCCATGAAGACGCAGGTTCGACCCCTGCCTGGCCTTGCTCAGTGGGTTAAGGATCTGGCCTTGCCATGAGCTGTGCTGAAGGTCACAGACATGGCTTGGATCCTGCATTGCTGTGGCTGTGGTGTATGCTGGCAGCTACAGCTTTGATTCAACCCCCAGCCTGGGAACCTCTATATGCTGTGGGTACAGCCCTAAAAAGCCAAAAAACAAAAAAACTATATATTACTCTTCAGAAGTGAAATCCTTTTATAGTCCAGTTAAAATCTGTTTTTTCAACAGGATTGATTGCATTGAAAAACCCATGTTATGTAGCCAATTTCCAATTTCAGGAAGACATGGAATATAAAAATGCCTATATTGGCTCATACAGATATGAATCAGGATTTGCTAAAAAGATCTTACACCAGTAAAGATTTTGAAGTTTTTTTTTTTTTCAAAACTCTTCAGAGGTTGTGGTCATTTTTTTCTTTACAATCACTTAGTAGAAAATAATTCCCCAATCTGAGATATTTTCAGTATATAGACTGTCTTTTTTTTTTTTCTAAACTCATATTGCTACCACCCTGCCTAGCTCCCCAGGTTATTTTGAAATGAATCCCAGACTTTTCAAAAAATTGTTTTATTCATAAGTTCTCCAGGAGTTCCTGTCGTGGGGCAGCAAAAATGAACTCAAGAAGTATCCATGAGGATGTGGGTTCAATCTCTGGCCTTGCTCAGTGGGTCAAAGATCTAGGTTTGCTGTGAGCTGTGGTGTAGGTCACAGACACAGCTCGGATCTTGTGTTGCTGTGGCTATGGTGTAGGCTGGTAGCTGTAGCTCCTATTAGACTCCTAGTCTGGGAACATCCATATGCTGCAGGTGGGGCCATAAAAAGCAAAAAAAAAAAAAAAAAAGTTCTCCAGAACTTTTCTTGAATCAGAGCTACAAAAACTATCCAAAAAACACGTTTGAGATAAATGATAGTGGTTTTAACACTGACAAATGTAGAACCGAGCCACCCTGGCACATTGCCTAATGGTGCATGACTTAGTAGCACAATAAGGACTTGAAGTAAGCTCTTTAATTTTATTAGAAAGAAGTAACACCCTCCCCCTTTTAGCTCATTTAAAAATGTATCACATCTCATGGGTAAATATGTTTTGTTAAAATCAGTACCAGTTATGTATTGTTTGGGATTGATTCTTATGGATCAGGGAAAAAATAAGTTGTTGAGTCAAAACATGAAAGTACTAGATGAGAATAGATTATCTCGCCCAACCCCTTCATTTGAAAGTTGAAGAAATCAAGATGGACAGAGATTAAGATACACAGATAGAAGGCTGGATAGGTAGATGGATAGATAATAGATAATCTCTGTACACCTTAATTAAGATATGTCATACATAAATATATTTAACTTTTATTTTTCTAAAGTCTGTATTCACTGTCTGTAAGTTTATAAAGAGAATTAGTTGGCATTTCACAAAGAGGAGGTAAAATATTTCAATGGGTAAAATAATTAAGGATTCAGTTTAAAAGAGTTGAATATTTAAGTGATTTCTACAAAGATTTTATTTTCTACTTTTTCAATACTGTATCACAGTGACACTGATGTTAGTGATTTTTTTATGGTTACATCTGAGGCATATGGCAGTTCCCAGGTTAGGGGTTGAATCGGAGCTGCAGCTGCAGTTTCATGCCACAGCCACAGCAGAGCCAGATGTGAGCTGCATCTGCAACCTACAACACAACTGGCAGCAATGCCCGATCCTTAACTGACTGATCAAGGCAAGGAATCAAACCTGCATCCTCACAGACACTATGTCAGGTTCTTAACTCTCTGAACCACACAAGGAACTCCCAGTATTGGTGATTTTAAAGGCAAGAGGCTGGTGACAACTGCTAAGTGTCCAGACAGGTTAGAGGCATTTTGGAACCAGTAAAGTAGAACAAAGATCTTCATGGAGCAATGGTCTGGGCTGAACAGACATGACCAAATACAATTATATACAGAACACATAAGGTCCAAAAATTAGGTTGCAGAAAGGAAAAATCTATATTTGGGGGGAAAAAAAACAAACCCAACAGCATTTAATTCAATAGTTCTCTGTAGAACCCAGGTGGAAAAGTGTATGTGTGAATTTGCATCCAGACACAGACAGTGGCACACAGATTAGCCTAAGTTAAAGTTGTAGAACTGTAGTCTGGATCTCATAGGCTAGTGTCTTTCGTGGGTGTAACGGTTAGCAAGAGTTCTGGTACCCGGGCAAGCAAGTCTGTTGCGGTACCAAAGAGAGCTTCCAGGGAGTTGTCACTCTGCCAGCATTCTTCTCAAGGGTGTGTGTGTGTGTGTGTGTGTGTGTGTGTGTGTTAGATGCAGTACCTGCTCAGTTACTATGTTGGTTCTACCTGTTCCTTGAAAGATTTTGATTGCTTACACTGATGACTTTTGTTCATGGGGTGTGGAAAAAAAAAAAAACAAAACCACTGATGCTTGGACCAAACTCTCAGAGATTCTTGATTTCATTAAATGAGGGAAGCCTAGACAGTGATGTATTTTTACATCCTTCTCCAGTGATTCTGAGCTGTGCCTTGGGTTGAGAGGCGCTAGCTTAGGTGATGAGGAGCCCTCCCCGACTGGACCTCTTCTGGGGGGTGGGGACGGTGTAAGGGTTTGCCTTATGATACCCAGAAGTCCTCCCCTCACTGTTTAATGGGGGTGCCTCATGGGGGAGGCTGTGGGGCAGTTGGGATGGGGGCCATTAACATGCTATCCATGTCCTCTCCTTAAAGTGACTCCCCTCAGCTGGAGGTCAGAGTTCAGCTGTGAGGACCCCTATATGTCATCAGAGTTCACCTCATCAGAGACCTGGACATCCTCTGAAACCAGAGGAGAAAAATATTTTTAGGTCAGATCTTAACAGAAGACTTCACAGGACAAATTTCAGTTCTGTGTCTGGCCTAGATGTAACCATGGAGAATTGGTTGTCAGATTAGGTCCAGTTTTGTGCTGCCTGTGAAGAAATGAGTATTAAATGTCAGCAAACTACTGACTGAAACCAGCCTGTCTCCTCAGGGCACACAACCTGAGAATTCTACGGCTCCTTGTGGCTGAACTTACACAAAAGACACTATTTCCACTTTAGAATGAGAAGTGAGAATGCAGATGGATTCCCTGAATTTGTAAGAATGAAGCAATGTTCACATTGATTTCACCCCAAAGCGGGAAATGAGTGTCTTTATTCCCTATGACAAGATGCATTTCTTCAGAGTTCCCATTGTGGCTCAGTAGGTTAAGGACCAGACATAGTGTCGGTGAGGAGGTGAGTACCATCCCTGGTTTTGCTCAGTGGGTTAAGCATCCGGCATTGCCACGGCTGCAGCATGGGTCACAGATGTGGCTTGGATCTGGCATTGCTGTGGATGTGGAGTAGGCAACTCCACTTTGATCCCTAGCCTGGAAAATTCCATAAGCCACAGGTGCACCCCCCCAAATATGTTTCTTATCAGGACAACTATATCAACTTTGGTATTGTAGGCATCTCATATTAGCCAATCATTTTTACCTATAATACTTGGTTTTAAATATTTTTCTTTCATTACCTATTTTTGCATTAAAAAAGGGCTGCATGCTTCATCAAAAAAGCTTAATGATTTGGAAAAGCAAAATGAAAAAGAAAGAGAAAAGGTAATTTTACTATTCAGAAAGTCGCATTTACCACTTTGACTTACATCTTTTCTGATTTTGTTCTTGTTTTGTTTGTTTGTTTGTTTTGTTTTGTTTTTTAGGGCTGCACCTGCGGCATATGGAGGTTCCCAGGCTAGGGGTCCAATTGGAGCTACAGCTGCCGGCCTATGCCACAGCCATAGCAACACCAGATCTGAGTCGAGTCTGTGACCTATACCACAACTCACGGCAACGCCAGATCCTTAACCTGCTGAGGAGGGCCACATCTGAGCCACATCTTGATCTATACCATAGCTCACGGCAACGTGGGATCCTTAACCCACTGAGCAAAGCTGGGGATTGAACCCGAATTGTCATGATTACTAGTCTGATTCATTTCCAGAGCCACAACTGGAACTCCCCATTGTCCTTTGTTTTTTAATTTCAGGGAAAACATAACTGACAAGAACAAAGCAGAACCCAACTCTAATTGGGAATTAAAATAGCTAAAAGATTCTAAAAAGAGTTCCTTGGTGGCCTAGAAGTTTAAGATCCGGTGTTGTCACTGGTGTGGCTTGGCTTGCTGCTGTAGCATGGGTTTGATTCCATGCTTTCGGGGGGCTAAAAAAAAAAGTTTCTTGAGTTCCTGTTGTGGTGCAATGGGATCAGCGGTTGGGCCACAAGTTCGGCACAGTAGGTTAAGGATCCGCCATTACCACAGCTGCAGCTTAGGTCATGACTGCGGCTTGGATCTGATCCCTGGCCTGGGACTTCCACATGCCTCAGGTCTGCCAAAAAAAAAAAAAAAAAAGATTTTAAGAAGGGATCAAGTCAAAAGCTCTAAGAAGTAAGAAACTAAGAAACTAAGAAGTAAGAAACCCAGTAATCAAACTTAGACATTCCAAGGAATAGATGCTGGAACATGACATGTTGGTCCAGAGACCAAAACATATTTGATTTCTCAGATTAGAATAAGTTCTTGAAACTGGAATTGGGTGGAAATTTAAGGGGCCCCATTGTTGGGGGAGGGGAGAGCTACAGAGGTCAGGATATAAGGTGGGTCATACAAGTATCTTCTTTTTTTTTTTTTTACTACATTATGGGCATTTCTTCCTTTGAAATATCTCTGAAAACCATCCCTCTTCACTATCCACCTAAAGCAAGTGCTACCTGGATGTCTTTTCTGACTTAGAATCTTCCTTGGATTTCCTTGTGTGTCAACAGTAATGAATCTGACTAGTATCTATGAGGACCCGGGTTCAATCCCTGGTCTCGCTCAGTGGATTAAGGATCTGCTGTTGCCGTGTGCTGTGGTGTAGTTCGCAAACTTGGCTCAGATCCCACGTTGCTGTGCCTGCGGTGTGGGCCAGCAGCTGTAGCTCCGATTTGACCCCTAGCCTGGGAACTTCCGTATGCCGCAGGTGCAGCCCTGAAAGCAATAATAATAATAATAGTAATAATAATAAAGAATCTTTCTTCCCCCAAATGACCCCACACACTGCTGCCAGATGAGTCTCCTTAAACTGCTATTTTAGCATTATCTTTCCCCTGCTTGGAGATGAAAAATGGCTCCTGTTGTCAAATTGGTTCAGGTCCAAACTTCTCTTCCTGCTTTCAGAGTCCTCTATAACTGAGCACTAACCCATTTACTCAGCCTTGTTTTTTATGTCATACTCACATTCTCTCCAATCAGGTTGATGAGCTAAGTGTTCTTCTCACAATTCTTCTTACTGTTGTCCCTACCCTCATCCCCACATTACGGTCTTGTCTGGAATGTCCTGCTTTCCTCCCTCTGTCTATCTATCATTAATTCAAGGCCTGGATATAAGTAGCTCCTTTCCAATATATTCCTTTTTTTTTTTGTCTTTTTATGGCCACACCCGAGGCATATGGATGTTCCCAGGCTAGGGGTCCAGTCAGAGCTGTAGCTGCCAGCCTATGCCACAGCCACAGCATGCCAGATCTGAGCTGTGTCTGCAACCTGCACCACAGCTCACAGCAATGCCGGATCCTTAACCCACTGAATGAAGCCAGGGATTGAACTCTCATCCTCATGGACACTAGTCCGGTTTGTTACTGTTGTGCCAGGACAGGAACGCCAGAGGTTAGATTTTTCATCTAAGTTCATTTAACGGACACTATTTTATCTATGTTCGCCTTTCACAATTACACTGGAATTTTATATTTAGAAAAAAATAGAATCTTGGAGGACCCATATTTAAAGAACACATAAAATGGTAATGATTGTAAAATTAAATAAATAATAAAATCACAAGCTCAGGCCTAAGGAAATATCAGCATAGATAAGAATCCTCGAGTGGGTACCATTTCCTCTTAGAACAAAAGAACCATAGATACAGAGGGCTTGCCATAAATTACACTCAGATTTTGACTCAGTGTGTGTGGGGGATTCAGTACCCTAATATCCACATTGTTCAAGTTTCAACTGTGTATCATTTCAGTGCTTTCTAATATAATTGGGTTCAATATATGTATCAAGTTATGTAACAGTTATCATGGACATTTTCCCATGAAATATATGCAAATGTACAACATCCTTTTTTATAGGCTCATAGTCTTCCACTGGATTTAACCAATCTCTAACAATAGACATTAGTTTGATTCACAATATTCCACTGTCTTTAACCTTTTGTAACCATTTATTTTGTTTGTTTATTTTGTCTTTTTCTAGTATAAACACTGCACATAGAACATATATACTCTTATACATAGATCTGTGTATTCTTGACAGATTAAGAAACATGATTTAAATTTTTTTCCTCTGGTATTCATTGAAAACAAGCACAGGGAGTTCCCGCTGTGGCCCAGTGGAAGCAAATCTGACTAGCATCCATGAGGACACAGGTTCGATCCCTGGCCTCACTCAGTGGGTTAAGGATCTGGAATTGCTGTGGCTGTGGTGTAGCCGGTAGCTGTAGGTCCGATTCAGTCCCTAGCCTGAGAAACTCCATATGCCGTGGGTGTGGCCCTAAAAAGACAAAAAAATTAAAAAAAGAAAGAAAATAAAAGAGAAAATAATCACTGAAATAAGCAAAATTGCAAAGAAAAATCACCCAAAATTTCAATATTCAGAGACAACCACTTATAACATAAGGATCTCTATCCTTTCAAATTCTCTCTTTATCTATATGGCTTATTTTATTTTTCTACTGAATAATATAATATATATAAACATCAATTTATATATATTATACTAATAATGTTACATTAGTTTCAGATGTACAACATAGTGATTCAGTATTTTTAGAAATTATATGCATTTAAAGTTATTATAAAGTAATTATATGATTTTAAAGGATAACTAGATTGATGTATTTCTCAGTAGAGTCTGAATTCAAAAATTCCTTTGTTCCCAAGCAGCCAATGATGTAATTATGAGCGCTTATGAAAAAAATTTGCTTGGAATATATACCTGAAACTGAATGTCTTAGGCAATGTATGTACAATTGTGAATTTGCTTCATCTATTCCTTTAAATCCTTGGAGTCCAGCTATTTTTCAGGAGTGAAAACATCTGCAATCCTAGAGGCTGAGCCACTCCAGGTGTTGGTGAAGAGAAGGGTGGGTAGTAGAAGAGTGGGGGCAGCCAAAAGGTGCTGAACTCATCTGCAAATCCGTCAGAGAGAAGCCTGGTTACTGTCTTTCCCACTTCCTCTGGGGAGCTGGGTCTCTCCACCCTAGGAAGGAGTAGGAAGGGCATTTAGGATTTCTAGTCCTAAATTTCGCCTTGCTCCTTCCCTTGGAAAGAGAGTTTGGGATGAACTCAAACTTCCATTTAAAGTACACACAGCAGGGATTCCCTTATGGCACAGTGGGACAAGGATCTGGCATTGTCACGGTAGCATCCCTGGTCACTGCTGCGGCACAGGTTCAATGCCTGGCCCAGGAATTTCCATGTGTGTGGCCAAAAAATTTAAAAAAAACAACAACAAAAAAACAATAAACTACACATAGCACTTTGAAAGAGACCAGATGATAAGTTGTAATTTGGAATCGGTCACTTGATTTTAACTTACTTTTTGTATTTGAAATTGCTAGTTTTTCAAGAAGTTTCATCCTCTATAAAGTGAGGCCTGTGGACCAGGTGGTTTACATAGTTCATCCCAGCAATGAGTTATGAAGTTCTAGGATTCTCATTTTTATCTAATTGAGGAATACCATCACACATTGCCTCACACAAAACAGGCTCTTAATAAATGTCTGCTGAGTTAAACAGGGACAGAAAAGATCAAAGTTAACTAGATTAATTATTTTATAAAAAATAAATTGAAATTATATTTATATATATGGCTGAAAAGAAGCAAATTCCACTGTGACAGGATGTCTGGCAATTATTTTGCTCCTAATTAGTCTTATGTTGATGATTGCCAAAACGTTGTCTGGTAATAGAATTAGATCCTCAAATATAATATAACCAGATTGAGGAAATAAATACTAAAGTTTGCACTCATTCTAACCTAACACTGAATTAAAGTATGGCAAATCAGGCAAGAATCCACTGCAGATATTCAAGGAAGTCGGGGAGTTCCCAGCATGGCGCAATTAGCAATGGGTTAAGAAATTGACTGCAGCAGCAGCTCGAATTGCTATGGAGATGCAGTGTTTTTTTGTTTTTGTTTTTAAACTCAATGAATTTTATTACATTTATAGTTGTACAGGGGTGGAGGCACAGGGTTGATCCTGGCCTGGTACCGTGGGTTTCAGGCATTATCATAGCTGCAGCGTAGGTCGAAGCTTGGGCTTGGATTCAGTCCCTGGCCCTGGAACTTCCATATGCCCCATGGTGAGACCATTAAAAGAAAAAAAGAAAGAAAGTCAGAAGGCACTTAGTGGATGCAAAGGAATGATCCCCATGATTCTACTTCATCTCACCCTCTTTTATCATCAAAGCCGAAGCAGTAGGAATTCTCCTCCTCCATCTCACATACTCACCTCTTGTTCTGCATGCTGCCCTTTGATGACTTCTTGTCCCCAGGACTGTTCACTGAATCAGGTTCTGCTCTCTAAATACGTTGGCAGTGGGGCTGGGTAACCTAGAACTTGTCACAGGTCACCTCCTCCTCAAATGAAATGGAAGAGACCTAAAGGCACTGGTGCTGAAAATTGGGTGTGAACTCATGGGAGGCTTAGCCACATGGGTACCCAGAATGATTACAACTTGAATATTCCCTCTATTATACAACACAGAGAATATAACCAATATTTTACAATAACTATAAATGGAGTATAATCTTTAAAAAGTGTGAATTACTATATTGCATACCTGTAACATGTGTAATATTGTATAGCAACTATACTTTAATTAAAAAGTAAATTTAGGAGTTCCCGTCGTGGCGCAGTGGTTAACGAATCCGACTAGGAACCATGAGGTTGCGGGTTCGGTCCCTGCCCTTGCTCAGTGGGTTAACGATCTGGCGTTGCCGTGAGCTGTGGTGTAGGTTGCAGACGTGGCTCAGATCCCGAGTTGCTGTGGCTCTGGCGTAGGCCGGTGGCTACAGCTCCAATTAGACCCCTAGCCTGGGAACCTCCATATGCCGTGGGAGCGGCCCAAGAAATAGCAACAACAACAACAACAAAAAAGACAAAAGACAAAAAAAAAGTAAATTTAGGAGTTCCTATTGTGGCTGAACAGTAACAAACCCAACTAGTGCTCATGAGGATGCGGGTTCAATCCCTGGCTCTGCTCAGTGGGTTAAGGATCCCATGTTGCTGTTAGCTGCAATGCAACTCTCTGACACAGCTAGGATCTGGCATTGCTGTGGCTGTGTCTCAGTCCAGTAGCTGCAGTTCCAGTTTGACCCCTAGCCTGGGAATTTCCATATGCCACGGGTACAGCCCTAAATAAATAAATAAATATTTCAAATAAAAGAAAAAGAAATAAGAAAGAAAATTTGAATGTCCTCCATACTCTTAGATTGTGTCTTTAAAGAGAAGGTGTGCCAAGAGAAAAATTTAGGTGGTTATGGAATCTGAAAAACTGAAGTGTTTGGAAACACTTTAGCTCAATTATAAAGTCAACATTTTTTAAACATTTAAATGAAATTGGAGGATTGTCTCAGTGCTTCACTTTCCACTGCATGACTGGTTTAGCCTAACTTGGTGTCTCCAACACCCATGGAACACACATGAATTTAAGAACATGAATGCTAGAGTTCCCATGGCTGCTCAGCAATAACGAACCCAACTGGTATCCATGAGGTTGTGGGTTCTATCCTTGGCCTTTCTCAATGGGTTAATGGTCCAGGGTTGCCCTGAGCTGTGGTGTAGGTTGCAGACATGATTCACATCCTGAGTTGCTGTGGCTGTGATGTAGGCTGGCTGTGTGTAGCTACCCCTAGCCTGGGAACTTCCATATGCTGTGGGTACCACCCTAAAAAGACAAAAAAATAAAATAAAATAAAAAATAACATGAATGCACTGAATTTATCCAGTCCACACTGAATTTAAGACACACTTCATTTTACCAAGCACTTACAAGTGTGAGTTAGCCTCCAGTGCATTTAATATTTGAAAGGATTTATGGTTATCTGCAGGTGATGTATAGTGTGTGAGTATTCTCACAAATGGATACCTAAGATTTGCATCTTTAGCAAAGGTGCATGACTTGGTTGTCAAGCATGCCATAGCAAATAGGTACAGTTATCACAAGAATGCCCAAGAATGGAGTTCCCCTGTGGCTCAGCATAAACAAATCTGACTAGTATCCATGAGGATGCGGGTTCGATCCCTGGCCTCGCTCAGTGGGTTAACGATCTGGCATTTGCTGTGGGTTGCTGATGTGGCTCAGATCTGGCATTGCTATGGCTGTGGGGTAGGCTGTAGCTCTGATGTTACCCCTAGCCTGGGAACTTCCATATATTACAGACGCAGCTCCCCCCCCCCAAAAAAAAAAGCAAGATGAAGACATTTCCTCATGACAAAAAATCAACCACATTTTACCTGTCACCATGGAGTATTCTGTCCATTTATAATAGACCACTTGAAAAATGGAACTGAAATGATACTCAGATAGACCTCATCTACCAATGTGATGATGTCAATTTAATCAATACAATGAGTCCTTGCATTACATCATGTGATGATAGTCACTAAGACAATTCCTGTAAATTCATATTTACCCTAATTCATAGAACATTCCATTTATTTGCTTCCCTTTATAATCCAGACAGTGGCCCATGGTCACCTGAAACAATGTGCAGAGTGTATCAAGAATTTGAGGTACTCTCACATTGTTGACTCTGCCTGTGGGGGAGCATTTGTGGAATGCAAAATTGTGTTCATACCCTAGGAGGCCTTCTGCAGCCAAGGTCATGTCAGTTCGTCTCTCCTACCAGACCATCAGCAATGTGAATTCAGGGACTCCATTCTCACCTTCTTTGCTTGGCACTTAGATCTACTTCATAAATGTCAGTTGAATAAACGATTATATCCACAAACAAGAATAATTAACAAAATAGTTAAAGTTCATTCATTCTTTTCCTTTCAAGTTTGAATTAATACATTCTGCTGCTAATAAGGGCATTTGTACTTGAGATGAAGGCTCTTTTTCCAAAATATGAATAAATAAACGTTATCTTTCCTTAGGGCTATTGTTAGCACAGTAACTGACGCGTCTTGGGCTCAGTAAATTGTTACTGACTTAAATGGACGTGGCCCTTCTATAAATTACAAAGATCCATTCCCGTGATGATAATTTTACCCTGCTGAGGACTTTCAAACTGAACCTATATAAGAAAATAATTTTTAAGTGATATAAATGATATCTAAAATGCTTAGAAAAATACTTGGCATCTAGTAAGTAGTCAATACATATTAATTTTTTCCTTCACATATATTTGAAAAGAATAACGATAACCATACTCTAAAGCTTGGTGGAATACATAAAATTAATTTTAGTAGAGGGCAAATGGCAAAAAGAAAAGGTCAGTATTATCTTTACCTAGCAAAGAGGTTGAATTTTTATTTAATTATTTATTAATTATTTTTTAATGTCTTTTTAGGGCTGCACCTGCAGCACATGGAGGTTCCCAGGCTAGGGGTGGAACTGGAGCTGTAGCTGCCAGCCTATGCCACAGCCACAGCAACGCAGGATCCGAGCTGTGTCTGCGGTCTACACCACAGCTCATGGCAACACCAGATCCCTAACCCACTGAGGAAGGCCAGGGATCGAACCTGTGTCCTCATGGATACCCTTCAGGTTCTTTAACCCCTGAGGCACGACAGGAACTCCCAAATTTATTTCTCATAGCTAAGGAGGATGAGAAGTCCAAGATCAAGGCCCTGGAAGATTTGTTGTCTTTTGATGGCTTACTTCCTTGTTCATAGACACCTGTCTTCTTACTGTAACCTCACATGGCAGGAGGGGTGGCCCTGTATTTTTATTTGTTAAATCTGGCAACGCTAATCTAACAGCAGGGAGTACTAGCAAGTTGAAAAGCAGTAATACTTTGGTGAGCGCCCTCCCCCCCCACACACATTTATTTCCCCAAGAACTGAATGGCAGTCGACCAATTTCTTTAAGTCTTTAAGCTCATCTTTTTCCTCATCATAAACCTATGGTTAGTTTGCATAATGGCACTGTGATTTCACCTTCCTTTAATGAAATGCTCTAGAATCAAACTGTCTATTTTGGCTCTCCATGGTCACCAGAGTGTAGCTGACAAAAACGGAACAGTTGTTAGTCCTGGCTAAAAGCCAGACATTTGGTGTAGAATTGTCCGTTGCTTATTCTACTAGAAGTTTCAGTGGAAGCTTGTGAAGCAGGTTTTCCTTATTCATTTGGATCAAGTAGCCAGGAGACCATTTCTACTGCCGCTTATTTTCATTGCATGGTGAAGAGCCTGAAGCACTCACAATGAAGAAGACAGGGCAAACCTTGATACGCAGTGTGGTTGCGGGTAATAACCAGCTTGTGACTTCACCAGGGAGCTCCGGGTCACAGAGCAGGGGAGCAGGGAGCCAAGTTTGGATGGAGGTCTTGGCAGGGCCCCACGGGCAAAGAAACACCAGAGGTTTTACTAAATCGGTCATTTTATGAATACTTTATTCTCTTCATTACTCATTGCTCCTCAAGCAACCATAGAAATCATCTCGTGCCTGAAATCTTAAATTCCAGAGAGTTGGTAGGTGAGCAGCTGTAGGAGACTGAGGCCTCCTGCCAAAACATAAAACCCGGAGGACATTCCAGGTCTTTAGCCAGCTCCCCAAAGCCCTCTTTCCTTTCTTCTCTGAGCCCTGGGGATTGGCCAGCCTGTTTCCTTTCCACTGTTACCACCTGTTATTTCCAACTGCGTTTATCTCCTCCCTTAGTACAGTGTGAGACACAAGACAGCCCCACAGCTTCTGGCCTATCTTGTTCACACTGACTGCCATTTCTTGATCACTCAACCGTGCACCAGGCTCCCTACTGTGTACTTCTTTTTTTTTTTTTTTTTGGTCTTTTGCGTTTTTGGGGCTACTCCCGTGGCATATGGAGGTTCCAAAGCTAGGGATCTAATCGGAGCTGTAGCCGCCGGCCTACACCACAGCCACAGCAACTTGGGATCTTAGCCGAGTCTTCGACCTACACCACAGCTCATGGCAATGACGGATTCTTAATCCACTGAGCAAGGCCAGGGATTGAACCCGCAACCTCATGGTTCCTAGTTGGATTCGTTTCTGCTGCACCACGACAGGAACTCCTCCATTCAGTTTCTGAGACAAGAACCATCCCTGGTCTAAGTGACACTTCCAGGAAAATCATAAGAAATGGACTTTCCCTAATTTGGCCCCAGTCTTCCTACAGGAAAACCAGAGACCACAGACATGGTAATGGTGGATCTTTGAGGTTTAATGAAAGTTTCTGAGGTGAGATGAGGAGACAGATAAGAGATCTGGTTTAAAAAAAAAAAGTGGCTTTCAAACTTAGATGTATAGTTTGAAGAATCATTCACAGGACTTAAAACACAGAAGAAAAGATTTATGTGTTAAACTATTAAAGCTGGTTGACTTTCTAATCATATATAACCTTAAATTGACTTAGACATTCGATATACATTTAAAACACTTCATGGGATGCCAGTAACTTCATCCTGTTGAATTCTTTGTTTTTTCTTTTTTGGCTGTGCCTGTGGCATGTGGAAGTTCCCAAGCCAGGGACTGAACCCTGACCCAAGCCACTGCAGTGACAAGGCCAGATCCTTAAACCACTGTGCCACAGGAGAACTCCTGAATTCTTTCTACTGAAACTGTATAGCAAAACACTTAAAAATAATATTAATGTGAAAGTGCCCAGAAAAACACCTGACATGTTGCTAAAGATAACTCCAACGCCAGGAGGCATAAGAGGAAAGATGAATCATTTTGATTTCATAAAAGAATTTCTAAAGTATGCATGATATAAAAACAACCTGAAAAGTAAATGATAAATTTTGGTACAAATATGTACAGTAAAACCCACATATGTTATGGTATGTCCATTCAGTGGAAAAATATGTAGTTGAAAAAGGAATGTAGAGAGCACTTTGTACTAAATATGAAAAGATTTCCAGGAATTCCCGTCGTGGCTCAGTGGTTACGGAATCTGACTCGGAACCATGAGGTTGCGGGTTTGATCCCTGGCCTTGCTCAGTGGGTTAAGGATCTGGCGTTGCTGTGAGCTGTGGTGTAGGTTGCAGACGAGGCTCGGATCCCATGTTGCTGTGACTCTGGTATAGGCCAGCAGCTACAGCTCTGATTCGACCCCTAGCCTGGGAACCTCCATATGCCTTGGGAGTGGCCCTGGAAAAGGCAAAAAGACAAAGGAAAAAAAAAAAGAAAAGAAAAGATTTCCAAGAGATGTTAATAAATGCAATAAATGAATTAAGCTTGGTAGAAAGCAATGTGCACAGTACACTTCTATGCTTTCTTTTTGTAAAATGGGAAAATGACTGGGGAGGATGGAAATTATATTATATTAATATATTTTAATAATATTTACATTACATTATAAAATATAAATACATAATTTATATATATATAATATATATATATTTTTTTGTCTTTTTGAGAGCCACACTCGTGGCATAGGGAGGTTCCCAGGATAGGGGTCTAATCAGAGCTGTAGCCTCTGGCCTATGCCACAGCCACAGCAAAGTGGGATCCGAGCTGTGTCTATGACCTGCACCACAGCTCACAGCAATGCTGGATCCTTAACCCACTGAGCAAGGCCAGGGATCAAACCCGCAACCTCATGGTTACTAGTCAGGTTCTTTAACCACTGAGCCATGGCAGGAACTCCAGATTTTTATATATATATATATATATATATATATATATATATATATATATATATACATGTGTATTTAGAGGAAGAAAGAGAGACACCTAAAAAGATAGGAAGCTAGTGGCTCTGTTTGTCTGAAATGGAAGAACTGGGGAAATGGGAAGAGAGGAACTGGAGGTGGAGAAAGAATTTTCCACTATATACCTTTGAAGATTTTTCAAGTTTGAACCAGGTGCATGTGTTATTTATTTTAGAATTAAAACAATTAAGATATGGTACAAGCAACCTGCCACCCTAAAAAGCTTTCACAGACTGACTTTGGAGATTCTAATTCATCAGGAGTAGCTCAGAGACCTACATTTTTTATAAACTTCCACTGGTGAGCCTGTTGTAGGTGGTTATCTGAGGACCACACTTTTGAGAAGCATAGATAAAAGGTTAGAGACCAACTGAAAGCCACGTCAGAGTTCAGAGAAGCAGGAAAAGGGGACAGAGAGTGTCCCAAGTGGTTATGCTTCCAACTTCCCTTAGCTTCAGCTCTTGCTTTTGTGCTTTCATCCTACCATCCTTGACCTTCCTGCCTGTTTAGGCCTTAGGACAAAGTAAGAACTCTGTCCAGTTGCAGGTAACCCCAGGGAACAGGAAGAGGATGAAGAAGAAATTCGAAGCCCACTTTGAAGGGAGAAGAAGGATTTCTATGGCCACCCATTCATCTAGATCTCATTCTAGGTGCTTATATCTAATATGGAAATTGAGGTTTCTTAGCGATTTAGAAATTTGATTTTTTTAATATAATGTTTTGCTTGGTTTGCAATCACATTTATGTTTCTATGATTCTAGTCTCTTCCTCTCTACTCCTTTTTCTGGGGTGGTGTGGGGAGGAAGTATGCCTGCAGCACTGGGACCAGAGATCAAACCCATGCCACAGCAGTGACAATGCCAGATCCTTAACCTGCTGCTCCACCATGGAACTCTCTTTCTTTCTTTCTTTCTTTCTTTCTTTCTTTCGTTATTTCTTCTTCTTCTTTCTTCTTTCTTATTCCGTTCTTTCTCTTTCTTTCTTCTTCTTCTTTCTTCTTTCTTCTTCTCTTTCTCCTTTCTTTCTCTTCTTTCCCCTTCGCTTCCTTTCTCCTTTCTTTCTTTCTTTCTTTCTTTCTTCCTTTTGTCTTTTTTAAGGCTGCACCAATGGCATATGGAAGTTCCCAGGCTAGGGATCTAATTGGAGCTGCAGCTGCCAGTCTATATCCCAGACACAGCAACGCCAGAGCTGAGCTATATCTGTGAGCTATACCACAGCCTACGGCAACACTGGATCCTTAACCCACTGAGCAAGGCTAAGGATTGAATCTGTGTCCTCATGGATACTAGCCAGGTTCATAACTGCTAAGCTGCAATGGGAACTCTGTCTTCTCTCTATTATTCTTGACCTTTCTTTTTTTGTTTATAAAGCCAAACAGAGGAAGACATGTTGTAAACACACACACCCCCCCTACATAGACCAGTGCCTTCTCTCGTAATACAATTTATTTATCAATAATTGTCCTTTGTTAATAGTTAAACTTTGATTTTTTTCCCCTTTCTTGAGGCAGAGTTTTGCAGTCCTCATTGTTTGGAACCCGTGTGTGTGCTGGTGGCTGTGGAGGCAGGAAGTGTTGTAGGAATCAGAGGGCTTGCCCATCAGCATGAAAAAGTCTGTTCAGCTGTCTTCTCCATTTTTTCATCCCAGCTATCCAGTCCTTTATTTCTTTCTTCCATAAATATTCATTCCATCTTTGCTAGTTGCTGTGCACATAAAGATAGTGAGAAATAGGACGTGGCTCCAGTTACTGAAAAGTTAAGTGGTAGAGTGTGGCTTCCTTCAGTACTGGGAGGCAGAAATGTAAAAAAGGAAATGCAAAGGTGGGTAGCCACTGTTTTGACAGTAGTTTGCTCAGGCCACGTATATGATGATGGTAGAGGCACAAGTCAGTAGCATCTGGCAGGGAGTTGGATAAACGAGGACAGAGCAGGTTTCAGAAGGAAGTAACGCTTGACCTCATTTTACCTTATTACCTTAGCTAGAACTAAATCTGGTCCCCTTTCTTGAGGATGTGAGGGTTTTGTTTGTTTGTTATTTGTCTTTTTAGAGCTGCACCCTCTGCATATGGAAGTTCCCAGGCTAGGGATCCAACTGGAGCTACAGCTGCCGGCCTACACCACAGCCACAGCAACAGAGGATCGGAGCCACATCTGGGACATACACCACAGCCCACAGCAATGCCAGATCTTTAACCCATTGAGTGAGGCCAGGGATTGAACCCGAGTCCTCATGAATACAAGTTGGGTTGGTTACAGCTGAGCCACAGCAGGAATTCCCGTGTGGGTTTTTTTAACCTTTCTTTCTTTTTTTTTTTCTTTTTTTGCCAAAAGTGTCCTGCTTCCTCCTGTAGAGTCTATGAGATCCTATCTGCTTTCCCTGGCATAATCATAATCTCAGTATTCTTAATTTTTGGTTCTTCTTTCCATTGTATGAGCAATATATGATCTGCTAACAGTCTAAGAACTAGCTCCTTCCCAAAGCTTTAACAATGGTTTCTTGCAAGTGTCTGCAGGTACTTCTGTTTTAAACCCTGCCACAAGCCTGTGACAAAACTGACTTACTGCACAAATAGGTTTTTAAAGGAACAGTTCCTCTTTTCTTTCTAAATATTTGGAAAGCATTCCAAAAAAGCTAAATAATTTTGAAAAATAGATATTAGTCACAGAAATAGAAGTGGGATTACAGGGGAATCTAACTAGTAGATAATAGGGACGATGCTGACGTAAGAAAATCTATGTAGATTTAGCTGAATTTTGCATGTGGTCATGTGCATAGCCTTTTACCAGTTTTTTTCTTAAAGTCAAACATCTTCAGAGGAGGAAAGAGAAGGAACTGAGTTTTACTTCTCAATGCTTAGACTATTCATTCTCCATCTTATTTAATCCTCATAACAATCTTTAGCTATAAATGATATTTTTCTGCACCTTCACTCCGATCCTATAAAAATAATAATTTCTTTCAGGGCAAAATTTTTTTAAAGTATTTTTTTGGGAGGGAGTTCCCATCGTGGCTCAGTGGAAATGAATCTGACCAGCATCCATGAGGATGCAGGTTTGATCCCTGGCCTTGCTCAGTGGGTTAAGGATCCTGCGCTGCCTTGAGGTGTGGTATAGTTCGCAAACGAGGCTCGGATCTGGTGTTGCTATGGCTGTGGCATATGCTGGCAGCTACAGCTCTGATTTGACCCATAGAATGGGAACTTCCACATGCCGTGGGTACGGCCCTAAAAAGACCAAAAAAAAAGTATTTTTTTTTATCATCATCCTTTTATTTATTTTTACCTTTTTTGGCTGCCCCATGGCATATGGATTTCCTGGGCCAGGGATCAGATCCAGGCTAGTTTTGACCTACACTGCAGCTGTGGCAACGCCAGATCTGTAACCCACTGTGCCAGGCCAGGGATCAAACCTGCATCTCAGAAGCTCCCAAGACACTGCTGATCCCATTGTGCCACTTGGGGAACTCCCAGGACAACCTAATTAATTATTTAAAACAAAACAGTACCTCCTGATGTGGCTCAATGGAAATGAATCTGACTAGCATCCATGAGGATGAAGGTTCTATCCCTGGCCTTAGTCAGTGAGTTGGGGATCCTTCATTGCCGAGAGCTGTGGTGTAGGTCGAAGATGTGGCTCAGATCCTGTGTTGCTATGGCTGTGGCACAAGCCAGCAGCTGCAACTCAAATTCGACCCTTAGCCTGGGATCTTCCATAATCAGCAATTGCGGCTCTTAAAAAAAAAAAAAAAAAAAAAAGGGAAAGAAACAACAGGTTGTTTTAATGTAGATTTAGGGAAGAGTAAAGTAACATATTCTCATTCTTTTATGTGTTCTTTCTGGACTTAATTCAACAACAAAATCACACAAAAAGCATAACTATTGAATCATATATAAATACAGCAGGTGGCCAATTATCGGTATCTTGGGAAATGGTATCAGGAAGATGTAGAGAGGAGTCGGATTCCAGTGAGAGGGATTTACTATGTACAAAGGCAGAGAGATATAAAATAATAGGGGAAAAATGAGAAGGAACACTGTAAATGATTTAGGATGGCTATAGAGCAAGGGTTGGCAAACTATGACCCAAGGGCCAAATAGGGCCATTCAACCAGTTTTATATGACCTATGAGCTAAAAATAGTTTTTACAACATCCCTAGAGGCTTGGAAAACAATCACAAGAATAATATTTTATGATGCATGAAAATTACATGAAATTCAAATTTTAGTGTCCATAAATATAGTCTTATTGGAACACAGATACACTCATTTGTTTACATATTATATATAGTTGCTTTCACGGGACAACTGCAGAGTTGAGTAATTGAAACAGAGGATGTATGAAGTACTCTCATGGCTTTTCACTGCTGCTCAGTGCCCTATAAATCACAGGGATGCAGTTATAACTCAACAGCATTTTGAGGATTTCACATATCATACCACCAAAACATGTATATTTATTACCAGTGCATACCTATCATGTCAAAACAAGAAGCGAAGAGAAAGGTAGCTTTTGAATGTCATGTATTAAGGAAAAGTGGAGTGTGGATTATTTTCTTATAATATGGCAAAGTGTAGTGTTTATTATGTGAAGATACAAAAACTGTGCTGAAAGAATACAATATACATCAGCATTACCAGACTAAGCCCTCATCGCAGTATGCCAACTCACAGGAAAGTCACAGTCAGAAAAAATAATTTTAATTTATAACAGAATACCTCATCATATCAAAATTTCTGCACAAAAATAAAAAATTGAAATGGGGTTGCAATCAAAGTAAGGTTCTGTGTGATTTGTTATTCAAGCAGAAAGTCATTTACCAATACAAGTTAATTAAATTTTGTTTGATTGCCGCAGCTGGAAAAAATGCATACGTAAAAATAAACAAATTTAAGATTTAGCCTCTCCAGAGAACAGTTGCTTACAGAGTTGAGGACATGGGGAGCAACATCAATAGTTAATTTTAAAACAAGGAAAATGATTTTGCATTGTTTTCCTTGGCACTTGATGAGCTGACAGATGTTACTGATGCTCCTCGATGGTTGGTTATTCAAAGAGTCTAGGCAGAGTGTGAAGTGACTGAAGAATTAGCTTCTGTGAAAAGCATGCACAGAAAAACTATAGACAAGAGAGAAGTTGAGAAATGCTAATTCAGCCAACCTGAAGTGGAATCTTCTAAGATGTGTGACAACTGATGATGATAAAAATCTGTGTGCAATAGAAAAAACAAAACAAAACAAAACAAAAAACTCAGTTGGATGAACTAACAAAGCTTGTAAAAAAAGAAGGTTGTTCATGAGCAGCTATTTTGCAGAAAATACTTGAATCTATTGGATTCTTGAAATCTATCGTGTATGTTATTACCATGTTACTGGTGAACTTCACTGGCTGTTGAAGACTTAGTCATCATTCATTCCAAGAATTTTAGTTAGAAATAGAAGTTGAATGTCTTGATTTGCCTAACACACATCAGTTCAATGGCTTAGTAGTAAGTTTTATTGTGAGTTTTAAAGTTGAGGGCAGAGACTAATTTTTTTCCCAGGCCATAGAGTAACTAAAATTTAAAAACTGACAATACCAAGTCCTGGGGAGCATGTAGAATAACTGGAATTATTATACATTGCTGATGGGCACATAAAATGGCACAAACACTTTGAAAAACTATTTTGAAATTGCTTACAAAAGAAACTCAGAAATTCCATCCCAGGTGTTCTTTTATCCAAGGAAAATAAAAGCAAATGACCAATGAAAGACTTGCCTGAGAATATTCCCAGGAGTTTTATCCATAAAACATGGAAACAACTCAAAAGTCCATCAGAAGAAGAATGGACAAACAAATCATGAAATATTTACACAATATGCTACTTCTCAGCAATTAAAAAATGAACTACTGATATAGGAGAACATGGAGATCAGGCAAAAAGTATGATATACCCAGAGTATGATTCCTCTTATACATAGTTCAGGAACAGGGAGTTCCTGTGGTGACTCAGTGGTAATGAACCTGACTAGTATCTATGAGGATGCAGGTTTGATCTCTGGTCTTGCTCAGTGGGTTAAAGATAGGGCATTGCCGCAAGCTGTAGTGTAGGTTGCAGATGTGGCTCAGATCTGGTGTCGCTGTGGCTGTGGTATAAGCTGGCAGCTGCAAATCCAATTCTACCCCTAGACTTGGAAATTCCACATGCTGCAGGGGCGGCTCTAAAAAGACAAAAAAAAAAAAGTGAAAAATTTACATAAACCACAGATTTGTGCTAAGCTCCAGCCTATGCTTTCCATTGTGGTGCCTCCCTCCAACCTGCTCTACTCCATCACTCCCCCCTGCTTGGTTCTCATAGGCATTGAGTTTGCCCCTTTAATGAACGTGATGTTGCCTGTATCAGTCCTCACAAAGTCTCTGAAAGGGTATTTTATTTCTCTTAGCGTTGGTTCTTTCATTGATAGTGATAGAAAATCTATTTTAGGATTAAAGATTTGAGGGTGTCCGTGGGCCTCACAGAGTTTCCAAGACACATTTTGGTTAGGCCTGCTCTGTTTTCCAAATATGAAATCATCTTTTCATGTGTCTGTTGGCCACTTGAATGTCTTCTTTGGAAAGATGTCTATCTAGGTCTTCTGCTCATTTTTTGTCTTTTTAAAAGTGTTTTACATTGAGTTGTATGAGCTGTTTGTGTATTTTGGATATTAACCCCTTGTCAGTTGCATCATTTGCAAATATTTTCTCCCATTTTGTAGGCTGTGTTTTCACTATGTTTGTGACTTCCTTTGCAGTGCAAATGCTTTTAAGTTTGATTAGGTTCCATTTATTTATTTTTGCTTTTATTAATTTTGCTTTGGGAGACTGATGTAAGAAAGCATTGCTACAATTTACATCAGAGGACGTTTTGCCTGCATTCTCTTCTAGGAGTTTTACAGTGTCATGTCTTACATTTAGGTCTTTAAACCATTTTGAGTTTATTTTTATATGTGGTGTGAGGGAGTGTTCTAATTTTTTTTTGTTAATTTATATGTAGCTAATTCGAGAAATATAAGTCAAAACCACAATGAGGTACCACCTCACACTGATCAGAATGGCTAAAATCAAAAAGTTTACAAATAATAAATGCTGGAGAAAATGGAGCCCTTCTACACTGTTGGTGGGAATGTGAATTGGTGCAGCCACTATGGAAAATGGCAGAGACCTTTCTTCAAAAACTAAAAATAAAAGTACCATATGACCGAGCAATCCCAATCCTGGGTATATATCTAGAAAAAAAATGAAAACTTTAACTCAAAAAGGTACATGCACCCCAGTGTTCATAGCAGCATGGTTTGCAATAGCCAAGACACAGAAACAACTCAAGAGCCATCAAGAAATGATTGGCTAAGAAGATATGAACTATTACTCAACCATAAAATGAAATATTGATATCTGCAGAAACATGGATGGATTTAGAGACTATTACACTTAGTGAAGAAAGTCAGACAAAGACAAATACTATGTGTTTCTCTTTCTTTTTGTTTTTGTTTTTGGCTACACCCATTGCATGTGGAAGTTCTCCAGCCAAGGATCAACCCACAGCAGTGATCCAAGCCTCTGCAGTGACAGTGTTGGATCCTTAACCTGGTGTTCCACAAGAGCACTCTGACAAATACTGTATCACTTATACGTGGAATCTAAAAGATAATACGAATGGAGTTCCCGTCGTGGCTCAGTGGTTAACAAACCTGACTAGCATCCATGAGGATGGATGCTAGGATCCGGCGTTGCCATGAGCTGTGGTGTAGGTCACAGAAGCAGCTCAGATCCTGAGTTGCTGTGGCTGTGGTATAGCCCGGCAGCTGCAGCTCTGATTGGACCCCTAGCCTGGGAATTTCCATATGCTGTGGGTACGGCCCTAAAAATACAAATAATAATAATGATACAAATAGATCTATAAATAAATAAGACAGAAATAGACTCACAGACATTGAAAACAAATTTATGACTACCAAAGAGAAAAGAGGAGATAGGAGGGAGAAATTAAGAATATGAATTAAATGATACAAACAAGGATTTACTGTATAGCACAGGGAATTATATTCAATATCTTTTAATAGCCTATATTGCAATCTGAAAAAAATAGCTGAATCATTTTCTGTATATCTGAAACTAACACAATATTATAAATCAACAATACTTCAATTTAAAAAATATAGAGTCAAACTAGATTTCTGGAGTCAATGGTGCTGCTTCTAGAATTTTCTGGAATCACCATTACTTATCCATCTTGTTTGATAAATCTTCAGAAGCAGGCCCCTGGTCCTCTGTAAAGTGGCTTTTCCATGAGGTTAAGCAAAATTTCTGGTTAAAATAAAATGCTTGTGTCTGCTCACTCAGCTGTATCACTTCAAAGAGAAAAACAAATAAAACCCAGCTTCCTGTCATCTCCCAGCATTAAAGGATGACAAACTACAGTTGCTTTCCATTTTGACTAGAAGCAATAACTGCAGATAAATAACAGATCAAGACACCAAACAAACTGATGTAAGCTCTTCATCAGCAAAAGCCAACTAGTGGAAGATAGAATGAAAATCCCCCACACTGACACCCATTCCACCTCTGATAAGGTAAGAAAAAGAAAAAAAAAAGAAGAGGAGCTCTTTTCAAAACGAGCGAATGACCTAATACTATAGCTAAACTATTGAAATCTGCACATTCTTTTCAGCTGCTTGCAAGGAACAAAAAAGAAACTACTGAAATAGGAGTTCCCATTGTGACTCAGCAGAAATGAACCCAATTGGTATCCACGAGGACAAGGGTTTGATTCCTGGCCTTGTTCAGTGGTTTAAGGATCTGGCGTTGCCATGAGCTGTGGTGTAGGTTGCAGACTTGGCTCTGATCTGGCATTGCTGTCGCTGTGGTGTAGATGTGCAGCTGCAGCTCCAATTTGACCCCTAGCCTGGTATCTTCCATATGCTGCAGATGTGACCCTAAATAAATTAATTAATTAATTAAAATTTTTTTAAAGTAAACCAACTATTAAAAAAAAAAGAAAGAAATAGAATTGTACTCACTTACCACGGAAGCTTTTCCTTTTCTAAATATGAATCCCAACACAACACTGTAAATCAACTATACTTCAATTAAAAAATTATTAAAAAGTATATAAAGGTGGTTTCCTTCTACTACCACCTGACAGAAAACCTTGACTATTAGAGACCAGGATGGGGGCTTTTTGGGTAACCTGAGACTGTCCTTGAGCCTTCTGAATCTCTTCCCTTCTATCTTTGAGCAGGACTTATTGGCTCATTCATTCATTCATTCAGTGTCTACTCCCTGTTTACATATATTGTTAGAGAACCACATGAAAACATTATATATACTTTTACGGTTGTTACTTTTTGATAATTCAACATTTGATTGATTGATTTGTCAAGCAATGGCGTGCACCTCCTTTCAAAAAATTCCAAACCTAACCCCACCCTCTTAGGGTAAAAGTAGCAGCTTTTCATAAGAAGGCAACCACATTCTGATTGCCCTTCTTTTAGGATGTAAGCAAAGGGATGTCAAGAATGGCTAAAGAAACACTTTGATGAGAATTACATCAATGTGATCACCAAAGATCATGGGGAAGTCACAACTACTTTACCTCTAGCATATTTATCTATAGCAAAAGTTCAGAGCATGATTTTTCAAGGTTTTTCTGTGGGCTCAAGCTTACGTGGGGTGCTTTTTAATAAATGTGCATTCTTAGGGTTTATCCTAGAGTTACTGACTCAGAATCTCTGGTACTAAAGCTCCTAAATCTTTTAGACAAAGCACCAAGGAGGGTCATATGCTGTGAAGCTGAGAACTATTGAACTAATGATCCTCAAGGTCCCTTCCAGTTCTAAAGGTCATGACCAGTGGTGTGCCATGTAGCAGAGTGTCACTGAGAGGATGAAATTTTTGGCTGAAGTTGGGGGATGTTGGGGTAAGCAGATGATTTTGGAAAACAGAGAACTTAGAGATGATGCAATCAGGTATACATAGAAAAATGGTATAGAAACAAATGTGATATTTACCCCTTAAAACAGTAAAGTCAATGTTTTTTTGAAATGAAAGCATCTAGCATGTTTTGTCATGGAGAAGCCTACTAGGAATAACCATCTTAAAAATGTGCGGTTGATAAATTAAACTATAATTAGAAAGAGAATACGAGAATAAAATCCAGATGCCTCTATTTCATGGAGCAGCACAGCGATCCTCAAGCAAGGGCTGTTTAAATGAAGTTAGAGATGACAAGTGTTTGCCACAGAATGGAGTAAATATTTTCGGTGGAAAGCCTTTAATCATCATTCCCATGGTGGATTATACTTCATTGGTGATAGAAGGAAAACAAACTGAAGAATCTTAGCATAACTGAGGAAACATAACATTTTGATTTATAGTTAACGGTGACCGTTTGGAAACTGTCATTTATTCAGCTGTTTTGAGAGAGCCACTGAAATAAAAAGCATATTTCTGGGTCAGAAAAATCACAAAAAAGAAAACATTTTAAAATCCAATAAATCCTCCCACTAAGTGAACCAAATTCTCTAGTCTGGAAATAGCCAAACACATCGGAATTTTCAGTGTCTCCTAGGAATACAATTAGTTATTGGAGATGTCCCCAAAGGGGTTAGATCATGTCTTCAAGACAGACACAGTGACTTCTTGCCCTATCAACACTTTGGGCCACACCTATTATCTTTCTTTTTGATCTCAAAATTATGATTATTATTATTATAAGCCCTTGCCCATAGCATGTGGGAATTCCAAGGCCAGGGATCAAACCCTCACCACAGCCATGACCTGAGTTGCTGCAGTGACAACGCCAGAGCTTTAACCCACTGCACCACAAGGGAACTTCTAAATTAATTTTGAAAATATATTTCTGCATCTCGAAGGGTCTAACCTTATTGAATTTGCAAACTTGAGAGTCTTCCAGAGCTCCAAGTGCATCTTGACAAATGTAGAGTTAATATAATTATTGCCTACTTACAGCTCTGTGAGCACTGCATCCTCTGGCAGTATAACAACTATTAATCTGTGTTATGTATTGCATGGTACTTTGGTAGATTGCAGCCCAATTAAGGTAGGGAAAAAATCACAGGGAGCTCAGATTTCAATTACTTTGTCTCACTGTCTGCTTAAGAGCCTTTAAAAAAAAAAGAATATATTGGAGTTCCCTTTGTGGCACAGCAAAAATGAATCCTACTAGTATCCATGAGAATGCAGGTTAAATTCCTGGCCTTACTCGGTGGGTCAGGGATCCGGCATTGCTTTGAGCTGTGGTGTAGGTCACAGATGAGGCTTGGATCCTACATTGCTGTGGCTGTGGTGTAGGCTGGCAGCTGTAGCTTGGATTCAAGCCTTAGCTAGGGAACGTCCATATGCTGCTGATGGGGCCCTAAAAAGAAAAAGAAAAAAAAAGAAAATGAAAAAGAATATAGGTTTCTGGTTTCTGGAGTTTGCTGTTGGCTCAGCAGGTTAAGGATCCAGATCAGGTCACTACTGTGATTGATGAAGTTTCAGTCCCTAGCCTGGAAATTTCCATATGTTGTGGCATGGCCTATAACACACACACACACATATACATAGATCTCCTTTCAATCTTTTAAAACTGACCTTTATTTTCCTGACCTCGGCCTTGCTCTCGTGCACAGGACCACAATGTTCTGCGCCTCTTGTCATTTGAAGATGCCTGAAGGTGAGGGTCGGTGAGAAGGAAGAGAAATCAGCCAGAGGTACATGAAACACAGATGTTCATCACCCTTCTCAGGACCACGTTCCTTTTTGGCAGCTCAGGTAGGATGACCAGAATGAAGCGTCCCAGAAAGGGAAGAGAGAGAAAGAGGTAGAAGATGTATTTAAAGAAATGATGGCTGAAACCTGGGGAAGGAAGCACATCCAGGTCCAGATCTGCAAAACTGTTTTCCACAGCAGCTGCACCACTTTATATTCCAACCAACAGTGTACAAGAGTTCCAATTTGTTCATATTCTTGTCAACTTTTTCCATTTTTAAAATTTCTAAAAATATATTTTTAAAAAATATGACTATATTTTTTAATTGAATAGGTATCTCATTGTGGCTTGATTTGTCTTTTTCTTATTGCCAGTGATGTTGAACATCTTTGCAGGTACTTATTGGCCATTTATACACCTTCCTTGGAGAAGTATTTTTTCAGATCCTTTGCCCAATTGAGTTGAGTTAGGTGCCATTTTATTATTTAGTTGTAAAAGTTCATTATGTGTTTGGATACAAGTCCCTTATTAAGTATATGACCCACTAATGACTTCATTAAAGTTATTGTCCTTTTCAGGTCCAGAAAAATAAAAAATAAAAAAATAAAACTTACCTTTAGATAACTCCCTCTCTAGTTCCCCTTTGTGTGGGCCATTCCACATTTCTGCTCCTTCCTCTATCACTGCCCTCCTTAGACCAGCAGCTATCTTCAATGGTTTCAACCAAGAAAAAAATAAGACTGTTAAGTATGAACATTTTTTTTTTTTCCTTTTTAGGGCCACCCCCACAACATATGGAGGTTCCCAGGCTAGTGGTCGAATCAGAGCTACAGCTGCTGGCCTACACCACAGCCATAGCAATGCAGGATCTGAGCGGCGTCTGTGACCTACACCACAGCTCACGGCAACCCTGGATGCTTAACCCAGGGATGGAAACCGCAACCTTGGTTTCCATTGTCTGCTGCGCCACAATGAGAACTCCATAGGAACATTTTTTTAACATTTTTTTTTAATAGAGACATTCTTTGCTGTTGTTTGTTCTTCTTTTTTTGTCCATGACTATGGCATATGGAAACTCCCAGGCCAGGGATTGAATGCACACCACAACTATAACCAGAGCCACTGCAGTGACAGCCCCAGATCCTAAACCTGCTGAGCCACCAGGAAACTCCAAGGGAGCTGGGTCTTTCTTCTTCCCTGTTGTACCCAAGACACTAGCATCCATGCCTAGCACCCAATAGGAACTCAATAAATACTTCTTAAATACATAAATAAATAAATGAGTTAAACTACTTATCACATTGCTGTACAATTTGCTTGCTAAGTCTCTCTTGGTCAGACTGTTTTATTTATAGTTCATGATTGCACCTGGTACAATTAATAAATGCAAGTTGAATGAGTGATCTGCAATCAGCAAATCAGAACAGCCCCAATCTTTTTACTGAGCTGCTGTGGGCATCTTTTATTCATTCACTTTATAGCCCTTGGTTTATCTGCCTAGGAGCTTCAACTCCAGGTAACATAAACATGTTATCATCAACATATTGCTCCCATAGGAAATATAACTAGAACCTAAATCACTCCAAATTCGATTTCCTCTCTCCTATGTTTCAAACATTGCACGAGTGATGTTAAACTAAAAGCCAGTTTCTGTCCAAAAAGGAGTGTGTGGATAATATTCTATAAAAACGAGTGTTAAAGGAGAAGCAAGAAAAGGGGAACTAAGATCTATTACACGTACTGTGATCCTGATTCTACCAAAATACTCACTCTGTGAGGCAGCATGGTTATGCTCGTTCTCCCTGCTGAGAGAAACATGATGAAGATAGCTTGGCCACTACATCCTACACTTTTCCCACTGACTCATCCTACCTGGGCACAAAAGATGCCTTATTCATTTATTTCTAATTTCTCTTTTGTGTTAGTATTTCTTACACTTAAAAGTATTCATTATTTAAACTAACATTTATTCAAAGCCCACCTTAAGCCAGGACTAAACTTGAGTACTCTAGATATAGTAAACATCCAAAAATTATATGAGCTTATTGTCATATTATAGATGTTGAAGCTTACTGACTTGGAATATAGTTCATAAGCAGTAGGCAATAGAACAGGAATTCAAACCCTGGTTTGTGTGACTATAAAAACTCTGGTCTTGGGAGTTCCCTGGTGTCTTAGTATGGTAAGAATCGAATGTTGTAATTGCTGTGGCTCTGGTCACTGCCCTGGCATGGGTTCCATCCCTGTCCCAAGACCTTTTGTGTGCCTTGAATACAGCCAAAAAACCAAACCCCAAAAAAACAAAAAACTCTGGTCTTTCCATTTTACTATGAAAAATATTATATTTCTGTTGGGCTAAATAAAGATGGCACTTCAGATAATCCAACCAAATATCTCTGGATCTCGCCCCTACCTTGGGAGGGAAGGAAAGGTTCTTGCAGGGGGGAAACATTCCGGTCCATCAGCTGACACCTTTGACTTCTTCAGTGTACAAACCAGGTCAGAGTAATATGCCTCAGCCCTTAAGGGCAGTGGAAGGATGAATGGAATGGAGAAATTTTGTGTAAGGCAGTTTACATAGATTAAGTAGGAAAGTGAGATAAGTTGCCAGGCTCTAGACAAACGATGATGCTCATTACTTAATCACAAGCAAATATCACTGTTGGACAATCAGTGAAAAACACAATGGATAATCTTCAAAATGATGTCAACCAACAACTTTATTTGCAAAACATAAAATACTGACTGTCTGTGCAGAATGTACCTCTAGTAAACTCTTAATTCTTTTGTTTTGTTTAGTTGCTTTTTAGGGCCACGCCCACAGCATATGGAAGGTTCCAGGCTAGGGGTTGAATTGAAGCTGCAGCTGCTGGCCTACACCACAGCCACAGCAACGTGGGATCCGAGCTGCATCTGTGATCTACACCACAGCTCAAGGCATGGCCTGATCTTTAATCCACTGAGCAAGGCCAGGTATCGAACCTGCATTCTCATTGATACCAGTTGGGTTTGTTATCACTGAGCAATGACAGGAACTCCCTAAACTCTTAATTTTTTGGCAAGTTTCATAGGAAGAAAGAAGGAGCATGTCTATATGCTAAACTGCTTTTTTTCCAAAATCAGTTTAAAAGCATTTTGGAATTGATGGAAATTTTCAAAATTTTCCATGACTTTCATTTTCAAAGAGGCGATCTGCAGGTTCACTTTTAATCCAAATTACTTTTCAGCAATGTTAAGAATGTGACATTAAAATTGTCATAAAAATGTTGACCCTTTATAGTTCAAAGATGATCTTTTTCCATGTCATCTTTCGGCCATTAGTATCAACTATAATCTAAATACCATATTGTTCCTTATGAGCAACTTTGTTTCATGTACATTCTGGAACTTCTTTAACAGTTTTTCTCAGATTCTAGGAAATAGTAACAGGAACTGAGTTAAACTGAAATGCTACTTCTTAGCTGTCCTTCAAAAATATTTCAGTGTGTCTGAATGTTGTGCTCATGAAATTGGCAGTCATAAAATCTCAGCGTATTTATAGCATTGCAATACTATGAAAATTGTTCAAGTGATCATCACTCAATGCCAAGAGCTAGGCTGTTCAGCTGGCTTTCCCATAATTTGTAAGAAAGGAATTTACTTTTCCTGATATAACTTTTTAAAATTCATGGATTATTTTTAGGATATTCTCTTTGGTTCTGGAAAATATTAATTAACAAATAGCTAAGAACAACAGTGGACTTTTAGAGAACATATTTTCCAAACCTGAATGGATTATCTGATAAGAAGGATTATAATGAAAGGAAAAATAAGGCAGAACCTTTGAAATTGGGACTGTCCCAGGAAAGCTTAGCCACATGATGACCATGACAATTATACAGTAATTTTCACTTTTCATTATTTTTTCAACAAGTGGTCTGCAATTCCTAGCTGGCAATGCAGCTAGGATTTTACACTGACTTTTCACTGATGATAGTAAATCATCAGAATCTGTTCTATGTGCTGGAAAAGAATTAAGTCATGCAGAAACTGCCTTATGGTATCTTTTGAGTGCTCATACATCGCTACACTCTATTGCCCTGAAAAACTTCTTGGAGAAGAGGAAGTGACAGATTCATATTTGCTTCTTCAGAGAGTCATAATATGCACGCTTCACTTTCAAGTTCATTTATTTCCATTTGCTCAATGATTCTGCTTCATTCATAAGAATCTGAGAGTTAGGAAATCAGGAAAGATGAAGCTATAAGCTGTTTGCTGCCACTTACTGGATAACCAATCTTGCCAAAACAAATGGAGAATTTTTAACTACTTCCTGGTTGTTGTATACGTGAACCTTCAAATTTCTATTAAGGTCAGAAAAATGCTAGGGACAAAATCAATAAGAAAATTACTTCCTGGAGTTCCCGTTGTGGCAGAGGAGAAATGAATCCGACTAGTATCCCTGAGGATGGGGGTTTGATACCTGGCCTTGCTCAGTGGGTCAGGGATCCAGCGTGTCCATAAGCTGTGGTGCAGGTCACAGACAAGGCTTAGATCCTGAGTTGCTATGGATGTGGCTTAGGCTGGCAGCTACATCTCTGATTGGACTTCTACCCTGGGAACCTCCATATGCTGTGGGTAAGGCCCTAAAAAGCAAAAAAAAAAAAAGAAAAGAAAAGAAAATTACTTCCTAAATCTGTTTCATGTCTTCTTAATAAAACACACACTTCCTCCTGCCCTTCGTTTTATTTTATTTTCTGTTCAGGAGAAGGAGAGTATAGTTTATTTCTTTCATTTTAATTTTAATTTAATTTAATTTTTTTTGAGGATGGGCATGCCCTCAACACGTAGAAGTTCCAAGGCTGGGGATGGAACCTGCAGCACAGCAGCAACCCATGATGCTGCAGTGACAACACAAGATCCTTAACCTACTGCACCACAGGAAATTCCTATAGTTTATTTCTAAAACAGAATTTCTGAGGGAAAAAGAGAGGCACAGTTAGAATATCACATAGAGTGAGTAGGACCTTAGAAGAACATTAGTATCTAATGATAACTCGGAGTATTCCAACATCATGAAGCTACAAAATGGAGCACTTTTCTCAGAAAGAGTGGCATCTGTTGTCTCCACAAATGCATGTGCAGTTTATTTGCTTAGTACAAAATATTCTGATTGGGTAGGCGATAGGAACCACTATTTCATGTCGTCGTCCCCACCACACATCCATTAGAAAGAAGCCTTTGAACACTGTGACAGTCAACAGGTGTCTAATCTTTCTAATACTACATGTTTTTGCCCTTGATTGTGACTCAGCTGTTACTGAAGTTTGCATACTTAAAGCTGGGGACAGCTCATCCAAAATATGCTCTGTGCTCATGGAATGACTTTGGCTTGTGAAATAATTTCTGTGGGTTTGGCTCATGAATTAGCCTTTTGTGGACACCTGTGTATATGTAGTCAGAGAGCCCATAGTTCTAATCCCAAATAAAGTTTTATCAAAAATATTATCAAAAAAGATTTATTATATTTCCTTGGGAACTATATTCAATATCTTCTATAAACTATAATAGAAAATAATGTGAAAATGTATTAATATAGAACCAAATCACTCTGCTGTGCATATGAAACTAACACCATATTGTAAATCAACCATACTTCAATTTTTTTCTTTCTTTTTTTTTTAAGGGCCACACCCGTGGCATCTGGAAGTTCCTAGGCTAGGGGTCAAATGGGAGCTGTAGCTGCCAGCCTACACCCCAGCCACAGTGATGGGGGATCCCAGCTGAGTCTGCGACCTACACCACAGCTCACGGCAACAGTAGATCCTTAACCCACTGAGCAAGGCCAGGGTTTGAACCTGCGTTCTAATGGGTACAGGTCAGATTCCTTTCTGCTGCGCCACAATGGAAACCCTCCAATTTTTTTCAAGACTCTTTTTAGACATTGGAGATGCTCGTGGGACATTCAAGTGGGATTATCAAGGAGGCACCTGCTTTGGGGTTTGGAGTTGAAGGATAGATCATAAATTCAGAGTGGGAATTTGTGCATACATGGACAGCACAGGTGAACATCACCAGGAAGCTTCTCCTGACTTCCAGTCTGGTTTCAGGCCCTTTCAACACTGCACCCTGGACAGCCTCCTTCACAATAAAGATAATTCTTCACTGTGCTGAGGGACCATCTCATGATTAACATGCTTCTTCCACCCACCAGCTCCAGGAGGCCAGTGGCCAGCCTTTCTGCACTGCTGTTGCCCCACTCTGGTTTGATGAATGTCATCCACCCCAAAAGAGAGAAAACAGACTCCCAGTTGCAAATTTCACCAGCTTCAAGGTTGTGGTAGGTGAACTTGTCCTGGGGCCCACAAGCCCTAGGAGTACATTGACCTGGTGCTCTCTAGCATATGTCTGAAGGAGGTCCTTTTGTAACCAAGCAGGAAATTTGGGGGCCTTCTCTGGGCAGCCCCTTCCCCCATATCCTTTTCTTTAGCTCCTCTCTGAAGTATAATATGTATCTTGCTGGAGGTTTACAGGAACATTCTGACCTGCCTGACCTCTGTGAACAGCTGCAAGAACAAAGGATTTCTGCACCAAGAAGTTTGCAACAACCTACCACGCCCTGCCCCTCCCTCACCTTGCCCTTAAAAGTGCTTTGCAATTTTGCTTCAGAGAGTTCTGGGTATTTTGGGGGAATTGAGCCACCCTTCTCCTTTCCTGGACCTTTCTCTTCTCCAAACTCTGATGTTTTGGTTTGTTTGGCCTCACTGTACATTGGGTATGTGGACTTGGGCTAACACTTTACCTGCTGCCCCTGTGTAGTCCAGTCCATGAGCCACCTGACTCCTCATTTTTTTTTTTTTTTTGGCTGCACCTGCAGCATACAAAAATTCCTGGGCCAGGAATCAAAACTGCACCACAGTTGCGAGCTGAGCCATGCCTGTAGCAATGCTGGATCCTTAACCTGCTTTGCCACATGGGAACTCCTCACTCTTTTCCAGTTTTACTATGTGGTTATCCTCTCTTTGAGTCCAAACTTGGAATTACCAAAAACTTTATGACTAATGGAATTATTCTTACTTCTAAGTGAATTTACATGAGAAAGCACTCAAGATTGATTAATTTCATTATCGCTTTGAAATAATCGTGTTACTTTCTTGTCCTAGTCTGGACAAGAAGAAGACACTACCAAAAAAGAGAATGCTGGGAGTTCCCTTTGTGGCACAACAGAAATGAATCCGACTAGTATCCATGAGGATGTGGGTTCGATCCCTGGCCTTGCTCAGTGGGACGGGGATCTGGCATTGCTATGGCTGTGGGGTAGGCTGGCGGCTGTAGCTCTGATTTGATCCCTAGCCTAAGAACTTCCATATGCTGTGGGTGTGGCCCTAAAAAGCAAAAAAAAAAAAAAAAAAAGTGAATGCTTGCCAACCTAATAGTGAATAAGCCTGGATTTTAATTGCTACTTTACTTTTGTTAATTTACAATGTGTACTAAAATGGTTAATTGCCACTCTTATCAATATCTTTTCTTTCAAGAAGGTTTACTGAGAAGTGGAAATATTACTGCTAGTCATGAGGTTTTTGTTTGCTCTGGGATTAGTAAGGCAAAGAGAACCAAAGGCCAGTTATAGAATCTGTGCGATTTATATGTTATCCTAATATGTTATTAGATGAAGGCTTTGCTAGATCTTTTAAAAAGAAGCCGGTAGAAGTCTCTTGTTTGTCCTTTTAAGAAACTATTTTTCAATGCCATAAAATCTATTATATTGTTTATCAAGACAACAATGGAGATAGAAGATTTTCATTTAGATGTTGCGAATCTAAGACAATGTAAACTTCTTAATTTCTTTTGAAATTATGTTTTTTTCATTCTTCATTTTCTCTGCCTTCATTACATTTTCTTATACGAAATTGCTATCAATGCTTCCTACAATTTAAGACCTGACCTGAGCTTTTCTCTTCAAAAAAGTGCCGGATTACAAGATTTCATGTAGATATATTTGCAATGTTTAAAAAATGGTGCTCTGCACAAATATAAAAAACAAACTTATGGTTACCACAGAGGAAAGGACAGGGAAAAGGGTAAGTTAGGAGTTTGGTATCAACAAATACAAACTACTATATATAAAATGGATAAATAACAAGGTCCTACCACATAGCACAGGGAACTGTAGCAATATCTTATAATATTCTATAATGGAAAATAATTTGAAAAAGAGTGTATGTGTGTGTGTGTGTGTGTGTGTGTGTATCACTTACCTGTGCCCCTGAAACTAAAACAACATAGTAAATCAACTATACTTCAATTTTTTTAAAAAATTCAAAAAAGGAAAAAAAAGATGCTCTGTGAGGACAGCAAAAAAGAGTAATTCCAGACCCTGTAGGCTTTTGCATTGAGCATCCATGATGCTCTTCCCACTGAGGTGAGTGCTTACTTCCTGAAGACATGGGCACCCAGTACCCCAGAAGCCAGCCTGCTCCATTTTTGGACATCTATTATTGTTCTATATGGAAAGTTCTTTTTTTTTGGCTTTTTTTAGGGATGCACCTGCAGCATATGGAAGTTCCCAGGCTAGGGGTCAAATTGGAGGTACAGCTGCAGACCTATGCCACAGCCACAGCAACACCAGATCTCACAGCCACAGCCACAGCAGGGCCAGATCCGAGCCACGTCTGTGACCTACACCACAACTCATGGCAATGCTGGATCCTTAACCCACTGAGCTAGACCAGGGATAGAACCCGCATCCTCATGGATAGGATACTGTCAGTGCAGTTTAAATTCATATTAACTTTCTCAGCACCTTCATCATGTGCAACTGACTCACACTGAGATCATCAGAACTCCTAAATCGTTTTTTACATATGCTTCTGGTTGACCAAATCTTTCTCATCTGCACTAGTGGGGGTTTTGTTTGTTTGTTTTACTGTTGTTATTCCTTTTTTAATTGAAATATTGTTGATTTACAATGTTGTATTAATTCCTGCTGTATAGCAAAGTGATTCATTTATACATATACATACATTCTTTTTTAATATTCTTTTCCATTACAGTTTATCTCAGGATATTGAATATAGTTCCCTGTGCTATATAACGGGGCTTTGTGGTTTATCTGTTCTATATGTAATAGTTTTCATCTGCTAATCCCAAACTCCCAATCCATCCCTCCACCACCACCCCTTCTTGGCAAACACAAGTCTATTCTTTCTGTCTATGAGTCTGCTTCTGTTTCACAGAACAGGTTCATTTGTGTCATATATTAGATCGCACATAGAGGTGATATCAGATGGTATTTGTCTTTCTCTTTCTGACTTCACTTTGTATGATTCTCTAGTTCCATCCATATTGCAAATATCATTATTTTGGATTTTTTATGGCTGAATAGTAGTTCTTTGAATATATGTGTACCACATCTTCTTCTTCCATTCATCTGTTGATGGACATTTAGGTTGTTTCCATATCTTGGCTATTGTGAATAGTGCTGCAGTGAACAAAGGGGTGCACATATCTTTTTGAATTACAGTTCTGTCTGGACATATGCCCAGGAGTGTGATTTCTGGATCATGTGATAGTTCTATTTTTAGTTTTTTAAGGAACCTGCATACCACTTTCCACAGTGGCTTCACCAATTTACATTGCCACCAATAGTGTAGGAGTGTTACCTTTTCTCCATACCCTCTTCAGCATTTGTTATTTATGGACTTTTAAAATTTTATTTATTTATCTCTGGCCACACCCATGGCATGTGGAAGTTCCCAGGCTAGGAATAGAACCCTCACCGTAGCAGCAACCTAAACTTCTCCAGTGACAACACCATATCCTTAATCCACTATGCCACAAGAGAATGACAATTTATAGACTTTTTAATGCTGGCCATTCTGCCTGGTGTGAGATGGTACCTCACTTTAATTTTGCTTTGCCTTTCTCTGATAATGAATGATGTTGAGCATCTTTTCATGTGTCTATTGGCCATCTGTCTGTTTTCTTTGTAGAAATTTAGGTCTTCTGCCCATTTTTTGAGTGGGTTGTTTTTTGTTGTTGTTGTTGGGTTGTATGAGTTGTTTGCATGTTTTGGAAATTTACTGTTGTTATTTTTAATGTGTCTTTTATTATTTATCCTTACTCAATTCCATCATTTTTAATGCTATGTATCATCCCACCCTACAGAGATCTTTTTGGATTTTGTGTTCACGATACTTCCCAACTGTATGGAAAGTCCGGTTGCTCTTTGCGCTCCTGCCTCTGAGACTTTGCAAGAGGCAGTACATTCTTTGCCAAAAAGAACAGCCTCATTCTTCACACCTCCATGCCCAGGAGCAGCTGCAAGTTCCTAGTGCGCTTCAGGCTTTCCATGGTGCTGGAAGCTTCCGGGAATCCTCGAGTCGGTACATTTTCTTGTGAATGCCAAAGGCAGCTGCCATGTGTTCTGTGGTGGGGCACTTTTCACATAGAGTTTGCCCAGTAAAACTCTGATTTATGTCTCTTACTCCAGGCTCACAATCATCCTGTCTGCCCTCCACAGTGCTGCTAAAGTAATCAGTCAGAAATATAAATCTGGGAAGTTCCCGTCGTGGCGCAGCGGTTAATGAATCTGACTAGCATCCACAAGGATGCAGGTTCAATCCCTCAATCCCTGGCGTCACTCAGTGGGTTAAGGGTCTGGCATTGCTGAGAGCTGCGGTGTAGGTTGTAGATGCAGCTTGGATCTGGCATTACTGTGGCTGTGGCATAGGCCAGTGGCTACAGCTTGGAGTCAACCCCTAGCCAGAGAACGTCCATATGCTGTGAGTGTGGCCCTAAAAAAAAAAAAAAAAAATACACACATACACACACACATAAAATCTGGGAGTTCCCATTGTAGCTCCATGGGTTAAGAACCTGACATAGTGTCCATGAGGATGTGAGTTTGATCCCTGGCCTCGATCAGTGGGTTAAGGATCCAGCGTTGCCACAGGCTGCAGCGTAGGTCGCAGATATGGCTGGATCTGGTGTTGCCATGGCTATGACTGCGGCATATATCGGCTGCAGCTCAGATTCAACCCCTAGCCTGGGAACTTTCATATGTTGCAAATGCAACCATTAAAAAATATATATATATATATATATATATATAGTCATAGGCTCTCTGACCCTTCGAAGCTTCCTCTGATGTTTGGCACACCAGGACCACACAATCCAGAGCCCGCCCATCTGCTGCCTCCTGCCCTGCCATTCCCCTGGCTGCCTCGTGGTCCCCTTTCCTCCATGTCTCTGCCTGGCTAACTCCACCATATCTTTCAAGACTCAGCCCACGTGCTGCCTCATGTAAAGAATCTTCTGCAGGACCCCATCCCCTCCCTTCCATCCTTGTGCTGACCGAGGTACTCCAAGAGCATCCTGAGTCCTTATCACAGAGTTTTACGATGGTACATTAGTCGTCATCTGCCCTGGATGTTTTCAACTGCAAGAATGATATTTTTGGTGCCAGTGTGGTAGGAATTCTTGCCAGCAATCCGCATAAACTCAATTTTGCTGCCTAGATTTTTTTTCTATAGCACAATTTTATTGAAATCTCCTTTCCTCTTTTAATTCTTGAGAGCAAATGAATAAACCAAAGACAGTAAGAGTTCATCTAAAATGACTTCTGCTCAAGGAAGTTATGATCCCAAATAAAACTTTAATCTTCTTGAAATTCCTCAGAAAATAATGGACCCTGAGGGAAAGTCTTCTTAAAATTGGCCTCATTAATTAGTTTCCTTGGCAAATATTTACTGAGAGCACACTCTTTGCTGAGCCCTGAAATAAGCCCTGGGTGCCAGGGTGAGGGGTGAAACCAAATCTTTGTCCTCCTGGGATTCAGAGTCTGGTGAGAGACCAGATGTTTAACCAACAAAAACAATGACAAAATGCTAAAACATGAAGTGCCAGTTGATTGATAAAGTTGGGTGTTGCTATAGAAACTTCCAGTGGAACCTGTGGAGATGAATGTGGTCTGAGCTGGCCTCATAGACATGGTAACGTACAAACTGAGTCCTAAGGTAAAAGAAGGAACTAGCCACACAAAGAGCACTGCTGGCAGAGCAAAGGGCATGTGTGAGGTCCCAAGGTAGAAGAAACTTGGAGAAACAGGAAAGAAGCCTGTGTGGCTGCCACCTAGAAAGTGTGGGTGAAGCTATGGGAGAGGAGGGTGGCACAGCGCACAGACGGTGACCACCTTGGATATGAAGTTAAGTATTTTTTTAAAAAATAAAGTATAGTTGGAGTTCCTGTTGTGGAAGAGCGGAAATGAATCTGACTAGGAACCATGGGGTTGTAGGTTCTATCCCTGGCCTCACTCAGTGGATTAAGGATCCGGCATTGCTAGGAGCTGTGGGCTATGGTGTAGGTCACAGACACAGCTCAGATCCTGTGTTGCTGTGGCTGTGGCGTAGGCCGGTGGCTGTAGCTCCGATTGGACCCCTAGACCGGGAACCTCCATGTGCCATGGGTGTGGCCCTAAAAAGCAATAAATAAATAAATAAATAAAAATAAACTAAAGTATAGTTGATTTACAATGTTGTGCCAATTTCTACTGTATAGCAAAGTGACTCAGTCATATATATATATATATACACACATTCATTTTCTTAAATATTATTTTCCATCATGGTCTGTCCTAGGAGACTGGATATAGTTCCCTGTGCTCTATAGGAGGAACTCATTGCTTATCCAGTCTAAATGTAATAGTTTTCCTCTATTAACCCCAAATTCCCAGTCCCTCCCACTCCCTTCCCTCTCCTCCTTGGCAACCACAATTCTGTTCTCTACACCTGTGAGTCTGTTTCTGTTTTGTAGATAGGTTATGAAGTTAAGATTTCATTTAAAATAAAATGAGAAGCCAGCTAAAAGTTCTCCTTAGTGACTCAGAGGATCCAATGTATATTTTTTTAAATGTTGGAAAATTGGAGAAAATCTTTGGGGTCTAGGGCTAGGTGAAGTGTTCTTAGATGTGACATCAAAAGCATAATCCATGATAGGAAAATTTGATAAATTGGATTCTATCAAAATTAAAAACTTTCAGTCTGCAAACTCCCAGGAAAGGGGATGAACAAGCTACAGACTGGGAGGAGATGTTTGAAAATCACCTTTCAAACAAAGGATTGATATCTTGAATGTATAAAGAACTCTCAAAACTCAACAGTAAAAAACGTACATGATCCAATCAGAAAATGAGCAAAAGACATGAACAGACAGTTGCAGAAGAGGATAAAAAGATGGCAGATAAGCATTTGGAAAAATGTTCACAATCATTTACCATCAGGGAAATGCAAATTAAAACCACAATGACGTGTTGTTAGAAATCTATCAGAAAGGCTAAAATAAAAAATAATGACAACACCAAATGCTGGCATGAATGTGGAAAAACTGAATCACTCAGACATTGCTGATGGGCCTGTAAGATGGTATAGCCACTCTGGAAAACAGTTTGGCAGTTTCTTAAAAACTAAATCTGCAACTGTCATATGACTCAGCAGTTTTACCCTTGGTCATTTATCCCAGAAAAAGGAAACTTAATGCTTACATAGCAACTTATATACGAATGTTCATAGCAGCTTTATCTGTAATTGCCCCACACTGGAAAGAGCCCAGATGTCTTTCAATGGGTGAATGGTTAAACAAACCAGAGTACGTACATACCATGGATACTACTCAAGAGTGAGGAGGAATAAACTCTTGAGACACACAAAAACTTGCAAATCTCCAGGGAATTATGCTGAGAAAAAAAAAAAAAAAAACAGCTAAAAGTTTACATACTGTGTGATTCCATGTATGCAATATTCTTGAAATGAAAAACATTTATGAATAAAGAACAGATTAGTGATTGCCCAGAGTTAAGGAAGGAGAATAGAGGGAGGACGGGAGGTAGGTATGATTATAGAAGAGCAACCAGAGAGAGCCTTGTGATGAACTCTTTGGGTCTTGACCATGGTGGTGGATACACATGAGATAAAATTGTATATAGAATGAAATACACACACACACACAAATGAGTACAAGTAAAACTGGGGAAATCTGAATAAAGCCGGTGGGTATATCCACATAATGTCCTGGTTGTGATATTGTAGCATAATTTTGTAAGATGTTATCATCAGGTGAAACATCCCTTACAAACTACATATAAGTCTACAATTATCTCAATAAAAATTTTAATTTAAAAAATATCAGGGAGGAGTTCCCGTTATGGCTCTGTGGGTTAAGAACCAGACATCGTATCCATGAGGATTCAGGTTCGATCCCTGGTCTCGTTCAGTGGGTTAAGGATCTGGCATTGGTGCAAGCTGTGGCATAGGTCGCAGATGGGGCTCAGATCCTGTGTTGCTGTGGCTGTGGTGTAGACCGGCAGCTGCAGCTCTGAATGAACCCCTAGCCTGGGAACTTCCATATGCCACAGGTGTGGCCCTAAAGGAAAAAAAAAAAAATCTCAGGGAGTTCCCTTGTGGCCTAGCAGTTAAAGAATCCAGTGTGGTAGCTGCTGTGACATCCCTGGTCTGGGAACTTCCACATGCCTCGGAGCTGCCCAAAAATATAAATAAGTAAGTAAGTAAATAAATAAATAATCTCTGAAGAGAATGGATTGAAACTGGAGTTGAAGGCTGGGCAGTCAGAGCAGAAGCAGGGAGCCCGGTTCAGAGCGGACTAGAGGAGTTCCCATCATGGCTCATTGGAAAGGAATCTGACTAGTATGCATGAGGACACAAGTTCAATCCCTGGCCTCGCTCGGTGGGTTAAGGATCTGGTGTTGCTGTGAGTTGTGGTATACATCAGGGTGGTACAGATGAGGTGTGTGTAGGTGTGATGCAGATGAGGCTCAGATCTCACGTCGTATGGCTGTGGTGTAGGCCAGGGACTACTGCTCTGATTTGATTCCTAGCCTAGAAATCTCCATGTGCCACGCGTGTGGCCCTAAAAAGACCAAAAGAAAAAAGGGGGGTGACTAGAAATGAGGACCTAGAGGATGTAGGCTGGAGGGGCCCTGGCAGTGGAGGGAAAGAGAATGCTGGGTTCATTATGGACTCTAAAGTCTCCTGACCTTTGAATGGAATTTTCCCAGAGAGCCTCCCAAATCACCCAGTTTGCAAGAACCATATCATAATAATGATCTCCTTATCAATTATGCATCCTAAGAAGTTCATCGATATCCCTTATTCTCTTGGGCCACAATGATACAAAAACAGAACAAAGCAGAATTCTGAGCAGAGACTGGGCTCTGGGAACCCCTGTGGGGTCTCACCTTCCTTCACCCCCATGTTCTCCTCAGTGGATGCTGGTACCAGACCTCACGGCTGGCCCCAGCCTCACCAACCCAACCAGCTCCAAACCCAGCTGTGCTCAGACCTGCCCCCGCTCCGTCTTTACCTTGGATGACAGGAGTTAAGCTCCCCCAGTATTGCATCATCTCACACACACTCCACACCTTCTTCTCATTCCTGGTGCCTTCTTCCCATCCCATGCCTGTGCCTGAGATTAAATCCCATTCCTTTGAAATACACTTTCTACACAAGACTTCTGAGGCACTTTATGAGAAATATTATATTTCTGGGAGTTCCCTGGTGGCAAGTGAGTTAAGGATCTGGCGTTGTTACTGCTGTGTCTCAGGTTCAATCCCTGGTTTTGGAATTTCTGCATGCTGTGGGCACAGCCAAAAAGAAAAAGAAAAAAAAAACTATTAAATTTCTGAATACCAGCAGCCTCTTCATCTTTTTCCCCTATGGTGAGATAATATGACTTTTCCCTAGAAAGGGCTTCAGACCCATGAATAATAATTTAAGATCTAAGAGTTCCCATTGTGGCTCAACAGTAATGAACCTGACTAGTATCTATGAGGATGTAACTTCCATCCCTGGCCTGGCTTAATGGGTTAAGGATCTGGCATTGCTGTGAGCTGTGGTGTAGACCGGCAGCTGCAGATCTGATTCAGCCCTTAGCCTGGGAACTTCTATATGCTTCAGGTACAGCCCTAAAGACAAATAATAATAATAACAATAACATTTTAAGATCTAAACAAGGTCCTGTCCTAAAAGGATATAAGTCAAGGGAAGTGAAGTACAATTCTAAACCAAATGTAAAAAAAAAAAAAAAAATGGACTAATGATAAATAAGGAAGATATAATGTTTATCTACATTTATTACAATTAAAAAACACTAAAAGTGAGGAGTACTGAGTGGTATAGCTGTGAAATATTACAGATTATGACCGTTTTCTCATCTTTGGCTCACAGTGACTTGAATTTTTCTGGGTTGCGTTTTTTGGGGCCACACCTATGGCATATGGAGGTTCCCTGGCTAGGGGTCCAATTGGAGCTTTAGCTGCTGGCCTACACTACAGCCACAGCAATGCCAGATCCGAGCTGCATGTGCGACCTACACCACAGCTCATGGCAACACTGCATCCTTAACCCACTGATTGAGGCCAGGGATCAAGCCTGCGTCCTCACAGATGCTAGTCCGATTCATTTCTGCTGAGTCATGATGGGAACGCCAAAAGTGACTTGAATTTTTAGGGATCTCTAGACATCCGGCCCTTGGTAATTTCTGCTGTGACTTTCAAATCAGGCTAGAAGGAAAGAGGGAGGTGATGAGGTCCAGAATGTTCCTAGAGAAACTGAAAAGACAGTTCAACTCCTGCAGGGTCTCAATGGTCCCTTCTCCATTGCATCTCCAAGGAATCTGGCATAGAAGACAAAGACTGGGCACAGCTCCAGGATGTCTCAGTCCTTAGGAGATCACTAGCAAAGTTTGACTGGTGTCAAACATTCCATATCCATAGGCTGACAGCTGACTTACAGTTTTGGGAGATTTGAAACTGAAAAGAAAGTTCAGAATGAGTCAAGTATTCAGATTCTTCAGAGTGAGATGGAAGATTGAGTTTGAAGTGGAGTGGGAAGTGATGGAGCTCTCAGGAGTGAGAATCCTAACAGAGAGTGATTAGAGATAAAAAAATTAAAAATAAAACACAAGGAGTTCCCTTCATGGCTCAGCAGTTAATGAACCTGACTAAGACCCACGAGGATGCGGGTTCAATCCCTGGCTTTGCTCAGTGGGTTAAGGATCCAGCATTGCTGTGAGCTGTGGTATAGGTCGAAGACATGGCTCGGATCTGGCGTTGCTGTGGCTATGGACTTTGGCCAGCGGCTACAGCACCGATTAGACCCCTAGTCTGGGAACCTCCATATGCTGCAGGTATGGCCTTAAAAAGCAAAAAAATAAAAATAAATAAATAAAACACAAAATTGAATTAGATACCTGAAAACACAAGACCAAGGTAAAAAAAGGAAAAAAATGCATCTATTTGCTTCATGGTAATTCACTATTTTATTCTACCACTTTATTCTTGAAATATGTACTTTTAAAAAAGATTTGCATAGTTCCCATTGTGGCTCTGTGGATTAAGAACCTGTCATTGTCTCTGTGAGGATGCAGGTTCGATCCCTGGCCTTGATCAATGGGTTAAGGATTAAGCATTGGTGTAAACTGTGGTGTAAGTTGCAGATGAGGCTCAGACCCAGGGTTGCTATGGCTGTGGTGTAGGCCAGCAGCTGCAGTTCCAATTCGACCCCTAGCCTGGGAACTTTGATCTGCGCAGGTGGGGCCATAAAAAGAAAAGATTTGCTTTGTGTAGGTGAAGATGGGAACACAACTTTTTCACGGCTCAGGTATTTTACTCAAAGCTGCTATTTTTTTTTCCATTTCTTCCTTCCCTCCTCCTTTTCCTCCTCTTCTGTCTTTTAGTCCACACACATAAAAAGTCATTTAAATATCACTTAAATTTCTAAACACAGGATTTCCCGTCGTGGCGCAGCAGAAACAAATCTGACTAGGAACCATGAGGTTGCGGGTTTGATCCCTGACCTCGCTCAGTGGGTTAAGGATCTGGCACTGCTGTGGCTCTGTCATAGGCCGGCGACTACAGCTCTGATTAGACCTCTAGCCTGGGACCCCCCATATGCCGCAGGTGCAGCCCTAAAAAAAAAGGCAAAAAAAAAAAATTCTAACCACACTTGGTAAAATTTTAAGTAGTATATCCTTTATCCAAGCTGACACTCCCTTTCCTTGTGATGTCTTCCTAGGAGACAGTGTCTTCCCTTTGGTGGCCCACTTCTTCATTAGACAGTAAATATTTGCTGCCACATCTGACCCCTTCTTTTGTTCACAGTGGGACTGTGAGTCTGTGAGGGTCTTTCCCATCCTTGTATTTCTAAGATTAGTCCAGGACCCTTAACACAGTAGGCCTCAATAAAAGTCTGTTGAATAAAAGAGAAGCTAAAAAGTACCCAGTAGGATGGATATTAAATCATTAAAATCATTAGCTCTTCTGCTCACATGGTTTGCAAGGCCCACGACAAAGTTCCAGAAGAAGGAAGAGGCGTCATTGGTTTCAATCATCATTTTCTCATTTGTCTGCCAGCTTCTGGAAAATCCTGTAGAATGATTTTAGTTAGGGTGGCAGTGCTGAGACTCTATTGACTAGGAAATGATGACCTGCCAAAGATGCCCATCCCCTCGAGCTTCCTGAGCAGTTTGTACATTGTCCTAGAGAAGAAAAACAAGCTTTGGGGAGTTCCCTTGTGGTGCAGCAGGTTAAGGCCAGTTCAGTACCTACCACTCTTCCCAAGAGAATATTTGATTAACTCTTCCCCAAGCCTTCTATATTGGTTTTTCCTTTTTTTTTTTTTAAGATTCCATATTATTACCTTCTGCCATTTTGTTTTACCATATTCTTTCTTTGTTAGGCTATAATATAATTGATTATGTACAGCTTTCAAAATGCCACCTTGGTTGTTCCTGGATAAAAATCTAACTCTTCCTTAATCCCCTCAACTTTATAGTCACAGGTCATTGTTTAGGGTGGGTTAATTCTATCACCTACTCTGCAGATTTGCCTCACAGTTTTGTTCTCTGAAAGTCATCTTGTTTCCAGATGATGGGATCATCTCTCTATTGTCCCCAGTATTGACCTCTGTATAGTCAGAAGCAACATGTCCTTAAGTCTTGAAACACTAAGCACAATTTGAAATTAATAATAGGTACTTAATTTAAGAATTTAAACAAACCTTGGAGCTCCTGTCATGGTTTAGTTGTTAACAAACTCACTAGTATCCATGAGATTCCATCCCTGGCCTTGCTCAGTGGGTTAAAGATCCAGCGTTGCCATGAGCTGTGGTGTAGGTCATAGACGTGGCTTAGATCTGGCGTCGCTGTGGCTGTGGTTGTAGTGTAGGCTGGCAGCTGATTCTACCCCTAGCCTGAGAACTGCCAGATGCTGCAGGTGAGGCCATAAAAAAACAAAAAGACAAAAAAATTAAAAAAAATTTAAAAAGAATTTAAACAAATCTTATACACAGTAAAAACATAAAAAGCTTGTCCTTTTATTACCTTTGCTGGGAAGTCTTCGAGAAGGCCTCAAGTCTAGAATAAGCAATTAAGTTATATTATACAGGCAATAAAGGCCAAATATCCACAAATAAGCAAAAGAAATATTTTGCAGTTTCTTTTAAGTGCAAGTTCAAGTGGCAGAGATTGTTATTGCACAGAACCATTGCTTTAGATACAAGGCACATACAGAAGTGTACATAAGGCAGTAACAGTAGACTTACCTTCAAGGAGCATAAATCTAATTCAAGAAGAAAAATATACAAATGAATAATGATTTTGGAGTTATTTCAAAATCACAAATAATCATACATGATTATTGGTCCTAAGCCAAACAGGTGAATCCTGAAAGAAATTTATAACAAAAGCAACAATGATGGGGAGTTCTCTTGTGGAACAGCGGGTTAAGGATCCAGTGTTTTCACTACAGCAGCTTGGGTCGCTGCTGTGGCATGGATTTGATCTGGCCTGGGAATGGGCACAGCCAAAAAAAAAAAAAAAAGCAACAATGATGACAGGGGCTGCTGTACTTACAGCTTACAGATGAAGAAAGTGAAGTTCAGAGACATCTATCCAAGGTCACATGGCTAATAAAATCACCACTCGGTAGGGGTTGGACAAGGGTTTGGAAAAAAGCAATTTAGGGGGAATGAAGGGAACAAAGGCATCAGAGGATGACTAGGCTGCTTTAGCTGGAGGGCAGAATTCAAGTGGAAAGCACTTGGAGGCAGAGAAAAAGAAAGAGATGGGGGTCAGGTGGCAACAGAGAGTAGGAGGGGGCTGAGGGATTCTCGTAAATTTAGCCCTTTGGGGCTGAAGCGATAAGCATGCAAGAATCAGCCAGGGAGTGGTCCTCTTCTCACACAGGGTTTTACAGACCTGGAATCTAAAGACTTCTTGTGGTAAATGGAGCAGTCTTTGGAACCAGTAGGGTCATTAAAGAAGAGTCTATATTGATGAATATTTACTCATCATCTAGGAGGTACCTAGATAAACAGTAAACAAAGATAGTGAGGCAAGATAGCAACAGTCTGGCATAAGTACTACGAATGCCATAAACAGGCTGAAAATAGAGTAACTGCTCAGGGGATCAACTTCAGATAGGGAGGTGGTGAAACCTGCACATTTTAGCCATACCTATTCACTCGCATACATAGCAAACACTAAGGAATTTGAGTAATTTTTCTGAAATACATAGAGATACATATACATATATACATGTACTACTATATATACTTCGAATTACATGAAACAAAAGCGTATCATATGTTCACGAGAGATAAAACTAGTTCTAAGAAATATGCCCTGAAGAGTATCAAAAACAATATAAACTGAATTCAACCTATGATTTCATAGAGAAGTTTCCAACTAAAAGGAAATATTTGGAATACATTTGGAAAGAATTAGAAAATGGCAGTGTTATAAGGCAATGTTTTCAATTAAAAATACAAACATTGAGTCTGAAAACTGCTGGCTTCACTAGATTGAAGATTGTGCGGTCAGAAATGATCCCTGGGGTATCTGAAATTCCTACAAACTCCAGGAAACTCAAATGCCTCAACAGCATAGAACCTGAAGGAAGTTGTCTTCCTAAAGGCAGAACACCTCAGGTGTATGATACTTGGCGCCCATGCTCAGGGAGCACAGCAAGAAAGTTCAGAGTTATGAAAAAGTCACATTCTTTCTTTCATTAAAATAACATTAACCGCAGTTCCCATCATGGCACAGTGGAAACGAATCTGACTGGGAACTATGAGGTTTTGGGTTCGATCCCTGGCCTCTCTCAGTGGGTTAAGGATCTGGCATTGCTGTGAGCTGTGGTGTAGGTAGCAGATGTGTCTGGGATCTGGCATTGCTGTGTCTCTGGCATAGGCTGGCAGCTACAGCTCTGATTAGACTCCTAGCCTGGGAACCTCCATATGCCGTGGGTGCGGCCCTAAAAAGACAAAAGACAAAATAATAATAATAATGATAATAATAATATTGACCATAAAAACAATAGGAAAGAAAAAAAAACCCCAAGATGATTGAAAGCAGAGGTGACTAAAGCAACTTAAGCTTCAGGACCCACTCCCAACACCAACATTCTCATGGCCCTCTTCCAAGGCTCTACAAAGTGCCCTAGCAATGTATCTTCAAGGTCATTTTTTTTTTTTTTTTGTCTTTTTAGGGCTGCACCCAAGGCATATGGAGATTTCCAGGTTAGGGGTTGAATTGGGAGCTTCAGCTGCTAGCCTATGCCACAGCCACAGCCATGCGGGATCCAAGCTGTGTCTGTGACCTACATTACAGCTTACAGCAATACTGGATCCTTAACCCACTGAGAGAGGCCAGGGATCAAACCCACATTTTCATGGATGCTAGTCAGGTTTGTTACCCCTGAGCCACAGGGGAAGTCCTGAATTCTGTTTCTTAAAGAGGGGAACCTAGGAGTTCCCTGGTGGTTTGGAGGCCAAGGTGTCACTGTTGCAGCTCAGGTTGCTGCTGTGGCGTGCATTTTCCCTGGCCCAGGAACTCCCACATACCCTGGATGAGGCAAAAAAAACCAAATAAATAAAAAGCCCCTATATTGTATAAACTTCAGTCCAACCCCTAGATCCTCTTGATGGAATACCTCCCTTATATCACATTGCACACTTAACACTGGAGATAAAAAAGATGAACAACACACACTCCTCCCGGGGAGCAGTTTGGTGTAAAAGTGAGACAAGAAAAGCAATTACAATGAGATACCTTCTGGTTATTATGGAGATGCTCTTTTGTTGTTATTTGTCTGTTCACTACTTTTTTGTTTTTTTTTTTTTGTCCAGGCCTGCAGCAGGGGTAAGTTCCTGAGCCAGGGGTCATTCCTGTAATCAGAGCCACAGCAGTGACAACGCCAGATCCCTAAGCTGCTGAACCATGAGGGAACTCCTAAAATGTTTTGAATCATTGACTTTCCTTTGCTAAGTGATAAGTGTCCACAACTAAAGTCCAATGATACAGAAATGTAGAAACAGTTAATAATCTCTCTAAGAAATCTTTGCTACTGTCCAGGCCCAATGAAATGCCACTTGTGTCATGAAGGTATTCACCCCAGGCTCTTTTGGATGCTTATGACACTTTGTAGCATTCACATGACACTGAAAGTCACATTGGAACATGGGACTGGTCAGAAGTACTGGAAACATCAAAGATCCGCGGGTCATGGCAAGTATTCCCTAAGGTTCACATAGAAGAACATTAAGAGATAAGAATGGAGCAAGAGCACAGAAGCTTGGGGTTCCAGGTCAGGAACTCCAGACTCTATTCCAGGTGGTTTATCCTCAGTGCATCAATACAAATAAGCACTATTAATAATTAATTACATTAATAATTTTTATATATAAATTCCATATATTAGCAATATATATAGAATTAGTAGGAGTCTCGCCATGACTCTGTGGGTTAAGGATCCCACGCTGTCACTCCCGTGGCTCAGGCCACTGCTGTGGCAAGGGCTGGATCCCTGACCAGGGAACTTCCATAAGTGGCAGGCACAGCCAAAAAAAAAAAAAATTGAATGGATAAACAGCAAGGTCCTACTGTATAGCAAGGGAATGATATTCAATATCTGTGATAAACTATAATGGAAAAGAATATAAGAAAGAATGTATCTGTACAGCAGAAATTAACACAACGTTGGCAATCAACTATACTTAAAAAAAAATTTTTTTTAAATAAATAAGGAGTTCCCATCATGGCTCAGGGGTGATGAACCCCACTAGTATTGATGAGGATGCAGCTTCGATCCCTGGCCTTGCTCAGTGGGTTAAGGACCCGTCTTGCTGTGACCTGTGGTGTAGGTCGAAGACAAGGCTTGGATCCCTGAATTGCTGTGGCTGTGGGGTAGGCCGGCAGCTGCAGCTTTGATTTTACTCCTAGCCTGGGAACTTGCATATGCCACACATGCAGCCCTAAAAAAACAACAACAACAAAAATAAAAATAAAAATAAATAAGCACTGCTTTAAGATAACAATTGTACCTGAAATTGGAGTCTGTTTTGTGGAGACAGGCAGAGCAAGAAGAGCAGTGAGGAATGGAAGCCTTGGGGCCTGGGTCCAGAGAATAGCAGTGGAGTGAAAAGTAAGAGACATCAGAAGAAGTTCAAAGTTGATTTGGACTGAGAGTGGGAGGAATGGAAAAGAAACTCGTATTATTCCATGGTAGGGGGAGAATTAATACCAGCAAAAAAAAAAAAAAAAAAATTTGTTTATTTTTAGCTGCAGAGTACAGCAGCTTGACGTGGGATTTCAGTTCCCAGACCAGGGACTGAATTGTGGCCAAAGTGGTGAAAGGGCTAAATCCTAACCACTAGACCACCAGAGAACTCCTAGAAAAAATTAATAAGACCTTAAAAAGGAGAATGGTCTGGTTTGGGGAGGAAGATGGTAAGTTTGAGCTTGGTTGCTTCTGAGATACCAGTAGGTCAAAAAGTGGAAAAGCCTAGTCCTTTGCTACCCAGAGTAAAGTGTGGTCCATGGAGTAGCAGCATCGCGATCACCTAGGAGATGATGCCAAGTGCAATGCTCCGAGCTGCCAATCTGCTGAATCCAAGCTGTGTCATAAACCTTGCACCTGTAAAGCCCTGGGTTCTGACTTGGCTCCAAATTGCTGTGAATTCATCAAACTTCCTCTACTCTGGAGGTTAAAACTTCTAGGTTTTAAAGCCTGTTCTATAGATGTGGTTAGTGCAAAAGAGTTGCAGAAAAGATCTGTAAAGCTGTGTGGGACCCTTTAAAACCTCCTGCCTATGAAGTACATCAAAGTCAAACAAACACCTGTGGACCATGTGCACAGCTGTCAGGGCGGCTGACTCATCTGCCCAGCTGTGAGCTGCATCACAGGTTTTCCTCTGTATGTAAAAGCAATGATAATAACATCAAAGAGAAGACAGCTTACAGGGCTTTTAATGAATTTCACTAATTGAAAGAGTTCAGATACCAATAACAAGTGAGAATTTGAGTACAACACCATTATTATAAAATAAGGATCTCATTCTTCAAAACTCTCCATGTTAAAAGTACTAACATATCCTAGTTAATTATGTAAGCCAGTTCCTCAGGTTCACCACAAGATAGGCATTTCTGTAAGAAATCATCAGATCTCACTAGAAAAAATAATCATAGATATGACATTTTCTAATATCCAGTTTATACAAAGGCACAGAAAATCCTTTCCTTCTCTGTTAACTGGTAGAAGAGTATTTATATAATCATGCAATACTACCCTTTAAATACTTGCAGTATTATTTGACATGTCAGTTGAATGTGTAGGAAATTGGTTTTTCAGTAATTTGACTTTAGATGTGAAATAATGAGTTTAAAAGAATATGTAACCAGTGGAGACCATATCACAATATGCCACTATTATAAGATAACATTCACAGTGGTGACTTTTGTTTTGAGACCTAATTACCAAATTCTGATCACCCACTATATACCTGGAATATGGTTAGGAACTTTACACATATAAATCCTTTATAAACCCCTCAGAATCTCAATTTCACAGATATCTTGGATGTTTATACATACCTGAAATCCTCAGTAAGAGGAAGGAAAAAAAATCACAGGGGCCTTCATCTGCAGAGTGTGCAAAAGTAATATGTTTACCAATAGAATGATTTTTTTTTTAATCTTTTGTCTTTTTAGGGCTGCAACCAGGGCATATAGAGGTTCTCGGCCTAGGTGTCCAATCAGAACTGTAGTCGTCCTACACCACAACCACAGCAACGCCAGATCTGAGCCGCATCTTCGACCTACACCACAGGTCACGCTGGATCCTTAACCCACTGAATGAGGCCAGGAATTGAACCTGCATCCTCATGGATACTAGTCAGATTTGATTCCACTGAGCCACAACGGGAACTTCTTCCAATGGAATGAATTTTAAAAGAAGCTGTAAATGAAGTGCCTATGCTTCAAGAGCTGCTCCAATCAGAATTATTAGGATGGGAATTCCTGTTGTGGTTCAGTGGTTAACGAATCTGATTAGGAACCATGAGGTTGCTGGTTCTATCCCTGGTCTTGCTCAGTGGGTTAAGGATCTGGTGTTGCCGTGAGCTGTGGTGTTGGGTCGCAGACTCGGCTGGGATCTGGCATCGCTGTGGCTCTGGCGTAGGCTGGAGGCTACAGCTCCAATGATTAGACCCCTAGCCTGGGAACCTCCATATGCTGCAGGAGCAGCCCTAGAAAAGCAAAAAGAAAAAAAAAAGACCAAAAAAAGAAAGGAGAAGAAGAAGAATTATTAGGATGAACCAAATGAAATTGCTGTCTAATGTCGAACTGGTATCTGACCATCAATTATTGGCCAAATATTGGCAATTTCACATAGTTCAGCCTCTACTATAATTAGGCAATTTCTTACCAGCCAATTTATGCTATAATGAGACAACAAAGCAGACAGCAAAGCAAAAGGTGTACATGTAAGATTTTTTTTTCTTTCATGTGGTTAGTTTTCAGAGCAGAGTCGTCTCTCTAATACTATTGCTACACAGATTTTTTTTTTTTTTGTCATTTTAGGTTCATACCTGGGGAACGCAGAGGTTCCCAGGCTAGGGGTCTAATCAGAGCTGTAGCCACTGGCCTGCGCCACAGCCACAGCAACGTGGGATCCAAGCCGCGTCTGTGACCTACACCACAGCTCACGGCAATGCCAGATTCTTAACCCACTGGCGAGGCCAGGGATCATACCTGCATCCTCATGGATACTAGTCAGGTTCATTAACCACTGAGCCACGACGGGAACTCCCCACACAGACTCTTAATGACAACTCTGAAACTTAGAAAGAGCCTAAATTTCATGATGAGCCATTGCTTAGTGTGCCCCTGTCTAATCATTGCTCCATCATCAGAGAGAAGCTGACAGTGTGACAGTGCAGAAAGCAACCCCAAAAGAAAAACATTTCTGGTTTCTTTAGCCGACTAGAAATGTACATGTGATATTTCAGCGTACTGATTGTCCTTTCTTTGAAATGAAACGCTAAAACCCGAAAATGCAAAGACCTAAGGGTAAATGGCTATCTCATTGTTTAAAATCTGCTGCCAAAAAAGCTGACCTGACACAAATAAGAAGCTAACTATGTTTATTTTCAAGATGTCTTATTTCATGTAATCAGATTTTGAATGCGTGGCCAATTCATGCCTCTGTCCTCAGGGCTAATTTTGTATCATGGCAGGATAATGGAATGAATAAGTTTTCCAAAAGTTATATGGAAAAAAACACCGTTACCTGGGGTTATTTTTAAAGAGATAATATATACATCACAATCTAAATGATTTTATAAAACCTTAAATGGTCAGACAAGGGTCAGCAGAATCAGGTTAAATTTATTTAATTCACCAATTACAAAATCCTTCAAGTGGATTCTTTTCGAGTTTAAATAAAACCCCAGGGAATTCCCTTAGTGGCTCGGCAGTAATGAATTCGACTAGTATCCATGAGGACGTGGGTTTGATTCCTGGCCTTGCTCAGCAGGTTAAGGATCTGGCATTGCTGTGAGCTGTGGTATAGGTTGCAGACGTGGCTCGGATCTGGTGTTGCTGTGGCTGTGATGTAGGCCAGCAGCTGCAGCTCTGATTTGACGCCTAGCCTGGGAACTTCCATATGCTGTGGGTGTGGCCCTAAAAAGAAAAAAAATAAAATAAACAGGAAATTTAAAATGGGTGACATGGGAGTTCCCTTGTGGCACAGCAGGTTAAGGATCCAGTGTGATCACTATAGCAGCTTGAGGAAACTTTCACGTGCCATGGCCGTGGCCAACTCCCCACCCCAAAAGAAAAAAAAATGGGTGATGTGGAGTAGTGGTTATGTTAATATAACAGTAGAAAAAGAACTCAGTGCTGAACATATAATAAACATTCTAAAAATTTAACTATTACTATTACTAATATCATCATTATTATTACTATTTTTACTTAATATATAGAATTGCCTTTGAAATAAGTTTTTTATTTTATCTTTGTATACGTTCACGAGGTGTTGATTTGGTTAGATTTCTTTAACTGGGTCTAGAGAATAAAGGTGCCTTTTTTCCTGCAATAAATTATAAAATTAATTATGCATGCAACACATTACCTTATACTTATAATGGTACTATAGTCAACTCTCAGCAGAACGTGTACAAAATTGGAATCGAAAAACCTGGCTTTGAGTGTGGGCTCTGTTACTAATGTTAACCAAGGAGGAGCTGCTTAAAGTCATGAGCTTTGCTTTCTTTATCTGTAAAACCGGGCTAAATGCAGCAGTAATAACAGCTAATGTTTGGAGTACGACTTTTCTAAGAATTTCATACACATTAACTTAGTTACTAATAGACCTAACAGGAGTCTCAAGTGTGGTCCCGTAGGTTAAGAATCCAACTGCAGTGGCTCAGGCCACTATGGAAGTTCAGGTTCAATCCCTGGCCCAGGGCAGTGGGTGAAAGGATCCATCACAGCTGCAGCTCAGATTCAGTCCCTGGCCTGGGAACTTCCATAGGCCATGGGTGTGACCATAGAAAAATAACGGAATAAGTAAAATAATACATCTAACATCTAGCTCTAATTTAGGAAAAGGGGGATTGCGTGGGTTGGTCTCCATTTGCCCTCCACCCCTGGCCCTGCTCTGCTAGGCAGCTGGCCCCTGCAGATCAGCCAGTGGGGCTCTGTGACACCTCACTTCCATCCAGATGGGTTCAGACACAGGAGAGCATCAGCAAAAGATCAGAGGGTAGGAGGAGAGAGAGGTTGAGGTATGTCCTCCCCACTTTCTCCTTCATTTAGCAGCCCTATTCTAATTTGTGTGTTTGGGAGGGGGGTGCTCCCCAAGGCTAAATCACTTGTCTGACAGCCTCTTTTCCATATTTGCTTTTCTCATCAGGATCACTAAACACTCTGTCTTTAGCCTCTTCAGGCCCTGAGTGGTACTGACCTCCTGCTGTGACGAGTCTTCTGTATCCCAACAAGATCTTAAAGAGCTTCCTAAACAAGATCATGTTTCCTTAAATCCCTTCCCACATCTCTGTGACGAGGTCTTTCATTTGGAAATTCCCATCCTGGCTCAGTGGTAAGAACCCGACTAGTATCTACGAGGATGCGGGTTCGATCCCAGGCCTCACTCAGGGGGTTAAGGATCCAGCATTGAGTGAGCTGTGGTGTAGGTCAGAGATGCTGCTTGGATCCCGAGTTGCTGCGGCTGTAGCATAGGCTGGCAGCTGTAGCCCCTATTCCACCCCTAGCCTGGGAGCTTCCATATGCCACAGGTGAGGCCCTAAAAAGCAAAAAAAGAAAAAAGAAAAAAAAGAGTTCTTTCATTTGAATCCCAGGAGTGGAGTAGTCTTTCTAGCTGGGACCCAGACTCTTCTCAGGATTTACTTCTTTAGCATTTTAGTCAACTACTTGTTACTTAGTATGAGGGTATATTAAACAGAGTTTTGTTTCATTTTGTTTTGAAGGAATTGGTATGCTAGGAAATATGATCTTGCATTTCAACTGTTCTAAAAAAACTGAAGAGTTTGTTTCTAATTTGAACTAGTTCACTATTTTTTTAAAAAAACAAACAAACTAAAAAAACTCATTCATTTGCTTCACACTTCAGGGAAGGGATGTTTGGGATTTGACTCAGTTTGGGAGTTCAACAAACTAGCCTGGTATATACCAGTTAAATTGTTCATGGTTTGGTCTGGTTCAGGTTCAAGCATAAAATAGTGAATATTGGAAAAAGGTGAGTTGGCGTAAATTGGTTTCTCTGAGTGGGACTAATGTACAATCTAATTATGGGGAAACATTCCCAGAATGGTAGAAACTCAAGGTCATTTTAGGGATAAAACAAAATTAGTGATTTTCTCTGGAATGAATAGCTCATCAGCCACTGGATTTCTCAGTGTATATACTTTAGCTTCCTAAACAAGATTATGACAAACTCTGTCTGTGTGTCTTCTAAGTACTGCTATATCTCACTTTTATTTTTTCTAAATAAACTCCTTTTCCAACCATATATGTATTTCTCAAAATATGGACTCTGGATCATCACCTGGAATTTGTTAGAAATGAAAATTTTTTCGGCAATATCAACAACATACAGAAATTCCAGGGCCAGGGATTCAAACAGTGATGACCTAAGTGACCATGTCAGATCCTTAACCCTCTGAGCCACCAGGGAACTCCTAGAAATGCACATTTTTTTGATCCCCACCCCAGATCTACTAAATTAGAAATTCCAGGGATGGGCCCAGCAATCTGTGTCTTTTTTTTTTTTTCCATTTTTTTTAATTTTCCCACTGTACAGCAAGGGGGTCAGGTTATCCTTACATGCATACATTACAATTACATTTTTCCCCCACCCTTTCTTCTGTTGCAGCATGAGTATCTAGACAAAGTTCTCAATGCTACTCAGCAGGATCTCCTTGTAAATCTATTCTAAGTTGTGTCTGATAAGCCCAAGCTCCCGATCCCTCCCACTCCCTCCCCCTCCCCCTCCCATCAGACAGCCACAAGTCTCTTCTCCAAGTCCATGATTTTCTTTTCTAAGGAGATGTTCATTGGTGCTGGATATTAGATTCCAGTTACAAGTGATATCATATGGTATTTGTCTTTGTCTTTCTGGCTCATTTCACTCAGGATGAGATTCTCTAGCTCCATCCATGTTGCTGCAAATGGCATGATGTCATTCTTTTTTATGGCTGAGTAGTATTCCATTGTGTATATATACCACCTCTTCCGAATCCAATCCTCTGTCGATGGACATTTGGGTTGTTTCCATGTCTTGGCTATTGTGAATAGTGCTGCAATGAACATGCGGGTGCACGTGTCTCTTTTAAGGAGAGTTTTGTCCGGATAGATGCCCAAGAGTGGGATTGTGGGGTCATATGGAAGTTCTATGTATAGATTTCTAAGGTACCTCCAAACTGTTCTCCATAGTGGCTGTACCAGTTTACATTCCCACCAACAGTGTAGGAGGGTTCCCTTTTCTCCACAGCCCCTCCAGCACTTGTTCTTTGTGGATTTATTAATGATGGCCATTCTGACTGGTGTGAGGTGATATCTCATGGTAGTTTTGATTTGCATTTCTCTTATAACCAGCGATGTTGAGCATTTTTTCATGTGTTTGTTGGCCATCTGTATATCTTCTTTGGCGAAATGTCTATTCAGGTCTTTTGCCCATTTTTCCATTGATTGATTGGCTTTTTTGCTGTTGGGTTGTATAAGTTGTTTATATATTCTAGAGATTAAGCCCTTGTCGGTTGCATCATTTGAAACTATTTTCTCCCATTCTGAAAGTTGTCTTTTTGTTTTCTTTTGGGTTTCCTTTGCTGTGCAAAAGCTTTTCAGTTTGATGAGGTCCCATGGGTTTATTTTTGCTCTAATTTCTATTGCTTTGGGAGACTGACCTGAGAAAATATTCATGATGTTGATGTCAGAGAGTGTTTTGCCTATGTTTTCTTCTAGGAGTTTGATGGTGTCCTGTCGTATATTGAAGTCTTTCAGCCATTTGGAGTTTATTTTTGTGCATGGTGTGAGGGTGTGTTCTAGTTTCATTGCTTTGCATGCAGCTGTCCAGGTTTCCCAGCAATGCTTGCTGAATAGACTTTCTTTTTCCCATTTGATGTTCTTGCCTCCCTTGTCAAAGATTAATTGACCATAGATGTCAGGGTTTGTGTCTTTTTTTTTTCTTCTTTTTCTTTTTATAGCTATACCCATGGCATATGGAAGTTCCAGGGCCAGGTGTCAAATTGGAGCTGCAGCTGCAACCTACACCACAGCCAACACTGGATCCAAGCCAAATCTGTGACCTATGCTGCAGCTTGAAGCAATGCAGATCCTTAACCCACTGAGTAAGGCCAGGAATGGAACCTACATCCTTAGGGATACCAGTCAGGTGCTTAACCCACTGAGCCACAACGGGAATTCCAGATTATATGTTTCTTGAAGTCAAGTCCTATCTAATATTTCTGCCTTGGGATTGGGGTCTACTAAAAAATCATGCTGATATAATTAATTTCACATGTGTCAGTGAAATAGGGGTAATAGGGGCAATTGATGGAGTGACCAAAGACATAAGTGACAGAGACAGTGTTTGAACTTGGACAATCTAACTTCAGAGCTTAGTTTCCTAACCATGATGCTAGAATGCCTCACTAACAGCCACACAGAACAGAGACATGAGAGCATATGAAACCCTGAGTTTGAGAAATAATCTTCATATAAACTTTTTATTCCTCAAACATGTTTCATAAGAGAAATGTAGTATCTATTTAGAATAATATGTATTTGGATTTCTCCTGTGGTGCAGCCAGTTAAGGAGCTGGCATTGTCACTGCAGAGGCTTGGGTCCCTGCTATGGCATCGATTCAATCCCTGGCCTGGAAACTTCTATATACTGTGAACGTAGCCAAAAAAAAAGAAAAGAAAAAAAAAAGAATGCATATTTGTTTCATTACTTGACACAGTAGAAAAAGTCAAGATGTGATTTTGCTAATATACATCTAAAATTTCAAGCATGAATTTCTGGTTATCCAATAACTAAGTTTTTTCACATTTTTGCTCTTGAAAGCCAGTTCTTTGCTTAATGAGAACCAGGCAGAACTGCATACATAGAGGACAGCTACAGACTGTGATAAAGCTACGGACACCCAGTCCTAAGCAAATGCGTTTAATCGTGCATTCTGGCTTTCACATTTCTTTGTCTAGGACAATAGATCTATTTTATTATATAGCTGCATATATGTAAGTATGGATGTGTTTTTGCCTGGAGCTACAGCTTCCTGAGAAAGGCACCAAATGGACAGGAAAAGCAGGAATGGGTGTGGGTGGGCATTTCTAATCTAGGGATTCCCTTAGTCGGAAACTTAATGATGTTTCCCAAAGCGGGCACATCTTTAATCTCAAAATGAATAATGTATAACGGTTTAAAGAAAGATGTAATAAAAGATCCCTATGTTGTAAAGCCAGTAATTTGGGAGTTATGCGCGTTCCTCCCTCTCTCGCCCCCAAACACAATCTGTCACCCAGCCCTACTGATGCTAGCTGCCAAACCCTTCTCTTTCCTTTCCAGTCTCATTACAACGGCCTTAATTTAGGACCTAGGCTCCGTTGGTCTTTTTCCCTGCTCACTTTTGCCGCATTGTCATGACAACTATACTTTTCTTAATATCATATTTTATATTTACTTATTTATTCATGTGTTAATTATTGTTTTTAATTTTGGGCCATATCCATGACCTGCAAAAGTCCCCAGACCAGGGATCGAAACCGCGCCACAGCAGCAACCCGAGCCATAGCAGTGACAAAGCCAGATCCTTAACCACGAAGCCACCAGAGAACTCCTTATTTCTCTACGTTCAACATCACCAACCACCGCTCCCCTCCCGTACCTAAGTCCTCAGCCTACTTACCAATTATCTCTTCCTGTGGCTCAAGCAATATTCCAGCAATTTGCTGGACAAGCCAACCTGCTTCATACCTTCTAGGCTTTGCTTCCTAGCCATCTCCTCAGCCTGGGATTCCCTTTTCCTCCTATATCAAGAGGGAAATGCATTGCATTTCTTACAAAACCCAGTTAAGGGAGCGTTTCTAGCCCCAAGTGCAGGGATTTCTCTGTCCCTGCCCTTACTGCCTTGTATGGGATCTCAAAACCCATTGCTGATTATTTCTGTTACTCATTTGTATGCCTTGTTTAGTTTGGATTCCAGACATTGCCCTAATTCCTGGCGCAAAGCATCACACTTAATTGAAGAAACAATTGCATTCACCACATCAGCACTGTATAATAGTGTTTAGTGTTTATTTTATTTTATTATTTCACTTTACTTTTTAGGGCTGCCCCTGCGGCGTATGGGAGTTCCAAGGCTAGGGTTTGAATTGGAGCTGCAGCTGCCGGCTTACCCCACAGCCACAGCAATGCCAGATCTGAGCCATGTCTGTGACCTATACTGCAGCTTACAGCAACACCGGATCCTTAACCCACTGAGCAAGGCCAGAGATCAAACCTGCCTCCTAAGGATACTAGTTGGGTTCTTAACCTGCTGAGTCACAATGGGAACTCCCAAAACTTGAAAATGTTTTATCTCTCATACAAATGTTTTCAAAACCTAGATGCTTAGAGTTGAAATAACTTTACTGCCTTTGTAACTCGTAGCATTTGCTAACTCTTTGTCTTCAGTCATGGAGTAAGTGCAAAAATTGTTTTATCCTAGAGTTCCTGTCGTGGCTCAGCAGTAAAGAACCTGACTAGTATCCATGACGACACAGGTTCAATCCTTGGCCGCGCTCAGTGAGTTAAGGATCTTACGTTGCTGTGAGCTCTGTGTAGGTGGCATATGCACCTCAGATCTGGCGTTGCTGTAGCTGTGGCATAGACCGGTGGCTACAGCTCCAATTCAACCCCCCTAGCCTGGGAACTTCCATATGCCTCAGGTGCGGCTCTAAAAAGACAAAAAATAAAAACTATTTCATCCAGGAGTTCCCATTGTGGCATAGCATAAACAACTCCAGCTGGTAACCATGAGGTTGTGGATTCAGTCCCTGGCCTCAATCAGTGGGTTAAGGATCCGGCGTTGCCATGAGCTGTAGTGTAGGTTGTAGACGTGGCTTGGTTCCTGCATTGCTGTGGCTGTGGCTCCGATTCGACCCCTAGCCTGGAAACCTCCATATGCCGTGGATTTGGCCCTAAAAAGGGGAAAAAAAATTGTTTCATCCACTACAAAAATCTTTCTGTTTTTGCAGTTATGTCAATTGGGCACAAAGCAATCAGAGAAAAGCTAGCCAACCAACTTAATTTGTCTCATTCTGCTCTCATCCCATGTTTTACTTGTCTAGTCCAGATAAGCCAAGGTGTGTCCAAGAGATTTGATTTTGAAAATGAACTCGAACTGCCCAGATTATTAGGCATAACTATTAATTTCAATGGTCATATTATAAACATTTGACATGTAAAACAAAATATAAATGCCTTAATTAACAATGAGTTATAGACATGTCAAAGATTTCTGTTTCTATATACTCCTGCCTTAAACAAGAGGTAAAATTAGAAATCAGAGGGCTGGAGTTCCCACTGTGGCTCAGCAGGTTAAGAACCCTATGTAGTGTCTTTGAGGATTTGGTTTTGATCCTTGGCCCCGCTCATTGGGTTAGGGATCCAGCATTTCTGAAAGCTGGAGGGTAGGTAGCAGAAGAGGCTCATATCAAGTGTTGCCGTGGCTGTGGCGTAGGCCTCAGCTGCAGGTCCTGTTCACCCCCTAGCCTGGGAACTTCCATAGGCTGCAGGTGCAGCCCTAAAAAGGAAAGAAAGGAAGGACTGAAGGAAGGAAGGGAGAGAGGTAAGAAGGAAGGAATTTGAGGGCTATTAGTTGAGTGTGAACTTGGAACAAGGGGAAACTGCCAGTCTCACGAGATAATTCTTCCAGACCAGAAAAAAGCCAGATGAACTATCCCTGCTTCTGCTGTAACAGAGCACACTTGTCCTCCAGGACCTGCACATACGGTGTCTGGCAGAGTAAATGAGTCTCTCCTAGGCAACGCAAAAGAAATGCTGCCAACTTTCTTTTTGGGGGGAGGTGTAGGTTTGATGACTCTCGTTGCTTGGATTCTTTTTTTTTTTTTTTGTCTTTTTGTCTTTTTGCCTTTCCTAGAGCCACTCCCTCGGCATATGGAGGTTCCCAGGCTAGGGGTCTAATCAGAGCTGTAGCCACCAACCTACACCACAGCCACAGCAATGCGGGATCTGAGCCGAATCTGCAACCTATACCAAGCTCACGGCAATGCCGGATCCTTAACCCACTGAGCAAGGCCAGGGATCGAACCCGCAACATCATGGTTCCTAGTCAGATGTTAACCACTGCACCACAACGGGAACTCCTGGATTCTTTATTTTATAGCATTTTTTTTTTAGTCAGTTACATTTATAGTTGTACAACGGTCATCATAACACAATTTTATAGCATTTCCAACCCAAACCCCCAGCACATCCCCCTACCCCCCAACCTGTCTCATTTGGAAACCATAAGTTTTTCAAAGTCTATGAGTCAGTATCTGTTTTGCAAAGAAGTTCATTGTGTCCCTTTTTTAGATTCTCCACCTGAGTGAGAGCATTTGATATTGGTGTCTCACTGTCTGACTGACTTCACTTAGCATGATAATTTCTGGGTCCATACATGTTGCTGCAAATTCTGTTATTTCTTTCCTTTTAATGGCTGAGTAATATTCCATTGTGTATAAATACCACATCTTCTTTATCCACACCTCTGTCGATGGACATTTAGGTTGTGTCCATGTCTTGGCTATTGTATATAGTGCTGCAATGAACATTGGAATACATGTGTCTTTTCAAGTCATGGTTTTCTCTGGATAGATGCCCAGGAGTGGGATTGCTGGATCAAATGGTAATTCTATTTTTAGTTTTCTAAGGAATCTCCATACTATTTTCCACAGTGATTGCACCAATTTACATTCCCGCCAACAGTGTAATAGGCTTCCCTTTTCTCCACACCCTCATTGCTTGGATTCTTGCCTTCTGCGAACAATTTTGTTTTGTTTTGTTTAGATAGATGTAATAAACAGTGACCTCAGAACTCACTCCCTCTCATTCTTGACTTTGTCAGTCGTTTACCACTTGCCTCTTTGTCCTGGTCTGGCCTTGTTATCCTAATTATGATTTTCACTTCCTCTTGATCACTCTATAGGTAGACCAGGGAATAAGAATAAGCAGTCACCCTGATTAAAAAAAAAAAAATTTGGATGGTCACAATTTTATCAGGCATCCAATTATGATCTGTATCCTCCATAGAAGACAGGTCTCATCCTCCATATTTTTATACTTCCTGCTTTTATTCTTAGAGAATAACATTCTGGAAGTACCTAACAGTAGTTCCCTAGATACTGACTGTACTTGACACATGATGGTCTTGACAATTACTGCCCCAAGATAATTTTTTGAAAAGGAAGAAATAAAATTAAACATGAAGAGCTGAATCTTTCTCATAATTAACCCTTCAAAACATGTTCCTCTCTGCCTCCACTCAAAAACGGAAGATGGAAGGTGACCTTCACAAAGTTATATTGGGTAGAAGAATTACTCACTGCCAGAGACTAGAAAGAGAGGCTCTCTGTTCACATGCCCTCCCCCAATGTTTTTCTGTGGTCACAGAGGCTCAGAAGAGAGTGTGTGTACAGGTATTCTCTGTATGGCTCAGGAATTGACTTTTTTTTTTTTTTTAAATTCCACTCTCAGGATGCCTGACTTCTTGCCCAAGGTCAGCCACATTTATTTCTGGCCTTGAAGGACATAATTTGTGCATTATCTGCTTTATCTTACACCTCTGTATAATAGGAATAAAAATATTTGGTCTTGATCTATTATACAGATATAAACCAAAGTCAACCCCTATGAGGAAAGAAATTATTTTTTGTATTATTTCTAGAGTGGATTTTTTAAAGGTTTTAATCCTGATTGTGGAATTTGGGGAACTTTTCCGAAATGTGGTTCTAATTATTCATATGTTACTCATACACAAAAAAATTTAAGCCTCTTTCAGTATGTGGCTTACGACTTTTTTCTATCCACATACAACTTTTAAAATTACCTTTGCACACATTTTGTGCACAACGTGTGGCTAACTGTAAGTTAGCCACTTAGAAATATTAAATGAAACTCAGTTATTCCTGTGAAGATCATTTGTTTTGTGGACCCTTTTCAATAGACTTACTACCTTCCTGCCTAGTCTAAATTTTTGATTCTTCCTCCTCCTCGTCATAAGAAATTGCCTATACATCTGTGCTAGGGACTATTCAGAGAACACTAAAGGAAATGGGCTTTATCTTTAAGAAGTTTACACTTTTACAGAATAACTGATATGTAACATATGAAAAGCAAAATAAGCAGAGTAAGTCACTATTAAATTAGTAAATTAGGAGTTCCATTTTGGTTCAGAGGGTTAAGAACCTGACATAGGGTCCATGAGGATGTGGGTTCAATCCCTGGCCTCATTCAGCAGGTTAAAGATCTGGCATTGCCATAAGCGGTGGCAATAGGTCTGCAGCTGCTCCTCTGATTCAACCCTTAGCGCAGGAACTTCCATATGCCACAGCTGTGGCTATAAAAAGGAAAAAAAAAATTAGTAAATTAGGCTTAGAATGTCTGTATGAGGCCTAAGTGTAGTTCGGGTTTGTAAAAATAGACAAAGATGATCCTGACAACACGTATAGAGTGTGTTGCAATATAACAAAGCAGTGAAGAGATGGGCATTGCAGCTAGATGGACCTGGACTCACAGCCCAGTGCCACCACTTACTCACCATGGCACTAGTTATGTGACAGCATCCTTTGGACTTTTTGGATTTAACTGATCTGAGCCAACATTTCCTCTTCTATAAAATGGGGTTAATGATACCTTCTTATTGGTTTTCAAATAATATAAATCATATAAAGCAGTGAGCACAATGCCTGGACATAGTGAGAGCTCAACAAACTGTTGTGTTTTAGAATTACAGGAGTTTGGATTTATTCAAAGAATTTTCAGATAATTCATCTCACGTGATCTAGTTGCCAATTTGGTAGAGGAGATGAGAAAGGCATTATATACCTCTCACCACCACTTTCGCACACATCCACCTTCCAATTAGATGAAGAAACAGAGACACAGAGATTGGAAATGATTTGCTCAAGTTAGCGACAGAGCCAGTACAAAAACTGGTCTAGAATGCTTTCCACATCATCTCGCCAAACGGGGATCCTGGCCATAGGTGTTCTCAGGTCCAGATGCAGTGACATCATGGGAATAATTATCGTTCTCTGATGAGCCTAGGAAAACTTTGCAGAAAACATGAATGATTGCAAAGACTATCTGAATGGTGAGGAAAAGGTAATTTTAGATGAGGTGAGAGATTGGTTCTTAGCCCTGCTCAGGGAAGAGACTCACCAGAAGTGTATTCTAAAGGGATGCATTCTAATCTTAAAGAAATTTTAATCAAATATGCCTTAGAAGAATAGAGATATATCAATTTCTTCTATATTATCCACTCACAGAACTATAATAAAGATTAACTTGCGTAAAATGCATAAAGAATTCCTGCATGGAACTGTTACGAAGCTGAGGCTCTGCAAATAGAGAAATTAGGAAATATTATGTGCCTCCATTCTTTTCCCTTCAGTATACCCTACCCCAAATTGTGTAAAATGCTTTTACTACTTTTTCTTTTCTTTTCTTTTTTTTTTCCTTTTTGGCAGCCCTGCAGAATAGGGAGTTCCTGGGCAGGGATCGGATCTGAGCTACCACTGCGGCAACGCCAGATCCTTTAACCCACAGTGCTGGGCAGAGATTGAACCTGTGTCCTGCACAGAGACATAGCCAATCCCATTGTGCCACATCGGGGACTCCTAAAATGTTTTGCTTTGTTAGATTGCCTGGATTTACATTAATTAGGAATTGACTTGGGTTATTAGGCAACCATTTTCTAGATACACATGGTTCTGATATGTGCATATTTTTAAGATACGCATAGTTTACTTATCAGCCATTTCTAGATTAATATATTGTTTAATCAGATTGCTTTCCTAACTTTTAAATGACATCAAAGAAAACAGAAGAATTTTGGCAAGGAGAAGAGGCAGGCAATTTGAGGTAAACAGCAACTGGGGGAGGATGCTACATCGGGTTTACTCAACTAGTAGGTGCCCAAGTGGTCTGAGAGCAGAGGACTTTCCCGGAAGAGTATTACAGAGAAGGAGATCTGTCATAGAGTCTCCAAATTAATATTATTATTATTATTAATATTTTGTCCTTTGTCTTTTTAGGGCCACAGCCGTGGCCTAAGGAGGTTCCCAGTCAAGGGGTCAAATCAGAGCTGTAGTGGTCTGCCTACATCACAGCCACAATAACTCAGGATCCTCGCCACATATGCAACCTACACCAGAGCTCACGGCAAGGCCGGATCTTTAACCCACTGAGCGAGACCAGGGATCCAACCTGTGTCCTCATGGATACTAGTCAGATTCGTTTCCCCTGAGCCACAATGGGAACTCCGAGTCCTCAAATTATTATATGGAAAAATAAACTTCCAGAGTTATGCCTGTATCTAAAGAAAGCATGGAAATATTTTTCTTTTGCACATTCCTCTTGCATAAGGGGCCTCCTATGCATCCTGTAGTTTTAACGTGTGGTAGCACTCACTATTATTTGACTATGTAATGGTTAAACAGATATTTTGGGACTGGACTAGAGATTGTATTGTTTCTAGAGGAAAAGGATACCTGAGTTTTAAGTAATGACTTTTTTTTAACTTAGGAATTTTCAATGTTTATATTACACATATTGATAGAGCAGGCTGATGTCTTTAAATAAGAAACAGGCAACTGTAATAGCCTTTATTGCTTAGCTCTCTCAAAATAATATACATGTATTGATTTCTACTGTTACTCGCCAGTGTATTATTCTGTATTACTTTTAAAATGTAGTGAAAAAGCAGTAGAAACTGGTATGTTTTGTGTTTTTCAAGGATAGTTCTGGTTGTTTAATTGCATCAAATTGGTTTAGAGGAATTGTTCAAAGTAGGGAGACAACCTTCTGAAAATATCTACTCTAATGCTTCACAAAATAGAATGTTGAATAAATTTATGGCTTTTTTTGTTTTTTGTTTTTTTTTTGGCCTCATCCACAGCAGGCATGTGGAAGTTCCTGAGCCAGGGAATCAAACTCGTGCCACTGCAGTGACTTTAGCCACAGCAGTGATAATGCTGAATCCTAAACCACTAGGCTGTGAGGGAACTCCTATGTATGTTTTCAAATGGACAGCAATATCTACTAGGAATCTTTGCTGGTCATCGAGCTATCCTAAAGATACTTGCAAAAAAATAAATAAATAAAAAATAAAAAGGAGTTCCTGTTGTGGCTCAGTGATTAACGAACTCAACTAGTACCCATGAGGATGTGGGTTTAATCCCTGGCTCTGCTCAGTAGGTTAAGGATCTGGTGTTGCTGTGAGCTGTGGTGTAGGTCACAGACAGGTCATGGATTCCGAATTGTTGTGGCTGTGGTGTAGGCCATTGGCTACAGCTCCAATTCGACCCCTAGCCCCGGAACCTCCATATGCCTTGGGAGGGGCCCTAAAAATGACAAAAGACAAAAAAAAAATACTTGAGGTCTTTTTCTAAATACATGATTTCTCCTTAACTTATTTGTCACCCTGAGTATAAATCCCCAAATATGCCTGGCACCCTATTTGGTACCAAAATTTCAGAGCAAATGACATTTATTTGGCATTAACCTTATCCTAGCTGATCTCCTTATTTATTTATTTATTTATTTATTTATTTTAGGGCCACACCCGCAGCATATGGAAGTTCCCAGGCTAGGGGTTGAATCAGAGCTGTAGCCGCTGGCCACAATGACGCCAGATCCAAGCCACATCTTCAACCTACACAAAACTTAGGGCAACATGGGATCCTTAACCCACTGTGTGAGGCCAGGGATAGAACCTGTGTTCTTATGGATGCTAGTCAGATTCGTTTCCGCTGAGCCATGACAGGAACTCCAGACCTCCTTTATTTTTTATTGACTTTAAATCAACGTTACCAAATTATGAGTTAATTTGAATCAATGTCGCAAGTATCACATTAACAAGTGAAGATATTTAAATACAAGGATTTAGACCAGTGCAGTACCACTCAAATTTTAGGCCTCTCCCTCTCCATCTTAGTCCAATTTACCATTATCTCATCACTGGCCTTTTACAATAGTCTCTGTAATTGGTTTCTTTGCTTTTACTTTGCTATCGGCCAACGTGATGTCTTTTTAAAAATTAGATTGTGTCACTTTTCAACTTAAATTCCTCCAAGTATCCACCATTGTGCTTAAAGTAAAACTCAAGGAGTTCCCGTCGTGGCGCAGTGGTTAACGAATCCGACTAGGAACCATGAGGTTTCGGGTTCGATCCCTGGCCTTGCTCAGTGGGTTAAGGATCCGGTGTTGCCGTGAACTGTGGTTTAGGTTGCAGACAGGGCTTGGATCCCGTGTTGCTGTGGCCCTGGCATAGGCCGGTGGCTACAGCTCCGATTTGACCCCTGGCCTGCGAACCTCCATATGCTGCAGGAGTGGCCCAAGAAATGGCAAAAAAAAAAAAAGACAAAATAAAATAAAACTCAAATTTCTTTCTTTCCTTTTTTTTTTTGTCTTTTTGCCTTTTCTAGGGCCACTCCTGAGGCATATGGAGGTTCCCAGGCTAGGGGTGGAATCGGAGCTATAGCCACAGGCCTACGCCAGGGCTACAGCGACACGGGATCCAAGCCATGTCTGCAACCTACACCACAGCTCACGGCAATGCCGGATCCTTAACCCACTGAGCGAGGCCAGGGATCAAACCCACAACCTCATGGTTCCTAGTCGGAGTTGTTAACGACTGCGCCACGACGGGAACTCCTATAATTTAAATTTCTTATCACGACCTAGGCAGATCCACAAGGCTTAGTTTACCCCTTTTCTTTGTGTTTTCATTTATTTCTATATTCCAACCCCACTGGCTTCTCTGTGTTTTTCAGGGAAATTTAGTCTGTTCTTTACCCAAGCCTTTGCACTGTAACTTCCAACAGATGCCTGACTCCGGGATTTCACAAATAAATCTAGGGCCTTGTTTTTCTTCAGAGCTCAGCCATTCTCCTGCTCACCACTGTAATGTGGCCCCAGGCCACCCAGGTCCACTCTAGAAAATGACCCTGGGAGTTCCTGTTGTGGCACATCAGAAATGAATCGGACTAGTAACCATGAGGTTAGAGGTTTGGTCCCTGGTCTTGCGCAGTGGGTTAGGGATCCAGCATTGCAGTGAGCTGTGTGGTGTAGGTCTCAGATATGGCTTGGATCTGGCATTGCTATGGCTGTGGTGTAGGCCAGTGGCTACAGTTCTGATTCAACCCCTAGCCTGGGAACCTCCATATGACATGGGTGCGGCCCTTAAAAAAAAAAAAATAGAATATGACCCTGTTGTATTTCCTTTATAGCGCTTGCTACCAACTACACTTACTTTATTTATAACTACTGCTCTGTCTTTCCTTCCCACTAGAAATTATGCTCTATGGGAACAGGGATCTTGCCTTGTTCTTAAACATTGTCACTTGAGAATTGTCCTAGTGCACACAGTAGTTAAACTGATGATATTTTAAACTCTCGTAACTTACATTTTAAAATAGAAGGAGACCCTGGAGTTCCCTGGTGGCCTAGGGGTTAAGGATCCGGCATTGTTACTGCTGTGGCTTAGATCTGATCCCTAGCCTGGGAAATTCTGCATGCCACAGGCACAGCTTCCTCCTCCCCCCACCAAAAAAATAAAAAATAAAAATAGAAGGAGATTTTGGAGTTCCCGTCATGGCTCAACAGAAATTAATCTGATTATTATCCATGAGGATGAAAGTTTGATCCCAGGCTTGCTCAGTGGGTTAAGGATCTGGCGTTGCCATGAGCTGTAGTGTAGGCCGGCAGCTGCAGCTCTGATTCAACCCCTAGCCTGAGAACCTCCATATGCCACGAGTGCAGCCCTAAAAAGACCAAAAAAAAAAAAAAAAGAAGCAGGTTTTAAATACTATAAGGTATAACCTTTCATGTTATAGATAATAAAAATTAGAGTATAAAGAGATTAAAAGTTATATCTGGAAAGCTATAAGATCAGTACTAGACTCCTGTTCTCCTCACCCCACAATTTCACGTGGCCTTTCCATTATAACTCGTTGCCCTGCATTCTCCCTCATTCTTCAACTAGCTTGCTCATGTTTCTCCTCTTCCTTCCTTACACAATTTTTTCTAAGCTATTGTTTTGTCCATGCATTGCTGCTAACACAATTCATTTATTTCTGAGTTTCACTAGCTTTATTATTAACTCTCTGAAAGGTTTTGTGATGCTAGTTATGAAGAATTATCTTATGAAAATACACCGTAACCTGTGAAAAAAGCCACAGTCCACAGCAGTACCGCACACAGTGCCTATAACAAAGGCTCAGTTGTGCTGTTGCAGGGAAGAGTCAATAATTAGTAACACATTTCTAAAGGTCTCTCTTGCATAATTTTTGTGTCCAGATGTCTATGACATTTGGGTTCTAAAATAGAGTTCCAAATACCACACATTCATGCACATTTTCCAAGAAAAATTGGACGATTTTTTTAATCTTTCTAGTTAATAAACATCAGGACTAAAGATGGACTACTTCACCATATCAAATTTATTCATTTTAAACATCCATTTTGATGTGGAAAGTGTTTGGAATAAACACAATTAAAAGAGTGCCAGATTGTATGTAAATCCTTTGAAGTTTTTGTTTATGATATGTCTCTTCCAACTGCTAGTGGTGTAAAAATGGAAAGTTAATTTACATAAAAATTTTCAATTCACATGTTCTTGGAGATTAACTTTTTCTTTTCCTTTCTTTCTTTCTTCCTTCCTTTCTTTCTTTCTTTCTTTCTTTTTTTTTTTTTTTTTGAGATTAACTATTAACAATTCCCTTAAAACCCTTTGGTGGATCCCAACAGCCTGGGGTATAAAGTCCAAGTGCCCTAATAAGGTACAAGCTCCTTTTCCTGCATCTGGCTCTGTCTACATCTCCAGCTTCAAGTTTCCACTCCTCCAAAGTTTATGCTCCAGGAACACTGAACTGCTTGCAATTCCTGGAACACAATGGAATGCTTCTTGTTCCGATGTCTTTGTCCATGCTGTGCCCTTTCTCTCCACATCTCCCAGCTTAGTTCTAGTTCACCTTTGAGTTCTAGTTCACATGCCATTTCCTGTAGGAAAGCATCTCTGATGCCCTCAAGCTGGGTGAAGCTGTTCTTGGGAGCCCAACTCCCTCTCTGGATGACAGTGGATTATAACTAATGCCCCAAGCACATTTCCTACTGGCCCATGGACTACTACAGGGGGCTCATCCTTGTCCCCACAGCATCCAGCAGGTGTTAAATAAAAGACAAATGAATAAATAAGGCATTTGCATAGAACATTAAATTACAGAAAAGCAAAGGTTAGATATCAGTGATTGTTAGGTGCAAGAAAAACTCCATTTATTAGAGCCAGCTAACTTAGAATTTACCAGAATTTTTTTCTCTTTTTTTTTTTTTTTTTTTGGTCCTTTTAGGCCACACCTGCAGCATATGAAACTTCCCAGGCTAGGGGTCAAATTGGAGCTGTAGCTGCTGGCCTTTGCCACAGCCACAGCAATGTGGGATCTGAGCCATGTCTGCAACCTACACCATAGCTGCTGGCAACAGCATATCCCCAGTGCACTGAGCGAGGTCAAGGATTGAACCCGAGTCCTCATGGATACTAGTCAGGTTAGTTAACCACTGTGCCATGACAGGAATTCCTGAACTTACTGTAAATTTTGAAGAGAGAAAATTTACCCTGCTGCTGCTCAAAAAAAAAAAAAAAAATTCTCAGGGGAAAAAATGCTTTTACTAAAGATCTCTTTAAAAAGAATGAAAGAATGCAAAGACAATTTCTAGGGTATGCCATAGCATAAGTAAGATTTAGCACAAACCTCTCAACCTTCTACATCTATTTTGGGGGCTGCCAATCCTTGCAAAACTGGGCTTCCTTCCAAAAATCTATATTGATCTTTGGAGTTTTCCAGTGTCGCAGAGGGTTAAGGATCTATAATTGTCATGGTAGAGGCTTGGGTGGTTGCTGTATCACAGGTTCAGTCCCTAGCCCCGGAACTTCCACATGCCAAGGGTGTGGCCAAAAATAAATAGTCTTTATCAGGAGTTCCCTGGTGGTCTAGTGGGTAGGATTTGATGCTTTCACCACTGTGGCCTGGGTTCAATCCTTGGTCTCGGAACTCAGATCCCACATCAAGCTGCTATATACAGCAGGCAAAAAATAAATCAAACTAAATTAAAAAAAAATGAAATGATCTTTACTACTGTAGTCTGTCTATGTATTCATAACATAATAATGATGCTATATGAATATTTTTATGTTGTTATTTGAGGTTAATAAAGTATTAAAAAATTTAAAGCGATACTATATTTGCAGAACCAATGTCATTATATATATTCTCAATCCTTGTATTCATTCATTCAACAAGTATATATTGAGAGACTAGACTGTGCCAGACCCTGTGCACATAATGGGGATTCAATAGTGAACAAATGAGATGTGGTTCATGACCTTAAGGTGTTTACAGTCTAGTAAGAGAGAGACAGCAAAAGAACAAGCAAATAATAACCCACTGAATGAGCCCAATGAAATAAAAAACTGGGAGCTATGTTACAAAACAATAGGAGAGACGAAAACAGATATTCAAAGACGGCTTTTCCAGGAAAGTGACTTTTAGATAGAAATCTCAAGACTAAGAAGCAGCCAGAAGGGAAAGAAGTAAAGGACTAACATCAGAAGGATCAGCATGTGCAAAGGCCCAGCCAACAGAGAACTTCACCTTTTTTTTTTGCTTTTTAGGGCCACACCCTCGGCGGATTGAGGTTCCCAAGCTAGGGGTTGAATCAGAGCTGTAGCTGCTGGCCTACACCACAGCCAGAGCAACAGAGGATCTGAGCCACGTCTACAACCTACACCACAGCTCACAGCAATGCCGGATCCTTAACTCACTGAGCAAGGTCAGGGATTGAACCTGCATCCTCATGGATGATAGTCAGGTTCGTTAACCACTGAGCCACGACAGGAACTCCAAACCTTACTTTTTTTTTTTTTTTTTTTAACTTTTTAGGGCTGCAGGTGTGGCCTATGGAAGTTCCCAGGCTAGGGGTTGAACTGGAGCTACAGCTGCCGGCCACAGCCACAGCCATAGCAATACCGGATTCTACACCACAGCTCATGACAATACCAGATCCTTAACCCACTGAGTGAAGCCAGGGATTGAACCCTCATCCTCAAGGATGCTAGTTGGGTTCATTACCACTAAGTCACGACGAGAACTCCCCTCAAATGTTTTGAGGAACTGAAATAAGGCCAGTGTATACAGCATATTGGGCGCAGAGTGAGGTGGACTTGGAGAAACCAGATCATTCAGTATAGGCCATAGTAAGTAAGGGCTTTTCCTGTAAGTCACATTAGGAAAAAAGTGAAGAGGGGTTGAATACTCACTGTCTGCCTAAATTATTTAATACAGCACTAACTTGTGCTGCGTGTAAATAAACACTTAATTGTGTTTCCCAGATATCCAAGCATTATTTATGAAAGTTTTTTTTTTCTTTTCTTTTTCTGGCCACCCCTGCAGCATATGGAAGTTCCCAGGCTAGGGGTCTAATCAGAGATGCAGCTGCAGGTCTATACCACAGCCACAGCAACACTGGATCCAAGCCGCATCTGTGGCAACCCCAGATTCTTAACCCACTGAGCCAGGCCAGGGATCAAATCCACATCCTGACAAACATAATGTTGGGTTCTTAACCTGCTAAACCACAATAGGAACTCTTTATGAAAGTATTCATTTTTCAGAACACAAAAAGAATTCTGAAATACTGAACATTTTCCCCAAAATAAAATAATTTATTCTGATAGACCTAGTCAACTGAGTATTGATAGGGGGTTCTTAAGGAGGTTTCTTAACGACACCCTTCTCAACCAACCTTAAATGGATACCCACAGAGGGAAAAAAAAGGGCGGTTGCACTTAGGACCCAGAGGGCAACTCTTTTCTTTTTCTTTCACTCTGGGCACACTGGTTCCTGATGGCAACATTCTGTCCAGATGGTTCTTGTCCTGGCCATGAAATTTCAAACGGGGTATAACTTGAGATAGAGCCCGTGGAGGAAGCAGATGCCAGGGGTGCAAGCTGCACTCTTCATACTTGAATCCCAGAGGTCCCTGTACTGTTTGCTCTAAATGTATTCTCATTGTTTCTTCTCACATAAGCTGAATTTTTGTGCCTCTGAGATATTCTCCCCCAGTGAAGAGGAGGTTAGTTTTCTGCATCCTTTTGTGTTTAAAAGCAGTCTCAAACTTAAAGTAAGAATGTTGTAATCATCTAGAGTTCCCTCTGTGGCATAGCAGGGCTGGTGGCATCTCTGGAGCACTGGGATGCAGGTTTGATCCCCGGCCTGGCACAGTGAGTTAAAGGATCTGGCTTTCCTAAAGCTGTGGCATAGGTCACAACTGCAGCTCGGATCTGATCTGATCCCCAGCTCAGGAATTCCACATGCTGCAGAATGGCCAAAAAAGTAAAAAAACAAAACAAAACAAAAAACAAAGAAGAAAAAAAGACTATAGTGATCATCAATACACCTTAATGAATAGCTCCATCGTATTTCATGATTTTTAAGCACCTTCACCAATATGTGACTGCATGGATCCTGTAACTGGAGGTATTTGCCCTCTACACTACACAGAGGAGACTGAGAAATCAGCTGTCAGTGATTTCCCTGGGGTCTCCGGAGCTTTGGTGATGGAAGCACTTTTCTTCATCATGTTAAATTTAGGAGGAAGGAAAAAAATCTGCTGAGTTTGTGTGTTTTATGGCAATAAGCCAATTCTCCTTTCCATATGTTGCTTGCCCTAGGGCACTCCTAAAGTATGTGGAATTCATCTCCACTGAAGGAGAAGCCTTAGAGCATGGGGAGGGGGAAGGGAATGAATGAGACAGGCTGGTCTGATTAGCTACTGACTAATCTGCAAAAGAACATAAAAATTAGGACTGGAGGCTGGGGATGAGGAAAGGGCACAGCCAGGCTGACATTCATGAGAGCGTGTAGATTTTCTTGATTGGTCGTGCAAAAAAGGAAAGTTTGACATGCAGGCCCTCACTGAAATCACACTCTGGTGGATTTCAGGCAAAGAAGTGACCCATAGTTTGGTTAAGGGCTCTGATGAGGGAAGTAGAGGTTACTGGGATGGTAACCCATAGGAAGGATGTGGGGCTTGCAGGGAGGTAGTCCTTGTGGAGGAAGTACTTCCTAAGCGGAGATCAAAATCATAAAAATGTAATTTCAGGCATAGGAATGGGATGGGGTGGGGTAGAATGTGGAGCGTGGATGATGGAAGAGGAAGTGTGTCTGCAAAATATGGTTAAATGGGAGGTGCATTCCAGAAACTGAACGGAATTCAATACGTTGAAGCCTAGTGTACAAGTGGGTGGATAGAGGGTGATTAAGAGTGGTGGCTGGGGAAGTTCCCATCGTGGCGTAGCAGAAACTAATCCGACTACAAACCAGGAGGTTGCAGGTTCGATTCCTGGCCTCACTCAGCGGGTTAAGGATTCAGAGTTGCCGTGAGCTGGGGTGTAGGTCACAGGCGTGTGGCTCAGATCTGGCGTTGCTATGGCTCTGGTGTAGGCCAGCAGCTACAGCTCCAGTTAGACCTCCTAGCTTGGGAACCTCTGTATGCTGTGGGTGCGGCCCTAAAAAGACAAAAAAGAAAAAGAAAAAAAAAAAAGAAAGAGTGGTGGCTGGAGCTATATATCCAATTATGAAAGTCCTTCCAGGACAAGCTAATGATTGATCTGAGGACAATGTGGATCCAATATGGATTTTAAGAAGGAGAATGATCAGAGTTTCTGTTGTTGCTCAGCGGTAATAAACCCAACTATCCATGAGGACATGGGTTTGATCCCTGGCCTCGCTCAGTGGGTTAAGGATCCAGCAGTGCAGTGAGCTAAGGTGTAGGTTGCAGATGCAGCTCGGATCCAGCATTGCTGTGGCTGTGCTGTAGGCCCACAGCTGTAGCTCCGATTAGACCCCTAGCCTGGGAAATTCCATATGTTGCAGGTATGACCCAGATGATAATGATGACCTGAACTGAGGCAGTGATGTGGTGGAATTGGTAGAAGTGGATGGAGTTAGGAAGCGAAAATGAGACTTGATAGTTGCTTGAAAGAAGGAGGGGGAAGAAAAGGAGGCCGACATTTCCCTAGTTTTGTGGTTTAAAGAGCTGGTAGATGATGTGTCTATTCTGTAGGAGGAAACCCGATTTAGTTGGGTCAGTGCTCTTTGCATGAAGGCATGCTATTTCTCCGCTATCGAAGATCACGCTAGATTGAGAGGGACGTTTGGGTAGCCAGAATGCAGCCATGAATCTGGTACCATAGTCATGCTTTCCCAAGATAGTCCTGTTTGGAGTTTCCATTGTGGCTCAGTGGTTAATGAATCTGACTAGGAACCATGAGGTGGTGGGTTTGAGCCCCGGCCTTGCTCAGTGGGTTAAGGATTTGGCGTTGCTGTGAGCTGTGGTGTAGGTCGCAGAGGTGGCTTGGGTCTGGCTTTGCTGTGGCTCTTGCATAGGCCAGAGGCTACAGCTCTGATTAAACCCCTAGCCTGGGAACCTCCATATGCAGCAGTATGGCCCTAGAAAAGACAAAAAGACCAAAAAAAAAAAGTCCTGTTTTATGCCTATTGTCCTAATATCTCATCTGGTTTAGCATTTTTCTAGAGAAGAGTGTCCTGGTTTGGACCATAAATTACAGTCACTCTACTTATGGGTAACTGCCCTTAGAACAAAAAATAAATTATCTTTTCTTTTTCTTCTTTCTTTTTTTTGGCCACACCTGCAGCATGCAGAAGTTCCTGGGCCAGGGATCCAACTTGAGCCACAGGAGTGGCCTGACCTACTACAGTAACAATGCTGGGTCCTTAGCCTACTACACCACAGAGAGCTCCTATTAGTTCTTTCCTTTCCTTTCCTTTTTTTTTTGGTGGTGTTGGGGCACACCTGAGGCATATGGAGGTTCCCAGGCTAGGGGTGGAATTGGAGCCGCAGCAAAGCAGGAGCCAAGCTGCATCTGAGACTTACACCATAGCTCACAGAAACGCCAGATACTTAATCCACTGAGAGAGGCCAGAGATCGAACCTGCGTCCTCATGGATGCTAGTCAGATTCGTTTCCACTGAGCCATGATGGGAATTCCCCATTAGTGCTTTTCTTGAACACATATTTTATTGGGGTGGCAGTCATAAGATAGTGTGTGAAGGGGATGAGTTGGCTGGAATAATTTAGTAAAGAATAATTTTCATTATATTGTTTGAGTAAAATTACTGTAGAAGAAATTCTAAGTTATATCTGCTTAGATTGGAAAAAAGTTCAAGTACTTGATGAACATTATTTCACCTCAACCTGCCATTTTATTTTTTAAAGTATAAGTGATTCTAAATGCCCCAAAAGGGGAATTCCCTTGAGGTACAGCAGGTTAAGGATCTGGCCTTGTCACTGCAGTGGCTCAGGTTATTGCTGTGTCAAGGTTCAGTCCCTGGCCCAGGAATGTCCACATGTGGCGATTGCAGCCAAATTAATTAATTAATTTTCCAAAGGGATTTAATAAACCATGGACATGACTATAGTATTATAAATGGTTTACAGATCTTTTTTTTTTTTTCACATAGATGTGATTTACTGTAGATGAGATTTTTCTTAGGATAGGAAGCCCCATTATAGCCTAAAGTGAATAGTTGATTTCAGGACTATGGAAAAAGAAAATATCCAAGGGATTTCCTATTGTGGCTCAGCGGGTTAGGAGCCTGACTAATACCCATGAGGAAACAGGTTCAATCCCTTGCCTTGCTCAGTGGGTTAAAGGTTGCCTTGAGCCGCAGTGTAGGTCACAGATGGGGCTTGGATCCTGTGTTGCTGTGGCTGTGGTGTACGCTGGCAGCTGCAGTTCCAATTCCACCCCCAGCCTGGGAACTTCCGTATGCCGAAGGTGTAGCCCTAAATTTAAAAAAAAAAAAAAAAAAAAAGATATGCATGATGTCTGAATGTGGTGAAACTATTCTAGAGCTCTGCCTCAAAAAAAAATCCCCAATCTACCTAATGTTTTTTATCTACACACCTCATTTGTATATTTATAGCCTTTCTCCTTCCAAAAAGTGTATAAGATAGCTCCAAAAGATTCAGCCCCCATTAGAAACCAGTTTTTCATAGAAGTTGATATGTTTCTAACTGCAACTGTTACTTGAAAGATAACTTTAAACAGGCCACCCGGTTTTTTCACTTTCCAACAGATTGCATTCCAAAAATGCACTTGAGGGTTGGCTCTTTGAAAGTTGGAATACATTTTTCTTTCAGAAACACTGTGATGGTTGAGTTCCCAGGCAAGAGCACAAAAACCTGGTCAATCTTGGATTTATACTGCTTGCTCGAATTCTGGGTCCTAGAAGTATTCCTGAGGAGAGTAGAATGAAGAGCGCTTTCCCTCATTTTCTCTATAAAGAGGAAAGTTCTAGAAATTGTCAAGTCTGTCTTATCTCCACCTTTCTCTCTGTTCTCTCTCCCGCTGGTGTTTCTCCAGGCCTCTATCCTATCCCAAGTCCTCACTGCTTCCCTCCTTTTGGGCCTGTTCCAACTCCTTAAAAATGTCTTTCCTAATGATTGCTCCTTTCTTCCCTAATAAAACTCCCATGCCCTCAGTGTTGTTATCTTAACTTCCCATTAAAACATTCTAACTGAACACCACATGTGAATGATTAATGGATTCTGACTATCTGCAGAGCTCTTTTTAAAAGAGACAAGGAGGGGGAGTTCCCTTTGTGGATTCTGACTATCTGCAGAGCTCTTTTTAAAAGAGACAAGGAGGGGGAGTTCCCTTTGTGGCTCAGTGGGTTAAGAACCTGACTAGTATCCGGAGTTCCTGTCATGGTGCAGTGGTTAACAAATCTGACTAGGAATCATGAGGTTGCAGGTTCGGTCCCTGGCCTCACTCAGTGGGTTAAGGGTCCCACATTGCTGTGGCTGTGGAGTAGGCCAGCAGCTACAGCACAGATTAGACCCCCTCCATATGCTGTGGGTGCAGCCCTAGAAAAGACAAAAAAAAAAAAAAAGAACCTGACTAATAACCACGAGGACTCGGGTTCAATCCCTGGCCTTGTTCAGTGGACTTGCTGAAAGCTGTGGCATTGTTTGCAGATGTTGTTTGGATCTGGCATTGCTGTGACTGGGACCTAGTAAGCCTGCAGCTTGGGTTCAACCCCTAGCCTGGGAACTTCCATTTGCTGCAGGTGTGGCCCTAAAAAGAAAAAAAAAAAAAATACAAGGAGGAATTCTATGGTGGCTCATCAGGTTAAGGATCTGATGTTGTCACTGCTGTGGCATGGGTTTAGTCCCTGGCCAGGGAACTTCCACATGCCACAGGCATGGTTGAAAAAAAAAAAAAAAAAGGGAATATGTATTACTTCAAGTATTTGTATTTTGGCAAGGAAGAATGCAATGCAATTTAGTAGGGGAAATTCAGGTTAAGACAATTTCTGCCTTGACTTTTTTTTTTTTTTTTTTTAGGGCGACGTGTGCAGCATATGGAAGTTCCCAGGCTAGGGGCCAATCAGAGCTACAGCTGCTGGCCTGTGCCACAGCCACAGCAATGCAGGATGCGAGCCATATCTGCGACCTACACTACAGCTCATGGCAACTCTAATGCCGGATCTTAACCCAATGAGCAGGGCTGGTCAGATTGTTTCCGCTGCACTGCAACAGGAACTCCACCATTTATTTATTTATTTATTTATTTATTGCTTTTTAGGGCCACGCCTGTGGCACATGAAAGTTCCCAGGCTAGGGGTTTAATTGGAGGTGCAGCTGCCAGCCTACACCACAGCCATAGCAACACTGGATCCAAGCTAAATCTGTGACTTACACCTCTGCTTGGGACAACACCTGATCCCCAACCCACAGAGTGAGACCAGGGGTTAAACCTGCATCCTCATGAATACTAGTTGGCTTCTTAACCCACTGAGCCACCAGAGGGAACTCCGATCTGCCTTTACTATTAAATGATAGCAGCAATTAGCATAAGTATATCACCTTATAATATACCTTGATAAACGTTTGAACTTTTAAGGTATTACTCCTTTTTAACAGAAAGGGAAGACAAGGTTCAAAAAAGCTAATTAAGTGTCTTGCTTAGGATCTCCAGCTCTGACTGGAAAGAACTCAGTTTCTGAATCACAGCTTCTGAGCAAGTTCTGCTGCATCCGGCTGCCTCTCTAATTTCCAAAGTTCCCCAAATCTCCATGCTGAAAGTGAAGGTTCTGGCACTACTGGTGAGGGGAAGGGCATGGAAAGTCAGGAATTTAGCCCAGGACTCCATCCCTAGAAAACCATTTAGACATGTCCCCTCTTGTAAGAAATAGTTGCTCTACTAATAGCTGATATAAACCTGAGATCTGGTCAGAAGGGATTGAGAAGGGAGTCAGGAATAAATGGAAAGTTTGAACATTCAGGGCATATGTTTTTTATACTATAATATATGTGTATATATCTGCATAATAATGACTTTACATTGCATATCAGAGAACACGGATCAATATCTACCATATCACTTTTCAATTTTCCATCATTGATGAGGCAAATTATGCAGCCTATAAATGGCACTGTTGAGAAAACATTCAGAGATGGCACATACACTTGACCAAATTGCGAAGAAATGAAAAAAAAAAAAGAGAAGACAAAAAGGAGGTACAATTCTAGAGGTCATGATATTCATAGTTGTAATCAGAGTTAAAATGAAGCCTGTCAAAATAAAATTTAAAAAGGGTCCGTATCTTTGGAAGAAGCAAAGTGCCTTGATGGCAAGTTCTGATCATGACAGGGAAACTCTTCCTGTTCCTAAATGACATGCATGAATCTGTTAAGAACTTTCTCTTTTGGGGCCAATCCAGCTAATCAGCAGTGACAGAGACTCCACAGGAAAACACAGATGCTCAGAAGTCCTAGTCACAGCTTTAAGCCGGAAGCACGAAGGGGACAAAGAGGCACCCTCATTGGGGTGCTTATAACACTGAACTCTTGAAAATCTTATTTTGGTCCACCTAGTACTAGAAGTACTCTGAAAAAGCAGTAGGAAAAGAGAAGAATCAAATATTAACTCTTTCCATATTAAAAAATTTAAAGGGAGTTCCCTTCCTGGCTCAACAGTTAAACAACCCGACTAGGATCTATGATGATGTGGGTTCAATCCCTGGCCTCACCCCCCAATGTTAAGGATCTGGCATTGCCATGAGCTGTGGTGTAGGTCGCAGAAGCAGCTCGGATCTGGCATTGCTGTGGCTGTGGTGTAGCTGGCAGCTGTAGCTCTGATTCGAACCCTAGCCTGGGAACTTCCATATGCCACTGGTGTGGCCCTGGAAAACAAAACAAAACAAAACAAAAAACCTAAAGACACCAGGACTTAAAAATAGTATTAGGCAAACATTTATTAAAAGTTTCTCAAGGAGGAGTTCCCGCTGAAGCAAGCAACAGCATCAGTGGCATCTCTCTGCAGGGCCAGGATGCAGGTTCAATACCCAGCCAGCACAGAGGGGCAAAGGATCCAGCATTTCTTAGGTCGAAGGTGCAGCTTGGATCTGATCCGTGGCCCCAAAACACGTTATGCTGCATGGTGGCTGAAAAGGGATAAAAAGAGGAGTTCCCCTCATGGCTCAGAGGTTAATGAATCTGACTAGGACTCATGAGGTTTCATGTTCAATCCCTGGCCTTGCTCAGTGGGTTAAGGATCTGGCATTGCCGTGAGCTGTGGTGTAGGTTTCAGAGGCAGCTCAGATCCCAGGTTGCTGTGGCTGTGGCTGTGGCTGGCGGCTACAGCTCCAATTAGGACCCTAGCCTGTGAACCTCCATATGTCCTGGGTGCAGACCTAGAAAAGACAAAAAGACAAAAAAAAAAGGAGAAAAGAAAAAAGTGTCTCAAGGAAAAAAATTCTTTGCAACCATATGATAAAAGGAAGGTACTAGACTACTGCCTGCATTCAAAGAAAATGAGTCATATGATCTTTGGTGGGAAAGAAAGGGGTTTGGGGGAGTGGGGTGGAGTGAGGAGGAGGAACTAAAGGGGGCCGTAATGGTGGGGTTTTGTTTTTTTTTTTTAAGATTGCTGATAACCTATCAAAACTAGATTGGAGAAAATCTTAACAATGAAAATGTAATCCACTTACTTGAAATAAAGGCTAGGACTTGGAGGAGACAGATAGGCTAGAGTTTGTCATTATTTGGGAGTGATTGGATTTATCTGAAGTTCAGAACCTCCTCAAAGAATGTTAAAGTTAAACTGGAGCAAAAGAAATATTTTTTGTTTTGTTTTGGTGGGTGTGGAGACCTCTTGTTTGTACTGAAGTACGTTGGGTTTTACTAAGGTATAGGAAAATTCACTAAGATTAATTTACTTTGCTACCTTTCATTAGTAAGAGAAAGGTTCTAAAATCAAAGACATATTTCTATGCAATGCTTATTCTTAATATTCTTTTTTGCTTTTTTAGGGCCACACCTGTGGCATATGGAGGTTCCCAGGCTAGGGGTCAAATTGGAGCTGTAGCTGCCAGCCTACACCACAGCCTAGCAATGCAGGATCTGAGCTCATGGCAATGGTGGATCCTTAATCTATTGAGTGAGGCCAGGAATCGAACCTGCCACCTCATGGTTACTAGTCGGATTTGTTTCTGCTGAGCTATGGTAACTCCCGTTTCTTAGTATTCTTTACTCAGTTAATTTGTCATTATTTATTTAGACATAGCCTTAAATTCCAGTGCAAATTATGATTCTGTTCTGTTATTTTCCATCAACACACTTTGCTTATGCTAGCACATAACTCTCATAGTTTGATAAAGGAGCTTCTTTTATAGTTAAAGAGCCGTTTACAGGGCAAGTATACAGTCAGCCCTCCATATTCTCGCCTTACACATTTGCAGATCCAAGCAACCACCGATAGAAAGTATTCAGGGGGGAAAAATCATTCCAGAAAGCTCCAAAAAGCAAAACTTGAACTTTCCATGCACCAGCAACTATTTACATAGTATTTACATTGTATTTACAACTATTTACATAGCATCTATGTTGTATTAGGTATTATAAGCAACCGAGAGATGATTTAAAGTGTACCGGAGGATGTAAGTAGGTTAAATGATGCAAATCCTATGCCATTTTATATAAGGGACTTAAGCATTCATGGATTTTGTTAGAGGTGGTGGTGGGGGTTGTCCTAGAACCAATCCTTGGAAGATTGCAAGGGACGACTATATCTTTGAATGAAAATAGTATGTTAACTATGTTTGCAGTTAATTTATTTTTTCATTTTTTTGCCTCACCGTGGCACATGGAAGTTCCTGGGCCAGGGATCAAACCCGCGGCACAGCACCACGCCACAGCAGTAACCCATGCCAGGGATCGGATTTGATCCCTGGCCTCACTCAGGGGGTTAAGGATCCGGTGTTGCTGTGAGCTGTGGTGTGGGTTACAGATGCGGCTTAGATCCCACATTGCTATGGCTGCAGTATAGGCTGCCAGGTGCAGCTCTGATTTGATCCCTAGCCTGGGAACTTCCATGTGCCGGGGGTGTGGCCATAAAAAGAAAAAAAAGAAAAAGAAAAAAAACTCATGAAAAAATGAACAGTAACCCTGTAAAGTGCCGAGGCGAAGAGCCCCAAATTATTCCCTCACGGTTCAGTGGTGAACCAAATAGAGATGAAGCCTTTCTGATGGAGAGTTTATGGTTCTGTCCTATTCATTGAGTAGCTAGCTATCTGGCTTTCTTCCCTTCCAACACACCGCTATTGACAAAATCACTTAACAAGAGGAGAAAAACGGAGAGCAATCATGGAGCACACATAATAGATAAATGTATTATTTCCTTTACAGCAACAATGAATGAGCAGATCAAATAAAACATCTGAGAAATATGAAAAAAAAAAAACAGACTGAGGAGGTTGCATTGTGGCTCAGTAGCAATGAACCCCAACTAGGATCCATGAGGATGGAGGTTCAGTCCCTGGCCTGGCTCAGTAGTTTAAGAATCTGCACTGCTGTGAGCTGTCACAGATGTGGCCTGGATCCTGTGTTGCTGTGGCTGTGGTGTAGGCTGACGGCTGTAGCTCTGATTGGACCCCTAACCTGGGAACATCCATATGCCTCAGGTGTGACCCTTAAAAAAAAGAGAGAGAGAGAGAGAGAGAGAAAACCAGACTACAGAAGGCCTCGAATGTCCTTTATTTGGGAGGCAATGAGCAGCCTGTGAAGTTTTGCCAGTGGAGGAATGGTATTTACAAAATGGAACTTTTGAATGAGGAATGTGAGGATCGCGTATCAAAGGGAAATGGAAGGAGTGTCACTGAAGAAGTCACTGCTATTTGATTAGGTGCTTAGTCACATCACATCCTTCTTGCACATGGTTTTAAAATGATAAAATGATGAAGATCCAGAATCAAAGGCATATGGTCCCTGCTCTAGTCCTGCACTAACTACCTAAATTTATCTTATAACTTCTCAGGGTTTTTCTTTTCTTTTTTCTTTTTTTAATTAAAGTGTAGTTAATTTACAGTGTTGTGCCAGTTTCTCCTGTACCAGGGATTTTCTAACTACTCAGATAAATAGCCTGGATCAGATGAACCTCTAAGTATCTAATTCTAGCACTGAAGAAAGCTTTAAGGAGTTCCCGCCATGGCGCAGTGGTTACCGAATCCAACTAGGAATCATGAGGTTGCGGGTTCAATCCCTGGCCTTGCTCAGTGGGTTAAGGATCCAGGTGTTGCCATGAGCTGTGGTGTAGGTGGCAGACACAGCTCAGATCCCACGTTGCTGTGTCTCTGGTGTAGGCCGGTGGCTACAGCTCCAATTAGACCCCTAGCCTAGGAACCTCCATATGCCGAGGGAGCAGTCCTAGAAAAGGCAAAAATACAAAAAAAAAAAAAAAGCTTTAAGCACACAGTGAGCACTAAACAAATATTCATTTGTTAAACAACTTAATAAATAAGTAAATGAAGTCTATGACTATATGATACATTTTCACATTCTGATATTTACAGAAAGCTTGAAATTTCAGAAAAGTATAAAGAAGGAAACAAAAATCACACATAACCCTTGGAGTTCCCAAGGTGGCTCATGGGTAACGAACTAGTATTCCCTGGCCTCGCTCAGTGAGTTAAGGATCTGGCGTTGCTGAGAGCTGTGGTGTAGGTCACAGACATGGCTCAGATCCTGCATTGCTGTGGCTGTGATACAAGCCAGCAGCTACAGCTCCAGTTCAACCCCTAGCCTGGGAACTTCCATATGCCACAGGTGTAGCCCTAAAAAAAAATCACACTTAACCCCACCATCCTGACACAACTATGATTAACATTTGTATGCACCTCTCTTCCATCTCTCTTCATCCTACCTTTAAAAAACTGTTGCAGCACAAATATTTCTCATATGACCAAAAATTCTTCAGAAACATGGTTTTTCGCTTTTTTCTTTTTGGCCACACTCACAGCATGTGGAAGTTCCCAGAAAGGCATGGAACCCGTGCCACAGCAGTGACCCAAGCCATGGCAGTGACAATGCCAGGTCCTTAACCCACTGAGCCACACAAGAACTCCAGAAACATGATTTCTAATATTAACATAATAGACGAAAATACGGATACTGTCTTTTTTAAATAACCAGTACCTGGTTTTATGTCAACCAATCATATTCCAATGATTTGTTGAGCATGGATTGTACATTATACATGAATGATACTAAGCTCAGGGCTTCCCCATATTCTTATTTTCCTAGATACTCAGAAGCCATCTGGACTTCAACTTCAGCTGAATTACTTGTTTCCTCTTTTGTGTTCCCATCACACTGTGTTTATCATTCTACTGTTGTAATTTTCTCTTATTTCACAATTAATTGTCTGTTTCCTCCTGTTAATTAAGGACTCTCCAAGGGCAAAGGCTGCTGTTTATCCTTGTGTTCCTAGGCCTAGAACAAGGTTTTTGTTTTTGTATTGTTTTGTCTAAATCTCAACTTTAAAGTGAATCCTATAGTAAGAATAGCCATCCATCAGAAATTTTTACCTCTAGGAGTTCTCGTTGTGGCTCAGTGGTAACGAACCGACTAGCATCCATGAGGATGCAGGTTTGATCCCTGGTCTGGCTCAGTGGGTTAAGGATCCGGCATTGCCGTGAGCTGTGGTGTAGGTCCCAGACACCATTCGGCTCCTGCATTGCTGTGGCTGTGGTACAGGCTGGCAGCTACAGATCTAATTTGACCCCTAAACTTTGACCCCTAAATTTTTGACCCCTAAACTTTGTCTTTGACCCCTAAATTTTGTCCCACAGGTGAGGCCCTAAAAACACAAAAAAAGAAAAGAAAAGAAAAGAAAAGAAAAGAAAAGAAAAGAAAAGAAAAGGAAAGGAAAAGGTCTCCCTTTAGGATGCCTCTCCGCTCTTTCCCTTCCTTTTTAGTCCTCTTGCCAACAGGCCCTCATCACCTTGTGCAGTCATTGGTCTAACGGATGGGCTTCCTAATTCCAGAATCAGCTCCATATCCTGCTGCCTTTTTTGCTTTTTTTTAGGTCCGAACTCACAGCACATGGAAGTTCCCAGGCTAGGAATTGAGTCAGAGCTACAGCTGCTGGCCTACACCACCGCCATAGCAAGTCTGAGCCACACCTGTGAACTACACCTCAGCTCACAGCAACTCCGGATCCTTAACCCACTGAGCGAGGCCAGGGATCAAACCTGAGTCCTCATGGATGCTAGTCAGGTTCATTACCACTGAGCCACAACGAGAACCCCTAGAGGTGAAAATTTCTTTTTTTCTTTTTTGCTTTACCTGCAGCATATGGAGGTACCCAGGCTAGGTGTACAGCTCCCAGCCTATGCCACAGCTCACAGCAATGCCAGATCCTTAACCCACTGAGTGAGGCCAGGAATCGAACATGAAACCTCAGGATTCCTAGTCAGATTTGTTCCTGCTGCACCACAATGGGAACTCCAGAATGGCTAGTCATACTGTAGGATTACACTTCAAATTTGAGATTTAGACAAAACGAAAACAAAAACCCTGTTTTAGGCCTAGGGACACAAGAATAAACAGCAGCCTTTGGTGTTTGGTTTTTTTCTTTTTTCTTTCTCTTTTTGTCTTTTTTTGTCTTTTCTAGGGCCGCACCCGAGGCATATGGAGGTTCCCAGGCTAGGGGTCTCATCGGAGCCATAGCCACCGGCCTATGCCACAGCCACAGCAACGCAGGATCCGAGCCGTGTCTGCTACCTACACCACAGCTCACGGCAACACCAGATCCTTAACCTGCTGAGCAAGGCCAGGGATTGAACCCGCAACCTCATGGTTCCCAGTGGGGTTCGCTAAACACTGAGCCACAACGGGAACTCCAACAGCAGCCTTTGTTAAGCACACAGATAATAGCCTACATCATAGAACTCAGATCCAGCCATCAATCATTTGGTGGTTGTTGGAAAGAGAGAAGACCTGTTGCAAATTTTCTCCTTTAAGCACACGGTCAATAGCCTACATTACAGAACTCAGATCCAATTTTCATGCACCAAACACAAAACTTAATTACTCATTAAGTGAATAAGGGAATAAAGTTGGACAGAGCTCTTCCTTTTTCTTTAACCATTGGGGCCAGACAGAAAAAAACATTCATGGAGTTCCAGCAAGCTGCCAGGAACTGCACTGAGTTGTATTCACTTTCCATCACTGAGACCTCATAATAAGCCTCCATGATAGAGATAATTAACTTGCCTTTAATTCCCAGAATTCAGTTGTGAAACAGTGGCTAGAACTGAAGTTTGAGTACAAACTTTATTTGTTTATTTATTTAGCCACACCCTCGTCATTCGGAAGTTCCTGGTCCAGAGATCAAACCCAGGCCATAGGTATAAGCAGAGCCACAGTAGTGACAATGCTTAGTCCTTAACCTGCTGCACCAATAGGTAATCCCTAAAAATATTTTTTAATAAGCAGCTGCATAAATTGTCTTTATTAATTAATCATAAAATACTGTCCATCTTTACATGAAATATTAGTAATTATTTTATTGTATAGATAAAATAAGTAGAAATAAGAATGGTATCAATTTCTTCATGTACCCCAATAGATCATGATACTTCAGAAGTAACTGGTCTAGAAAATTTTGCAAAACAAAGTACTATTTCAGACATACAACTCCTAAAATACCAAAGCCACCTCTAAAGCTTTTTTTTTTTTGGTCTTTTTGCCTTTTTCTAGGGCCAATCTCACGGCATATGGAGGTTCTCAGGCTAAGGGTCTAATAGGAGCTGTAGCCACCGGCCTACACCAGAGCTACAGCAACGCGGGATCGAGCCTGCAACCTCAAGGTTCCTAGTCGGATTTGTTAACCACTGTGCCACTACGGGAACTCCTAAAGTTTTTTTTTTTTTTAAGCTTTTAATTTAGGTGAAATCATAAAGCAGTCAAGTTAACCTTTTTATGATTAATGATCAATCAATCATCAAAGAATAATACAAAGGAGGGCTCCTAAATTCTAAGCTAAACATCAGATACCTTACACAAACTGTGAGGTTGATCATCCTGGAGCCAAGTGGAAATTCCAAAAAAAGTACCCAAAGACTGGCTGCTCCCAACACTCACACAAAACTTCAAATCTCATAGGATGTTACACTGAAAGGATGTCTTTTATCTATTAGTTGGAACAGTTTTAGTTGGGAGTGACAGAGACACAATTTGAACCTACTTAGAAAACCATGACTCAAAAAAATACATGTACCGCAATGTGTTCATTGCAGGTCTATATACAATAGCCAAGATGTGGAAGCAAGCTAAATGTCCATCGATGGAGGAATGGACAAAGGTTTGGTACATATATGCAATGGAATATTACTCAGCCATAAAAATTATGTAAAAAAGAATGAAATAATGGCATTTGTGGCAACATGGATGGACCTAGAATTTGTACTAAGCGAAGTTAGTCATACAGTGAGAGACGAACATCATATGTTATCACTTACATGTGGAACCTTATAAAAAGATACAATGAATTTATTTACAGAACAGAAACAGACTCACAGACTTTGAAAAACTTATGGTTACCAAAGGGGAGAGGTGCAGGGGGAGGGAGGGATGGATTGGGGAGTTGGGAAGGAAATGTTCTAAAATTAGTGGTGGTGATGGTTGTACAATAAATATAAAATCCATTGATTATTTAAAAAATTGAATCTACTTAAGCAAAAAAGGAGAATTGATTAAGAAGATTCTGGAGAGTTTTATGGGATAAAAGAGAGTGAATAACACCAGCCCACAGTCTCAAGTCTCTCTTCCTTTACACATCTACTTCCTTCATTTCATTGATAGTAATTAATTTTTATAACCTATGTAATTGATACAACTGTTGTTTCCATTTTATGGGTCAGGAAACTGAAGCACTGTAAAGTATTAATGGTTAAAAAGTGGCAGAGAGGTGTTCCTGTTGTGGGACAGTGGAAACAAGTCCAGCTAGTATCCATGAGGTTCAATCCTTGGCCTCCCTCAGTGGGTCGGGGATCCTGCATAGCTGTGAGCTCTGGTGTAGGTCGCAGGCTAGGCTGGATCCTGCGTTGCTGTGGCTGTGGCATAGGCTGACAGCTTTAGCTATAATTCTACTCCTAGCTTGGGAACTTCCATATGCCACAGGTGTGGCCCTAAAAAGCAGAAAAGGGGGGGGGGAGCAGAGGATTCAAACCCAAGCAATCTATTAGCAAAGCTCTTACTCATTAACTTTTATTTTTTGGCTGCACCCGTGGCATGTGAAAGTTCCAGGGCCAGGAATCAAACCTGTGCCACAGCAGTGACTCAAGCCACAGTAAGTGACAACACTGGATCCTTATCACACTGAGCCACCAAGGAACTCCTCGCTAAAATATTTCAGAGTGTTAATGTTGATCCAAGTCCCTAGTAATTGGAGTTCCCATCATGGCTCAGTGGTTAACAAACCTGACTAGGATCTATGAGGATGTAGGTTTGATCTCTGGCCCTGTTCAGTGGGCTAAAACTCTGGAGTTTCCATGAACTGTGGTATAGGTCACAGACACAGCTCAGATCCTGTGTGGCTGTGGCTGTGGCATCAGCTGTCAGCTGCAGCTCCAATTTGACCCCTAGCCTTGGAACTTCCATATGCTGTGGGTGAGGCTCTAAAAGACCAAAAAAAAACAAAAAACAAAAACCTACTAATCAACTAAAGAATGGGTATTTAAGTCATGCTCATATGCTTGCATAATTTTCAGTGAGTAGAATATGAAGAACCTGTTTTCTAGCAAAAATAGAATGCATGGTAACCAAAATATTCAAAGAATGAATTGTTAAAATGCATCAGGTACTCCAAAATCAGCAAAGAAGTATTTCCATGATTTTCTTTTTAAAGACAAAAATACCAAAAGTGTTTCCAAATCTAATGCTTAATGTTGTCGTTGTCTTATTTAAGGTTTTCCAATAAAATCCTTGTACAAGTATATCTGTAGACAATTTAAGAAACAATCATAAAACATGTTAGTGGGGAAAATAAGTAATTAACCTGGGATAATAAACAGGGAAAGTTACTAGGCAAAGTCAGAGATTCTGAGACCTGCAAATGAGAAATTGTCATCCTGGAGTTCCCGTCGTGGCTCAGTGGCTAATGAAACCATGAGGTTGTGGGTTCGATCCCTGGTCTTGCTCAGTGGGTTAAAGATCCGGCATTGCTGTGAATGGTGGTGTAGGTTGCAGATATGAATGACTTGGATCCCGCGTTGCTGTGGCTTTGGTGAAGGCCGGCAGCAACAGTTCCGATTAGACCCCTAGCTGGGAACTTCCATATGCCATGGGTACTGCCCTAGAAAAGGCAAAAAGACAAAAAAAAAAAAAAAGAAAAGAAAAGAAAGAAAGAAATCGTCATCCTGTTCGTTTTATAACAAACTTGTTTTGGGGGGTGGCATGGGAGATAATTTAGAAAAAATGAAAATGTTATGGACTGTGTTTAAATTTTTTCATTCAAAATAGAAATAGTATTAGTACTACGGGAAGAAAAAAGGTACATTTTTAGAACTCAAATGATCTATTTTACTGAAAGAAAGAAAGGGGTATAACTCGTCATTCTTTCTATTCTTATAATGCTGATGCGTCAGTAGTCCTGTGTTGAATAATAGTAATACACTTTTGTGGATTTTCCTTCCAAGAGGGGCTTGTATGTATCATATATATACATACATATATATATGTATATATATGTATGTATATATATGACCAAAAACTTTCATTTAGAAGTGTGTTACTTAACAATCCTGATTTTGTTAGCAATCTTTAAATATATTACTTAGTCATTTATAAGAGTTTGGCACTTAAGTTAAACAATTATTCTTATTCATGTTTGCTATATTCATTTTAGCATTATAGGCTTCAGTGATTTCTAGGGGACTTGAAAGTACAAACAAGAGTCATTGTCCTTGCTTAGTCACTACATTCTGTATTATTCATTTCAGTTAATCTGTTACAAATTCAAGTTGATAATATTATTGCTTCTACTTGTGTTCTATTGCATGTACTAATAATGATACACTGTCATATTTTTTTCAATAGACATCATCTATAGAATGATTACCTAGCAAGGTCCTAGGCTAGGATGTCATGGACACAAAGGTACGTATGACATGATGTCCCTTTGGAGAGTTCATGGCGTGGTGGTGGAGACAAAACCATACAAAGGCATGTTAATATAATATGCTAAGGGCAACACCAGACGTGGGTCCTGGGTATTATGAAAAAATAATAAAAAGACTTTCTAGGAAGAGATGGTAACTGAGGTAGGCTTTATTAAGGAATAATTAAGAATTAATTAAAGGATGAGGAAGAGGGTTGAAAGGAGAAAGGTGTTCCATGTAGAGACAGAGGAGAACAGAACGTTGCTCAAGAGAAAAGTGAAGACAAAACACAGAAAATGATGAGGGATTAAAGCAGAAAGTTAGATGGGGGCTAGATCACATAATATTTTTTTGGCCCCACCCAGAACATGCAGAAGTTCCAGGGCTAGGGATCAGACCTGTGCCACAGAAGCAACAGGAGCTGTAGCACTGACAATGCTGGATTTTTAACCTGTGGAGCTACCAGGGAACTCCAACATAATTCTTAAATTTCAGGTTCAGGAGCTGGATCTTTATCTTACAAGCAATGAAGAGTCCCTGGACTTTTAAAACAGGGGGACAAAATGGTAAGATATGGACAGGGCCAGGTCAGAGACTAGAAGACTACTTAAGAGGCTGTTGACAGAGGACTAGGCAGTGATAGCAGAGGTAGAGAGTAGGAAAAGAAGCTAGGATTTGGTGATAGATTGAATGTGGGAAATTTAGAAAATGGAAGCATTAAAGACAATTGTAAAGCATAGCATCTATACTGAGTGCAATAGAAATTAGAGGAGAAGGAGGTTTGAGGGAAATGATGACTTTACTGATTTTAGACTTGTGGATGCTGAGGTATACCGGGAACGTTCCGGGGGCAGGCAGCAGCTCTGGAGAAAGTTTTGGGGGTGTAGCTGTAGTTTTGGTATCATTCCCAAGTGACACCCAAAATCATGTTCATGGTTCAAGTAATTCAGAAAGAATGTAGAGTGACAGAGGCTTTCTCTCTCAACTCACTGTGAAGTTATACTTTTTTATGTCTTTTTATTTTTATTTTTTTAGGGCAGCACCCACGGCATACGGAAGCTCCCAGGCTAGAAGTCAGATCAGAGCTTTAGCTGCCAGCCTACACCACAGATACAGCAAATGAGGATCCAAGCCACATCTGCAACCTACACCACAGCTCACAGCAACACCGGATCCTTAACCCACTGCGGGAGGCCAGGGATCAAACCCGGATCCTCATGGACACAAGCTGGGTTCACTACCACTGAGCCAAAAATGGGAATTCCAAGTTAGAGCACTTATCTCCACATCACCTGTGGATTATCACAGTACTGATCATGAATAGATCAACATACTTATCATTAATTTATATATCTCTGGGATTTTTCTCCAAAGCCTAGACATGGAGGCTCCTGCTAAGTGGTGAAGCACAGAACAACAATAAAAACAAGCAAACAAACTAAAGTATCTAAAATAGATAACAGGAGTTCCCGTTGTGGCACAGTGGTTAACGAATCTGACTAGGAACCACGAGGTTGTGGGTTCGATCCCTGCCCTTGCTCAGTGGGTTGAGGACCCAGTGTTGCCGTGAGCTGTGGTGTAGGTTGCGGACATAGCTCGGATCCCGCCTTTCTGTGGCTCTGGCATAAGCCGGAGGCTACAGCTCCAATTCGACCCCCAGCCTGGGAACCTCCATATGCTGCAGGAAGCGGCCCTGGAAAAAAGGCAAAAAGACAAATAAAATAAAATAAAATAAAAATAAAATAGATAACAGTTTTTCAGGACTTTTTCTTATGTTCCAGGGGCTGGATAATACCCCCAACATATTAATTCTGCAATTCCTTCTACCTCTTAATTCAGCTTTCATACCAAACTCTACCCATCTGGCAAAGAGGTCACTGAAGTTGTAGCAATCCAGCTCTTTGTCTAGTATTACACATTTTTTTTTTTTTAGTCTTTTTAGGGCTGCTCTCAAAGCATATGGAGGTTCCCAGGCTAGGGGTCCTCGAAGCGGAGCTGTAGCTGCTGGCCTACACCACAGCCACAGCAATTCAGGATTCGAGCCACATCTGGGATCTATACCACAGCTCACAATGACGCCGGATCCTTGACCCATTGAGCAAAGCCAGGGATTGAACACACATCCTCATGGATGCTAGTTGGATTCCTTTCCACTGAGCCACAATGGGAACTCCTAGTACTACATCTTTTGACAATATGCTGTCAAGGTAACAATCAGCAATAATGCCATAAGATTTCTTGTGGCACTTTTAAAGTGGCAGCTAGATTCTTTGATTAACTTCAAAAAAAAATCTCACCTCTAATAAAGAAAAACAAAAAAAATCAATTCAAATTAAAAATTAAATTAAAACATAAAGGGAAAAACCCCTTCTATTATTTTCATTGACTTGTAAGTTAAATCAAAGCTATTTTCTGAGCAGCTTCAGGGAAAGACCAAAACCCTTATAATATTTCAGAACCATGTGTGGCAACCATGCAGACTAGCACTGACACAATTTCCAAGGGCTGCTAAAAATAGGACTTGTGCAATTGGGCAAAATGAGTGGGTGGATAGATTTTTTTTTTTTTTAAGTAGGGCTATGACCTCTGAGACTTTCTGTTGTCTTCACTATGATCCATACACTGAACAAAATGCTGTTTTCTTTTCCTTTTTTTTTGTTTTTGGTTTTGTTGTTTTGTTTTGTTTTGTTTTTTAGGGCTGCATCCACAGCATATGGAGGTTCCCAGGCTAGGGGTCCAATTGGAGCTACAGCTGACAGCCTACGCCACAGCCACAGCAATGCAGGATCTGAGCGCATCTGTGACCTACATCAGATCCTTAACCCACAGAGTGAGGCAGGAATTGAACCCGCAACCTCATGGTTCCTAGTCAGATTCGTTTCCGCTGCATTATGGTGGGAACTCCCTGTTTTCTTTCTGAGAAGAGTAGTTCATGACTAGTCTGGGACCAAAGGATCGTATAGGAATGAAGGCAGAGTCCTGTTGTTGCTTTTAGTGGCAATTATGGGCTACCCAAGCCTCCTCTCCTATGTGCCATGTCCATGTTAAACAGCAATTCACAATTCTAATTCCCAACAATTCCAGTTTGCTACAGTATTTTTTGATAATCCAGGACCCTTCTTCAGAGTCCCTCTAATCACATTGCTCACCAATAACTAAATTACTACCAATCAATTGAAACTGACAAGCAATGGAACTCCACTGTCATTGCTGGCTAAGACCTTCCTTTTCTATGCTGAATTTAAGGTAAGCATCATATGTGATTTTCCTTGAGATAAAATGTATACCAAGAACATAAAGATAACAAGAATTGTGTTTCATCCTCAAAGAACCCACAGTGGAATAAAGGAGACAGGCACACAAGATAAGAGAAATAAAGGAGGTTCCTTCACATTCAGTTTTTTGCTTATTTGTTCTCTTTTTGCAGCATATGGAAATTCCCAGGCTAGGGGTCCAATAGCAGATGCACTAGGGCCTACGCCAGAGCCATAGCAACACTGGATCCGAGCCCATCTTCAACCTATGCCACAGCTCATGGCAACGCTGGATCCTTAACCCACTGAGCCAGGCCAGGGATCAAACCTGCATCCTCACAGATACTATGTCAGGTGCTTAACCCACTGAGCCACAGTGGGAACTTTCACATTCAATTTAATCTGATTTCACACTTTAAACAAAAAAGGGGAGGTGAAAAAGAACATCTATGCCATCCTATGTAATACATGGAGTACAAACATTTTAGCTCCTACTCAAACTGATATCCTTGAGACCACGGACAGATAATGTTATTTCATTCAGTCAATCATATAAGGGTATTGAGAATTATCTCTTTGAAGCGTCACAATCAAATGGGACTTAACTATTAATAATAAATACAAAAATTTAGCAAGCTGGACATAAATAGCCAAAATAAACCGCTTTACTAGAAATCCTGTGTTCAACATGGAGCAGATCCAAGCATATCACTGGGATACATAAAGTTACCATATAAGACATTTAAGAAAGTTCTTTGTAATCCTCAAAGCGAGTCTTGAAAGTATAATGTACAGCCAAGGATTCTACAAGTTAAAGAGGGATGTGGAGAAAGTGAGAGAGATTCGACAGAGAGTCACAGAGATGATTAAAGGGTTGGAAAAATAGGAGCTAGAAATTATTTAGCCTAAGTTAGAGAAGACTACCAGGTTTCTTAATAACAGTATTCAAGCAAAGGAAGGGTTGTTATACACAAGATGATGAACAGCCACTTTCTATCTCAACCAGAGAGTGGACAGAAGAAGTAGACTTTGATTACAGCATGACAGATCTAAGTTAGATAAAAAGAGGAACTTCGGAGAATGAGGATTATTAGATGAGAGATCTGCTCAGGATCTTCTTCTTGCACCTGTTCCTTAAATGACACTTTTTTTTTTTTTTGGCTACTCCTGTGGCACACAGAAGTCCCATGCCAGAGATCAAATTTGAGCCACAGCAGCAACCTGAGCCACTGCAGTTGACAGCACTAGGTCCTTAGCCCATTGTGCCACAAGGGAACTCTTCACTGAGTTCTTTTAAATTATCTCTTCTCACTTTACATGTTCTCAGTTTATTTCATTCTCTCTGATTTTAATTACTCATTATAAGCTGATAATTACCAAATATATATATCTAAATATCTCCAATCCAGACTACTTTCCTGGACATTAGCCTTTTATATTTTAACTGCTCTATTGCGATAGCATCATAACTGATACTTCTGTAGCTCCAATTTCATTCTTGGTCTATTTATGATGGTCTGAACCTTTCCTTCTAAAAGCAAGTCTAATATGTCATTTCTTTGCTTACAATTTTTTTTTTTAAAACAGCTGCACCTATGGCATATGGAAGTTTCCAAGCTAGGGGTCCAACTGGAGCTGCAGCTGCTGGCCTATACAACAGCCATAGCCATGCCAGATCCTCCAAGGCACATCTGTTGTATCTGTGACCTACCCCACAGCTTGTGGCAATTAACCCACTGATAGAGGCCAGGGATTTAACCCACCTCCTCGTGGAGACTATATCAAGCTCTTAACCCACTGAGCCATAATAGGAACTCTTTGTCCTCTGAACAATCTCGGAAAAAAAAAAAAAAGGAAAAAAAACCCTCAAAATCAAATTTCCAAAAAACAAATTCATAATTTTAACCCCAACTTTGTTCTTCAGATGTTACCTGTCTCAGTGAATGAGGTCAGAAGCCTAAGAGTGATCATCAACACTTTGCTTTTTTAAAGATACCTATTTGGGAGTTCCCGTCATGGCTCAGTGGTTAACGAATTCGACTAGGAACCATGAGGTTGCGGGTTCGATCCCTGCCCTTGCTCAGTGGGTTAAGTAAGGATCCTGTGTTGCTGTGAGCTGTGGTGTAGGTTGCAGACGCGGCTCGGATCCCACGTTGCTGTGGCTCTGGCATAGGCCGATGGCAACAGCTCCGAAAAAACCCCTAGCCTGGGAACCTTCATATGCTGTGGGAGTGGCCCAAGAAATGGCAAAAAGACAAAAATAAATAAATAAATAAATATCCCTATTTGCAGTCCATCACTACCACCTATACATTTTCCCTTCTCAATCTCTTTCAAATGTGTCCAGTTCTCTTCAACTTTACCATTATCAACCTAGTCCAAGCTTTCATCATCTCTTTCTAATAGCCTCTATTTCCTCTGGTCCTACTCCTATACATTTTGTACAGCCAAGATGATCTCAAAATCCAAATCTGATCATGCTACTTCAAGCTGCCCGTTGCTCCCACCTCATTCAAAAGCCCTGCAGCAGATTCTCACTGTTCTTATCCAAAAGACAAACTTACAGGGGGTGCTCTTCTCCTCCCTCCCAGCAGCCCTGGGAGCTATTTGCTTTCCTTTAATAAAGACTTTGCTTGCTTTCCGCCTGTGTGTTCGCGGAGTTCATTGTTCAACTGTGTGAACGAGAACCCGGATGCCGGTAACATCTTTCCAGCATCATTTTTTGGGGGCTTGTCCAGGATCCAATCCAATACACCAGCGCTCACAAGATCTCCAGCAGCAGTTTTGTAGAATGTGAACTCATAGCTTTTGGAGCTGCCCTCTAGAACTGGTTGACCTCCTCCTCCTGGTGAAAACATGTCCTTACCATAGTCATCATTCTAATTTTGATCCTCTTATTCAGACCCTGTATAATTATTGTATTTCTCACTTCATTACATCCTGATTAAAAGCTATCAATCTTCTGGAGTTCCCGTCATGGCTCAGTGGTTAACAAATCCGACTAGCAACCATGAGGTTTCGGGTTCAATCCCTGGCCTTGCTCAGTGGGTTAAGGATCTGGCGTTGCCATGAGCTGTGGTGTAGGTCACAGATGAGGCTCAGATCTGGCATTGCCATGGCTCTGGTGTAGGTCGGCGGCTACAGCTCCGATTAGACCTCTAGCCTGGGAACCTCCATATGCCGCAGGAGCGGCCCAAGAAATGGTAAAAAAGACCAAAAAAAAAAGACAAAAAAAAAGCTATCAATCTTCAACCTTCAAAAGAAAAAAAAAAAGACAAACTTACAACTGCTACACAACGGATCCTACCCACTTCATCTCAAACTCACCTATTTTAGATCCTGCTCCCCCCTCAACTTCTCCAGCCACTCAGGCTGTCTTTCCATCCTTCAAACCTGTGATGACCCGTTCCACTGAGTACCGCACCTGGAATGTAGTCAGTATTTGAAAAGCTGACTAGGAGTTGCCTAGTGGCCTAGCAGTTAAGGTTCTGGCATTATCACTTCTATGGCACAGGTTCAATCCCTGGCCTGGGAACTTCCAAATGCCTTGGGTGCAGCCCCCCCAAAAGTTAAACTAATTTGTTGGCTTATATATTTGCCTCACTGAGCTAAGTTTTTATATATGTCCTCTGATGACATTTTTTTTTAGGGTAGTACCCATGGCATACAAAGGTTCCCCAGCTAGGGGTCCAGTCAGAGCTATAGCCACCAGCCTACACCACAGTCACAGCATCTGCAGATCCAAGCCACATCTGCAATCTACACCACAGCTCACAGCAACACCGGATCCCTGACCCACTGGGTGAGGCCAGGGATCGAACCTGTGTCCTCTTGGATACTTGTTGGGTTCCTTAACCGCTGAGCCACAGTGGGAACTCCTAATTACATTTTGAAACAGACTTGTGAGGTGACTACCATTCTATTATTAGCTCCATTTTACAAATGAGTACAACTGGATCTAGAGATATTCGGTGATTTTCCCAAGTCTCGCAATATGAACACTTAACTCCTCTCCAGCAAAACTACACGTATGACTATTGCCCATCATTTGTGGATATCTTTGTAGATGTAAACATATTAACTAAAATACCATTGAGCATGTGAGAAGGAAGAAATCTCTGAATCATAAATTGATCATTTATGTCTCTTGAGCAAACCTGAAAATCCTGAAACATTTAAGAGTCAACAACAGAATCCCACGGTTGTTAGGTCAGGTTACTTAAACAGAAGAAAAAAGTAGGCTGTACCTGAATTGTACTTGTTCAATGAGCCTAATTGTTCCACTGACCAGTGAGGCATAATAACTTTGCAGAGTACACCACTGCCTGGGACTGGCCTGGGGAAATAGATCACAGAGCAGTCAAAAAACATATCAAGCCACAATTAGTGACTGGATTCTGATTGCACTAAGAGGAAAACGACTTACCTCACTTATGTTGACTATCTTTACATGCTACAACTGAGCCACTGTAAGTAGTGCAAATCCTTGGAGCAGTTTTACCCAAAGGGACTTATGAATTTTTCTTTCTCCACCTACATTGTCTGGTCCACTCCTTTTGAGAACAGAGCCATAACAGTACAGCTTTTTTTTTTTTTTTTTTTGCTTTTTAGGGCCACACCCACATCATATGGAAGTTCAGCTTAGGGGTCAAATCAGAGCTGCAGCTGCTGGCCTACACCACAGCCAGAGCAACTTAGGATCTAAGCTGCATCTGCAACCTACATCACAGCTCATGTCAATGCCAGATTCTTAACCCACTGACTGAGACCAGGGATCAAACCTGTGTCCTCATGGATACTAGCTGGGTTTGTTACTGCTGAGCCATAATGGGAATTCTAGCACAGCTATTCTTAATGCCGCCTGTTGCCAGAGTAATAACTCAAAGTTGGAAGCCAGTTTTATGTTGGTTGCTCACCAATGTTTGGAAGAGCTTCATCTTCATTTCTGGAAGCTGTGTTAAGGATTTTTAAAATATCATACCATCTTTCATGAAATTATTGCCAATGTCACTATGGAATTCTCGGTAGACCTAAGAGGTGGAAGGCTGAGGACCCTCAGGCATCCTCAGGGTACCACGCTGAAAGTCATTAGAGGTCCTATTAGTTTCTCAGACAGGACTTCAAGAGGTGGAAATAACTTGATCTCAATAACCCTGCCTCAGATCTCCAGCTCAGGTATGGGCATCCCTGAACTGAGTTTGATCACTATACCTAAAATCTATTAGATTTAGGACACTACCTCAAACCAATCAAATTTAGCAAAGACTGCCAATTAGTTCATTATTTTTCAATAGAACATTTATCTGGCAGAATAAACTACTTCATTTACTAAGAGAATTTCTTCCTAGTGGGTGACTACATAGGCGGCCCAATTAAAGATCAGATTGTTGGATGAGCATCTAATTAGGAATTAGATGTTATTAAGTGTCTGATTTAGCCATTTTCTTGCTTAAAAATCTTTCATTCTCATGGGAGTTCCTATCGTGGCTCAGTGGTAATGAACCTGACTAGCATCCATGAGTTTGTGGGTTCGATCCCTGGCCTTGCTCAGTGGGTTAAGGACACAGTGTTGCCGTGAACTGTGGTGTAGGTCGAAGACAAGGCTCAGATCCCACATTGCTGTGACTGTGGTTGGCCGGCAGCTGAAGCTCTGATCCAACCCTTAGCCTGGGAAATTCCATGTGCCACAAGGTGCTGCCCTAAAAAGACAAAAACAAACAAACAAAAACAAAACACCTTTCAATCTCCCCATTGCTTTCAGGATAAAATCCGAATTCTTCTTTCTTTTTTTTGACCCTCCCCAATACATGCAGAAGTTCCCCAGCCACGGATCAAAGCCTGGCCATAGGAATGACCCCAGCCACAGCAATGACAAAGCCAGATCCTTAACCCACTGAGCCACCAGGGAACTCCTCCAAGCTCTATTGATTTCTTCCCCTCCTTTCTTTTCAAATCTCACCTCAAGCATTTTTATAGTCCACACACAATGAACTACTTAAAATGTCCTAACTTTTGGGATAATTTTCCTTTACTTTGGTAACATTCACAGCTATATCTCAAAACCCTGCTCAAGGATCTATATTCCCTAGCAATTCAATTTTTCAAACCAGCAACAGTTATTCTATTTTTCATGTTTCCATAGCAATTTGTACATATCTCTATCAATACTTAACCATTATAATTGTTAATTTATATATCAACTTACCTCACTAAAATGTGTTTCTTGGGGGTTGGGAACAATCTTATTTATTATTAAATTCTAGTGTTTGGCATACAGTAAAGACTTATTTATATATTTATTTATTTATTTTGTCTGTGTTAGTGTGCACCTGCAGCCTGCAGAGTTTCCCAGCCTAGGGGTCAAAATGGAGCTGTAGCTGAGCTGTAGCCGCCAGCCTGCACCACAGCCATAGCAAGGCCAGATCTGAGCCACATCTGCAACCTACACCACAGCTCAAGGCAACACAGGATCCTTAACCCACTGAGGAAGGCCAAGGATCCAACCCAGATCCTCATGGATACTAGTCAGGTTTGTTACCACTGAGCCACAACAGGAACTCCCAGATGATTTTATTTTATAAAATATTCCCCTTTACATTCTGTTAAACTACTGGTCCTCATAGGGTTTTGAATTTTGTGAGTTAGTAAAATATACCTTTAAAATATCACTCTCCACCCTAAAATAATTTTGAAAAATTATGTACGTCTTTATACTTTTTTTTTAGGATGCACCTGCAGCATATGGGCGTTCCCAGGCTAAGGGTCAAATCAGAACTGCCGCTGCTGCCCTACACCACAGCCACAGCAATGCCAGATCCAAGCTGTGTCTGCAAACTATACCACAACTCACGGTAATGCCGAATCCTTAACACACTAAGCAGTGCCAGGGTTTGAACCCATGTCCTCATGGATACTAGTTGGGTTGTTACCGCTGAGCCACAACGGAAGCTCCCCTTTATATACATTTTTAAGGTAGCATCTGAGACATTTTTCTTGTGATTTCAAATTCTTGTAATGAATGTCATTTCTGACATGTTGTAAATATTGACCCTACAAAATAAAATTATATCTTCTTAGAAAATCCAATCAATGGAATCTTCATACCATATTTATTAGATACTCACCATCATTCATTTAAAAATATGTTGGACGGAGTTCCTGTCATGGTGCAGTGATTAACGAATCTGACTAGGAACCATGAGGTTGCAGTTTCAATCCCTGGCCTTGCTCAGTGGGTTAAGGATCTGGCGTTGCTGTGGTGTAAGTCGCAGACGCGGCTCAAATCCCACATTGCTGTGGCTCTGGTGTAGGCTGGCAGCTACAGCTCTGATTAGACCCCTAGCCTGGGAACCTCCATATGCCACGGGTGCAGCCCTAGAAAAGGAAAAAAAAAAAATGTTGGAGGAGTTCCCGTCGTGGCTCAGTAGCTTATTTATTATTGGTGGTTGATGAACCCAACTAGTATCCATCAGGATTCGGGTTCAATCCCTGGCCTTGCTCACTGGGTTGGGGACCTGGCATTGCCGTGTACTGTGGTGTACGTTGCAGAAGAGGCTCGGATCCCGATTTGCTGTGGCTGTGGTGTAGGCTGGCAGCTACAGCTCCTATTCAACCCCTAACCTGGGAACCTCCATATGCCATGGGTGAGGTCCTAAAAAGACAAAAAAAAAAAAAAGAAAGAAAATAAAAATATATTGGAGGAGTTCCTGTTGCAGCGCAGTGGAAACAAATTTAATAACCATGAGGTTGCTGGTTTGATCCCTGGCCTCGATCAGTAGGATCTGGCGTTGCCGTGAGCTGTGGTGTAGGTCACAGACTTGGCTCTGATCTGGCGTTGCTATGGCTGTGGTGTAGCTGTAGCTCTGATTCGACTGCTAGCCTGGGAACCTCCATATGCTACATGTGGCCCTAAAAGAAACAAATAAAAAACAAATTAATTAAATAAAATAAAAACACGTTGGGAGTTTCTGCCATGGTGCTGTGGGTTAAGAGTTTGACTGCTGTGTCTTGGGTCCCTGCAGAGGTTCAAGTTCGATCCTTGGTCCAAGCAGTGAATTAAAGGATATTGGGTGTTGCTTCGGCTGCAGCTTGCATTCAATCCCTAGCCCAGGAATTTCCATATGCCACAAGTGCAGCTGCAAAATAAAATAAAATGAAATAAAATGAAATTAAATAAAAATACATGAACATACAGCATAGGGAATATAGGCAATAATTTATAATAACTATAAATGGAGTATAATCTTTAAAAATTGTGAATCACTAAGTTGTACACCAGACACATATATAATATTATAAATCGACTACACTTCAATTTAAAAAAAAACAAAACAATGAGCAGTTCCCACTGTGGGCGGACTGGATTGGCAGTGTCTCTGGAGTGCTATTGATGCAGGTTCAATCCCTAGCCTTACGTAGCGGGTTAAGGATCTGGCGTCGTCGCAGCTGTGGTTTGGATCTGATCCCTGGCCCTGGATTCCATATGCTTGAGGCAGCCAAAAAAGAAGAAGAAAAAAAAAATCTAATGAAGGATGAGAGTTCTCTTGTAGCACAGCGGGTAAGGATCCAGCTTTGTCACTGCAGAGGCCCAGTTCTCTGCTGTGGTGAGGGTTCCTGGCCCAGGAACTTCCACATGCTTCAGGGGTGTGTGTGTGTGTGTGTGTGTGTGTGTGTCTGTCTGTCTGTCTGTGTGTCTGTGTGTGTGTGTGTGTGTGTTGGGCGGTGGGAGGATCTAATGAAGGAAAAAAGAAAGATCTTGGGGAGTTCCTGTCCTGGCTCAGTGGTTAACAAATCCAACTAGGAACCATGAGTTTGTGGGTTCGATCCCTGGCCTTGCTCAGTGGGTTAAGGATCCGGCGTTGCCGTGAGCTGTGGTGTAGGTCACAGACGAGGCTCAGATCTGGCATTGCCATGGCTCTGGTGTAGGTCGGCGGCTACAGCTCCAATTAGACCCCTAGCCTGGGAATCTCCATATACTGCGGGAGCAGCCCTAGAAATGGCAAGAAGACAAAAAAAAAAAAAAAGATCTTAAAAAAATACATGAACAAACAGCTGGAAAATCTACATTATTCCTTTATTTCCATTCCACTTCCCCATGGAGTTTTTGTTTTGGCTGCACACGAAGCATGTAGAAGTTCCGGGGCCATGGATCAAACCCTCATCACAAGAGTGAATGGAGCCAGAGCAGTAAAAATGCTGGACCCTCAACCTGCTGAGCCACAGTGGCACTACTTGCCCACAGTTTTATAATATATTTATACTCAGAAGTCCGTTATCAATTTAAATTTAATTTAAAAAATTTCTATGACACTAAATGCTAAAAAATATCCTGAAATGGAGAGTTCCCATTGTGGCACAGTGGAAACAACTAGTATCCATCAAACCCAACTAGTATCCATGAGGATGTGGGTTCGATCCCTGGCCTTGCTCAGTTAAGGATTCTGCATTGCAGTGCGCTGTGGTGTAGACTGAAGATGCGGCTGGGGTCCTGAGCTGCTGTGGCTGTGGTGTTGGCCAGCAGTTACAGATCCTATTCTACCCCTAGCCTGGGAACTTCTATATGCTGTGGGTGAGGCCCTAAAAAAAAAAAAATCCTGAAATGAGTTACCCTTATAATTATTAGTGCACATTTAGTCAAAGGGTTATAAATATACTGAAATTAAGCATGACATAAATATTTACTGGAAATACATTTCTTAGCTGCTTTTTTTTCAACTAATTAATGGGTAAAGAATTTGTTTTCTAGAGTGAAAAGGGTTTGTAACACATTGTATTTCTTTTTTCTTTTGAGTATGTGCTGAGAACATATGTTCACAAGAAATTATGGTTGATGAGAATAGAAGGGGTCTTGTTTTAACTACATCACAAAATTCTTTAAACTCTTTCCAAGATAAGTGCAAAAAACCCCTTAGTGATCTATTGTTGAAAATTCTTTTTAACGATCAACTGACACTTCAATTAGGTCTTTCTTCAATTTTGTAGAAAGCAAAAGCTGGAAACTATTAGAGCTCAAGAGTGTAGCTACCAAATAATTAAGGTCATTTTCTTCTGTTTGTCTCTGGTGCTCCTTTTCCATCCTGGGGCAACATAGCACATGAAGATTAGGGATGGGTGGGCAGTTTTGCTCTTTTGGTGAAGTGGAAGAAGGGTGACTGTGAAAAGGGAGGTGAGAAAATTCGGAGAACAAACTTGAGAGGGGCATTCTTCAGCAGTTCCGTTTTGAAAAACAAAAATGCACTTGGAAGTTGAAGAACCTGACACCTAATGATCTTAAAAAATCATCTAGGAGTTCCTGTTATGGTGCAGTGGAAACAAATCTGACGAGGAACCATGAGGTTTCAGGCTCCATCCCTGGCCTTGCTCAGTGGGTTAAGGATCCAGTGTTGCTGTGGTAGTGGTGTAGGCTGGCAGCTGTAGCTCCAATTCGACCCCTAGCCTGGGAACTTCCATATGCTGCGAGCACGGCCCTAAAATAGCAAAAAAAAAAAAAAAAAATCGTCTATTTACTCACATATCACTTGGAAATTCTGTGTATACCTCCAGGGCTAAGCATACCCCAGCTTGAATGGCACTGGACTACACCTGAAAGTTACAGTGTACAGTGTTTTCTCTGAAGCAGTTACATTCCAATCCTGGGTTATGCGCTCAATCTTTATTTGGGGGGTGCACCCCCCCTCTGGTATATGGAGGTTCCCAGGCCAGGGGTTGAATTGGAGCTGTGACTGCTGACCTAGGCCACAGCCACAGCAACTCGGAATCTGAGCCACATCTGCAACCTACACCACAGCTCATGGTAGCACCAGCTCCTTAACCCACCAAACGAAGCCAGAGATCAAACCTACATCCTCATGGATACTAGTTGGGCTGGTTGCCACTGAGTCACAATGGAAACTTCCTGTACCCTCAATCTTGAACGAAAGGAAGATACCCTAATCACAATTAGGGGATGGGGTGTGTTTCTTTTATAAAGACCATTCTTGCGAATGATACTGATTCTCTTAGCTTTAGTTTCAAAGTGTGGTATTTTCTGACCTTGACACTATTTGCGAGTTCAGGGAAAAAGGGGGTTACCTAATTTGGAATGTAATCCTCTTATGAAGCTATTGCCTAAAGTTGTGTAGAAGGTCTTGCTTTAGGGTATTTCTTTGCACTATAACCTTAGGGCCTTGGCCTCTTCCTGTCTTCCAGGTTTTCTCACATGGTCCTTCTGAGGGTAATTGGTTTGCATTTGTAGTTTATGAAAGAGGTAGTGTAATGTGAAATCTTTGGCTATTGAACGGAGCCCAGTTAATCAACCTATCAGGATATGAATCTGTGAACCAAATAGTAACTGTAGATTAAATATTTGGGATGGATCTCCTACAGACATCAGTAAGCTACAGGTGGTTTTAATGATTCAGTTTTCAATAAAAATTTCCCTATTCCATTGTTCTCATCCTTTGCAGCCTATATAAAAATTCATATATTTTTATAACTCATATCTGCAAAGGAGGCATTTTACTTTTTATTTCATCTCTGAGAACAGAGTGAACTAACTCCTATTTGTGATTAACTAGAATATGGGCACTGCAATCACAAAAGGATTCGCTATCATTAAATTTAGAATTTAAAAGCATAAATTCAGTTTTGTGTATTTTTTTTGCATTTTTTGATTGAAGTATTGCTGATTTACAATACTTGTGTATGTTTTTATTGCCCTAGTAGTTTATTTATTTATGTTTTTGCATTTTAGGCCTGAACCTGAGGCATATGGAAGTACCCAGGCTAGGGGTAGAATCAGAGCTAAAGAGCTACAGCTGTTGGCCTAAGCCACAGTCACAGTGACGCCAGATCTTTAACCCACTAAGCGGGGCCAGAGATCGAACCTGACTCCTCCTGGATACTAGTCAGGTTCATTACCGCTAAGCCACCATGGGAACTCCCCCTAGTAGTTTAAATTGGAATTTTTATTCACTAGCTTTTATTTTTTTTAATTTCAAAACAACCTTCCTACAACTGTATGCTTTATGGAAATGGCTTCCATTGTGTAATAGGAAAGTACTATCAATGCTTAAAACCTACCACATTTCTGTTCTACTAGTATATTCAGTAAAAATTTATGTTTTAGTCTTTTGTTGACAGTTCAATGTTGTGTGTACTTAGTGCCCACCAATCAGCACATTCATATACTGATTCATTCAACAAATCCTTACTGATCGCCTGCTATGCCATAGTCACTCTTTCTAGATGCTGGAAATAAAACATTGAGCAAAACCCGAAATGATCCTTACCCTCATGGAGCTATCAGTTTATCGGAGAAATATGTATAACCAAAGAAGTAAACATTTAAAAACGGCAATTTTGACAACATGCTTAAAAACTGCAATTGTGACAAGTGCTGGGAAGGAGAGAGAGAAAAAAAATGCTAGGAGAATCTCTAAGCAAGTATCTGAATGTTGGGAAGTGGTGGTGGGCAGAGAAAGTTGTCCTGAGGAAGTGATGTAATTAAGGTGGGTTAATTAGAAGAAGGGAAGAGTGAAACAGACTGGGAACAGTGCAAAAAGGCCGGACAGGGATCAAAGCAAACCTGAAGGACAGAGGAGGAAGAAGGTGAAGCTGGAGAGGTGGAAGGCAGCCATGCCTTGCTGGGTTCTGAAGGCATTAAGCTTTTGGATATGCAGACCAACAGAAAATAATTAAACCAGGGAGAAAATGGAAATTGAGGAAGAGCTTAGGAGTTTCTGCTGCAGTGAATCACGCTTCATTTCTAGAAAATGATGTTAAAATGATAGTTCAGTAGGAGTACCTTTCCTCAGCATTAAAAATGGCTTACAAATTGAAGTGAAATTTAAGAGCTAATGAAGGAGCAGTTTTCTCAAAAGGAAAAAACAAAGCAGATAAGGCATTAGAAAATTGCTTGGGGTTTTGTAAAAATGAATAATCCCCCAAATTTCCTACATCATTTTATCTATCTGTAGACTCATTCTTTTGTTTAAACTGTATAAAAAAATTAGCTTATATTTGAAAAAAAAGAAAGAAAATAATTAAAACCTTTGTGGGGTTTTAATGTGGATGGGGTGAGAAAATCAGATTGACCTTTTTCAAAGATTACTAGGTTCACAGTAGGAATGGATTAGAGGGCAGGGCCAGAAGGTATGGTTTAGTGAGATAGATGCTGCCCTAAACAAATGCATGTAAACACAAGCTTTTGAAAAAATAACCTATATTTTAAAGGGATTTGGAATTTTAAAGGAAACTTTAAAGAATCTTTAAGAAAAGAATCACGGAGTTCCCGTCGTGGCGCACTGGTTAACGAATCCGACTAGGAACCATGAGGTTGTGGGTTCGGTCCCTGCCCTTGCTCAGTGGGTTAACGATCCGGAGTTGCTGTGAGCTGTGGTGTAGGTTGCAGACGCGGCTCGGATCCCGCGTTGCTGTGGCTCTGGCGTAGGCCGGTGGCTACAGCTCCGATTCAACCCCTAGCCTGGGAACCTCCATATGCCGCGGGAGTGGCCCAAGAAATAGCAACAACAACAACAACAACAAAAAAGACAAAAAAAAAAAAGAAAAGAATCACTGGTTTTTATTTTTTAAATCTTTGTGTTTATTTGTGGGGGGAGGGGCAGGACAAAATTGGTTCACAAAAGTGGTGAAAAAGAAAAACAGTGTCTACCAGAAGTCTTGAGGAAAACGTCATTGATTATCAAAGTTAAATGTTTCCCCCAGACTGAAAATAGTTTTATTTCTTGGATTATATACTCAGTATAAATTATAATCGCAGTATAAGACATTACAGAAAGCACACTAAAAAGTTTTATCTTTTTTTTTTTTGGTCTTTTGTCTTTTTAAGGCCATACCTGAGGCATACAGAGGTTCCTAGGCTAAGGGTCGAATCAGGAGCTATAGCTGCTGGCCTATGCCACGGCCACACCAACACCAGATCCTTAACCCTCTGAGCAAGGCCAGGGATGGAACCTGTGTCCTCTGGATGCTAGTCAGATTCGTTTCAGCTGAGCCACAACGGGAACTCCTAAAAAGTTTTTAAGAAGCCGAAATTCTACTATTAAGATAATTGTTATCCTCAATCTGGTGAAAATCGTTTTAAACCACCTTTCATGCTTATAGTCACATACAAATTTATAAATAGGCTCTAGAAGCACAGCTGTTTTGTTTAGCAATGTATATATGCCCACAGCTTAGCAAAGTAGGTACTCAGTATTAACTGCATTAATTAATTGTTCCTATTATATTTGTTAATATACTTACTGATTCTTTTTCAGTCAGTAATAAGCCCTGGACTTATATAATACCACATCAACTTTTTAATGGCTGATCAATAATTCATTATAGGCATGTGCCCTAATGTATGTAAATAACACCGATGGAAACTCAAGTTTTTTAGGCTTATGGACAATGATTCAGTGAACATCCCTGCACAGATATCTTTATATTCACTAGGATAAATTCCTAGAACTGAAGCCACTGGGTAAAAAAGATATATACATATTTTATATTTTGATATGCTATAGCCAGCCAGCCAGAAAAGCTACTCCTATCTCCATTCCCAATTACATTCTTTTTCCTCTACCTCTGACCGGTTAAATAATTACATCTCCTGGTGTTTTTTATACATCTTTCTCTGATTACTGGCCAAGTCTGCCATCTTTTCATAACTTTACTATTCACTTATATTTCTTCTTACGTGATTTTTTTTTTCTTTTTCTTTTTAGGGCTGCACATGCTGCATATGGAAGTTCCAGTCGAACTGGAACTGAGCTGCAACTGCCGGCCTACACCACAGCCACAGCAACTCGAGATCTGAGCTGCATCTGCAGCCTACACCACAGCTCACAGCAATACTGGATCCTTAACCCACTGAACAAGAGCAGGGATTGAACCTGTATCCTCACAGATACTAGTCAGGTTTGCAACCCACTGAGACACAATGGGAACTCCCTATGTGATTTTTAAATACATGTCCTTTGCACATTTTTTCTTCTAATAGATACGTTTATCTTATTGATTTACAAGAGTGCTTTGGATGATGGTGATATTAAGACTTTGTCTGTCATATGTATCCCAGATTTCTTCTTCTTCTTTGGCTGCACTCACAGCATGCAGAAATTCCCAGGCTAGGAATAGAACCAGCTGTGACAATGCCGGATCCTTAACCCACTGAGTCACCAGGGAACTCCCTCAGATTTTTTTTCCTAGTTCACTTTAAAAATCTTTATTATTTTTTGGAAATAATTTACATAGTCGGTTACAACAATCTTTTCCATCAAGGTTTCTGGCTTTTGTGTCCTGCTTAGAACTAGATCTTTCAGGGGTTCCCTTGGTGGCTCAGCAGAAACAAATCTGACTAGCATCCATGAGGACTCAGGTTTGATCCCTGGCCTCAATCAGTGGGTTAAGGATCCGGCGTTGCTGTGAGCTGTGGTGTAGGTCACAGACACGCCATGGATCTGGCATTGCTGTGGCTTTGGTTGCAGGCCAGGGGCTAAAGCTCCTGATTTCACCCCTGACCTGGGAACCTCCATATGCCTAAAGTGTGACCCTAAAAAGACAAAAAAAAACCAAAAACCCCCAAAACAAAAAAATTTAGATCTTTCACACTCCAATATTATAAAAAATCTCCCTTATAACATTTTTTGGGTATCTTTTGCACTTTTGAGAGCATTTCTAGAGGGCAATCAGGTGATACTAACACAGCTTTATTAAAATGTTCATTCCCTTTGCCAGAAATTCCCCTTTTAAAATTTATCCTAAAGAAATAACAGGTATAAAGTTTCACTTTCAAGGATATTCACTAGAGTCTTGTTTATAATGGAAAAAAAAAAACCCACCCAAACTGTAAACAATGAAATATTCAATAATGGAAGGCTGGTTAAATCAATTATGATATATCCATACCCATTAAAATAAAAACAATTTTTTTTCCTGCACCCACAGCATGTGGAAGTTCCTGGGCCAGGGATTGAACCCATGCCACAGCAGCACCCACTGCAATGACAATGCCAGATCCTTAACCTGCTGTGCCACAAGAGAACTCCCCTCAAAATATTTGATCATATTAAAACATTAAAAACTGGAGTTCCTGTGGTGGCTCATCAGAAACAAATCTGACTAGTATTCACAAGGACGCAGGTTTAATCCCTGGCCCCACTCAGTGGGTTAAGGATCCAGTGTTGCTGTGAGTTGTGGTGTAGATTTCAGAGGCAGCTCAGAATCTGGTATTGTTGTGGCTGTGGCCCAGGGCAGCAGCTATAGCTCCAATTTACCCCTATCCTGGGAACCTCCATATGACATGGGTGCGGCCCTAAAAAGACAAAAAATACATACATACATATATACATACATAAGTAAACCATTAAAAACTAAAAGTACAAATATGCTAAGTCCAATTTATAAATGCCAATTGAAAATTTTGGTTAGGCATGAAAAAGAAGACTATATTTATACAATAGTGGTTAGTTCTGGGCACTGGTAAAAATGAGGGATCTTTTTTCTTTTCTTCTATGAGAGTGAACAATAAAGATGTTTAAAATTTAGTGTAGCCTATAATTATGCAGATACAACACTGTTAAGTGTATCACTTGTGTTTTAGTAGCTAAGGGTGCCTCAGATTTGAGGGTATTACCCTTGCCTTCAATTTACAAATGTAAATTTTGCCTCATCTAGTAACTTTAAGCAAGTCAATTAACCTTTTTGTACTTGGGTTTCCTCATCTGTTAAATGAGGAGAATAACACCTACTCTGATTTAACTCACAAGGAAGTTGTGTAAACTGTTTGTAATTCACTATAATCAACATATAAAACGATGCTAATAGTAATATTTACATTCAATTATAGGATTATATCATCAGTTATTTTTGGGGGGGTGCACCCAAGGCATATGGAGGTTTCCAGTCTAGGGGTCGAATCAGAGCTGTAGCCGCTGGCCTACGCCAGAGCCACAGCAACGCCAGATCCCAGCCTTATCTGGGACCTACACCACAGATCATTGCAACACTGGATCCTTAACTCAGTGAGCTAAGTTACATCTCCCAGGATACTAGTCAGATTTGTTTATGCTGAGCCATGACCGGACCTCCCTATATGTCACGTTGTTTTTGCTTAAACCTCTTTATTGAGGCATGACTGTCATAAAAAGTTGTACATATTTAATGTATACCTCTTGATAAGTTTGGAAATAAGTATATACTTGTGAAACCATTACCATAATCCATTTTATAAACATATCCATTATCTCCCAAAGTTTCCTACTGTCCATCCTATTTATTTTTTGTGATAAGAACACTTAGAGCTATCCTATTTTCAAAATTTTAAGTGTACAAAATAGTACAGTTAACCATAGGCACTATGCTGTACAGTAGATCTCTAGGACTATTCATCTTAACAGAAACTGTACTCTTTGACTAATATCTCTTATTGCCCAGACATCCCAGCCCATAGCAACCACCATTCCATTTTCTGCTTCTGTGATTCGACTACATTTCTCATATAGGTAGTTTTCCTTGTGTCTGGCTTATTTCACTTGGCATAGTGTCCCCAAGGTCCATCCTTGTTGTTGCATTTAGTAGGATTTCCTTCCTTTCAAGAGCTGAATGATATTCCATTTTATGTATACATGATTGCTTTCAATGTAAATGCAATGGAAAGAGTGGCTCAATATCTTTAAAAATAATACATATATATTTTTGGGGGGTCTTTTTGTCTTTTTTTTTTTTTTTAGAGCCCCACCCATGGCATATGGAGGTTCCCAGGCTAGGGTTCGAATCGGAGCTGTAGCTACCGGCCATAGCCACAGCAACGCAGGATCCAAGCCACATCTGCCACCTATACCACAGCTCATGGCAACGCCAGATCCTTAACCCACTGAGTGAGGCCAGGGATGGAACCTGCGTCCTCATGAATACTAGTCAGATTTGTTACCGCTGAGCCACAACAGGAACTCCTATATTCTTATTACCTAAGGGAAAGAAGAAACCAAAATGATGCTCTACCAAAATAGACTGCAAGGGAAGATAATTATTGAGCATTTACTAATTGCCTATTTTGTGCCAGTTTCGGGTAGGGGAGAATGAAACGAATAATACACACTCTCTATTCTCAAGTACTTTATTCTGGTGAATGACACATGTCAATGCCATAGACAGATTCATAGGCCATTGTCCCTAGAAACTTAAAAGGCAAAGTGCCTCTAACCAAGGCACTAAAGGACAGTCAAGTTTGACCATCAGCTGAACCAGGTATAGGAGCTTAGCCTCTTCACAGTGTAAGAGTTATCAAGGTAACCTGCAGCAGTTTTACATAGGCTAAAGTGAAATTAGGGGACAAACTGGTTGGGGATGCCCCATTCTTGAGGGGTTCCCCTGGTAAGCATAAGGGGGAATCCCCTGAAATATGGTAGAACCCCAACAGTAAATATAGGGGTTAGAGGGGAGAACAGATCCCTGCTTGCTGGTAGGAGACTGGAAGGGGTGGGGGAATTCTTAAAAACTCCATTTACAGAATAGGAGATCCCCTTCTGCTACTCAAAGTTCCCTTGTACAGGGCATTCTGAGACATTTGTGATTACTATCCTCTTGAAATTTGTTTCTGATTCCATCTTCCTTTGGGGTTTAGAAGAAGGCAACTAAATACATATCTATACATACATAATGACAAAAATAGAAATACAAACACTCGCACTGTTGCGCTGTTAGGAGATCAGTGGCCCTAACTATGTGAATCAAGTGTTGTTCATTCCTAATTAGTCCATGTTTACACATAATTCCAGACAGAAGACAATGTGGACTTTACAAATGTTAGGTAAGATATATGTCAGAGAAAAAAAAGTTCTGACACAACAGCTTCGTGGATCCAAGTATTTTTGGTGATTCTTGTGCTATCAGAATCAGTAAAAATAATACTAGCATAAGCTTATATGTTGCCTGTTATGTACTAGGCATGTAAGATGAAAGAAGCAAAAGCATAACAGTTTGGGAATGGAAATAACTTTTAAAGTTGAAATAAAAAATGCTTAACTACACTTTATTTCCCATCACCTTAATCCTAGATAAGCAATTAACTTCAGTAACTTCCCTCTTTTTATGGAGACGGCAGTGGTGGTTAAAATTGAATACATAATATATTTACTTGCAAAGTGCTTGGAATTTTTCAAAAATGAATTAAGAACAAGGCACAGTATTGTTATAACATTCTTCCATATATTACATAGAAGCACATGATACATACAGTCAAACAAGCAGAATCCTCTCATTTCTCCAAGGTACAAATTAGTTCAACGTCATAGATTCTACTGTCCTAAACTTTCCAATAACTAAAACAAAGCAGGACAAAACTTTAAAACCCACAAACTGTACCAAATCTGAGGACCTATGTTGGAATTTCAAGCTTTTTTTTTTTTTCTTTTTACAAAATTCTTATTGAAATTTCAAGCTGTTGATCACTGGTGGCCAGATGGCAATGTGATCATTATTTTTTTTAAAAAAAACTCCAAGTCAAAATCTTTTTGTGGCAGGTTAGTACCATCATTCTTTACATTAAAATTACATTTCATCTCTAAGGTAGAAGTAATATTTTTTGCTTGATATACAACACTGCTCATTTCTATAGATACTAACATTACAGTGAATTAAGCGAAAACTGCTTTGAACAAATCTATACACTCAATAATATATAAGCCTGGACGTTGCATGCATATGTTTGGTCCATTTAAAAATATGAAGACAAATGATATTTTATAATATGTCTGGGAAAATCCTTTTTTTAAGTTAATTTTGAAAAACATATCGCATTCCATACTCCACATGATATATTCAGAGCTTTAAATACTGTCTATTTTAAAAATAGGAATTTCTGAAGAGTACAATCATAAAATTAGAAAGCCTAAAAATCGTAACACATGCTTTTTATTAAACACATATAACTTCCCATTAATACATGATAGAAAATTAAAGCCTCTAACACTAGATAATCTACAATTGTAGAGTTTGTATTTCTCATTTTTTCCTATGCACATAATACATACCTCTGATAGTAACATATATCATTTTTCCACTCTCGATAATTATCTTGAACATATTTTATATTAGTTTGTGATTAAACTCTCAATACTTTGTCTTTTAAGTTTTTATTTTTTTCCATTATAGCTGGTTTACAGTGTTCTGTCAATTTTCTACTATACAGCAAAGTAACCCAGTCACACATACTTATATACATTCTTCTTCTCACAGTATCCTCCATCATGCTCCACTGTGACTAGATATAGTCCTTTAAGACATTTCTTAAAAGAGTAAAAAGCTCCTCCATTGCTTGAGAATATCTTTTTTACCTGAAATACAGTTGAATAAAAACAATAAAGATTTACTTCACATTTCAAAATAGTAAAGTCTAAACACTTTAAAATTGGCTAGATTTAGCTTATTCGAAATTTTACAAATAGGGGTATAAGGGCTCTAAGTTGGAAAATCTTTCCCTGAAAAACTTGACTATGATTATTACTATGACTTTCATTTCCCGCTCAATCTGTTCTTCTAATCATTCTAAATTCCATATGCAGTGTAAACAGTTAAAAAACAAGTCCTAAAAAGCAATTCCTGTCATACACACGTTCTTCTTCGGAGTCGCACACGGCGTCAGTATAAGCAGACTCCTCCCCACTCCTGGGGAAAACCCTGCCTAATATTTATAACGTTATGACATACTGTAATACTCACAAGGTGGTTGTAGAAGTATAAACACGACTGGGGTTATCTGATTGGCTGCCGGTGATGTAACACCCATGTCAATACTTCCCACTGAACGCACGTGTTCGACCTTTTATTTAAATTTCCATTTCATCACAGCAATAAGACACTCGGGGCGGTGCATTTTCTGTGAAATGATTATTGCCCTGGGCCTGAGGTGCTGCCTCGCGCACACAATGCACCAGACAAGGAGGTGTCCGTGGTTGCAATCTCCTCGCGTGAAAGGCACCGCCTGGTCCAGTCTTTGTGAAGGAACAAAATAAGTTCACTTCCTCGGGCACCGCCGCCCACCCCCAGCAAATGACACGGCTGGAGCGCGGCTCCCACCGCACAGTTTATTTCCAAAGTCCCAGGTGAACTCGTGGCGAGAGAAGGAAAATGTGCGTCCTGGGCGCGGGTAGGTGCGTGCGGGCAGCGGGGAGGCGGCCAGACCCTGACACTCGCCAGCTGTTTGTCCTCCGCGGAGCCCGGCCCCGGCCGCACACGCCCGCCCCCTCCCCGAGACCCCCAGCCCGCCGCCCGGCCTTTTGTCCCCCGCCCCTCGGCCGACTTCCTTCCCCGCGGCCGCACCCCCGCCCCCAGGCCGGAGGCGCGGCCCGGCCCCTTTCCCGGTCCCCTGGCGCCCCCACCCCACCCCAGCCCAGCCCCAAGCCCAGCCCCCCTCCCCCAGCCCGGCCCCCACCCTTTCCCCCTCCAGCGGTTACTGCTACCCCGGTGCATTGTGGGCGCACGGTCCGTTGTTCATTTGCCATTCGACCTCCGCCAGGGCCTGGTCGGACGGAAACGCTCCGCCGGCTTTATTGTCGGTTCGTTATGTGGCGGAGCCCGGCAGTTTAACGTGCTTGTCGCCCTCACCGCCTCGGAAGCCGGCGGCGGCGGCGGCGTCGGGACTCCTCGGCGCGCCGGAGGAAGGATATCTGTTTGCAGGGTCGGTGTGTGCGCGCGGCTTTAAAGAGGGGGCAGCGGAGGGTCTCCCCGCACTCCGCCTCTCAACTTCGAAGGCCCCACGCGCCCGGGCTCGCTGCTCACCTCTCCGCCGCCCGCCCCCTTCTCCGCGCGGGACGCTGCCTGGAGCGCAGCGGGGCGGGGGTGGAGGACGAGGAGGCGGCCGGAGGCGGCGGCCCGGCGGCCGGCGGCGGCGACGGACGCGTGAGGCAGCCCCGGGAACGAGCGCGAGCCGGGCGGCCGGGCGGGAGGGCGAGGCCGAGCCCCGCGAGACCGGAACGCCCGGGGTGGGGGCGGGGGCGAAGCGGAGGGGGAGCGGCGGGGAGCGCGCGGGACGCGGCCCGAGGCCGGGCGCGAGCCGGGGCACCGGGCGGCGGCGGCGGCGCGCGCCATGTCGTTCAGTGAAATGAACCGCAGGACGCTGGCGTTCCGAGGAGGCGGGTTGGTCACCGCCAGCGGTGGCGGCGGCGGCTCCGTGAACAATAACGTTGGCGGGGAGGCCTCGGCTTGGCCCCAGCAGCCCCAACCCAGACAGCCCCAGCCGCCAGCGCCGCAGCAGCTCAATGGGCGGGGGGCCGACGAGGAAGTGGAATTGGAGGGCCTGGAGCCCCAAGACCTGGAGGCCTCCGCTGGGGCGGCCGCCGCCGCCTCCGAGGAGACCAAGGAGTTGCTGCTCCCCCAAGACGCGGGCGGCCCCACCTCGCTGGGCGGCGGCGGCGCGGGGGGCCCCCTGCTAGCGGAAAGGAACCGTCGGACTCTGGCCTTCCGCGGCGGCGGCGGCGGCGGGGGGCTCGGCAACAATGGCAGTAGCCGCGGCCGCCCCGAGACCTCGGCGTGGCCCCTGAGGCATTTCAATGGGCGAGGGCCGGCGGCCGTGGAGCTGGAGCTGGACGCGCTGGAGGGGAAAGAGTTGATGCCGGACGGCGCGTCCCTGAGCGACAGCACCGAGGACGAAGAGGAGGGGGCGAGCCTGGGCGACGGCAGCGGGGCGGAAGGCGGCAGCTGCAGCAGCAGCAGGCGGTCGGGCGGCGATGGCGGGGACGAAGCGGAGGGCAGCGGTGTGGGAGCTGGCGAAGGAGAGACGGTCCAGCACTTCCCGCTCGCGCGGCCCAAGTCTCTAATGCAGAAGCTCCAGTGCTCCTTCCAGACCGCCTGGCTCAAAGATTTTCCCTGGCTGCGCTATTCCAAGGATACTGGCCTTATGTCCTGCGGCTGGTGCCAAAAGACCCCCGAGGACGGGGCGAGCGGGGACCTGCCTCAAATGGGGCACGACGAGCTTTCGCGAGGGACCCGCAACTACAAGAAAACCCTCCTTCTGAGGCACCACGTCTCTACCGAGCACAAACTCCACGAAGCCAACGCCCAGGTACGGTATACACTGCTGCTACTTTTTCAGTTTGGGGTGGTGGTGGGGGGTTAACAACTAAAAAAAACCAAAAACCTCGAAACCGCTTTCCTGAGTGAAGGCGTCTTTCCTCTTGGGAGAGAGGTGTAGGAATCTTACGGGTGGGGGTTTTGAAAGCCTGGGAACAAGTTTTCGAAAGTTATGGGGGAGGGAGGGGGAGGGGATGACAATTTTTTTCTAATCGCAGCGCTGAATTTGTTGTAACTTTTTTTAAGACTCAGATTCCTTTGCCCATCAGATTGAATCAAAAGGAAAGTTTAATAAAGCGAGGTTGATGGTTTTAACCCTGTAAGGTTGACTTTGTGGTCAAAATGTTATTAGCTGTGATTTTAGAAAAGCTGCTTCATGTTCGCAGTCGTTCAGAGTGCTGGTGGAAGTCAAATCTGGTAACTCTTTGAAGGATGAATTAAACAATATCCTTAACCTCTGACGCTACCCCTTTTAGGAGAACATCCAACCGAGAAAATTCTTTATATGTCAGGGTAATATGAAATATGAGAGCAGCCTGTGAATGCAGAGGAAGCTATTCAGCTAAGACTCCTTTTTCGTGAATAATTTTACTAATTTCATCTCCATTAAACTTCTTGTTGAACTTTTTTTAGCAAAGGCATGCTTATGGTAGTTTTTACTTGTTTTCTTCTCAGATTTCTGTGCTGATATTTTCTATAATCCTTCCTTCTAAAACGTTTCTTATAAATGTAGTTTACTTAGCATATTAGAAATGTTTAAAGTTATTTGTGCCAAGTAGTTGATTTGGTAGAGAATATATTTACCAAACTCCTTGAAATCATGTGCTCTTAGTTATAGAACAAGTTAAGCTATACTTCAGCTCTTTTTAGCTCTTGTTTTAATATTTCTATTATAAAGATAAGTCTTAACATTTTGATAATCCCCTTTCAAGCCAAACAGATGTTGATCTGTTCTTCTAAGACTTGAGACAACCTGTGGTGGTGGATGGGATTCATTCTTTTGTATTGCTAGCCAATCTTGGGTTTTACAAAGTCACCTTTCAGATACTAGTCCCTTTTTGTGTTTATTGGAGTGGTTTATGCTATTCAGAACATTTATACTGGAGTTAATTAGTAGCGCAGAAGTTTCTCAGAAGTTGAGGCTTTAACTTTAAAACGTAAGGTTATTTTTTCAGGAGGCAGTAGCAACAGTTTTTGCACAAGTTTTAGTTGCCTAAGCCCTAGAAGGAAGGTCACTTAAAGATACAAGGCACAGAAAGGTTAAGTAAATTGTCCCCAGTCTTAACAGTTCGTGGTGATAAATGAGACTAGAGTCTATAAGGAATGTTGCAATGAGGGAAAAAGGGGTTTGAGTAAATCTAGGTTCAGATCTCAGCGTTCTGCAATTACTAGCTTTGTGAGCTTGGGCATCGAAGTGCCAGACTTTCCTTGGACAAACACAGATGTCCCTTACTCTGAAGTAATTATTTTGTTCCCATTTTACAGAAGGGAGTCTAGAGGCTTTAAAAGTTTATGAATCCTTGAAGTTATTTTAGTAATAATGACAGGTTAGAGGGCTTGTGAAAATGGAAGTGTACTTTTCTAAATAATGTAAGTTGTGTATAAAAAAAATTTAGACAGAGTGAATTTTCCTAATATTCAGTGGACCAGTTACTCTTCTCCTGCATAGCGTCTCCCTGTAGGCAAATCTAATGGGAGTGCAAATTGTAATTAGCTGCTTAGTGAACCTGAAATCAGAGGAAGGGGAATTAGTTGTATAACTTTATGATGGACTTAGTATGGTGTATCCTCCCTTAGGCATGTGTCTGGATTAGGGGATTCATTCCTAGGTAAAACCTTTTCTAAACTTGATCCCTGAATTATGCCTCCCTTACCCTTTGCCTCCTTGAAATTCTCTTTTTACAGATAAAATCTGCAGACCACCTTTCTCTTAGGACATTCTTTCATTAGACGAAAATAACAGTTTAGTAACCATATTTGTCTAAGGCTATTTGATTGATTCCCTTGATTGACTTTTGCATGTTACCATTCAGAATTGATCCTAATCATTTCTTTGTTTTCATTCTAACCACCTTTAGTTTGGGTTGTTATCTTGTGATTGACCCCAGGTACCACCTACAGAATCTCTTTGTCTTGTTAATTCAGGAGTGACAGGTTTAAGAATTGACTTATTTCTTCCAGTAAGCAGTTAATCATTTTTTTCCATTGCCCTGTAGCCTTTGATTACCTGTAGGAGGCAGTATAAGACAGTCTGTAAGAGCATTCTTGAGCTTAAGTAGGGGGATCTGGGTCCCAGTCCTCTTTCTTGACAAGCTTATGAGTTAGCCTCTAGTTTACTCATGTATGCAAAGTATATGCCCCAGCACATAGTCAATTAATAAATGATAACTGTTACAACATTGTTTTTGGTGGCCTGGTACCTCATGTCTCAACATTAACCAATTTTGTCAGTTTGGAAGCTACTTTATTTCATGCAGTCTGCACTTGATTCTAGAGAGCAAACTGTTCTCTTCATACTATTAGAGGTCTTGGCCATTCAGTTTAAACATTCTTAGACTTTCTCATCATACATGGAATTTTTCTCACTTTCATAAAGAATATCTCAGGTCAGCTTTATTCTATCTATCTCAAGTTCTGAGATAAGAGTTTGAGACTGGGAGATAGTTCACTCCATTTATGTCCCCATCCTTTAAAAAAAAATTTTTTTTAGGAGTTAGCTCAGTGGGTTAAGAAACCGACTAGTATCCATGAGGATACCTATTCCATCCTTGGCCTCACTCAGTAGTTAAGGATACAGCATTGCTGCAAGTTGCCAGGTAGGTCATAGATGCAGCTTGGATCTGGTGTGGCTGTGGCATAGGCTAGCAACTGCAGCTCTGATTAGACCCCCTAGCCTGGGAGCTTCATATGCCTCAGGTGCAGCCCTAAAAAGGAAAAAAAAAAAAAATTTTTTTTGAAGAGGCCTGTTTTTTTTTTGAGAGGAGTTGGGCCAAATCTTAGTATGTCAGTTAGGGTTGGTTACTTTGCTTTTTCTTTCCTCTACTTTTTGTAAGAGAAAAAATTATTTTCCATTAATTCTATGGTGGTGCCCAGAGGATTGAGGTGCATTCTTAAGTTTGATATTCTTCTGTCAAATGTTGGATTTTAAGGATTGCTGATGGGAGAGACTATAAATATGCTTTCAGAATCTGTTTCAGAGGCTTCTATTTCAGAAAACTCCCTGTATTTTTAAGAATGAATATAAGAATATAAGGGACAAAATACAGTTTCTGTAGTTTTTGAGTAGCAACTGACTGTATCTTTAGAGTCAGGTTCAATGATTTATCTTATAAAGGATTTGACCATTTGGCCCAGAGGACGTGAAAGTTGCCTTAATAATAGCTGTTACCTCTGTATCATGATTTAGATCACTTTCTGCCGAGTTATGAAATTTTCATAGCCTAAATCACACATTCTGTCAACTCTTTCCAGTTTACTAAGCCTCAAAGATGCACTCATGTGTTAATGTTGTAAATTGAGCCTTTCCAGAAAGTAAATACTAATTTAGATCAGTAATCTGATTGAAATTACTAACTGGTGAGCAGCTAAAGCAAAGGTGAGACCAGGCTTCTTTGCATTTGTCAGAAATAAAGTTTTTAAAAATGGTTTTGGAAGAAGGTCTGAAAAACCTTTTACTAGGAAGAAAAAATAGATATAGATATTACAAATGAGCATGGAGCCTAGAGCCTATTAAATAACCAGCTTGTATAACATTTATATAGGTTCTAACATTGACTCACTGTGTTTGATTTGGTAAAACCTTGTTCATTTCCCTTGTGGTAGTGTATCTAGGATTGACTTCTTTTACCCTCTTATAATTACATGTACATATCAGGTAGATTCAAGGCATTGGAGTTAAGCCTCGAAGACCTTACTCTGCCCTCAAGGAACTTGTACTTTAGTAAGGAGAGACAAGATGATAAAATGATAGAAAACATGTTAGAAGTATGTTCAAGTTACAGTTAAGACACCGAAGGAAGGAATTCTTTAATTCTATTCTGAAGGTTGGGAGAAGCTTGTAGAATTAATTGGCTCCTGAGCTTAATTGTATTAAATTAATAGGTGTTGGGGGGGCGGATTCCAAGCCTGCAGTTGGAAGCAGCTTGAGCATAATGGAAACTGATTCCTTGATGTGTCTTGAGAAGAGGATTTTGTTGTTGAGCTGGCAGGATGAAAAAATCAAGTTTTATTGGTAAACAGATTCCAGGTTATGGTCTCTAGGTTATCTCTTTTCATGCTGAAATGGTTGTGTTTTATTCTGTTAATAAAGGGGCAAACTATTTAGCAGTTTTAAGCAGGGGAGAGCCATGATGAAATACGTATAAATTGCTGTGTAGAAGCACCTGTGTAGTGTGTATGTGTGGATTAGAGGAGAGATGGTAGTAAAGCATATTTTTGGTGTATAAAATTGGCTGGGTGTTATAGTCACTTCAAGACCTAACCCCACACCTATAGATTTCAGGGCATAGTACTCCCAGAAAAAATGCCATCTCCCTCAAGGAAATCAGAGAGGTGATACAAGATTGCAGAGGAACTCTTCCTCTGACTTGTTAAAATTTGTCAGTACCACAAGGAGGAATCTATTTGGGATCTTGTTTATTGTGCCTTGCTTGTCTTCATAGTAGACACTGGATTTGATGTTTTTAAAATTTGAATTTGTTAGTGGACATTGTTTTTATTCTTTGACTATACTGTTCCAGTGGGCTGCTGAACAAAAGATTTTTATGTTTTTAATGCTTTTAGTTTACACTTTGTGTTGGAAATGTCTTCCCCCGCCCTACTAATCCATTTTTCAAAAGAGAACTGTGAATCTGGGTAAGGAGGTAAATACTAGTTACTTGATTTTTTTTTTTTTTTAGGCAAGTAGCATTTTTTAAAATCATTTTTAGATTGACTACAAATGAGCTCACTGCAAATGAAGTTCTCCCTCCCACCCTCCCCCTCAGAAGGGTGGGGAGACTGGGTAGTATGGTTTTGGATTCTCTGCAAGTCGGTGGCATTATTAGCTCCCCCAGCTAGAATGTCATGTAGACCCTATGATCTCCTCACCCCTACCTTGAAGTCTAGTTAATCACTCAGGTTCTGATTTTATCTTCCAGATTTTTTTCCAAGTTCTGCCCCACCAGCCTTCCCCCATTAATATTATCTAGCTTACCTAGTTAAGGTCCTGATTTCTTGCAAGTATGATGCACTGTTAACAGTAGCTTCCCTTGGTCACAGTATCACCACTCTCCCTTCCCTGATATCTATCCTCTACTTTGCTGCCGGGCTTTTTATCCGCTTATCCAATCAGATCACTCTACTTCTTAATCTTTGTGTGGGAGGATCTCTTGGTAATCTGGTGCAAGTATAGATACTTAGCTCAAAACATAAGAGCATATTTGCCTTTCTTAGGGCTTTTGTTTTAATCGTCTTGACGTTATGTCATAGATCTAGTGCTGTAGACCATCCTGGTGGTTTTCTCATGCTTTGTTCGTTTGCTTAGAATGCTCATCCTCTCATCCCACTCTTCCATTCTTTAAGGCTCTGCTCAAACCTTTCTTGCAAAAAGCATCTCCCCTCCCTCCAAAAAAATTAGATATAGATGCACCTCTCCGTACTCTCATAACACCTTGTTATACTCTTTCCGGTACCTTAAGTATCTTGCTCACTAATGATAACTTCAAATTGGGAAGTAATTCATTCTGGGTCCCCAGTGTAGAACCTATCTATAGTAGGCATTCACTTAATGCTTATTAAATAAGTGAGTAAAGTCAGAATTTTTCAAGCTTTTAGCAGTGTTTTCTTTGAGTAAAATATTATTTTTTGGTCTCTCTGGAAATAAAGATAACAAGCTATGAGGATTTTAACTAAATGTACACTTTTCTGTATTAATTTTGAAAGAGTTAACTAAGGTCTCTTCCAGATCTAAAATTATAATTTTACTTAGGGCATCTTCACAAATAAGACTTTTTTTATAGACTCTGGTATAACAAATTGTCTGACTCTTGAAGTCTGTCCATTTCTTTAAAGTCCCCTTGTTTGTCTAGACTAATGTCTGGGCTAAGTTGTGTGTTTTCCTTTTGGGGAAAGGGAATAGAAAGTTTTCCAGCTGGCCTTTAAAAAGATCAGTTCTGGAAATATTTAAACTTTTTCATCAGTATATTTTTACCTAACAGTGATAACTCATGTTTATCAGTATACTAAGAATGGACATAGAATGTTAAAGAAGGAACCAGAGACACGGATGACTTGGCTTCTTAGGGACCTACTGAGATTGTCGTCATCGGTGCTAGGAATTTATTTGGTTCCGTAGATAATATTGGTGATTTATTTTAGTGCTTATCTTGCTCTGTTTTACCATATCCTCAAATAAAAGTACTCCCCTTGTAGAGTACATATACTCTTGACTTGTGAACCATTCATTGTGAAAGGCATGTTTAATAAGTACTACAAAAACATGGTGTAGTGCTCTGATCAATAGTGAAGGAGAAATTGCTAGTGTTGGTTATAAAAGCCAGGAACATTACTGTTCTCATACAATTGTAATGAGAAAAAAATAGTGGTTGAATAGTGTGTTTGATGTGTATAGTTTGTGTCAAAAGTGGAATGGGCAAATGTTTTGGTGGATAAGCTTTTGTCTGAAGTTATTTTTAAAAATTAGGACATTTGGTCTGATAACAGCAGAGACTTTCAGAAATTGGGACTGGCCCAGAAAATTCAGAACATCGTGACCATAGCCTAAAATGAGTGCTACAGTTAGACATAGCCATCTTCTTCTTAAAGTGTTTTAAACTACTTGATGTATAAACTTTAGGCAATTCTTGACTTATAAATGCTAATTCACTGCTTCCATAAACACTTCAGGATGTGCTGCCAAATTCTGATCAGTGCTTAAAATTTTTTGCTTTTTCCAAGTATTCATACTGTTTATTACAATATCTGTTAGAACTTTGAACCAAATGAAGTTTGCTGGGTAGGTATGGCATGTACAGCAAAGCTTAGTTTCAGGCCTATGTCAAAGAAAGATGCAATTTGGAAATTCTCTGTAGTGAGTAGAGAGCATAAGTGAATTAGTAAAAAGTCTTATTCAGAGTAAACATTATGATGTGTCTATAGAAAATTATACTACAGCAGTAATTAATATAGATGTTTTTAGTGTTGATTTAGTCCATTATGTATTCATCCATATGCTAAATAAACATTTCCAATCCCCTTTGCCGCATATTTTGAAATTTCACAGCACACTGGTTTCTGTACAAGATAAAAGTTAAGGACGTTGCTGCGGCTCTGGTGTAGGCTGGCAGCTGCTACTCTGACTATTTGACCCCTAGCCTGGGAACTTCCAAATGTTGTGGGTTCAGCTCTAAAAAGTGGGGAGAAAAAAAGATAAAAATTAAAATTTTTTTTTTACCTCTTTCCTCAAGCCTCCAAAAGCATAAATTTAGGGCTTAATCATGAATCATTGTTTAGATTACCACAGTTGTGGTTATTAGCAGTTTTTTCCTTAGAATGGAGTGTTTGGTTGGAGGAGAAAAAAACTTAATTTAGAACATGGGACATTTTGGTATGATAGAGCAAGGATGTGAGAGGGGTGGGATTAGAGTGTTTTTGCACTTGAGGCACTGAGAAGTGATAGGGATGCTGCCAAGGGTCAGTTGGAAACGCTTCCTGTACTGCTTTCTGTGATGATCATATTCTACGATTTACAGCGTTATCCGTAATGTTTCATTATTCCTGTGAAATGCTGAAGTGTCCTGGAATTCTAGTATTTCAGTTCTTTCAATTGACTTCTCATACCTCGAAGGAGCACAAAAGTCTTAGATGGATCATGTGACCTGGTTTAATTTCAGTGAATTGGGATTATTTATATGCATGACCCCCTATATTCAGGTCACAGAATGAAACCTAATATTTTTGTAATTAGGCATACCCATGATGGGGTTAAATGGAGATTTGGGATTGCTTAGGAATCTCTCTACCATTTATTTTAGAATATTGTTTCCATGAGAGAATCCTTTTGTAGTTCTATGTTCCCGACGCCCGTTTTCCCCCTCGTTTCCCCTTCTCTCTTCCTCTCCTAGCGCATCAGTCTTTCCAGCATGTTTACAATCCAGTATGTATCTTTTCCCGTGCTGCTTTCCCAGGCTCATATAGTTACAGATCTGTATGTGTGTTTCATTGTTTTATAGAGATGACCTGTATTTAATATTTTATGCCAAAGAACAAGAGTTTTTAACACTTAAAATAAGCTCAGCATTTTCAGTGACATTTTCTACCAGAAACGCCTATGCAGTCCTCCAGTTGGAAAACAGTGGTTACTTTAGTTATCTAGGAAAGTTATTGAACACTGTGCCAGGTACTGTTAAGGTTACTGAGAGGATAGACACCTGTCAGCTTTAGGGAGCCTAGCCTTCTAATCACTTCGTGTGGAAAGTCCTGAAATTCTTCATTAGAAACATTTTGTAGTACTGCTTTATATAGTTTAAGAAAAAGTCTCAGGAATGGTGACTTGCCCAAGGAACACACAGTTAATAACTAGTATAGACAGCATTCCAAAATGTAGGCAGCCCTCCTTTATTCTTGTTGTTAATGTCACATGGCCTTTAATATTTTGTGGGAAATTACCATAACTTTACTGATGCTAAACTATGGGTGATTGTAAGAGAGAAAATTATAAACATTAAGAATTTCAAGTTCAGGAATTTTACCTGATGGATAGGTAGTATTTATGATCCTCAAGAGATCAACCATTTTGAAAACAGAGTGAGTGGGAAATTATGTTACTGGATATTCCTGTGATTTGAAGCACATTTTCCTTTCTAAGGTCTTAATCTCTAATTAGATTTAATTAACGTTGTTTTACTAAACTATTTGCTGCCAAGATTTTTTAAATTTACCTTTTTAATAGTGTTAAATGAATCGAGATGCCCAGCATATTCTAACTTAAATATTTTTCTTCTAACTTGAATATTTTAAGTTCAGTCAGAAAGACTACTGCATTCTTATCAGTTAGAGAAGGCAAACTAACTTGATTCCTATAGTTCATTCCTAGCAGAAATGAATCCGACTAGGAACCATGAGGTTGCAGGTTCGATCCCTGGCCTTGCTCAGTGGGTTAAGGGTCCGGTGTTGCCCTGAGCTGCGGTGTAGGTCACAGATGTGGCTTGGATCCCCAGTTCCTGTGGCTCTGGCGTAGGCCTGCAGCTACAGCTCCGATTAGACCCCTAGCCTGGGAACCTCCATATGCCTCAGGTGCGACCCTAAAAAAGACCAAAAAAAAAAATTGATTCCTATAAAACTAACATTTTTTATATGAGAAAATAATTGCTCCTTTTATTTTAATTTTAAATAATTCATGTTTTTAGCTATATTTGAAAAGCTTGGTATATGACACATTTAAAGAATTCTATAAATCTGCTGAAGCTCAGGATGTGATTGATTTTTCTTATGGTAGCAGTGGCTTGCAAGATATTCTGTTCATTCCTCTCAATATTTGGGATTGTGAACACTTGTCTCAGTACATAATGATTGCTAGCAAATTAGTGTGTTTGTTTAGAGCATTTTAAAACGTTATATTGATAATCATTTGTTTGGTTTGGGGGCTTTAAAAGGTAAATAAAATTTAATATTTAATGTTTTCCATCCAATTACAGGAGTCAGAAATACCATCAGAGGAGGGGTACTGTGACTTTAATAGTAGGCCAAATGAGAACTCTTATTGCTATCAACTTCTTCGCCAACTAAATGAACAGAGAAAGAAAGGTATTCTTTGCGATGTCAGCATTGTGGTGAGCGGAAAAATCTTTAAAGCTCATAAGAACATCCTGGTTGCAGGCAGCCGATTCTTTAAGACTTTATATTGCTTTTCAAACAAAGAAAGCCCTAACCAAAACAATACTACCCATTTAGATATTGCTGCAGTTCAAGGTTTTTCAGTCATCTTGGACTTCTTGTATTCTGGTAACCTGGTGCTCACAAGCCAAAATGCCATTGAAGTAATGACAGTGGCCAGCTATCTGCAAATGAGTGAAGTTGTTCAAACTTGCCGGAATTTCATTAAAGATGCCTTAAATATAAGCATTAAATCAGAAGCTCCAGAGTCTGTAGTTGTGGACTATAATAATAGAAAACCAGTTAATAGAGATGGCCTGTCTTCAGCACGGGATCAAAAAATTGCCACTTTTTGGGCAACACGGAACCTTACCAATTTGGCAAGTAATGTAAAAATTGAAAATGATGGTTGTAACGTCGACGAGGGCCAAATAGAAAACTACCAAATGAATGAAAGTAGTTGGGTCCAGGATGGTTCACCTGAATTGGCTGAAAATGAGTCTCAAGGTCAAACAAAAGTGTTTATTTGGAATAATATGGGCTCACAGGGAATTCAAGAGACTGGCAAAACAAGAAGGAAAACCCAAGCTACAAAGAGATTTATTTATAATATACCACCTAATAATGAAACAAATTTAGAAGATTGCTCAGTGGTGCAGCCATCTGTTGCCTATCCAGAAGAAGATTTGTCATTCATCAAGGAAGAACCAGGTAAATATTGTGTATACTGAGGTATCTTGGTTTTCATTCTAATTTTGGTTGGATATAATCTCGAAATGTATTTTTAAGATTTTTTTTTTTCATTATTGAAAAGTAATACACAGGAGTTCTCTTGTGGCCCCGTAGGTTAAGGATCTGGTGTTGTCACTTGTGGCTTGGGTCGCTGCTGTGGCAGGGGTTCTGTCCCTGGCCTGGAAACCTCTACATGCTGCAGTCGTGGCCAAAAAAAAGTAATACACATAATAACTAAATTTGAGTGTTTGTAATATGAAGAGGAAAATCACTTAAACGAGCACATATTTTATCTTATATAATCCTATACCAAATGTAAGATTTAGTATATCTTAGTTTTTTCTTCAGGCATGTGTATGTGGTGTTAAAGGTTGGGTTAAATAGGCATTTGCCTATGTTTTGTGGTATGTGGATTCTACTTCATGTATATAGTTCTTGGACTTTGCTGATCTTTAGTCTCTGTGCTCACTTTTTGTATCCAGCGCTTGAAAAGACAGTCTTTGGGTGTAGTTGGCAATCAGTTTGTTATATCAGAACATTGTTGAGATATAGTTAACATTCTTTACTCTCAAAATTTTTTTCATAATGAAACATTAAATTGTTTTATAAAATTTTGTCAGTGTTAATGGGATTATTCTGATTTGTTTAGAGCTATTCTGTTCTCCCCATAAATCTTTCAGAAGCTGGAATATTTTAAGTTAGACTCACTATTCCCTCATCTTCACACTGATTTGCATTAGTTAAGAAAGGCCTTTCTTGTCAATAAATTCCCAAAGGAATGTATGCAAGAACCTTAGCATATCACATTTTAAAAAAGTGGAGTGAGGGGGGCCATTGTTGAAGAGTGAAAATGATTTGAAACTTAATATCTTTATTTTTTTAGATATTCTTAGTGTTTCCTTTTTTTTTTTTTTGGCTTTTTAGCGATGCCCCCTGGCATATGGAGGTTCCCAGGCTAGGGGTCAAATCCGAGCTACAGCTGCAGGCCTGCAACACAGGATCCAAGCTGTGTCTGCAACCTACACCACAGCTCATGGCAACACCAGATCCTTAACCCACTGAGCAAGGCCAGGGATCGAACCTGCAACGTTATGGTTCCTAGTTGGATTCATTTCCACTGTGCCACAATGGGAACTCCGGAAACTTATTATCTTTAATTGTCTGTGTTTAGCTTAGTTTTATTTGAAGAAGCCCAGCAGGTTTGAGGTTTTCCTATGTAGACCCAAGCCTTTCTACCACTATTATGTATAATTTAGTGTTTGTTTTGCCTTAGAGCTTTCTAACTGTTCATTGTTGGATTTACATGAAGGTGATTAGCTGGGGATGCAGTACTTTCTGTTAAAAAGAACCATTGTTGGGAGTTCCCATTGTGCCTCAATGGGTTACATACCCACCTAGTATCTATGAGGATGCAGGCTCAGTCCTTGGCCCAGCTCAGTGGGTTAAGGACCTAGTGTTGCTGTGAGCTATGGTGTAGGTCACAGTTTGGCCTGGATCTGGCGTTTCTGTGGCTGTGGCATAGGCTGGCAGCTGCAGCTTCGGTTGGACCCCTAGCCTGGGAACTTCCATACACCACAGGTCTGTCCCTTAAAAAAAAAAAAAAAAAAAGAAAAGATGAAAGATTAAAAAAAGGAACCATTGTTTTTAGTTCCCAAAAGGCAGAATGCCATAATCCTGTGAAATGGTTCCTCTGGCTATTTGTTTGGGTTTAGTTTTCTTTGGTAGAAATTTTAATTGTGAAAATTGATGTGCATGTAAATACTATTTGCTGATTTTTTTCCCTGCTATTTATGAAGACTAACAGTAAAAATCCAGAGGTAGTTTCTTTAAAGTATTTAAGAGTAAATTGACTTTCTTAGAAGCACGTTGTTTTGGCTTGATTTTTAATATGGAAGACTTTGAAGCAGTTCTGAAGAGTTAGAGCTACTTTTTCTTTCTGCTGAATGGGTTAATCATTTAGTAGTATGGTGGGAAACCTGTACTGTTTAGCTTTTTCATTACATACATAGACACAATTTAAGGAGTAAGATTTTTTTAGGTAGTTGTTGATAAAACTAATCAAATCTAACCCATTCTTAAATGTCTAATTGGAGTAATTCAAAGAGAAGGAAAGCACTAATTTGAACCACAGTGCATATTTCAAAAATAATATTACTGGTGATTATCTTAGCAAGCATCCCTAACTGAGGTTGATCTAGTGGACTAAGTCTATCATAAATTAATTTTTGGTAGCCTAATATTCTTTTAATTTATTTCATCTTACAAAAGATAATTCTGGCATTAGATATCACTTTAAGATCTGATGAACCTTGCTTAATTTGGTGGTTTCAGTGATGTGCTGTATTCCAGCTGTTAAAAACTTTTCACAACTTTTTAAGTGCCTCGGAATTCACCTTCATTCAGTGGTGGAAAAAGAGCTAGGACACAATATCATATAGAGCAAGAAGCTGGCACATTTTTACTCAAAAGGGCGAAGCAGTAAATGTTTTTGGGTTACTGATCATAGAGTTACTCTATCACTGTGTAGCGTGAAAGCAGTCATAGACAAATACATACTGTGTGTATGTGTTTTGGAACAGTGTGTTTGTTCCAGTAAAGCTTTATTGCTAACCCTTGGTATAAAGCAGTGAATCTTATCATGGCTGCATGTTGGCATTACTTGGGACCTTTACAGACCATCATGATACTTGTATCTCTCCACTAGGGATTCTGATTTAATTCTCATCTGGGATGTGGCCTGGTTGTTGAAATTTTTATAAATGCTCTACAGGTGATTGTGCTGTGAGGCAAGGTTTTTTAGATCCACTGATAATAGAGGAAAGAGCCCAAATTAAATCAAGGATTTTAAGATGAGTTCTGCCACTTATCCACTATGTTAACCATAATCAAATTAAGCTAAACTCTTGCTCTTAGTTTCTTCTTTAGAATATGCTACTTATTTTATAGGATTATTATGGAAAATGACAAACATAAGCCATAACTGTCATGGTCCCCCTTAAAGACTATTGAGATTATTTAAAATTAGTTTTCCAGTGCGTTGTAATTTGCCACATTCTAGATGGGTGGTCCTGTAGCCTCAGCTTGTTGACCTTCATTTTTGTTTTTGTTTTTGTTCGGAGGAGGGGGCATGCCTATGGCATGCAGAACTTTCTGGGCGAGGGATTGAACCTGTGCCACAGCAGTGACAACACCAGATCCTTAACACGCTGAGCCACTAGGAAAATCCTGACCTTCATTTTAATACTTAGAATACTTTTTAAGCAGCCTGTTGCAGTGTAGAATGAATATGAATGTTAGAAAGTTACTTTGTATTGAGCTAAAATTTACTTCTCTTTAATTTCCTAATTCTGCCATTTGAGTAGTATAATCTGAGCCTCACCTCTAATCTAATCTTTCTAATAACCTACTTAATAACCTTCAGATACGAACATTTAAAAAATTCCTGTGAAGTCCCCTTCTAGGGTAAGCACTGTACCTCCGATATTGTGAATTCCAAAACCTTTTACACCTTAGCAGTCACAGTTTGTTTCAGCCTGAAATTTTGGTGCACAGAATTGACTAGCACTCTAGGCACAGTTTGACCAACTGAGAACACAGTGGGTCTGTATTTACCAAAGTTAAGGCCTTTCCCAAGGTCATTCAGTTTAGTAAAAATAGAGGCAAAAAAACTAGTAAAAATTTGTTAGGACTGTCTGACATTAAAAACTTGACAGTTAATAAACTTGTAGACCCAGTCTTAAAAAATGAGGCCCATTTAAAACTTCTAACATGAACCCTGCATTATTGGTTAAACTTTTGTTTATTGAAAAAGTAGTGACATTTTTCAATGAAATAAATGCTTTTAAATGATTTTAAAATTCTGTACCTAAATATCAGGAAAGTCATGGTGAATTATTCATTCTAAGCAGTGTTTGACATATTTGAATTTGTGGGTCTCTTGTAGGAGCTATAACTTCCTTAGGATTTTAAGCCTACTGTTAGTAAACCACAGCTCAAAAAACTGTCTTCTTGTCATTTAATGTTAAAGGTGTTCTTTGGATACCAATGAAAAGTAAGATGTTGAGACAAGGAGGTATAATGGGTTTTATTCAGTTTTTTTTGTTTGTTTTTTTAGGGCTACACCTAAGGCAAATGGAGGTTCCCAAGCTAGGGGTCTAATTGGATCTACAGCTGCCGGCCATAGCCTCACCAGATCCGATCCACCTCTACCACCTACACCACAGCTCATGGCAACTCCAGATCCTTAACCCACTGAGCAGGCCAGGAATCAAACCCTAAACTTCATTGTTCTTAGCCGGATTCCTTTCTGCTGTGCCACAATGGGAACTCCAGTTTTTTGGTTTTTTTTTTTAATTTTTATTTTATTATTATTATTATTATTTTTTGTCTTTTTGCCTTTTCTGGGGCTGCTCCCGTGGCATATGGAAGTTCCCAGGCTAGGGGTCTAATTGGAGCTGTAGCCACCAGCCTACGGCAGAGCCACAGCAACTTGGGATCCCAGCTGCGTCTGCAACCTACACCACAGCTCACGACAACACCTGAACCTTAACCTACTGAGCAAGGTCAGGGATCGAACCCGCAACCTCATGGTTCCTAGTCGGTTTCGTTAACCACTGAGCCACATGGGAACTCCATGTTTTTGGGGGCTTTTTTAATCTTAAAAGAAGCTAATATCTGTTATTTGACTCACTACTGGAATTTCCTTCAAATCATTTTTGATATGTGAAGATAACAACAATCCTGGGTAATAAAATAGGAAAAAGTTTCATTAATGAGTTGCCTTCATAATGTAAAAATTTCTAAACCTTGTCTTGCTGATTCATAACTAGAAAACAGATTTTTGGCCAAATAAATTATGTGTAAATCTAAGGTTAAAAATTAAATTGCAGGGGAAAAATAAGTACTGCTTAATTTCTTAATTTTTCATATATATTGTTGCTTTTAATTAGAACAAGTCAGGGTTTTTTTTGTTTTGTTTTGTTTTTTTTTATGATTTTTTTTGTGCCGCACCCATGGCATATGGAGGTTCCCAGGCTAGGGGTCCAATTGGAGCTGTAGCTTCCGGCCTTCACCACAGCCATAGCAACACCAGATCCAAGCCTCATCTTAGACCTACAACACAGTTTACGCCAACCCCACAGCCTTAACCCCCCGAGCAAGGCCAGGGAAGGAATCTTTGTCCTCGTGGATACTAGTCGGGTTCTAGTTGGGTTCATTACCACTAAGCCACTACAGAATGTACTATATATATATATAATTGATCTTTTAATAAAAGCTGATAAAATTCCACATATATTGAATTTTTCATAATGCCGTGCAAATACTCAAATGCAGGGTGGTTTTACTTGATCAAAGGATATAATTCAGAGTTCTTCTCAACAGTCTAAAAGTTCCCTTAACACTTTTGTTGGATAACAGCTTCATGGTTATTAATCCGGTAGCGTTGAAGTCAGGTTTAAGCTTTAGAATTTGTATAATTGTCTTGAGTATTTAGAAAACAACTTTGAGAAAAGAATACTCAAACTAGGCATCTTTTAAAATATCTTAATGAGTCATATTTGACATAGAATAATGAACTACCTATAATTACAGTAAACTCTAGAGTTATCCACAAACCAGCACTTAAGCCTTTCTATGTTTTGGGTGATACTTGCTATGTGATATCACTTTCAGATGTTGGGGAATCTTGAAATGCTTTCTAAATGATCAAGTTTTTGGAGTTCCCGTCATGGCTCAGTGGTTAACGCATCTGACTAGGAACCATGAGGTTGCCGGTTCGATCCCTGGCCTTGCTCAGTGGGTTAAGATCTGGCGTTGCTGTGAGCTGTGGTGTAGGTTGCAGACATGGCTCGAATCCCAAGTTGCTATGGCTCTGGTGTAGGCCGGGAGCTACAGCTCCAATTAGACCCCTAGCTTGGGAACCTACATGTACCACAGCAGCGGCTCTAGGAAAGACAAAAAAAATAAACAAATGATCAAGTTTTTTTACAACTTTGAAAATTGGCCATCTCGTTTGAGGCTTTCTAATATTTTTGCCATGACATACATACAAAGTTACTATACGAACTACGTGTTTTAAAAATCATGGAACCTGGGCTTTAGTACAGGTCTGTCACTTAACTCACCCTGAGTTTATCCCACATAATGTCTCTGATTAGAATGAAGGAGGGAAAGAATTTCATAATTATGAAATCTTGAAAGCTATTAAAATTAACCAAAGCTGCTAAATCATTTTGGCAGTTACACCTGATATCCAGTTGTCAGCAATACCAGCCATTTATATTTTTTTTTTTACTTATTTGCTGAAATGTGAATATCCATATTTTGTTGCAGAAATACCATTTTGATTACAGGATGCTACCCTAGACCCCACTAGGGGTTATTATAGTTACTACTTTTCTAAAATCTGAAAAATTATGCATTCTGCATCTTAGCCCAAGCATTTCATATGACAGATTTATGGATCTGAATTAGTTCTTTTAAGGGATTCTAGATGTACTGCTTTCAGATATCCTTTTGGTTAAGTGTGTTATGAAGGATGAGCTGCAAGTGATGTGATGTCAAGTCTTTTTTCTTGAGAAACTGTTACAATTGAGTATTAAATGGCCTGATGCTCATTACAAAAAATAAATATTCACTAATAGCTAGTGAACTGTAAAATAAACTTATGTAAGACTCTTTGGAGTGCCCATCTTGGCTCAGTGGTTAACAAACCTGACTAGTATCCTTGAGGATGTGGCCATGCTCATTGGATGGGGGATCCAGCATTGCTGTGAGCTGTGGTATAGGTCTCAGACGCAGCTTGGATCCCATGTTGCTGTGGCTGTGGTGTAGGCCAGCAGCTACCGCTTCAATTTGACCCCTAGCCTGGGAACTTCCATATGCTGCTGATCGGCCCTAAAAAGACAAAAAAACAAACAAACAAAAAAAAAAACAAAAAAACTCTTCAGTACTTAATCTTAAAAGGATGATAATAGGTAACTACAGTAGTGGGAATATTCTGCCATCTTTTTTTTTCCCTTCTCTATTTTCCTCTGCACTGTATTCCCTTCCCTGTCTCCCATGTATGATCCAAGAGATGGCTGCCCTGATGATTATTCCCTACAAGTTAGAAGCCCTTAAGGAAATAGAATTTGGGTGGCCAGACCAAAGGTGAGTTGAAAAAGCCTGTGTGGATCCATTGTAAAAGCTTTTTTTGTGGAGTTCACACTGTGGCACAGTGGGTTAAGAATCCCACTGCAGTGTCTCAGGTAGCTGCAGAGGTATGAGTTTGATCCCTGGCCTAGGAAATTCCATATGCCATGGGTGTGGCCATTTAAAACAAAACATTTGGCACCCTCAGCAAGTAGAAGTCACAGAAAAGCTATCTAAACCCTGTAAGTAAGTTCAATCCCTCAGTTTTTGATTGAATTCAAATGATTGAATTTATTATTTTTGATGAGCCTTAATATTCTGGGGTGACCAGAAATGTGTTATAATCAGATAATACTTTTCTGACACCTCAAAATAGCCTTTTTGACATCATAAAAGGACATTTGGTAATAACATTTTTACTTAAATCCCCAAGAAACTAAGCAGCATGTCAGATGATAATGCTGAAAACTCATTGGCTATGGGGTAGAAACATAGCCAGTGCAACATGATAGTTGTTAAAATCACAAGTATGGCAGGAGGTACAATAGGATGTGCCTAACTCGAAAGAATTGAGTTATTCTAAGTGGTAAAATCAATAGAAAGGGGGAGTATAGTAAGGGGAGATGAAGTTAGGTCAGTAGGTTAGGACCAGATTGTGATTCTCTTTGTTTGACATGGTAATAAATTGTGGATTTTATTTTACAGACTCTGAGGCAGTGAGAGGTTTTAAATTAGAGATTTGATCTGTGTGTCTTTGACAGAAAAATATTTGGAGGGTGTTGTTCATGGATTGGAGTGGGAAGTGTCCTGAGGAGACTTGTTAAGTTAAGCCGAGTCTTAGAAGAAGATAACAGCCTCGATTGGATAGGGCAAAGAAACAGTAGAGCATAGTCTAAGATGATGCTCTCACTTGGGTCATAGAGTTTGGGGGTAAAGGGAGACTACTATTCATTGAGTGTCTAGGTTGCTATAGAACTGTCAAGTGGCTTTATATAATACATTTACAACTGAATTTTCTCTTCCTGATAGCAGTGAGTGAAGAGAAAAAATTGTACCTGTTTATGGAAAAAAAAACAAAAAACTATCTTCAGAGAAGAGAAATTTGATGCTACTGTATATATTTACATGAAATTGAAAGTTGAATAGATCTTACTGAGTTTTTGTAGAATGGGTTTTTATTTCTTTTTTATATTTATTTATTTTTATTTATTTATTTATTTTTTGGTCGTTTTAGAGCTCTACCATGGTATATAGAAGTTCCCAGGCTAGGGATAGAATCTGAGGTACAGCTGCCTGCCTACATAACAGCCACAGCAGTGCAGGATCCCTTAGTTGAGTCTGTGACCTATACCACAGTTCATGGTAGTGCCTGATCTTTAATCCAATGTGAGAGGCCAGGGATCAAACCCGAATCCTCGTGGATCCTAGTTGGGTTAATGTCCATTGAGCTATATATAACAGGAAGTCTGTGTTTTTTTTGGTTTTTTTAAATTTCTATAACCTTGATTTCTGATGTCCTCTCACATATTTCATTCTTTTCAAGAATATTTGTGTTTTAAGAAAATCTGGATTAGTCTGTACCTGCCTCATGTTTAGAATTTGGAGAACCAAAAGCAAGTGGTCAGGGAGACTGCCTTCCCCACGTAGCTTTGTGTAGTCCTTGTGGGCAGGTGCTGTACTATGTACGGATGATTGGGAGCAGTGCTAGCTAGCCCACTGTGGTCCAAGAGAAACCTCACTTAACAACATCATGATTTATGTTGCACTTTATTTTTTTTCTTTTTCTTTTTTTTTTTTTTTTGCTTTTTTTAGGGCTGCACTCTCAGTATATGGAGGTTCCCAGGCTAGGGGTCCAGTCACAGCTACAGCTGCTGGCCTACACCACAGCCACAGGAACACAGGATCTGAGCCACATCTGCAACCTACATTACAGCTCACGGCAACACTGGATCCTTAACCCACTGGGTGAGGCCAGGGATCGAACCCACAACCTCATGATTCCTAGTCAGATTCATTTCCCCCGCACCATGAAGGGAACTTTAAATTGTATGCATTATTTTTATTTATTAATGTTACTTTTCATGGCAGTTTTTTGTGAAGTGGGTAAATACTAATCTTCGTGAAGAAAATAAAGTTATTGTTATAAATTTGGGAGACAGATTTTTATTATTTTTAATCTCATGCTCTTTCTATTGTTTGATAATCAGGTTTTTAAAAACCCATGAGTAAGATGTCATTTTGTTTTAAGACTACAAACATGGTTAGGCAGTTCCATTGTGGCTCAGTGGTAACAAACCTGACTAGTATCCATGAGGACACAGGTTCGATCCTTGGTCTCACTCAGTGGGTTGGGGATCAGGGGTTGCCGAGAGCTGTGATGAAGGTCGCAGGCTTGCATCCTGAGTTGCTGAGGCTGTGGTGTAGGAAGGCAGATACAGCTCCTGTTCTACCCCTAGCCTGGGAACCTCCATATGCCATGGTGTGGCTCTTAAAAAAAAAAAGGCACGCAAACGTGGTTAGAGAATTAACCAAAAAAAAAAATAATGTGGAAGTTGCTTTGAAGATAGCCAAAAATGTGTTACTGTAAAGAACAGTGACACCTAGTAAACTAAGTACACTTTAAGATTTTGGAGATGTTTTTATTAAATAGGTTAATATTGTGAATGCTGGTTTGGCAGAGTGTTGGTAGATTTATTTTTAGCAATATGTATCAAGTATCACTAAGAAAGTAAGTTTAAGATGGGTATACTTTGTTTCTGCACTCTCATTTCCAGCACTGCAAATTGTACTTTATTTATTTATTTATTTTGATTGCCCACCTTTTGCCAGGTTTGCTTCTCATATTGTCACAAGGCAATGTGATATGGTTAGTAAACAGTGCAGCACTCTGCACTAGCATACATAATACCTGCTATTATCTTATGAAACTAATGTTTTTAATAGTTTTTCAAGAAAGGTATTTTGTCTTCAAAGAGATCTCAGTCTTTTTTGATAAGTTTAAATGAGAAGGATTTCCATAGGAAGGTCATGAATGTCACAAAAGCAAAGTATATTAGAGTTTATTTTTTATTTTTATTTTTTTGCCATTTGTTGGGCTGCTCCCTCGGCACATGGAGGTTCCCAGGCTAGGGGTCCAGTCTGAGCTGTAGCCACCGGGCCTACGCCAGAGCCACAGCAACTCGGAATCCAAGCCACATCTGCGACCTACACCACAGCTCACGGCAATGACAGATCCTTAACCCACTGAGCAAGGCCAGGGATCGAACCTGCAACCTCATGGTTTCTAGTCGGATTCGTTAACCACTGAGCCACGATGGGAACTCCTAGAGTTTATTTTTCAATCCAATACCTCTTTGAGAAAGAGATGATGACCAAGAGTTCCTAGTGAAACAGTTCATTCTTATATCAAGTGAATGGTTGGTTGCCTGGCTTCTGTCCTATTCATATCAGTGCAACTGATTAAAAACAAGTTGCTAGGCAATTTGGCTGGCTTTGAATAAGGTATAGCAATGATATGATGTATTGATTCCTGAATTAAGTGTGCTTTTATGAAAGTTTATTGTCAACTTGAAAGAGCTCACCTATTTTCAGATTTATTTTTGGTGTCAAGAACCAAGTGATTGATACTTTTCAGAAGAGATTTAATATTTGTAACATGGGTATGATTATGTTAATGTACACAGAATACACTTGGCATCTATTAAGCTTTTTAGGTTGAAGTGATCTGTACTTAGTGTCTATGTAGGATTAAAGATCACAAATTCTAAAACTTTAGAGGAGGGTAGGAGATAGGAAATGTCTCTTTTAAGAACTAGCTGAGGAAAGCCTTCAACAAATCACTATAGAATGTTACATAAATGGAAACAACCAGTATTTACAAACCTCATTGGCAGAATTTTAAGAAGTGCCCTCCGAGCAGACTGTACATTTTAGAATAATGACTTTGGAAAAAATACTGGGAAAAGTAAAATTGTTTGGATAATTATATAATTTTTTTTGATTATTGAAATACATTTAACTTTTCGTAGGAAAGCAAAGCCACTAAATCTGTTATTTTCAGTTTATGAATGCTTTATTTAGTATTATACACCCGAAAACTGAGAAATTATGCTCAAGTTAAATTAGTAACACAAGTTGCAAAGGGCAGACTAATCAAGCCAGCATTTAATGACCATTGTTGAAAAGTCTTTTATTTATCATGCATTATGATAAACACTGGAAAAATAAAATATAAACAATATCCCTGCTCTCAAGGAACAGGAAAGGAGTCTGTGTCTATTTACTGTTCTTGCTTTCCACAAGAACTACTGTGCATTCTCCTGATTTCCAGCCTATTTACTCTAGGCAGTAGCCTTACATTTTACTATTCTACATTAGAGAAAATAAAAGCTAATAGACCTTTAGAATGTTTTAAAGTGCCTGTCTTCAAACTTCTGTATATACTGCTTGTGCTATGCGTTTGGATCCCAGGCTCCCTAGGAATCTTACAAAATTGATAATTTCTTCTCTTTGCAGTATTTCTTCAGTATATTCTCCCTTTCTTTGTGATTTCTTCCTTTTAGCATTTAAACATGTTTATTAATTTCACCTTTAACCCCCCCAACCTCTTATCCTCTTATCCTCTCTTTACAGTATTATCTCTCTAATTCATTTTCCATTCACAACACAGGCCACTGTCAGCTCTTTCTCTTTGCTAGCTGATCCACCAATATCATTCTCACTGAGATCACCAGGTGACCTCCAAGGTGCTCAGTATGTATTCTTGAATTCTTGGCAGTATAGGATGGTCTTGATGGGAGGTAGAGGAGAGATTGTCCATTGAAAGCAGCATTTGAAAAATGTCTTCAGAGACTTGCATTTGAGAGAGTAGATAGTACCACTGGGATTCACAAGTAGGAATCTAAATATTAGGTTAGGACCTGGTATTCTAAATTGAGGAGTTTGAAGATTATCCTAGAAACTGGTGAACTATTGAAGATTTTAAGTAAAGTAGCAGTATTAGTTCTACGTTTGGAATAATCTTTCTGGCAATGTTGTGGAAAATGAAGTATAAACACTATGTTTTGGAAGCAAGGAACCAAAAAACTGCTTTGGTAATTCACTAACTAATCCAGGAGAATAATAAGTGCCTGCATTAAGGCAGCAATTGAGGAAAAGAAGAGATGGAACAGATTCAAGGGAAATTAACAGATTGCATCCAAAAACACTCATTAATATGCCCTTCTATGCTCCTTTCCCATATTTCAAGATTAACTCTTTTAAGAATTACCTCTTCTCTGAAATCTTCATCTAATCTAGTATTAATTGGTCTTTTCCACTTCTGAACCAATGCAAAAACAATGATGTTCTCTTCATCTAGTACTTTGTACTAGCAGTAGCAGCTGTCTTTTGGGTTGTCAGGCATCATAATTATAACAACTGGCCTGCATTACCTAATTAAATTTCTTTATCAAATCTATGATATAGGTTGATGCATATGAGGAATCTGAGGCATGTGCTCATACAGATGAGCTCTGCTTTAAAGCTCATATCTATCCAGTACAGTGTACTTATTGTTGAGTTAAATACACTTATTCTTGTGGTTGAAAAACATGTCATATGCTTTTGTGCCTTGTAGCATTAAGCACATAATGGACATTCAATACTTGGAGATACCCTCTATTTAGTCTGCGTAAGAAACAATTCCAAGAAGAAGATGATGTTTTGGGTGATGGCTATGGTGTGGCTGTAAATAACAGATTATTCATTATCTCCTTTTCAGATCTGGATGGTGCTCTACTCTCAGGGCCAGATTGTGATAGGAATGTGAATACAAATTTATTGGCTGAAGCCGGCTCTGGTCAAGATGGAGGTGATGCTGGTAGGTACAAAAGAATTTTGTTTAACAGGAGTACTTTTAAGAGGATTTGAAGATTGGAAGTGGTTTGTGTATGTGTGTATTAAGGACCTATTGTAGTTTCTTTTCCTGAAAGTGTCAGGTATATGCACTTTCAGTCTGTGGCAACTATGTAGATTACAGAATTTAGAAGTCTGGTAAATAAAAATGGGTAGGTATTTGTTTGTTGGAGGGGGTCATTAAGAGTTGATAAAACTCTTAATTATTAGAAGTAATTAAGTTAATAGAGCTTTCAGCTTTCTGCTAGTATATAGATGGAATGATAATGGTAATTATCAGAATGGTTAACTGATATATTTTAATTAGCATTGATGTAAAATAATAGTATGGTTGTTGATGGCTATAGAAAATGTTAGTTCTAGATACTAATATTTATAACTACTATTTTAAAGGGAACATGAAGACAAAGAATCCATGAATATTCCAAGGAATAATATGTATGTTATAAGTAAATTAAAAAGGGAGAAAGCTTTCTTTACAGAAGAATGCCAAGCTAATAATAGAAGAAGGATAGAATTGGAAAAATATCTGTTTTCAACCTCCACAGGAAATAATTCAAGATCATCATATAGATAGTAAGCCCCTGCTTACCCCATGATTGGGCAAAAGGTTGTTGTAAGAGCATATTCACATGGTCTTAGTATCATACCTTAGGTTACCTTCAACAATCACAAAGGGGAAAGGATAACTTTACAATAAAGAGATCTGATGAACATTACCATAATGAAATTATTCAACTTAGTACTGGTAATAAAAGAACTGAAGTAATGTCTCCTAATATGATGCACTAGCTGGCACACATCAACTGTGTAGTATACTTTGCAAAATATATCACTTAACTCTAATTATGAGGGGGAAAAAACAGATCTCTAAATCCACCAAGTCCACATTCTAAAATGTTAATGCCAGAAAAGACAAGCATAAGAACTGCTACGTTGAAGGAGACCAATGAGACCAACTAAATGCATTTTGGCATTATGTCAATGTTGATTACATCATTGATCCAAAAAAAAAAAATGAAGCCTTTTGGAAATAGTTAAAAATGTAAATATGTAGTATGGGTTATGTGATAGTGTAACAGTTTAAAAATTATTGAATATGATAAAAAGCATTGTGGTTTTTTTATGTAAGAGTTCTAAAAGATGCTCTATTCAGGGATGAAGCAATAAAGCATGTAAGTTGTTCTCAAATACTGCATAAAAGTGTATGTGTATACATAGAGACAAAGCACATGTAACAAAGCTAACAATTATTGAATATACATAAAGGGATACGGATATTCACTGAATCAACTTCTGTAGCTTTGGAAATCTTTAAAAAATTGATGGAGACCAAGACAACTATGGGTACTCCTTATATAAACCTGCCAGAGGCTTTTGAATACAGTTTGCACTGACCAAAATTAAGCCGTAATTCTTAAGAAATTGCCTGGAGGTGGTTTCTCTTAAACTGTTGATAGGTTGAATTTTGAAGACCTGTTTCTTGTACAGAAAATCACTAATAGTGCCAAAGGTACTTTATTGCACTTTCTTTCTTGGTTTAGAAATTTAGTTCAAGAATGTAATAAGTTGGGCAGGTGAATTCATAAAATTTCAAATTTGTGCACATAAACATTTTCAGTAGAGAATGGTCCGTATAGTAAATCTTACTCTCAAAAAAAAGCAAACCCTTGAAGTTCCCTTGTGACACAGTAGGTTAAATATCCGGCTTTGTCACTGCAGCGGCACACGGGTTCAGTCCCTGGCCTGAGTACTTCTGCATGCTGGGGGGGGGGGCAGGGGGAATCCTTGATTTAGAGTCGTTTCTGTTTAGAAGACATTCTGATACATTAATTGGTTTCTTTGCAACTGAAACTGCTTTCTGTTATGATCTTGATTTCAAAAACATTGCTTTCTTGGAGTTCCTGTTGTGGCGAAGTAGAAACAATCTGACTAGGAACCATGAGGTTGCAGGTTCGATCCCTGGCCTTGCTCTGTGGATTAAGGATACAGCAAGCCTCGAGCTGTGGTGTAGGTCGCAGATGTGGCTGGAATCCTGCATTGCTGTTGCTGTGGTGTAGGGCAGCAGCTATAGCTCCGAGTCAACCCCTACCTAGCCTGGGAACCTCCATATGCCACAAATGCCACCCTAAAAAGCAAAAACAAACAAAAAAAACCCCATTGCTTTCTTCCTAGTTTGCCATTATGGAATAATGTACCCAGAAGGATATTTTTGAATAGTAAGCACAATTATGAAGTAGATCTTAATGATCCTTGAATTGGAAAGGCAGTACCTTTTTTTTTCTTCAATTTTTTTCAAAGGATTATTTTATCAAATTGTTTGAACATTAAATTTATCCTTGCTGGCAGTCCAAATACTTACCTGAAATTAACTATTTGTGTATTTATTTTTTATCTTTTTTTTTATTTTAGTCTTGTGTGTGTTTATTTTCATTGGCAGAATTTTCTGGTGACACTCAGACTGCCATAAGAGAAACTTTTCTTTTGTGCTGCCGTTTTTGAGCATTTAAATTTTGGTTTGTTTGGGTTGTAGATTTCTTTTGTTGTTGAAGTCTGTGTTCTTTATTTGTAACAATTGCATTTTAATTTTCTATATCCTCAAACTCCTGAGTTTTCTATTTTTTCCTTCCACTCAAAGGTTTTGCCTTTGTTCAAGTTGCTTTTAGTACTTCCTAAAAGGAATTTCTACTGGTTATAAGAATTTAGAGAGATGAAAGAAGTTTGGGTTGAGGCTTTCTTTTTTTTTTTTTTTTTACTTTTTAGGGTCCCACCTGCAGCATATGGAAGTTCCTGGGCTAGGGGTCAAACTTGCCAGTCAGATCCTAGCTGCATTGGGGTCAAATCTGACAGTCAGATCCTAGCTGCATCACAGCAGTTCTGGATCCTTAAAACACTGAAGAGGCCAGGGATCAAACCCACATCCTCATGTATACTGGTTGGGTTTTGTTACCACTGAGCCACAGTGGGAACTCTGGGGATGAGCCTTTTTAATTTGAATTAACATTTTGTATTCTAGATGGTTCTCTTGTCTGAACCATGGACGCTTTTTATCATCACTGAACATCTCTAGTATTATAAAATCTATATTTCTGAATATTGGTTTATCAATTCATCAATTGTTTTATTTAGGGCTGTTTTCTTTTTATGTAGTAAACTATTTAGTTGTATATCAGCATATTTAACATGATTTTTGAGGTTAGTTTTCCAAGGATTTTTGAGCAAGTGAAGAATATGTACATGTTAGCGTTTGCTGGATACAGCTATTCAGCAAATAATTGTGTATGAATTAGTGGACATTAGAAATACTGATGTGAGTAGACAGGCATAGTCCTTGCTCTTAGAGCTGCCTTTGTTTTGCACTGATTTGTAGGGTTTTTTTGTTCTGTTTTGTTTTTTTTGTCTTTTTAGGTCCCCATCAAGGCATATGGAGGTTCTGAGGCTAGGGGTTAAGTCAGAGCTGTAGCTGTGGACTTACACCACAGCTGTAGCAATGCAGGCTCCAAGCCTAGTCTGTGACCTACACCACAGCTCAACAGCAACATTGGCTCCCTAACCCACAAGGCCAGCGGATCCAACCTGAGTCCTCATAGATGCTAATGAGATTCGTTTCTGCTGAGCCATCATGGGAACTCCTGTTTTGTACTGATTTAGACAAGCTCTATAAGCCATGAAGCTCAAACTTTATTTAGAAGTGTGAAACTGAAAATTGATAGATTAATCTTCACAGGCTACTACCCCCAACCTTATCTCCATTTCACACTCACCTAAAGTGATTTCTCACTTAGTAGGATTCTGAGACTTTTACCCCAAACATTATTACCTTACAGTTAAATTGTATACTTAGGGATTCACAGGGCTTTCCTAGCATTAAAAAAAAGTGGGTGAAGGCAAGTTCCCATTGCTGTGTAGCGACTGGTCAGTGCAAACCTGACTAGTATCCGTGAGGATGTGGGTTTGATCCCTGGCCTTGCTCAGTGGGTTAAGGATGTAGCGTTGCCATGAGCTATGATGTAGGCGACAGATGCAACTCGGATCCCATGTTGCTGTGGTGTAGGCCAGCAGCTACAGCTCCGATTCAACCCATAGTGTGGGAAACTCCGCATGCCACAGGTGCGGCCCTTAAAAAAAAAAAAAAAAATGGGTGAAGGTATTCCAAGTTTTAAACAATTTACAATAACAGTAATGAAGTACAATTTTTAAGTACCTTAGAGGTCTTTTTGTATTGTTGGGTATTAATACTTTTTCCTTAAGAGGGAAATCTTAAGTTCTTTGTTTAAAGATGGCAATGTATCTGGCAAATAGATTCAGGAAATCGAATTCTTAGGAAACCCTTTTGGCAAGCATTCTCTTATAGAAGCATGTTAATGGGAGGAAAATTACTAAATTGCTGTACGAGCTATGCGTATATCCTAGAAAGGAGTGTTCCAGGCAGAGAAAAGAGTCAAGTGCAAAGGCCTTGAAGTGGGAGCCATTTCACCTTGTTGGGAACAGCACAGAGGCCAGTGTGATTGAAATAGAGTGACCAGGGAGTTCGGTTGTGGCTCAGCTGGTTTTGAATCCAACAAGTATCCATGAGGATGCATGTTCAATTCCTGGGCCTTGCTCAGTGGGTTAAGGATCTGGCATTGCTGTGAGCTGTGGTGTAGGTCACAGACATAGCACAGATCCCGAGTTGCTGTGGCTGTTGTGTAGGCCAGCAACTGCAGCTCTGATTCAACCCCTACCCTGGGAGCTTCCAAATGCCCCAGGTGAGGCCCTAAAAACCAAACAGGAAAAAAAAAGAGAGAGAGAAAATATAGTGACCAAGGGGATAGTAGGGAAGCAAGAGCTAGACCAGGTAAGGCGTTATAATATATTGGATGTCTTGAGCTTTTACTATGAGTTAGTCCTTGCAGGCTTTTGAGTGGAGTAGCACCTGGCTCTGATCTAAAGTTTTAAAGGAATACCTGATTGCTATGTTGAGAATAAACTCTAGGAAGGCAACACAGTGTGATCCTGGAGATAAGATGATGGCTATTAAAAATAATTGAGGTAACAGTTAATGTTTGGTTGGTTTAAGGTGGCTATAGTTAGGAGGGTTTAAGATATTTTCACATTGCCAAAGGATTCCTGGATCCAAGGTACTACATACATACTCAAGATGAAATTGAATGCAATGGAGATAATTCCTGTTTGCACTCTGAAGATCCCCAGGAGCAAATTTCCTAAGGGACACTGACCCTTTTGGATTTTCATTGATTTAAGGTTAAAGTTAGGTTTTGATGAATCCCCAAATTCATTGTTACCTTGTCCCACTGTGTCTGAAATAACAAACAAGGGTCTAACAGTAAAAGAACTTTACGTTTGCAATTACCCTGTATTTATATTCTTCATCCTCAGCCCATCTTTCTATACTGGTTCATTTTAAAAGAAGATACTGTGATTGTTTCCAGGACAAGAGGAGACCGTCTCATTCCACAGCCAGGCTTCTGGGTGATAGTCTTAAATGATAGACTAGTTTATAAACAGCAACCGTTAAGGGTAGTTTTATGTGGCCTCCACATACCATTAAATAAATACTCAGATTTATTTCACTGCATTTTTTCTTCCCATGGTTGAATTATATTTTAAACTTTAGTTAGTTCGCCTGCCCACCAGCATATTAGAAATTAGGATAATAATAATATGAGGCAGTCTTAGTTTTAGATTAAAATGTATAGTTTTTTAAAGCTATTTTATAGTTATTCTGTCATAATGCTCATATAAATTTTCTGGGTTTTTTTTAATTCTAATAAGAGACATATTTATTACCATCATTACATCAAAACCACTTTTCAATTGTATTTTTAGGTCCTTCACATGATTTCAAATATGGCCTGATGCCTGGCCCCTCAAGTGATTTCAAGTATGGATTGCTACCAGGTACTTCAAATGATTTCAAGTATGGATTGATACCAGGTGCTTCTAATGATTTCAAGTATGGATTATTGCCTGAATCTTGGCCAAAACAAGAAACTTGGGAAAATGGCAAGTATTAAGTCGCACCGCTACAGAATTCTTAATATTTTTTACCAATTAAAAGCTGCTACATTCTGGGTTTTAAAAAACTCGTCATGATAATCCTTGTTCTCAGGGATAGATAAGCCTTTTTCTGTTTAATATATAATAAGTATATTTCTGTTTAATATGTAATAAGTTTTTTTTTTCAATTCTCAAAGGTGAATCATCTCTAATCATGAACAAGTTAAAATGCCCTCATTGTAGCTATGTAGCCAAATACAGACGAACACTAAAAAGGCATTTGCTCATTCATACGGGAGTCAGATCATTTAGCTGTGATATTTGTGGAAAACTGTTTACTCGCAGAGAACATGTAAAAAGACATTCCCTGGTAAGTAACTTTAAATGTAACTGATCTTTGAGAGAGACTTTTTTATGTCTGTGAAGTTTAAGGTATTTTAACACTATTACCTGCAAATTTATGGAAAGTAGATTATTAATTGCTTTAAAAAATGAATGTGATTTATAAACCAGCACTAACCTTGATATAGAAAAAAAATGGTGTATTTACTTACCATAAGTGGGAGGTTTAATTTGAGTAGTTCAAATGCATTATATTGTCTGTACTATCCTTACATTGGATTTTTTTCCCCCCTTGAATTAGGTGCATAAAAAGGATAAAAAATACAAATGTATGGTGTGTAAGAAGATCTTCATGTTAGCAGCCAGTGTTGGAATAAGACATGGATCTCGACGCTATGGTGTTTGTGTAGACTGTGCAGATAAATCACAACCAGGAGGGCAAGAAGGTGCAGATCAGGGACAGGATACAGATTTCCCTCGGGATGAAGAATATGAGGAGAATGAAGGAGGAGAAGCTGATGAAGAGCTGGTTGATGATGGAGAAGATCAGAATGATGCATCTCGATGGGATGAATCAGGAGATGTTTGTATGTCTCTAGATGACTAACTGACCTACTATACTCCTCAAGGATGCTGCATTTGGACATAATATGAATCAACAATTTGAATTGTTGAACTTGAAGGCTTGCAAAATATGGTACATGCTGGATGGTAGTTATGTTGCTGTGAAAACTGTAGGGTCAAAGCCTTATAGCAAAAAAAATTTTTTTTTTTTATATTTGCACAGGACTGTACAGCAAACAACCTTGTGGTTGGAATACATGGAGTCCACACATCTTCAGTCAGTTATCAAAGTAAAAGTATTTTTTATTTATAGGATATACAGTAACTGTTTGGGTCCTATGAACATGTAGTACCTGTACTTAAAAGCTTACATTCATGTGCCACTTTGACATGAATGAAGAAAATCCATCTATTACAGTACAGTGACAGCTGACCTAATTACTCTGTCCATCAAACCACTCAGGCTAGTTTGTACTAGTAGAGTTTTGTTTCTATTTTTATTTTTATTAATTTTATTTTTTTTAATACAGATTTTCAGTGAGGGGCCTTTTCAACCCCATTGGTTCTACTTTTCTGTATTTTCCATTTTAATTTGCTTCATAACTTAAACCAAGTCTTTTCTAGTCTTAGGTATTATTTCTCAATTTTATGATGCTGATGGGCATGTTTATAAGAACTGGAGAGGTAATTTATTGGAATGAACTGACTTCCTCCGTTCCCCCTTTCCTTTTTGACATGAATTTTACTACTTTACAAATGAAGAATGATGTTGCAAAATACCGTGGCGAGGTTGACAAATACCACTAAAATGATTATGACTTAGAAGTAACTTTCTCCTGCTGCTCTAATCTGATAAATGGTTACTATATGACGTTTTCTGACAAGGCATTTGGTTTTGGGTATCTGTTACTTTGGCACTACTCTTGTTTTCTTTTCTTTTTGCCAGTGTACTATACCTCAGTCCTATTTAAAAAGAAATCTAATCGAAAGAAAAGTCATAGAAACAATAAGTAAATTGATTTGTTTTATAATTTATCCTCCATGTCCAGTTTGGTTAGTTTGTTATGCAATATAAGTGAAATACCAGGTTTTCTCCTGTGCCCTTTTTTATCATTAAAATTAACACAAAAAGTGCATTCTCTTGTTTCATACTTACTGGGATATTCAGTGTTCTGAAACTATTATAGATAAAAATTAATTTATTTTTCAATTCCTTGAGGTCGCTAAACCTTGATATATCTTTCTAGTAAGCACCATGATTCAACAATATACAAATCTTACAAATAAAATACTGAGAGGCTTTACAGTGTATTATTCTGTTAACTAAATTCTTCAGGGTACAAGGGATGATGCATTAAGTTGAAATTGCCAGATTTATTTAGCCTGATGACAGATGAATTAGCTGATTGACTCACAGCAACATTTCACATAATTGATATTAACACGCACGACATTTATCAGGAACATATTATATATTATATAAGATTGAGGGATATCATATTTTCAGCTTTCTTTTAAATAGAAATTCAGTATATTTTCCTATTTTATATCAGGTAACTAAATTATGCTAGTCGTGTGGAAAAAATTGCAAAGTACACTTTGACAGACATAATCTTTTTGGTGCTCTATCTGATCAAAGTTGAAAAGTTGATACATTTTTTAAGAGACAGGCTTTCTCACTTCACTGTCTCTGATTTCAGTAGAATAATGGTTTAATGTTAGACATTGATGCATCTACTTGGATCAATCAAAGATAAAGTGCAGTTAAATGGTTAGATGCATCGTTTATCATCTAAACTTGACCATGGTTTCTACAAAACTGAAAAACTGACATGAATAGTTTTGGTTTGATTTTTGTTTAAGACTGAAGATTACATATTATTCTCAGTGTTCTAGACAAAAGAGTAAAATGTAATTCTGGTGGGGTCCAAAGTAGATGTTAGTTGGGCAAAGATACTATGAATGGAAAGTATTTTAAAACGTAAAATGTTCTGCTTTGTGAATATGTAAGTATAGTATAAAGATTTCTTTCATCCCACTTATCCCTCTCCTTTAAAATAAACCATAGTTTACAATTGGTAGATCTGTCTATATATAAATATATATTAAAGAGAAAAGATATATATCTGAAAATCACCTAAATCTGCTTTATTAGATTACAGTTCACTTATTGCATAGAAACTGGACTTGGCTTTACATTCTTAATGTACTTTACTTTTCCTTAAGATATGAACTTAACTCTTTAAACTGAATTTTCTTTTACTACTTAAATCATTTATGTATATCTGGTAAATTATGACCAAATTTTTGTTATAGATTGCGTACAGTAAATTGAAATACACACTTGGTACACTACGGGATTGTTGTGCTTTTGTTTTGGTTTTAGTTGGAAATAAGGTTTGATGTAGATGGCTTGTTACTGTTAATTTAAAATATTCTATAATTATTGTCCATTACTTTTTATGTTGTGTTGTGACAGATTTGGCTATATTTTTAGTCAACTGAAATATACTTTAAGAGTTTGTTTTTAGAAAGGTAATCCAAAGGAAAAAATGTTTATACTCTTGAATATATTAGCCTCAGCCTATATGAAAATTTCTTCCTTAAAGTAAACATTTTACCAGAAACAGAATTGACAGATTTTTGTACTTGCTGACTGCCTAACTTATTTTGTTTCATGATCTTGAGGGGACTGCCTTTTTCCTTCTAGATCTTTTTAAAAAATAGTTTAGTACTAAGGTATACTACTGGATGTTTCTATTTTTTTAAGTATATTCTTTTTCTGACTTACAGTACAATTTCAGGAAGTTGCTAGATACTAAGAACTTACGATTGGTCTCAGAGAGGTAACAGTGGAATACTCATAATTTTGTCTGTAGAGCCCTGGCAGAATTATGTGTTAGACACTTGCTGAATTTTTCTCTTGTAACTTATATTTTAAATGAAAAATATTTTAGAGCTTTTATTTAATGAAGGGGAAGAGTATAAACTGTTTATTACTTATTCATTTTGTAGTAACAGACCCTCTCATGCAAGTCAAGATCGTGTATTATTTCTTAGGCTTCTCAGAGACAGTTATTTCCATATGGAACCCTGCCTTTTCATTGTTATTGGCCCTCCCTTTTCATATTCATAAATGTTTTGCTAAATTTTAGCACCCTAGCAATTAAAAGCTAAAAAAAAAATTATAGGAAGAGAAAAACTGAACAGTAATGAGTAGCTTTGAAATTTAGGGTGGGGAAACATGAGCTGGCTTTTGTAGAGCCATCCTGATGGAGAAGAGTGGGTTTAATGATTTAATTGATGTAAAGCGCTTAGAACACTGATGCATAACAAGGGCATGATACATCTTAGATATTTAGTAAAACATGGGAACCAAGAGGAAAAGATGGGAAAGGGGGCGGGGGAAGAGAAAAAATAAGGAATGAAAAGATTGGAGCTTAGAAACTTATATTAACATGCTATATTCTAAAAGGCCTGAAGATGACTGGAGTAGTATAATGTAAGGGAAAGTGTGATGAAGGATGGGTCTTAAATCATAAAATTTATTTATGTTTTTAGGATGTCAACATAGGATTAAAATTATTTTTCGGAATATTCCAAAAGCTAGTTTGATGTTTAGTGCCTGCACGTGCCATTGCGCTTTACATTATCTTGTTGAATTCCCTTACTATATAGTAGGTGCTATTTGTCCCCATTTTATAGAAGAGGAAGGGCTCCATGAAATTTGCCTAATTTAATTTGCCTAATGTAACACAGTTACTAAGTGATGGGGCTGTGTTTTGACCAGGTCTGATTTTGAAGCCCATGCTCTTTTTAGGGGGCTCTATTGCTCCATTAAATCACTTTTGTAAAATTTCAGCTCTTTAAAGGACATCTGTGTATGGAAACATCTTTTCCCTAAAACACAGCTATGTTAGGAATTTGAGTGTCTAATCCTTCCTCCCCCGAATATCCTTACTACTCTTTTCTCCTAATATAGCAATTGTTGTATCACATGACTATAAACAAGATACCCAACCTTAGCGTAGCACATGCTATTAATTGGCTGTGGCATTTTCATTTTTCAAAGGATGGTTTTTAACTGAAGAATTAGATGTGAACCCCAGTTTCTGTGCCGTTCAGTCACCCAGATCCTTAAACTTAACTATGGTACATAATATACATGCTTAGAACTAACAGGTGTTTTTTTCTTAGTCACTTTAGAATTGAAAAAGTTTTTTTCCTGCTGTATCCCTACTTTGAAGTGAAGTTAAACCATTCTAGGTAGTTTAAAATATTAGGGATAAGCACACCGTAAAAGATGTTTTCTAGCCCTGTATTTTACGACATTGGATACTTAAAATTCGGAGTATGCTCGCTCTTGAGGACAAAATTTGGGGTTGAGAGGGATGGTTGAGGCCATTATGAAATGGGAGAATCAGCATTTTAAACACTGTAAACATAAACACTTTCTTCTGCCTGCTGTTTGTAAAAGCTCTTGGGGAAGATCTTTTACGAAGACCAATTTTTTAATGTAATTTACCTACCTAGTATAAGTGTCCTAAGACATGTATGTAAACTTCCAAGACTGTTTTGTCTGTGTATTTAGAAAATACACAAGAATCTTTATCAAACCTAAAAATATAAACTTGTGAGCACTGAACTGCTTCTGGCTTTGTGAATTTTGTTGACTCTGACATTTAATGCATACTTCTTTGCTTTTAATGTATACTAATTGAGGTAGGGAAGCACCTTTGTAAACACTGACTTGAGTACAATTCAGATACCTTTGTACTGGTTTATAAGTTTGAATTATAGAATATTAAAGGGATTTTGGGGTTGTACCTTTTTAATGTGGTACATATATAGGACCCCAAACTACCTCCTAGTAATACTTGCAGAGTTGCTTTAATTAATAGTAGTGATTTGTAATCGGCATATTACTTGCCTTTCATCTTTATTACTTTGGAATTTTCTCTCTGGTTTTTTTCTTTTTTTGTGGGGCGTGGGGGGTGGGTGGGGGGGTGGCATGGTGCTCATCTTAGGCATGTAGAAGTTCCCAGGCAGAGGGGTTGAACCTGCACCACAGCAGCAACCCTGGCATCTGCAGTGACAATGACAACTTGGATCCTTAACCCACTGTGCCACAAGAGAACTCCAGTTTTGGAATTCTAAGTTGTAGAAAACAGTGAAATGTTTCCCCTGAAATGTGCATAATATTGGAAATGGGTTGAAAAGCAAAGGAAAACTACTTCATCCTATATATCCTGCATCCTAGTAGACTAATAGATTACAAATAAATATATAAATTTTAAGACTTTGAAACTTTAATAATACAGAAAAAACTTAGGGTGGATACCTGTGGCAAATGGAAGTTCCCAGGCTAGGGGTCGAGTTAGAGCTACAGCTGCCTGCCACAGCCATAGCAATGCAAGATCTGAGCCACATCTGCAGTCTGCAAAAGTTGAAATTGAAAATCATGTTTAGCTTTATGGAAAAAAGGGCTACTTGAGCTTTTTTTCTTTCTCACTACAAATCATCAGAGACCACTGTTTGGAAGCTGGTGTAGGAAGTTCAATTATTGGGACTATACATAAGAAAATTAAAGGTCCTTCAGATCTTAGTCTATGTCATAACTATCTGAACTTTAAAGGAAGTTTTTAAATGGACTTGATATTATTCAGTTAAAGTGAATAAAAAGTAGGCTCTATAGTTGCATGATGACTTACACGATATCACTACTACCTTCTGAATATATTTTTTTCCAACAGAATCAGTTTGAAAATAAGAAAACACTAATCTTTCAAGCAAAATAGGTATGTTTTAGACTCTTAGTGAAAGAGAGGCAAAAGACAGTCTTACTTCCTGGGACATGTCTGAGCAGTTGAGAGGACAGTCTATAACATGGTCTCAAGCAAATAACGGCATTTTTTAGGTATAAAGATTTAAGAGATAACTAGTGCAGAAATGATTCCCAGAGAGGGTACTACAATGACTTTGCAGTCAGTATTAGATTCCAGGTCTCCTCAGCTCTCAGTATTTACCCTGTAACAGACTCTTTCAGTAAATATTGAACGTGTGTGTCACCTCGAATCTGACTAGTAACCTTGATTTTGAGGGTTCAGTCCCTGGCCTTGCTCCATGGTTTAAGGATCTGGTGTTGCCATGAGTTGTAGTGTTAGTTGAAGATGCGACTCAGATTCTGTGTGGCTGTGGCTGTGTAGCTCCGATTCAGCCACCAAGCTGGGAGCCTCTATATGCGGCAGGTGTGGCCCTAAAAAGCAAAAAACATATTTAACATTTGGAGAGACTACAGACTATGTTCACGTAAAATGCCTGGCACATAGTCTGGGCTCAAAATTATTTACCAAGTAAATGATTATTTAAAGGTAAGAGCAACATTTTTGAGTATTTACCTGCTGGTCTCTAATGGCACGTAGCTATTGCGCTAATTTTATTTAGAAGTAGTTTGTGTTGCGCCAGGCATAGGATGTGTGAGCCCTCAGGACCCTCTTCCCCCAATACCACCAGAGGTGTCCATAGCCGAAGCCATAATGACCAAACCCTTACTTGGCAAATACTACCACAGAGACCTAAATGCCACTAGTCGTCTGTGATTTTAACCTACGTCATCTGTATAACAATACTTCGGTGACAAGATTTAAGTATTAGCTACTTGCCACAAAATTTCAATTACTGGCATAGCCGCCACTAATATCTAAATGTCCAATATTCAGTGTATACAAGGAAGATGTGAAAAAACTAAAAAGAAAACCCTGTTGGAGTTTATTCCTGGTGTAAACTGCAACAATACATCAATAGTACAGATAATTGGGTCTGATGTTTTCGTTACTAATTTATTTTGTGTTTGTGAAGAGGCATGTTGAGAGTTGGCATCTAGATTTTGCCACATGAAAGACAAATGTGTGTTCCTCTGTCCTTGTTCTTGTGTCATCCACTTGGATTTCTGTCCTAAACTGAGATGGTGGTATTTACATAGAGACATGAGTAATTCTCCAAAGTCAGTTGTACCACACAAAATTTTGAATTGTCACTTAAATCATTCAAACAATTAAGCTCATTCTGAAGAAAAATAATTCCAGGATTTGGATCAGCCTCCAGGAATACTAATCCAGGGCCTTACTACCTATGGCAAAGGAAATGTGAAGAAATTACTTTGAGAATTATTTTAGTTCTAGATAAACTGGAGTTTTAAGATAAGTAGGTATATATATATATATTTTGTTTGATTGGTAGTCTTAAATTTGCCTCCTTGTAAGATTATATTTCATTGTCTTAAAGATATTTATTAGAATCCAGCTTAATGGTCTAGTGGTTAGGATTCAGTGGTGTGGCTCGGGTCTAAGGACTGAGATCTCACATCAAGCTGCGGCACACTGTGGCCAAAAATTAAAAATAAAGCCATAGCAACACCAGATCCGAGCTGCATCTTCGACCTACACCACAGCTCTCAGAAACACCGGATCCTTAACCCACTGAGCAAGGACAGGGATTGAACCTGCATCCTCATGGATACTAGTCAGATTCATTTCTGCTGAGCTAGGATGAGAACTCTCAGGCAGATTAAGACCATTATTCATTCTAAACTTTTGCCCTGTTTGTGCCTACTGAGGTTGCTGATTCTTTAGCACCAGGCATTACTGGTGACTTAACACCACACTCAATCTAAACTCCCATTTCAGTCTATGGACTCTCTTCTTTTTTTTTTTTGCCTTTTCTAGGGCTGCTCCTGGAAGTTCCCTGGCTAGGGGTCTAATCAGAGCTGTCGTCACTGGCCTACGCCAGAGCCACAGCAACGTGGGATCCGAGCCACGTCTGCAACCTACACGACAGCTCACGGCAACACCAGATCCTTAATCCACTGAACAAAGCCAGGATTGAACCCGCAACCTCATGGTTCCTAGTCAGATTCGTTAACCACTGAGCTACGATGGGAACTCCCTGGACTCTCTTCTTTGACCGTACATGTGCTGAAAGATGTATTGAATACCAGTTTGTGAGGAAATGGTTACCTGTGATGGATAGTGGGATCACACTGTATATTGTGTTCTCTATTCTACTTACAAGCCATTTGGGTTGGGAAAAGGTGAAGTTAGACAACCAGGGAACTTTATCAAAAAGGTAATTTTAAAAAGCAAGAGTGATTGAGAGGAGTAGAAAATGGCAAAGCAGTGCCCATTGAGTTAATAATGCATACACAGCCCTTTGCACTGTCCCTTCTCAACGAACGCTTTCATCTTGAAAATGTATTACTTTCTTGGTGCCTCCTGTGTCTTTGTCCCCTATATTTGATGAGTCTGTAGGATTTAGTCAAGCAAGCTCTTGGACTTTTTCAGAAGACCCCATTTGTGTACTCAGGGAAACAGATACTTTATTAACAGTCTATCTACTATTTGAGAGGCCTAGGGGAGTTTTGCTATCCAATAAAGCAGTACAGTAAATTTGTAGGAACTTGGGGTTAATGTTCATGCTACATATTTTTTGAACAGGGAAAGCAATCACCTTTTCGCAAAGGATGTAATCAAAGCTTCTGTAGTAACCAGCCTCCCCCCCCCCAAGTTATTCTATAAAAAGTGATAGCCTAAGATCTTTGCTCAATTTTAATGTGCTTTTTTTAAGTACAGCATATTTATAGCTCACTAAAATTAATCTCATAATAGCAAATACCTAGTAAATGTTCCAAATTTCAGTTATCTCATTCATGTTCTGTGTGCGTTTGTGTGTATGTTTTCTGTATTTTACAGTTGGCTTTTCAGTCAGGATTTTAATAATCTTCAAACAGGAGTCAGCAGCCTTTTCCTGTTTAAAGCCAAATGGTAAATATTTTTGGCTTTGTGGGCCATAAGATCTCCATCACAACTAGTCGGCTTTGTTGTTGTACCGCAAAAGCAGCCATAGACAAAATGTAAATAGCATGGCTGTGGTAAGATAAAATTTAAGCAATTAGGCAACGGGCTGCAGTTGGCCGACCCCTGATCTTCAAGTTCTTACTGCACTTCCTATACCGCACCCCCAACTCATTTGTGCGTGCACTCTGCTCTTTTTTGTTTGTTTGTTTTCCCAACATGTGCACGGAAGAATGATGCGCATTTTTAACATCAGTGAATTATTTCCTTTCCAGAATTCCAAATCTGGGTAGCAATAAGATTTCACTTAGATGGCACCACTCTAGATATCTAGGTATAATCTGTCTGTGATTAAACAATAAGGCCTTAAGAGAAATTTGGTTAACTGTCATATCCCAGCACACAAAGTGTTCCCTCCACTCATCCCCCAGTTCCTACATAAGAGAAAGAGTATGTCCAATTCAGAAATACATTCAGAGTTGAATAAGAGGAGACAAACTTGCGATTAAAAGTATGCACTTTTTCTTTTTTATGTTTTTATTACTCAATGAATTTATTACATTTGTAGTTGTACAATGATCATCACAATCCAGTTTTATAGGAATTCCATCCCACAACCCCAGCGCATCTCTCCACCCCCTGAACTGTCTCCTTTGGAAACCATAAGTTTTCCAAAGTCTGAGTCAGTATCTGTTCTGCAAAGAAGTTCATTCTGTCCTTTTTTCAGATTCCACATGTCAGTGAAAGCATTTGATGTTAATGTCTCATTGTATGGCTGACTTCACTTAGCATGATAATTTCTAGGTCCATCCATGTTGCTAAAAATGCCAGTATTTCGTTCCTTTTAATGGCTGAGTAATATTCCATTGTGTATATATGTACCACCTCTTCTTTGTCCACTCCTCTGTCAATGGAAATTTAGGTTGTTTCCACGTCTTGGCTATTGCAAATAGTGCTGCAATGAACATCAGAGTACATGTGTCTTTTTGAGTCATGGTTTGCTCTGGATAGGTGCCCAGGAGTAGGATTGCTAGGTCAAATGGTAATCCTATTTTTAGTTTTCTGAGGCATCTCCATACTGTTTTCCACAGTGGTTTCCCCCATTTACAATCTCACCAACAGTGTACTGGGGTTCCTTTTTCTCCACACCCTCTCCAGCACTTATTGTTTGTAGACTTTTTGAGGATGGCCATTCTGGCTGGTGTAAGGTGGTACCTCATCGTGGTTTTGATTTGCATTTCTCTAATAATGAGTGATGCTGAACATCTTTTCATGTGTCTTTTGGCCATCCGTATATCTTCTTTGGAGAATTGTCTGTTTAGATCTTCTGCCCATTTTTTGATGGGGTTGTTTCTTTTTTGGTATTGAGCTGCAGAAGTTGTTCATAAATTTTGGAGATTAATCCCTTGTCAGTTGATTCATTTGCAAAGATTTTCTCCCATTCTGTGGTTATCTTTTCATTTTGTTTAGGGTTTCCTTTGCTGTGCAGAAACTTTTGAGTTTGATTAGGTCCTATTTTTTATTTTTGTTTTTATTGTCATTACTCTAAGAGGTGGATCTGAGAAGATGTTGCTGTCGTTTATGTCAGAGAGTATTTGGCCTAAGTTTTCCTCTAAGAGTTTTATATTATCTGGTCTTATATCTAGGTCTTTAATCCATTTGGAGTTTATTTTTGTGTATGGCATTATGGAGTGTTCTAATTTCATTCTTTTCCATGTGACTTTCCAGTTTTCCCAGCACCACTTATTGAACAAGCTGTCCTTTCTCCATTGTATATTCTTTGCCTCCTTTGTCATAGATTAGTTGGCTATAGATGCATGGGTTTAATTCTGGGCTTTCTATTCCATTCCACTGATCTATATTTCTGTCTTTGTGCCTTGCGATTTTGATGATTGTTGCTTTGTAGTATAGTCTGAAGTCAGGGAGCCTAATGCCTCCAGCTCCATTTTTCTTTTTCAGGATGTCTTTGGCTATTCTGGGTATTTTGTGCTTCCAAACAAATTTTAAAATATTTTGTTCGAGTTCTATGAAAAATGTCCTTGGTAATTTGATAAGGATTGCATTGAATCTGTAGATCACCTTGGGTAGTAGAGTCATTTTGATAATATTGACTCTTCTGATCCAAGAACATGGTATGTCTTCGCATCTCTTTGTGTCATCTGTGATTTCTTTCATCAGCATCTTATAGTTTTCAGAGTACAGGTCTTTTGTCTCTTTAGGGAGGTTTACTCCTAGGTATTTTATTCTTTTGGGTGTGATGATAAATGGGATTGCTTCCCTAATTACTCTTTCTGCTCTTTCATTGTTAGTGTATAGAAATGCTATCAATTTCTGTGTATTAATTTTGTATCCTGCGACTTTGCCAAATTCATGGATGAGCTCTAACAGTTTTCTGGTAGAGTCTTTAGGATTCTCTAGGTATAGTATCATGTCATCTGCAAATAGTGATAGTTTTACTTCTTACTTTCCAATTTAGATTCCTTTTATCTCTTTTGCTTCTCTGATTGCTGTGGCTAGGACTTCCAAAATTATGTTGAATAGTAGTGGCAAGAGTGGATATACTTGTCTTGTTCCTGATCTCAGCAGAAATTCTTTCAGCTTTTCACCATTGAGAATGATGTTAGCTGTGGATTTGTCATATATGGCCTTTATTATGTTGTAGTTTCCCTCTATGCCCACTTTCTGAAGGGTTTTTATCAGAAATGGGTGTTGGATTTTGTCAAAGGCTTTTTCTGCGTCTATTGAGAGGATCATATGGTTTTTATTCTTCAGTTTGTTAATGTGGTGTATCACACTGATGGATTTGTGGATATTGAAGAACACTTGCATCCCTGGGATAAATCCCACTTGATCATGATGTAAAATATGCACTTTTCTATATTAGACCCTTTTATTGTCACTTACTTTATCCTATACTTATCCTATGTTAAAAGATAATTTTAGGAGTTCCCATCATGCCTCAATGGTTAATGAACCCGACAAGTATTCATGAGGATGCAGGTTCAATCCCTGTTAATAATAAAAATTTTATATCAGATTTCAATCTTAGCTGAGTACTATGTCATTAACTTTCCATAGCCTTTTTTTTTTCAGTGAATTGTATTATAGTTATAGTTGTACAACCATCATCACAACCTAATTTTACAACATTTCCATCCCAAATCCCTAGCTCATCCCTCCCCCACACCCCAACCTATCTCCTTTATTAACTGCAAGTTTTTCAACAGTCTGTGAGTCAGTTTCTGTTCTGCTAAGAAGTTCATTGTATCCTTTTCAAAAATTTTTTATTTCATTTTATTTTTAGCATGTATATAATGATGTATCCTTTTTTTTAGATTCCACATGTAAGTGATAGCGTATGGTATTTATTTGTCTCTCACTAACTTGACTTTGCATGATCATTTCTAGGTCCATCCATGTTGCTGCAAATGCCACTATTTCTTTCCTTTTAATAGCTGAGTAATATTGCATTGTGTATATGTGCCACATCTTCTTTGTCCACTTCTCTGTTAATGGACATTTAGGTTGTTTCCATGCCTTGGCTGTTGTATATAGAGCTGCAATGAACATTGGAGTGCATGTATCTTTTTGAGTCATGGTTTTCTCTGGATAGATGCAGAGGAGTGGGATTGCTAGATCAAATGGTAATTCTATTTTCAGTTTTTTGAGGAATCTCCATACTGTTTTTCATAGTAGTTGCACCAATTTAAATTCCCACCAACTGTGTAAGAGGGTTCCCTTTTCTCCAGACCCTCTTCAGCCTTTATTGTTTGTAGATTTTTTGATGATGGCCATTCTGGCTGGTGTAAAGTGGTACCTTATAGTAGTTTTCATTTGCATTTCTCTAGTAATTAGGGATATTGAATGTCTTTCATGTGTTTTTTTGATGGGGTTACCTTTTTTTCTTTTTCTTTTTTGGTATTGAGCTGCAGGAGGTGTTTGTATATTTTAGAGATTAATCCCTCATCAGTCACTTCCTTTGCAAATATTTTTTCCCATTCTGTGGGTTGTCTTTTCGTTTTCCTTTATTTTCTTTCTTTCTTTCTTTTTTCTTTTTTTTTTTTTCTGTCATTTTCGGGCCACATCAGTGGCATATGGAGGTTCCCAGGCTAGGGGCCTAATCAGAGCCATAGCTGCAGTAACACCAGATCCAAGCCATGTCTGCAACCTACACCACAGCTCAGGGCAACGCTGGAGCTTTAACTCACTGAGCAAGGCTGGGGATCAAACCTGTATCCTCATGGATCTGGTCAGATTTGTTTCTGCTGAGCCATGACAGGAATTCCTTCTTTTTGTTTTGTTTAGGGTTTCCTTTGCTGTGTAAAAACTTTTAAGTTTAATTAGGTCCATTTTTTTTATTTTTGTCTTCATTGTCATTACTCTAGTAGGTGGATCTGAGAAGATACTGCTGTGGTTTATATCAGAGACTGTTTGGCCTATGTTTTTCTCTAAGAGTTTTATAGTATCTGGTCTATATTCAGGTCTTTAATCCATTTTGAGTTTATTTTTGTGTATGGTGTTAGGGAGTGTTCTAATTTCATTCTTTTACCCAGAGCAGTCCAGTTTTCCCTTATTGAAGGGACTGTCTCTTCTATATTCTTTGCCTCCTTTGTCATAGATTAGTTGACCATAAGTACATGGGTTTAATTCTGGGCTTTCTATCCTGTTCCACTGATACATATTTCTATGCCAGTACCACACACTTTTGATGACTATAGCTTTGTAGTATAGCCTAAAGTCAGGGAGCCTGATTCCCTCAGCTCCTTTTTTCTTCCTCAGCGTGGCTTTGGCTGTTTTGGATCTTTTGTGCTTCCAAACAAAGTTTAAAGTATTTTGTTATAGTTCTGTGAAAAATGCCACTGGTAATTTCAATAGGGATTGGATTGAATCTGTAGATTGCCTTGGATCTTATAGTCATTTTGACAATATTGATTCTTCCAATCCAAGAGCATGGTATATCTTTCCATCTGTTTGTGTCATCTTTGATTTCTTTCATCAGCATTTTATAGTTTCAGAGTATCAGCCTTTTGCCTCTTTAGGTAGGTTTAGTCCTAGGTCTTAGGTATTTTATTCTTTTTGATGTGATGGTAAATGGGAATATTTCCCTAATTTCTCTTTCTGATCTTTTATTGTTACCCATAGCCTTTAGAATGTAAACTATTCGGGAGTCTTTCATTAATAACTACCTTTATAAAAAGTGTCAGTAAATTAGACTTGTCAGTCATCTTAGACACCACTTGAAAATCCCTTTGTGTAACTGAGCCAAATTGTCTGATCTGAAAAACACTACCAATGCCCTGAAGAGGAAAATTTCCCAAGCTAAAGACTATCAAATTGAATCAAAAGCCTACATCATTATTTCAAATGCACTTACTTCCCCATTGTAAGCCCCACTGAGGGTGATATTGTGAGCTTTGTGTTACTCAGTCTCTTTTAATAGTAGACTCAAGTATATGTCAGATGAACCAAATAGAGCACAATTCTTCATAGCCAAAATTTCTATTAAAACACAATTTCAACATTGATCAAAAATCATTCCAAGAATTTCCTTATAATTAAGGTTAAAATTAATCAGAACAGAGAAAGTCTTATTCTTCTAATGTGGTACTGTCCCATCAGGAGTGTCAAATATATCCAGAAAGGACATGTGATGGAACTCTGAGGAGAACATAATCACTTGAGAATACAGCAGGGTTTGTATCTGGTCATCCCATTCACTCCCAACCCGCTGAAACCTAGAGTGACTCTTCAATATTTGAATGAGACTATTCTCTTGAAGGCCAGTAATGACTACTTGCCAAATCCTCACCTCTGCACCAAATGGTATTGTTAATGACTAATTTCCTTCACACAACACTCCTCTAACTTGAGCCTGTAAACATCAGTATTTTTGTTCTTTGCTGGGCATCTCCCAGTGTTATTTCCCTTGGTGTTCTTAGTCCCAAGTAATCACAATAACTTAAACCTTGGTTGACCTCTCTTCAGAGTTGACAAACACTTGTTGAAATGACATGCATTGTTCTTTGAGTCACAAAGCATTTTTGATCATATCCTAATTTGGGTCACTGTTCCTTAATTTCTTATGGATGACCTCAAGCATCTTTAGGTTTACATTTTTGGTGTATGGAGCCTCATCATAAGCTGACACTGCATAGCAAATTTACCTTTAGAACAATTATAACCTTGATTTTTCTGAAGGTATTTAATGCATGCCAGCCATGTAAACACTGTTTGATGAGGTGGTGTCTATCTGAATCATGTCATATCAACATATATGTATCTCTGTTAACTATACAGACTGATAAAACATTCTAACTGAAGGAACCTAAGAAGCAACTATACGTGTATACCCAGCCTCTACTTGAAGTCATCCCATCCACATTCATCTCCAGCTCATAGAGCAGCTTGTGTTCCTTCTATTAGCTCTTCTCTAAACTAGGTTGAGTTGAAATCTGCTTATTTCACCTCCCAATGCCACATAGATTTTCATTCTTCCACATTATGGCCTGTGTAACTGTGAGAAGTGGAAAGGGGGGTACACTTTAAGGAGTTCTTAGGGACTTTTTTTTTTTTTCCATTGCCAGAAAACAGTATTTATGTTTTCATTCCTGTAAATCCATACTTTTCTTTCTTTTCCAGTTTAATGTCTCCCTCTTCATGTTAAGGCTAAGAATAAAATATTTAATATGAAAAGCTGATGCCTCAAGAAAGATGTTATAGAAAAGCACCCAGAAATAGTTCTTGTAAAGTAGAATATCAATTTTGTGGCACTGGTATATAACACTTAACATAAGATTAAACTTGCTTCTACAAGATCAGATTAAGTTTGCAGCCTGATATAAAAATTTAAACGTTGCTTAATCCTAGGCTTCAAGAATTTCATAATTAATTGTTTTCTTAATGCAGTACAATTTTAACATGTATAAATATGATTCAACCCCCTTTAGAAAATGTATCACAAAGAAGATGTGAGTTATTTTTTCCTTTAATTGCATTTTAGATCATACTCTGAGAAATATTTCATTTTTATTAAGTTCTCATAAAACTTCAGGTCCTTTGGGCTCAAGCCATTAACTCTCTTTAAGCAGCAGGATATATTTATAATTGTGGCTGATTTGTTCTTTCTATACTTAGTTTGAAAAAAGGTTATAATTACAATCCTAGTGCATTTATGTCACTGATGGAAGAATGGGAATATTGTTTTCATTAGATAGCCAGTTTAAGTCCTAAAAATTATTGGCTGTTCATTGGCATAAATTTTTTTCTTAATGTTTGAACTCTAAAAACTTAAGCCTGGAAATTTTGTAGAAATAGTGACCCAAAACACATTTTGTAAGGTTTATTGCATACTGTTTGAAAGTTAGCATCATATCCTTCATCTTTGTCTCAGCACAAAAGCTAAGAATAGGAGACAATCTGAGGCCATTTTGGCTTTGTAGATAATGAATTTCATTGCAACTTTAGCCATTTATGGATATGATGGGGAAAAATAGGATTTTTTTTTTTGCTCTAAGCATTTATTGCTCACTGACATCACGCCAGTTTGTTGTAACTTTTCTGCTTAAGGTGAGCAATTCTTTATAGTATCATTGTGACTTTAGACTCAGAATTGCTGCTTTTTGGGAAACTAAGCTTAAATGATGCACGTAATATTTTTTGCAAGCAAAGAATGACTAAACTTGCATTAATTGCTTTGCCACTGTAAAAGTTTATTTTCTGAGTATGTAATGGAAGGGAAATGACTTGAAAAATCAGACTTGAGAATCTTTCCAATATATCATACTGTCATTAATGTCCTGCTTTTTTTTTTTAATTTTATGGCCGCACCCCCAGCATGTGGAATTTATTCCCAGGCCAGAGATTGAATCCGAGCTTCAGCTGCAACCCAAGCCACAATTGCAGCAATGCTGGATCCTTTAACCCACTGTGCCGGGCTGGGGATTGAACCCTCACCTCCATAGCAAGCCAAGCCGCTGGTTAGATTCTTAACCCAGTGAGCCACGGTAGGAACTTCTAAGGTCCTGGTTTTGAATAGAATCTCTTTTCTTATATTCCCACGTTTATTAACACAGTTCATTGTTGGAGATGATTAATGAGGCCACCACAAAGGCAAAATCTGGCATTTTGTATATTTTTTTCTTTTTCTTTTTTTTCTTTTTAGGCACAGCACGCGGAATTTCCCAGACCAGGGGTCCAATCGGAGCTGTAGCCGCTGGCCTATGCCAGAGCCACAGCAATGAGAGATCCAAGCCTTATCTGTGACCTACACCACAGCTCACAGCAACACCGGATCCTTAATCCACTGAGCAACGCCAGGGATCGAACCAGCGTCCTCATGGATTCTAGTCGGGTTCATTAGCCACTGAGCCTGGCATTTTGTATATTCTGAAAAAGACTATCAAGTTATTTTAGCCATATACACACACAGAAAGCAAAACTTAAGCATACTATTAAAGAAAAATTGGAAGCAATTGAATCTGCCCTATGCAATTGAGTCCCATATCATAATAATTTAAGTATGTTCAAAGTATTTTCACTGTGGGATTAATAATTAGAATATGATATATATTTATGATCTTTAATGTTTTAGTTTCAGAGTTGAAAACTTTCCAAAACTTCTAAAAAGTGAAGTTATAACTCATTTATGTGGCTCTCTCATTTACGAATACTGGAGAAGGGACTTAATAAAAGTCTGATGAGGCAAAATATAGTAAAGAGGAAGCATTCCTCAAGCAAAAGTTTTCATGATCTGTAGGTATAATTTAGAACAATTTCAGAATAAACTACAGAATTTCTTATGAACATCACTTGTTTGAGCAGGTGAATTTGGTGAATATTAAAGAATGTTTTCCTCTAATTAATCCAGTCTATTTGGCACTTTAGATAATTATTATCATTCAGATCATGTCTATTTCTCTAGCTCTATTAGAGACCCTTTGTTCTTTCTTTAATAAACAGTTATCTAAATTACCATATATGTTGTTGTATTCTACAGTGACTCATTAGCATAAGCTATTCAAACACACCAAGGCATTTCTATTCTAAAATCTATCCTGGAAGAGAAAGTATACTTTATAGGATAATTGCCAGTAACAATATTCATTTTTTACAAATCTAATTAACTTATTTACAATGTACAATTTATTTTACTTTGGGTTTTTTTTTTTTTTTTTGCTTTTTAGGGCTGCACTCGTGGCACATGGAGGTTCCCAGAGTAGGGGTCTAATCCAAGGTACAGCTGCCAGCCTACGCCACAGGCACAGCAACACCAGATCCAAGCCGAATCTGCGACTTACACCACAGGTCATGGCAATGCTGGATCCTTAACCCATTGAGCCAGGCCAGGGATCAAAACTGCCACCTCATGGTTCCTAGTTGGATTGTCACGACGGGAACTCCTCCTAAGTGCATTTTAAAAGTGAGAATTTTATTTGCACATTTCTTTTCCCTGTTTGCTTTTGTGCTTGACAGAGACTCACACATTCTCCACCCACCCCTCTGAGTTCCTTCTCGAGCCCCTTGCTTACCTTCATCTGATCTTCGGCTGATTCTTAGGAGTTACTTTTTCCTAGCTAGATTCTTTTTACTTAATCTAGCCATGTTTTGGATATAAGCACAAAGCTAAGAATCCAGTTAATCCTTAAACTGCCTAAAGTGCATTTTAATCCTATTTTTATTTGCCAAAAATAATCTCAACTAAAAATGTTTTATTCTAATTGGAACCATGTAAGTTTACTGCCTGATTCTGAATACCTGACTGCCAGGAACAGTTTCTTCCTAGTGAATTTTTCTCTACCTTAAATTTGGCCACTTTGCCCTGACTATGACCTTTCTTATTTAAGCCTAACTGGCTAACAAATGCAGAGCAAACCTCAAAAGAGGAGCATTGTTTTCACTTCTAAATAACTTTCTTCAGGGATTTTCAAACTGTGCTCTGGGATCCTCGGGAGTCCTTTGAAGATGTCTCCCTGGGTGTGGGGTTAGCTGGTACAAAGTAGGTGGGGCCCTAGGCCTTTGGCCAAACCTCTGCAACAGCTTGGCTTTTATTTTATTATGCTTTCAGGGCCCAGTACTTTAAATATCTTTTTTTATGGCCACGCCCATGGCATATGGAAGTTCCTGGGCTGGGGATGGAAGCTGCACCTCCACAGTGACCCAAGGTGCTACAGTCCAATTCTTAACCCACTGAGCTACAGTGGGAACTCCTAAAATGTTTTTTAAACCACTGACTTAATTTTAAAACATTCATGGATGATAATATTAGTTTTTTTTTTGGTTTTTTTTTTTTTTTTTTTTTGCTTTTTAGGGCCACACCTAAGGCATATGGAAGTTCCCAGGCTAGGGGTCAAATTGGAACTACAGCTGCCGGCCTACACCAGATCCTTAACCCACTGAGCGAGGCCAGGGATCAAATCCACATTCTCAAGGATCCTCCTAGTTAAGTTCATTAACAACTAAGGGAACTCCAGAAATAATATTTTTTTTCAGAAATAATATTATTAATGATAGTAGTAATTGTACCTTTTGTTTACAGACTGCTTATCATGTGCCAGACTAAGCATTTTCTAACATTAATCCATTAATGCTTAAAAAAAAAAAAACCTAGAAGACTAAGCATTTTTATTATTCCTGTTTACAAATGAGGAAACTGAGATTTAATAACTTGCTCAAAGAATCATAGTTACTAAGTGACTTTGACTCAATTAATGTCTTAGTTTAAGTCAAGAATGGCAGTTACAAGGTCACTGTGCCACCACCCTTGAGGCAGACAGAGAGAATGGCTGAAAGTGCTCATCACCAACAGAGCCTTAGAATCTTCTCCACAAGATGCTATGGTCAGCTACCCTCAATCCTTTGGTACTGGCATTCAAGATGAGACTTAATCTTCTTACCTTACTTTAAGGTGAGACATCTCTGACCTCACACTTCTGGTTAGGAATTCTCCCCAAATTAAAAGTGTCACTTGGAGTTCCTCTTGCGGCACAATGGAAACAATCCAACTAGTATCCGTGAGGAAGCAGGTTTGATCCCCGGCCTTGCTCAGTGGGTTAAGGATCCAGCATTGCCGTGAGCTGTGGTGTAGGTGGCAGATGCAGCTCGGATCCCGCATTGCTGTGGCTGTGTAGTAGGCTGTAGCTGCGATTCGACCCCTGGCCTGGAAACTTCCATATGATGCAGTTCCAGCCCTAAAAAGAAAAAGAACAACAAAAACAAAAAGCATAACCAGTTACTTGTTTGGATACTTGTAGTAGAAAAACTCCAAAATCTTGATCCTATGTGTCATTTTTCACGATGAAGCAATCTGAAGAATCAAAATCCCTGTGTCATCCTCCTCGTTACTAATTTCTGATAGAGGCTATTTGTTTTTATATTTATGTATTTGTAATTTTTATAAATTTATAAGCTGATAATTTATAACATAAATAATCACTTATTTATATGACATAATACAATCAGGATAATTTTTTAGCATCTTCCTTTGATTGCCTTTTGGACCAAGGACTTATTAATTTATATTCTGAACCTAATATTTTAGCTGTGGAGTGGAGGTGGTGAGGGAGAGGGTGGAGAACTTACGCTGAGGTAAGTCTGCCAGTTTCCGTATTGAAGCATGGTTTCAATAATCTTCACTGTTTCCATAATCAGTATGCCATGCCCGGCAGTGTCATAGCCACAGGACTGGGTGAATGCCCAAACATTTAAAAAAGGAACACACACACCCAACCTCCAGCTGATTTTTCAGTTGTTCTTGCCAGGAGGTAACCAGTAGTTCCTGTGCTGTGCCCATTCTTACCAGGGAGAGCTAGATGTAATTAAACTTTTTCCTTTTGGGCGCCAAGACTTTTTAAATGACTCATAGTAGTTCCTGCTCAAGACACGTCAAAGAGGCCCAAGACTATATTTAGGAACTTGGTATGAAATGACCTGTCAGTGCCAACCAATTTTTCCAAAACAGTGTATGTGGAGGGTTAGCAGCAAGTAATTTAGAATTTTCAATACACACACAAAAATCTTAAGTTATTTTTTATTGTGGTAAACTAGTATTGAAATCTAGACTTCCTTAAATGGATGAATATACCTCCTGTGAAATTATTTACCATTCCTTTAGCATACACATTAGTGTATTGGAATGATCTTCATGTCATCATTATCATGGAGCCCATTAAGTCCTTGTTTATAAAAATGTTTGGCTATGTCTTAAAATACTCTCTATGTGAATAAAGTGTTTCTTCCTAAAAGCTAGTTCTGATGCATTCTCACTCCAGTTACCAGTAAAATTAGAGCTGCTGGGCAGTGCTTAGGGTAATGAGTCATAGTGACTGGATACAAAGACACTTTCGTAGTACCACTAACTAGGAAGTTATCTGAAGAGTTGTTTTTGTTTTTGTTTTGTCTTTTTAAGGCCACATCCACAGCATATGGAGGTTCCCAGGCTAGGGGTGCAATTGGAGCTGCAGCCGCCAGCCTACACCACAGCAACATGGGATCCGAGCTGTGTCTGTGACCTACACTGTGGCTCACGGCAACATCTGATCCTTAACCCTCCTGAACGAGGCCAGGGATCGAACCCACGTCCTCATGGATGCTAGTCGGGTTTGTTAACCACTGAGCATCAACGGGAACTCCTCCGAAGAGTGTTTAATAAAGAACCACCTCCTGCACATGAGAATATTGGAAAATCCTGTAGCTGCAACATTTGGTGAGTTCCACATGCAAGAATAAAATAGCCAATTTTAAGTTTCTTCTTATTAACGGATCTGGGCTTGCTAGTGATTCAGTTACATGAGTTTTAGTTAGGATTAGTGGCCCACATGAAGTGGAGATAGAAAAACTGACCTAAAAACTGTGCGATTCTAAGATAAGACTCCCAGAAATGTAGACAAGAACATTATCATTAAGACTGGAGACGATACCGGGGTTATATTAAATGGCGATTGGTGGCAGTTAAAGTTTGGTGAGGAAGGTTTAGTTATGTGTGTTTCTTTCAAAAGCTTGTTCTCTTTGGTATTTCTAAGTCACCATATTTTGTTTGTTTATTTTGGGTTTTTAGGGCCACACCTGCTGCATATGGAATTTCCCAGCCTAGGGGTTGAATCAGACCTACAGCTGCTGGCCTGTGTGCCACAGCCACAGCAACACCAGATCCGAGCCAAGTATGCGACCTATGCCACAGCTCTTGGCAACACTGGATCCTCGAGCAGGGCTAGGGATCAAACCCAGGTCCTCATGGATACTAGTTGTGTTCCTTATCTCTGAGCCAGAATGGGAACTCTTTTAAGTTACTATATGAAAGCATGAAAGCATCTAAGTCTAAATATTAAAAGTTCTTAAACAAACATGCCTTTGTAGCCATCTGATGCTACCACATACTAACTGCATGAAGAATATTCTACAGAAATAAAATGTCTTTTTTTTTTTGTCTTTTTGCTATTTCTTGGGCCGCTCCCTCGGTATATGGAGGTTCCCAGGCCAGGGGTCAAATCGGAGCTGTAGCCACCGGCCTACACCAGAGCCACAGCAACTCGGGATCCGAGCCGCATCTGCAACCCACACCACAGCTCACAGCAACATCGGATCGTTAACCCACTGAGCAAGGGCAGGGACCGAACCCGTAACCTCATGGTTCCTAGTCAGATTCGTTAACAACTGCGCCACGATGGGAACTCCCTAAAATGTCATTTTGAATGTTAGTTCACAAACATGTGTATCAATGGCATAAACCATCAGCTGTAATTTGAATATAGTTCTTTTTTCTTAATGATGTAGTGGAATAATGGTTATGACCCAGGCTTATTATGAAAAACTCTGTACTATTTTAACTACTGAAATTAAAATATTGTGAAATCAGAATACTTTTACCTTGTGGATTAATAGAAGACCACCACTTTTTTGGGAAAAAAAAAACAACAACAGAAATTAGGGTCATAGATAGACTCAATCTTTTTTTTTTTTTTTTTGTCCACACCAAATGGAAGTTCCCAGGCCAGGGATCTATTTCAAACTGCAGCTTCAACATATACCACAGCTGGGGCAAGACCAAATCCTTAACCTGCTGCTCCACAGCAGGACTCATAAAGTTATTCTTTAAAAAACTATTGTTAAATTTTTTTAATCTTTCAGTAAAATTTCTGACCCGTAATTTATTTATTGGATAATTTTCATCAGAATCATGCTATGATAATAGAACTTGACATCAAAGTGTCATTTATATGACAAATAAACATACAAAAATAACTCAATGTAACCAGTTTTCAAATAGATATTAAAACATTCTAGGAGTTCCCATCATGGCTCAGTGGTAACAAACCTGACTAGGACCCATGAGGACTTGGATTTGTTCCCTGGCCTTGCACAGTGGCTTTAGGATCTGGTGTTGCCATGAGCTGTGGTATAGGTCGCAGACACGGCTCAGATCCCACGAGTTGCTGGTGGCTGTGGTGTAGGCCGGCAGCTGCGGCTCTGATTCGATCCCTAGCCTGGGAACTTCCATATGCTGCAGGTAGGGCCCTAAAAAGAAAAAAAAAATCTAGAAATGGATGGTCTTATTTTTCAGAATTGTACTACTCTAAATTGGCAAATATGAGGTGAATTGAGATGATTGGGATTATTATAAGAGGATTTTTTTTTTGTCTTTTTGCCTTTTCCAGGGCTGATCCTGTGGCATATGGAGGTTCCCAGGCTAGGGATCTAATCGGAGCTGTAGCCACCAGCCTACACCAGAGCCACAGCAACGCGGGATCCAAGCAGCGTCTGCGACCTACACCACAGCTCACGGCAACGCCGGATCCTTAACCCACTGAGCAAGGCCAGGGATTGAACCTGCAACCTCATGGTTCCTAGTCAGATTCATTAACCACTGCGCCACAACAGGAACTCCAGAAGAGGCTTTTTGTAGAAAAATTTAGTAATACATTTCAAGTGCCATTTAAAAATGTTCATGCCAGGAGTTCCCGTTGTGGCACAGTGGAAACAAATCCAACTAGGAATCATGAGGTTGCAGGTTCGATCACTGGCCTTGCTCAGTGGGTTAAGGATCCGGTGTTGCCATGAACTGTGGTGTGGGTTGCAGACGTGGCTCAGACCTGGCATTGCTGTGGCTGTGGCATAGGCGGGCAGCTGTAGCTCCGATTGGACCCTTAGCCTGGGAACCTTCTATATGCCGCATGTACTGCCCTAAAAAGCAGAAAATAAAAATAAAAATAAAAATGTTCGTGCCCCCAAAATGCACTCCTAAAAAACCGACAGCAGAGATGATTTTTATGTTTGTTTTTCAAAGTGTTATTTAAAAGAGAGGAAAAGAGGAAAAATAACGTATTTCCAATTCCATTCAAAGTAGAAATAAATAAATTATGGTAGGTTCTCACTATATTAATAATAAGTACCCATTAATATTTTCAAAGAACTTTTGATAATATATTATCTTGTCCAAATATTAAAAAAAGATACAAATTTTATGATGCTTCCAATTTTTTGTAAAAAATTAATACATCAAAACTTTAATTTTCAGGAAGTTATTTTTATCCTTTACCATATTTTCAAAATTTTCTTCAGTAAGTATTTATTTAATTTCATTTAATTAATTAATTAATTTTTTGGCCATGCACAAGTTCGGGGCCAGGGATTGAACCCACGTCATGGCAGCAACTTTAGCTGCTACAGTGACGACACCAGCTTTTTAACTCACTGTGCACCACAAGGGAACTCCAAGCATTTATTTTAATCAGAAAGTTATATGATAAAAAATTAAGAATCGGGAGTTCCATTGTGGCTCAGGGGTAACAAAGCCAATTAGTATTCATGAGGACACAGGTACAATCCTTGGCCTCGCCCCGTGGAGTAAGGATCCAGTGTTGCTTTGACTTATCGTGCAGCTCCGATTCGACCCCTAGCCTGGGAACTTCCATATGCTTTGAGTGCTACCCTAAAAAGATGGAAAAAAAAAAATTAAGAATCAAAACTTAGATGGTTTTCTTCTCCTTTGCTTTATTTCTTTTTCCAAATAAACAATCTTTTTTTATTATGAGTTATAATGTTGCTAGTTTAAAAACATATAAAATATTGAAAAGAGGAATTCCTGTCATGGTTCATCAGTTAGTGACCATGAAGAGCATCCGTGAGGTTCGATTCCTGGCCTTGCTCAGTGGGTTAAGGATCCAGCGTTGCATGAGCTGTGGTGTAGATCACGGATGCAGCTCAGATCCCGAGTTGCTGTGGCTGTGGTGTAAGACAGCAGCTGCAGTTCTGATTGGACCCCTACCCTGGGAAACTCCATATTTCACAAGTGCAGCCCCCCCAAAATAAAATAAAATAAGATACAGAAAAGTGTGAGTAAATAAAAGAGACATGAAAAATTATCCATAATCCTACCATTCAGAGATAGTCACTGTTAACATTTATTGTATATTTTCCTAAAAATGTTTATGCAGATATGTCTGTATCCAGGGCTGCTTTTCAAGGATATCTGCTGATAAATAACTGTATCAGTTATTTAAAACCGACAACAATTCTGGTGTTTCAAGATTTATGCCTACGGCTGGCAAAATACATTGACTATCACTATTTTACGGTCTATCAATTGATCAATCCATGTGTTGATGTATTTCAGTATTTCAAAAAATGTTATCATATTGTGTTCTGCTTTATAATCTTCCCTTTTTAATTTAACAATATAGTAACATCTTTTATGTTAATATACTGAAATTTGATTTCATATAATTTTTATATGTCATGAAAAAAAATTTTTCAACCATTTAAAAATGTAAAACCATTTGAACCTCTTAGCTTGCAAGTCCTATAAAAATGAGTGGCAGCTCAGATCTGGGCCAACTCCTCTAGCTGAATGCTTCCCTTCATAGCTTTCATCTGTTCTGGGGTATGTCGGTGTCACACCTCAGTTTCCTTCAGTAGATGCTAATCTCCTTGGAAAAATGTTCTTTTTGACGGTATGGAGAATCCCTAAAGAACAAAGCAAAAAATTCTACTTCTGATTTAGCTTGCTGTTTCTGTCCAAAACCTAAAATCATAGAATTCAGAGGTAAGATGAACACCTTCATTTCTATCTTATGATAGCAACTATTCCACTTTTTCCAGAAACTGAACATATTCACTGAATAAACTAGTATATTTTATAAATTCCTTTTCATTTCTCTCTCTTTTTTTTTTCTTTTGTCTTTTTAGGGCCCTACATGTGGGATATGGAGGTTCCCAGGCTAGGGGTTGAATTGGAGCTGTAGCTGCTGGCCTACACCACCGCCACAACAACACAGGATCCAAGCCTTGTCTGTGACCTACACCACAGCTCATGGCAACGCTGGATCCTTAACCCACTGAGCAAGGCAAGAGATCGAACTCGAATCCTAATGGATACTAGTCGGATTCGTTACCGCTGAGCCACAGTGGGAAATCCTATGCTTCTTTTTTCTAGCTTGTTCCTTGATTGACTGCACAAAGAAATTGTTTGTGTAAGTAGTGACCACGGGGGGAATTCCCGTCATGGCTCAGTGGTTAACGAATCCGACTAGGAACCAGGAGGTTGCGGGTTCGGTCCCTGGCCTCATTCAATGGGTTAAGGATCCGGCATGAGCTGTGGTGTAGGTTGCAGACGCAGCTCGGATCCCGAATTGCTGTGGCTCTGGCATAGCCCAGCGGATACAACTCCGATTGGACCCCTAGCCTGGGAACCTCCACACGCCGTGGGATCAGCCCTAGAAAAGGCAAAAAGACAAAAAAAAAGAAAAATAAAAAGTAGTGACCAAGTATTTAGAAATGTTTTCTTTGCCAAGTACTCTCCCAACAACCTGATATACATTGTCTTATTTAATCATCATATAAATTGTGTGGTAGGTACGTAGGTCCGTTTCGCAGATTAAAAAACCATGGGTCAGAATGATAAATAACCTGCCAGCAAGAAATTGCAGGATCGAAATTTAAACCTACATGTGCATGTTTGAGGCCATGAATACCCTTGAGCAACTGCTAACCTGAATCTTTGTAATTTATTTGCTAACCTGATGAAGTATAATTTTGGGAATTCAATAAAAACCTTGGGAGCTCCCATCGTGGCTCAGCAGTAATGAACCCAACTAGAATCTGTGAGGACTCGGGTTTGATCCCTGGCCTCTCTCAGTGGGTTAAGGATCCATTGTTGCAATGAGTTGAGGTGTAGGTCACAGATGTGGCTTGGATCTGGCGTTGCTGTGGCTGTGGTGTAGGCCAGCAGCTGCAGCTTTAATTAGACCCCTAGCCTGAGAACTTCCATATGCTGCAGGTGCGGCCCTAAAAAAAAAAAGACCAAAAAAAAAAAAATCTTGTTAGAGGTTCTTTGATATAATTGCAAAGGCCTGCCTCTGCAAGATCCATATTCCCTCCAGAAACAAATTTCAAGTAGGTTGGCCAGCATTGTCAGAGGCTCAGAATAAATTAAGCTTAACAAACTAATTATAGTCAAAAAAACCCCTCAGCGAATAGAGGTATGTTTTTCTGTGATACAATATATACATAAAAACTTTTTTTTTTCCTTAGGGCCACACCTATGGCATATGAAATTTCCTGGGCTAGGGGTCAAATCGGAGCTACAGCCGCCAGCCTACATCACAGTCACAACAATGGCAGATCCGAGCCACACCTGTGACCTACACACAGCTCACAGCAATGTGGGATCCTTATTTAACTCACAGAGCCAGCCAGGGATCGAACCCACATCCTCATGGATACCAGTCGGGTTCTTAACCCACTGAGCCACAAGGGGAACTTTGTCAAAAACTTCTAAACATTGTTTTATTTATCTATTATCTTACCTTTTTTGCTTTGTATTTTTCGTTTGTTTTTGTTTTTGCTTTTTAGGGCTACACCCACAGCATACAGAGGTTCCCAGGCTAGGGGTCCAATTGGAGCTACAGCTGACAGCCTACACCACAGCCACAGCACCGCTAGATCCGAGCCGTGTCTGGGACCTACACCATACCTCACAGCAATGCGTGATCCTTAACCCATTGAATGAGGCCAGGGATCAAACCCGAAATCTCATGGTTCCTAGTCGGATTCATTTCCACTGCGCTATGATAGGAACTCCTGCTTTGTAGATTTTTAAATGTAAATGTATAGGCCATTTTGTTTGTTTGTTTTTGGTTTTTTTGTTTTGTTTTGTTTTTTGGGGTTTTTAAACTAAATGAATTTTATTACATTTAGAGTTGTGCAACGATCATCACAACCTAGTTTTACAGCATTTCCATCCCGAGCCCGCAGTACATCCCTCCACCCCACAACTTGTCTCCTTTGGAAACCATAAGTTTTTCAAAGCCTGTGAGTCAGTGTCTGTTCTGCTAAGAACTTCATTGTATTCTTTTTTTAGATTCCACATATAAGTGATAGCATAAGATGTTTGTGTCTCACCATCTAACCTCACTTAGCATGGTAATTTCTAGGTCCATCCATGTTGCTAAAAATGCCATTATTTCCTTCCTTTTTATGGCTAATATTCAATTGAATATATGTACCACATCTTCTTTAGCCACTCCTCTGTCGATGGACATTTAGGTTGCTTCCATGTCTTGGCTATAGTCTATAGTGCTGCAGTGAACATTGGAGTACGTGTATCTTTTCAAGTCATGGTTTTCTCTGGATAGATGCCCAGGAGTGGGATTGCTGGATCAAATGGGAGTTCTATTTTTAGTTTTTTGAAGCATCTCCATACTGTTCTCCATAGTAGTTGCACCAAGTGACATTCCCACCAGCAGTGTAAGAGGGTTCCCTTTTATCCAGACCCTCTGAAGCCTTTATTGTTTGCAGACTTTTTTTTTTTTCTTTTTAGGGCCGTATCCAAGGTGTGTGGAGGTTCCCGGACTAGGGGTCCAGTCAGAGCTATAGCTATTGGCCTACACCACAGTCACAGAAACGTCAGATCTGAGCCATGTCTGCAACCTACACCACAGCTCAGAGCAATGCCATATCCTTAACCCACTGAGTAAGTCCAGGGATCAAGTCTGCATCCTCATGGATCCTAATCAGATTCGTTTCCACTGAGCCACAACGGGAAACTCCAAGTAGCTCACATCTTAAATTGTTTCTTAAATGGTCTCAATAATTTCCCATAAGGGATTAAATTTAATTCAGAAATTGCCGATCGCATAGCTTATTTGTAGAACTGTGACACACAAATAGATGATCCATTATGTTGCTTGTGGAGGAGCTGGCTCAAATTGCACTCTCTCTGAAAGATCCAATAAGTTCTTTATCTATTCTTGTAATTGAGATTTATAGTCCACCAAATCAGCTCTACCGGTTTGCAGCTAGGAGTTGGCCATTAGAATTTCATAGCATTTTTAATGGTTGGTTTTTTTTGTTTTTTGGTTTTGATTCTGCAGTTTTTCTGGTCCTATAGCCTTCTACTGAAGGTGAAAAACTACTGAGTAGCACAGGCATTTAATTTTACTTAGATTTCTTGTGTGTTTTTCTGATTTTTCTTATGCAAAGCCGTAAGAGTGTAAAGTGAGAAAAAAGCAGTATACGTAATTGACAGATGTTATGAATTTTGTGAAAAAGAATATATTCACAGAAAAAAATTCTGGGAAGGTCATAAAGTTTGAAGTGGTTATTTCTGTGTGGTGGGATTAATGATTGTCAGTTTTTTAATACTTTCTTTTGTTACTTTCAAAATTTTAACATGGCTGTGTATTACATTAGAAAATAACTACAGGCATACCTCATTTTTTGTTGTTGTTGTGTTTTTTTGTTTTGTTTTGTGTTTTATTTGTTTTGTTTTTTAGAGCCGCACTGAAGCGTATGGAAGTTCCCAGGCTAGGGGTCCATTTGGAGCTATAGCTGTCAGCCTGCGCCACATCAACGTGGGATCCGTGTCTGCGACCTATACCACAGCTCACTGACAATGCTGAATCCTTAACCCACTGAGGGAGGCCAGGGGTGGAACCCTCATCCTCATGGATCCTAGTCGGGTTCGTTAACTGCTGAGCCACGAAGGGAATTCCTAGGCATACCTCATTTTATTGCACTTCACTGATACAGTATTTTTTACAAATTGAAAGTCTGTGGCAACCATGCATCAAGGAAGTCTATCAGTAGCATTTTTCCAACAGCTTTTGTGTCTTTATGTCATATTTTGGTAATTTTTTTTTTTTTTTGGAAACCGTATTATGATTTTTTAAGGAACCTGAATCCTCATCGTTTCTAGTCGGATTCGTTTCCACTTAGGATTTGAAGTTACAGTGGGAACTCCTGATCAGCGATCTTTGATGTTACTACTGTCTTGCTGAAGGCTCAGATGATGGTTAGCCTTTTTTAGCAATACTTTTTTTTTTTTGTCTTTTTGCCTTTTCTAGGGCTGCTCCCATGGTATATGGAGGTTCTCAGGCTAGGGGTCTAACCGGAGCTGTAGCCACTGGCCTACACCACAGCCAGCATCAACGTGGGATCCGAGCCATGTCTGCAACCTACAACACAGCTCACTGCAATGCCGGATCCTCAACCCACTGAGCAAGGCCAGGATCAAACCTGCAACCTCATGGTTCCCAGTCAGATTCGTTAACCACTGTGCCACGACAGGGAACTCCAGCAATACTTTTAAACTAAGGTGTATACACTGTTTTTTAAGACATAATGCCATTACACACTTAATAGACTACAGAACAGTGTAGGAATTCCCATTGTGGTTCATGGGTAACAAACCTGAATAGTATCCATGAGAATGTGAGTTTGATCCCTGGCCCTCCTCAGTGGGTTAAGGATTAGGCCTTGCCAAGAACTTCGGTGTAGGTCACCGACTCAGCTCAGATCCAGCATTGCTGTGGCTGTGGAGTAGGTCGGAGGCTACAGCTCCAATTAGACCCCTAGCCTGGGAACATCCATATGCCGAGGGAGGGGCCCTAGAAAAGGCAAAAAGACAAAAAAGAAAAAAAATTCTGTTTTCTTCCAACACTTTAGTAGTTTATTTCAGTGTATAGATCTTTAGACAGATCATATGGGATTTATTTATTTATGTATTTATTTATTTTTAATTTATTTTTTTCCCACTGTACAGCAAGGGGATCAAGTTATCCTTACATGTATACATTTTTCCCCCACCCTTTGTTCTGTTGCAATATGACTATCTAGACATAGTTCTCAGTGCTGCTCAGCAGGATCTCCTTGTAAATCTATTCTAAGTTGTGTCTGATAAGCCCAAGCTCCCGATCCCTTCCACTCCCTCCCTCTCCCATCCTGGCAGCCACAAGTCTATTTTCCAAGTCCATGATTTTCTTTTCTGTGGAGATGTTCATTTGTGCTGGATATTAGATTCCAGATATAAGTGATATCATATGGTATTTGTCTTTGTTTTTCTGACTCATTTCTCTCAGTATGAGAGTCTCTACTTCCATCCATGTTGCTGCAAATGGCATTATGTCATTCTTTTTTATGGCTGAGTAGTATTCCATTGTGTATATATACCACATCTTCTGAATCCAATCACCTGTTGATGGACATTTGGGGATATATTTTTTATATTAATTTTGAGGGCCATGCCTGTTGAAGTTCCTAAGCCAGGGATTGTACCTGCACCACGGCAGTGACAACACTGAATCCTTAACTCACTGCATTGCCAGGGAACTACAAGAGATTTTTTTTTAGGGCCACACCCACAGCATATGGAAATTCCCAGGCTAGAGGTCAGATCAGAGCTGTAGCTAGGGGCCTACACCACAGCCACAGCAACTCAAGATCTGAGCCATGTCTGTGACCTATACCACAGCTCATGGCAATGCCAGATCCTTAACCTGTTGAGTGAAGCCAGAGATCAAACCTGCATCCTCATGGATGCTAGTCAGATTTGTTAACCGCTGAGCCACTATGGGAACTCCAAGAAATGTTTTGTTTAAATAAACACCAAAATAGCTGATGTGTATATAAAAGCATATTCAAAATTTGAAATTACTAAAAAAAATTAAGAATTTTGTTTTTTCGTGTATATGTCTCTACAGTAAATGCTAAATCCTATAATGAAATATATAACTGACTTCATTTCTGGCTTCTCTATACTCTGTATACCTTTCTTTTTATTTTTATTTATTTATTTATTTATTGTTTTATTTTATTTTTGTCTTTTTGCCATTTCTTGGGCCCCTCCTATGGCATATGGAGGTTCCCAAGCTAGGGGTCGAATCGGAGCTGTAGCTGCCAGCCTATACCAGAGCCACAGCAACGCGGGATCCGAGCTGCGTCTGCAGCCTACACCACGGCTCATGGCAACGCCGGATCGTTAACCCACTGAGCAAGGGCAGGGATCGAACCCACAACCTCATGGTTCCTCGTCGGTTTCGTTAACCACTGTGCCATGACGGGAACTCCTGTATACCTTTCTAACATCTGCAAATCTAACACTCCATGGATAAGAGTCCATAGTAATTAAGTGTATGTATAAACACATTTCTCCCAAAGTCATTAGGAATGCAGGCCATAAATAATTTCAAAGAGCATAAGAAATTAGTCCATCCATAACAAACATTAAAGCTTCTAAATATAAAAAGCCACCATGAAAAATAAAAAGGCAGAAGTTTCCGTTGTGGAGCAGCAGAAACGAATCTGACTAGGATCCGTGAGAAAGAGGGTTCAATCCCTGGCCTCGCTCAGTGGGTTAAGGATCTGGCGTGGTCATGAGCTGTGGTGTAGATCACAGATGTGGCTCGGATCCTGAGTTGCTGTGGCTGTGGTGTAGGCTGGCAGCTGTAGCCCCTATTTGACTCCTAGCCTGGAACTTCCAATGCCTCCAGTGCAGCCCTAAAAAAAGAGCCAAAAAAGAAAAATAATAATGCAAACAAAAGATTGCAATTTTATGACCAATAAAAATGTCTCTTCTTTATGTATAAGGAAATTTTATAAAACTATAAGGAAAGTACAAGCAGACTAATAGAAAAATGGGTATGGGTCATAAACTGATGATTCACAAAAGAAGAAAAATATAAATGGCTAGTAAATGTGTAAAAAATACCCGATTCTATTAGTGATTACAGCATTGCTGCATAACACAATAGGATGCATATTTTCATGTAAAATCAACAAACTCAAGATATTTTATTAACTACTCCATCATGCCTAGGATGCAGGGAAACGAACCCTCCCATATGCTGTAATATATGGAAAATGCTGGAAGCTGTCAGGAAAGCAATTTGACCACATGCATTAAATTCATGTCTTTGACAAAGTGATGCATCTTCTAGGAATCGCTTCTAAATTATCATAGGTTAATTCAAGGATATATGTATAAATACTGATTACAGTATTGTACACAATTGTGAAAAAGAAATACCTCAATGTCTGACAATCACAAATAAAGAACACTGAGGCTAAGTATTTAAGCAAATTTTCCAAATTCACAGGAGATAAAGTGCAGGGCTGAATTCAAACACAGATCTATCTGCCTTCAGTTTCCCTCCTTTAAATCCCTTAAGCTGGTGGTTTTCCTGGAATTTTTTTTTCCCACCATGCCCAGGGCATGTGGAAGTTTCCAGACCAGGGAGCCAAGCTGCACCACAGCAGTGACAATGCTGAGACCTTAACCACTAGGCCACCAGGGAACTCCTTGCCTGGAGCTTTTTGAAGTATCTCTCAGATTCTGGAATTTCTGTTTTTCTTCTGAGCTCAGTGTTAGATAGTAGTTCCCAACACCTCCTGTGGCCCAGCCCCAGTGCTCTGAGGTGCAAGTAAGATTTCTTGGGCTGAGCCATGTTGCTAAACAACAGGACTTTTGACAACTTCCATCACCCTGGATTGGGTCCCACTCTGCACCAGGATGCGACAGAGAGGGAATCTTCGCCTCCTCAGACTGCTCAGCAGCTCAGTCCTAGGGTTGGCTGACTGGCAGGAAAATGCAGTAACCCAGCACCCGCTCATTGTGAAAACACAGGTATCTCAGGACCCTAACTGCACTTAGATTCAGGTCATCACCCTTTCCCCCAGGAACCAAGAGCTCCCTCCAGCCAGCCCTGCCCCTCTCTTCTGTTAATAACAAATGGTATTTTTCTCACCGAGGAAGCCATATTTCTGAAAGCCCCTGCCATAGTTCCTTTGCCAAACATTCCAACAGGAAAGGATGATGGTTGAGGTGTTTCTGACAGTCGAGAACATACAGGCATAACTGTGATCTCTAAGTTGGATTTCTGAATTCCCTGGCATCTGAATCAGCTGTTGCAGCTAAAAAAGGCAAACGTCTTGTTTTCCCTGCCCTGGTTTAAATGCCAACCAATTTTTTTTTTTAAGTCCTTGCTTTCCAAATCAGGTGGCTCTCTAAAATCACCTTGGGGAGTTTATTTTAAAATACAAATTTAGGAGTTCCTGCTGTGGTGCAGTGAGATAGTGATCCAGCTGGTCTCTGTGGCTGCGCCTGTTGGATGCCCAGACTAGCACAGTGGGTTAAGGTTCTGATGCTGCCACAGCTGAGGCAGGGAACTTCCATATGCCATGAGGGTTGGCTGGGAAATAAATAAAATAAAATAAAGTAGTAAAGTAAAATAAATAAAATAAAGTAAAATAAAATACAACAGTTGTGACCCCCAGGGTCCAGTGGGAGCTGAGCCATTGGCCATGTTCAGTTTATCATGGTGGTGAAATGCCAACTAAATTTAATCACCCTAAGATAATTTTAATTACCCTTTAATTTTCAAAGAATGTATCATCACCTGAAACTTGTTAGACATGCAAATTCTTGGACCCCACTCAGAATCCACTGGATCCACTGTGGGGAAGGAGTGGAGGCTGTAGGAGGGTGGGACCCCCAAATGTGAGTGGTAGCAGACCCGCCAAGGGGTTCTGATGCCTTCAGGTCAGAACTGTTGCCCTGTTTCCACCCCTTCCATTCCTCACACCAACTAGACAACATCAGTCACACCCTTCTTCTATGTGGCTCCGTTATGCCATGTGACACTGCACTGTGTTATGTTATTACATTATGATATTTAGTTGTGTATCTCCATCCCCTTCCTCAGGACAGGGCCTAGGTTTTATGCGTGTCCATATCTTTAGGGCAAGCACAGCACCTGGCACTTATTACACTAAATATGTGTCAAGTGAATATTGCATCAATTGACTCACTAAAAAGAAAGGGAAAATCTGAAACCTGCATGCTTTAGAGTGAGAACACTATCCACCAACATGGTGCATGACCATCTGTCTGCAATGTAGATCACTTTCATTAGTGTGGCCATTTTAACAAGACTCATTCTTCCAACCGAGGAGCATAGACTATCATGGCATTTCTTTGAATCCTCTTTAATTTCCTTTATTAATGTTTTACAGTTTGTAGCATCTATGTCTTTTACCTCCTTGGTCAGGTTTATTCCTAGATAGATAATTTGGGGGGGGGAGGTGCTTTTAAAAGGTTTTTTTTTGTTTTTTGGTTGTTTTTTTTTTTGTCTTTTTAGGGCCATACCCGTGGCATATGGAGGTTCCCAGGCTAGGGGTCTAATTGGAGCTGCAGCTGCCGGCCTACGCCAGAGCCACAGCAAAGCCAGATCTGAGCCGCATCTGCAACCTACACCATAGCTCACGGCAACGCCGGATCCTTAACCACTGAGCAAGGCCAGGGATCAAACCGGCAACTTCATGGTTCCTAGTCGGATTAGTTTCCACTGTGCCACGACAGGAACTCCCAAAAGGTATTCGTTAATCTCCCTTTTCTAATATTCCATTGTTAGTATGCAGAAATGCAACCGATTTCTGAATGTTAATCTTATATTCTGCTACTTCGCTGAATTCATTGATCGGTTTGAGTAGTTTTTGTGTATAGTCCTTAGGGTTTTCTATATATATAGTATCATGTCATCTGCATACAGTGACAACTTTACCTCTTCTCTTCCAATTTGGACAACTTTTTTTATTTCTTTTTTTTAATATACATTTTATTTTATTTATTTTTTCCACTGTACAGCATGAGGACCAAGTTACACTTACATATATACATTTTTTTCCTCCCTTTGTTCTGTTGTGACATAAGTATCTAGACATAGTTCTCAATGTTACACAGCAGGATCTCGTTGTAAATCCATTCCAAGAGCAATAGTTTGCATCCAATAACCCCATGCTCCCGATCCCTCCCACTCCCTCCCTCGCCCCCCAGGCAGCCACAAGTCTATTCTCCAAGTCCATGATTATCTTATCTATGGAAATGTTCATTTCTGCTGTGTATTAGATTCCAGTTATAAGTGATATCATATGGTATTTGTCTTTCTCTTTCTGACTTACTTCACTCAGTATGAGAGTCTCTAGTTCCATCCATGTTGCTTCAAATGGCATTATGTCATTCTTTTTTATGGCTGAGTAGTATTCCATTGTGTATATATACCACTTCTTCCGAATCCAATCCTCTGTCGATGGACATTTGGGTTGTTTCCATGTCTTGGCTATTGTGACTAGTGCTGCAATGAACATGCGGGCACATGTGTCCTTTTTAAGGAAACTTGTGTCCGGATATATGTCCAAGAGTGAGATTGTGGGGTCATATGGTAGTTCTACGTATAGATTTCTAAAGTATCTCCAATCTATTCTCCATAGTGGCTGTACCAGCTTACATTCCCACCAACAGTGCAGGAGGGTTCCCTTTTCTCCACAGCCCCTCCAGCACTTGTTATTTGTGGACTTATTAATGACAGCCATTCTGACTGGTGTGAGGTGGTATCTCATGGTAGTTTTGATTTGCATTTCTCTTATAATCAACGATGTTGAGCATTTTTTCATATGCTTGTTGGCCATCTGTACATCTTCCTTGGATAACAGTCTATTCAGGTCTTTTGCCCATTTTTCCATTGATTGATTGGCTTTTTTGCTGTTGGGTTGTATAAGCTGTTTATATATTCTAGAGATTAAGCCCTTGTTGGTTGCATCATTTGAAACTATTTTCTGACATTCTGAAAGCTGTCTTTTTGTTTTCTTTTTGGTTTCCTTTGCTGTGCAAAAGCTTGTTGGTTTGATTAGGTCCCATGGGTTTATTTTTGCTCTTATTTCTGTTGCCTTGGGAGACTGACCTGAGAAAATATTCATGAGGTTGATGTCAGAGAGTGTTTTGCCTATGTTCTCTTCCAGGAGTTTAATGGCGTCTTGTCTTATATTTAAGTCTTTCAGCCATCTTGAGTTTATTTTTGTGCATGGTGTGAGGGTGTGTTCTCGTTTCATTGCTTTGCATGCAGCTGTCCAGGTTTCCCAGCAATACTTTCTGAATAGACTTTCTTTTTCCCATTTGATGTTCTTGCCTCCCTCGTCAAAGATTAATTGACCATAGGTGTCAGGGTTTATTTCCGGGTTCTCTATTCTGTTCCATTGGTCGGTCTGTCTGTTTTGATACCAGTAGTACCACACTGTTTTGATGACTGTGGCTTTGTAGTATTTCTTGAAGTCTGGGAGAGTTATGCCCCCTGCTTGGTTTTTGTTTCTTAGGATTGCTTTGGCAATTCTGGGTCTTTTGTGGTTCCATATAAATTTTTGAAATGTTTGTTCTAGTTCTGTGAAAAATATCATGGGTAATTTGATAGGGATTGCATTGAATCTGTAGATTGCTTTGGGTAGTATGGCCATTTTTACAATATTGATTTTCCCAATCCAGGAACATGGAATATCTTTCCATTTCTTTACATCTTCTTTGATTTCTTTGATTAATGTTTTATAGTTCTCGGCATATAAGTCCTTTACCTCCTTGGTCATGTGTATTCTGAGGTATTTGATTTTTGGAGGTGCAATTTTAAAAGGTATTATATTTTTGTATTCCTTTTATAGTACTTCATTGTTGGTGTACAGAAATGTGACTGATTTCTGAATGATAATCTTATGTACTGCTACTTTGCTGAATTTATTAATCAGTTCAAGTAGTTTTTCGGTTGAGTCTTTAGGGTTTTCTATGTATAGTGTCATGTCGTCTGCATACAGTGACAGTTTTATTTCTTCTCTTCCTATATGGATGCCTTTTATTTCTTTTGTTTGTCTAATTGCTGTGGCTAGGACTTCCAAAACTATGTTGAATAGCAGTGGTGAGAGTGGGCATCCCTGTCTTGTTCCAGATTGGAGTGAGAAGGCTTTCAGTTTTTCTCCATTGAGTATTATATTTGCTGTAAGTTTGTCATAAATGGCTTTGATTATGTTCAGGAATGTTTCCTCTATACCCACTTTGGGGAGAGCTTTGATCATGAATGGATGTTGGACTTTGTCAAATGCTTTCTCTGCATCTATTGAGATGATCATATGATTTTTGACTTTTCTTTTGTTAATGTGGTGTATGATGCTGTTTGATTTGCATATGTTGGACCATCCTTGTGAACCTGGGATGAACCCCACCTGGTCATGGTGTATGATCTTTTTGATATGATTTTGGATTCAGTTGGCTAAAATTCTGTTGAGAATTTTTGTGTCTATATTCATCAAAGATATTGGCCGATAGTTTTCTTTTTTGGTGGTATCTTTGTCTGGTTTTGAAATTAGGGTGATGGTGGCATCATAGAATGTCTTTGGGAGTATTCCTTCTTCTTCAACCTTTTGAAAAAGTTTAAGGAGAATGGGCACCAGATCCTCTTTGTATGTTTGGTAGAATTCACCTGTGAAGCCATCTGGTCCTGGACTTTTATTTGTAGGGAGTGTTTTTATGACATATTCAATTTCATTTCTAGTGATCAGTCTGTTCACTTGGTCTGTTTCTTCTTGATTCAGTTTTGGCAGGCTGTAAGATTCTAGAAAATTGTCCATTTCTTCCAGATTGTCAAATTTGTTGGCATATAGTTTTTCATAGTACTCTCTTATGGTTTTTTGTATTTCTGCAATACGCATTGTAATTTCTCCTTTTTCATTTCTAATTTTCTTTATTTGGGTTCTTCCTCTCCTCTTTTTAGTGAGTCTGGCCAGGGGTTTGTCAATTTTGTTTACCTTTTCAAAGAACCAGCTCTTGGTTTTATTAATTTTCTCTATTGTTTTTTTGTCTCTGTTTTATTGATTTCCTCTTTGATCTTTATAATTTCCTTCTTTCTGCTGACTTTAGGTCTTTTTTGTTCTTCTTTTTCTAATTAGTTTAGGTGGAGGGTTAAGTTGTCAATTTGAGATCTTTCTTCTTTTTTGAGGAAGGCCTGTATTGCTATGAATTTCTCTCTGAACACTGCTTTTGTGGCATCCCATAGATTTTGAGAGGTTTTGTCTTCATTATTGTTTGTCTCGAGCTGGATACCTTTTATTTCATTTGTTTGTCTGATTGCTGTGGCTAGGACTTCCAATACTATGTTGAATAAAGTTGAGAGTTTCAAATTCACATTAATCTCTTTTCACTCTATTTTGAGAGACAAAAGGGACCATCATATTACCATTAACTATGCCATATCCCCTTATTTATCATAAGAGTCATTAAGTTCCTTTTCTGGCTCACAGCTCTTTATTACTTAGCACTGAGTAGGCATTCATGAAAACTGCACCCTAGCCCATGGGCTACATCCATCTCTGCTGGTTTATCGGGTGAGGTGACTAATAGTATTTTGCACCCAAGCAGCAGCTTGGATAAGACCATCAGAGGTCTTGTGTGCTTGGATTCTCATAAGTATTATCACTACTAGGATGACAACCACATGGCACAGAACTTTGAAATACCAGCTCTGATTTATAATCCCTTGTTGACTCTAGGGACTATTAAAGAGTAATGAAGAAATACTTAATCCTCCTTAAATAGTTTTTTGTTTGTTTTGTTTTGTTTTTTGCTTTTTAGGGCTGTACCCTCAGCATATGGAGGTTTCCAGGCTAGGTGTCCAGTCAGAGCTACAGCTGCCAGCCTACACCACGGCCACAGCAATTCAGGATCTGAACCACATCTGTGATCTATACCACAGCTCACGGCAACACCGGGTCCTTACCTACTGAGCAAGGCCAGGGGTTGAACCTGCCTCTTCATGTATCCATTAATCACTGAGCCATGAGGGCAACTCCTTAAATAGTATTTTTAAAAACACACACAGGGAGTTCCCATCATGGCTCAGCAGTAACGAACCCAACTAGTATCCATGAGGACACTGGTTCGATCCCAGGCCTCGCTCAGTGGGTTAAGGATCCAGCATTTGCTGTGAGCTCTGCTACAGCTCTGATTCGACCTCTAGCCTGGGAGCTTCCATATGCTGCAGGTGCACCCCTAAAAAGATAAGAAATAAAGTAAAATAAAATAAATATAAAAACACACACAATAAGATATTTACTGTGGTGGAGTTCCTGTTGTGGCTCAGCAGGGTAAGAACCTGACTAATATCCATGAGGATGTGGGTTCAATCCCTAGACTTGCTCACTGGGTTAAGGATCTGGCCTTGTGGCCTCAAGCTGCAGTTTAAGTCAGAGATGCAGCTTGGATCTGACGTTGCTTTGGCTTCGGCTGGCAGCTACAGCTTCTGATTCGATCCATAGTCCAAGAACTTCCATATGCTGCAGGTGCAGCCCTTAAAAGAAAATAAATAAATAAATAAATGCACAAGAAGAAAGGAACAAAGGTAAAAATAATAATAATGTGTCAGTGTTTCCTTGTGAGTCATTTTAACTATCTGTAAAGGTCAGCGGTTGCCTGAGAGCTCCCTGAATGCCTTTGGGTCTTTAACAGATAACTCTGCCCTTAGCAGTGCCAGGGAGTTGAAAAGCCTTTGCCTGTTTGTGTGCTTTGGGAGAACTTCTAGAAACAGGTTTTAGGAGATAAAAAGGACCTCAGAACTGTGGGCTCATCCTCCACCCCCCAGTGCTGGCATTCTCTCCCTCACATCTCAAACAATAATCATGTGGCTTGCACTTAAATGGCTCCAATGACAGCAGTCTCATCACACCTGAGGACAGTGTGCCTTCCTTGTCTTCCCTTTAGTATAGGTTTTGAGAAAATGTCACTAAACTGCTCTCTCATGCACTTGAGAGGAACAGGAGTTAATAGTCTAGTCTGGTTTTGTGTCTTTTTTTTTTCCTTTTCCTTTTTAAATCTACACCTGCAGCATATGGGCGCTTCCAGCGTAGAGGTCAAATCAGAGCTGCACCTGCTAGTCTATTCCACAGCCAGAGCCACAGCAACTCTGGCTCCGAGCAAGGTCTGTGACCTTCACCGCAGCTCACGGCAATGCCGGATCCTTAACCCACTGAGCGAGGCCAGGGATCAAACCCGAATCCTCCTAGATGTTAGTTGGGTTCTTAACCCACTGAGCCACAACAAAAACTCCTGGTTCTGGGTCTTGACTGCTTCAGGGTTGCTTTCTCTCCTCCTAGGTACAATCTGAATGTAGGAAATATCGAAATAAAAATAGTTTAAATAAACAGAATATTAATACTTGGCAATGGAACTTTCCCCATCAGTATAGTTCATTTGTGCATTCAACAGTCAGCAGCGTAAGAGAACAGCTAAATGTGGGATGGAGCCTGGAAGCTGGGAGACTCACTAGGGAGATACTTGTGTTTGTTTGGTTTGATTTCTTGTCTTCTCAAAATCTCTGATATCCTTCTATTTGTAGTCCATCTGGTTCAAGTAGATTGACCCACTCCTGCCTTTATGAGTAAGCATGTCATCCAACCACGGCAATAATGGAGCCATTACAGGACCCCTCATCTCCGGCAAAGGCTGTGGGAAATGCCTCCTGCCAGAGATGCGTGTCTAGAGCAATAAGAGGTGCTGTAATGTAACTTTCAACTACAGGGTAATAGTTAAAGAGAATCAATGTGAACAGGTTGCAGTGAAGGTCACTGGCTCAAACTGACTGGAAGGATAACTAGGAAATTAGAAATATTATATAAAAATCAAGTGAGATTTTATTAAGAAACTGCTGATGAATTATGAAAATGTAAAAGTTGACCCAGCCCTGAGAATGTTTTTAGAGAACTGAAAATCAAGTAAAAATATTCCTAAACCACATGAAATGTCACATATATCTGAAAGGTGTTGAAACATTCTATTTTCAGACAAAAAAAGGTAATGCATGGTATTTCCACATTGAACCCTGCAGAGTGTTTTTTTGCGACATTGGTGCAGTAGTAGCACATTCTATATGGATAGTTGATTTATCCGTCTTCTATTTCAACAGGTGTTTGTGGACATTTCAAAGTGAACTGTGACTTTGAGTTGAAGATTAACTTGTTTAGAAGACTTTGTGCTGCCAAAAACACCAAATGATAACCAAAAATAATAAAGAAATAAGCAGCTCAAACTTTGCTGATCTCTGTGATAACCTGATTCTTCTCATGGCTGCCTACCTTTCGAAGCTCCATTAACTCTATCCTGCACAGGCTGCTAGAGCAGTAGCTTTCCAATTTTTTTGATCCTGACACACCTAAGAAATATTTTAAATGGAAGTTTATAATAGGCATATGCATTATATGTATATATATATAAATCAGAAAAAATGTTATGAGATATTACTTTCCTTTACCATCTGCAGTTCACTAATATTTTCTTTTCTATTCCATTCCATTTCATCCTATTCTATTCCTCTATTTATTTTGTTCTATCCTATTCTATTTTATTTTAAAATGTCAATTGTAATTCACAGAGTTGATTTTGCAACTTATTAATTGATCTTAACGAATAGTTTGAAAAACATCATTCTAGTCTAGGATACAGCAAAGGATGAAAACCAGAAAGGTCTTTTCTCTGGACCAGCCTCAAGAATTTGCCACGCTACTTCAGATTATGTCCATACTTCTTTTTCATTCATTCACTCATTTATTCATTTCTTTTATTCCAGGAACAGCTATGACACCCCCATCATGAGTTGGGCACTTGGTCAGTTATTGGGAACACAGTGGTGGGCAGGATAAGTTGCAGAGCTCACAGGACTAACCAACTCTAAGGAAACTTGAGTCAGAAGAGTTAAAGATTCCAAGGGAGGGGCAGTGGTGGCAGGAGGAAGGAGGTGAAAATTTTTTAAAAGTTAAGAGAAAGGAACCAGTGGAGAGGCCAAGACAGGGCATAATTATTCTTTTTGTGAGTATGTGTGTGTGTCTTTTTTTTTTTTTTTTTAGGGCCACACCCTTGGCATATGGAAGTTCCCAGGCTAGGGGTCAAATCAGAGCTGCAGCTGCCTGCCTACACCACAGCCACAGCAATGCGGGATCTAAGTCACATCTGCGATCTTCACCACAGCTCATGGCAACACTGGATCCTTCACCCTTGGAGCGAGGCCAGGGATTGAACCGGCGTCCTCGTGGGTACTATTCTTGTTCATTACTATTGAGACACGATGGGCATTCCAGGGCATTTTTTCATTAGCTACCTTTTCTGGTTTTCTTGGATAAAGTAGAGATAGCATTTTGTCCTGAAACAACTCAAATTGCAATCCTCTTGCCTTTGTTTTATTTAGCACCCAAAGAATCACATATATAGAAATACGTACAGGAACCAAAAGTGTACAGTTTGATGAATTTTCACAAAGTGAGTACATCTATGTGCCACTTGTGGTCCTTTTAAGAAACAACCTTACCAGCACCTGCCAGACCCCTACTGGTTACTCTCTCTCCATCCAAGGGGAAGCACTATCCTTACTTCTAACAAGGGGTACACTTTTTTCTTTTTCTATTTCTTTCTTTCTTCCTTTTTTTTTCTTTGCTTTTTAGAGCCATACCCACGAGGTTCCCAGGCTAGGGGGTCTAATCAGAGCTGTAGCTGCCAGCCTACACCAGAACCACAGCAATACAGGATCCAAGCCATGCCTGCAACCTACACCACAGCTGATGTCAATTGAACCCGAGTTCTCATGGATACTAGTCAGATTCCTTTCCACTGCACCACAACGGGAACTCTGGGGTACACTTTTTTTGCGGGGGTGAAAGAGAAAAAAAATAGCTTTATTGCTTTGCCAGGTAAAGGGGGACACAGCAAGCTATTGCCTTAAAGACTATGCCCCCCCCCCCCCCGCCTTGGGAGAGATAGGGAGGTGGTTTTATAGCTTGGGCCATTGATAAGCATCTGGATAGATGAGATCTTGCATTGTTTTTCAAAGCTGGTATTTAGTGGTCCCAGGATTGGTTCTGAGGATCCTTCTATTGGAATGAAGAATGCTTCATTAGTGGGGGATTCAGTACCTATGTCTGGACTCACTGAGGTTCAGGTGCCTCATGCCTCCGCGCAGAAGGAATTCAGCGAGAGACAAAGTGATAGGCAGGAAGTAGATTTATTAGGATAGGACGCATGTGAGAGATGCAAGCGGGCATGAAAGGAGGCTCCTCGGGGGTACACTTTTAAACAGAAAATAATCTCAGCTCTCCAACAGATAAAGAAATCCACATTGCAAGAAGCTGATTTCTTTAAAAGCTGTCTAAATAATGACACAATTTCCAACCTGTTCTTAGATGTTTACCCAAAAGCTTTCCCTCACTCCTATATTGTTTGCCCAGTTGAAGTAAAAGTGAATCAGAAAGTGGAAAGACCAATCAGAAAGCTTTCTTCTGGAAGACTCCCCTTAGAAACAAACATTTTGAAATGAAATGGAAGGCAGCATTAAAACCAAATGTGAACCCCCTATTTATATAAGTAACCTGTCTCTGGCTATCGTATGCATCTGAGGCATTGGTGTCTTCCTAAAACCTAAGATATATTTTTCATATTACTTCCAAAATAAAAGTTGGAAAAATACAGAAAAGCCAAAACAATCCACAGTCCATTAACCCAGAGATACCACTGCTTGCAATAGTGAAACAATGGAAATATCTTAACATCTATGAGTGGTAATATTTTAATGCCCATCAACCTGTAAGTGAAAAAAATCTCAGAACTATCTGCATAAAACTATCTCATTTATGTAAAAAAATGCATAAATGAAAAAGAATTTGGATGTCTATTTTATTTTTTTCAGCCTCCCTGAGGCATAAGGAAGTTCCCAGGCCAGGGATTGAATCCCAGCTGCTGGGCTATGGCTGTGCCGGGTCTTTACCTGCTGTGCTTTGAACCCCAGCCTCCACAGAGACAAGTCGGATAATTAACCCACTGTGCCACAGTGGGAACTCCTGGATGTTTATTTTTTTATCTCAAATCATCTTCTATGGTCTCACATAGACAGGACTTAAATTTGTTTTAGGAGTAATTAAGGAACCCTTTCATACTTGGAGAGAGGATGCTCTTTGAGAACAATGACAAGCGGCTATTTACTCATTTAGTCAATGCACTGGTAAATAATGGCTTGGAAGCCAGGACTCAAGTGTCTTGTGGAAATGTCAGATATTTAGTTATCACATTTATAATCCTTTATATTATGTAATAATTCATGATTTTTAGCATGTCATTCTCTTTCAAAATTAAAATGTCACTAAGCTGGAGATCCTGTCATGGTGCAGCAGAAACGAAATCGACTAGGAACCATGAGGTTGCTGGTTAGATCCCTGGCCTTACTCAGTGGGTTAGGGATCCCGAGTTGCTGTGACTGTGGTGTAGGCCAGCAGCAACAGCTCTGATTAGACCCCTAGCCTGGGAACCTCCATATGCCGTGGGTGTGGCCCTAAAAAGACAAAAGACAAAAAAAAAAGGCACTAAGCCAAGTATGACTTATTCAGATCTCTTCTATAAGAAGTTTAACTCAAGATGCCACTAGAGTGGTTACCAGTGAGATGAGGGAAGGTGGGGAGGGGCAAGAAAGGGGTAGGAGGACTTCCTGTTGTGGCGCAGAGGAGAAGAATCCAACTGGGAGCCTAGAGGTTGTGGGTTTGATCCCTGGCCTAGCTCAGTGGGTTGAGGATCTGGTGTTGCCGTGGGCTGTGGTATAAGTCACAGATGTAGCTCAGATCTGGCGTTGCTGCGGTTGTGGTGTAGGCCAGTAGCTGTAGCTCTGATTGGACCCCTAGCCTGGGAACCTCCATATGCCAAGGGTGTGGCCCTAAAAAGCAAACAAACCATCCAAAAAATAGGGGTAGGAGATTAAGAGGTGCAAGCTACCATGCATAAAAAAAGCACAGGGAATATAGTCAATATTTTGTAATAATTATAAATGAGTGCGGAGTTCCCATCGTGGCTCAGTGGTTAATGAATCCGACTAGGAACCATGAGGTTGCGGGTTCGATTCCTGGTCTCGCTCAGTGGGTCAAGGACCCGGTGTTGCTGTGAGCTGTGGTGTAGGTTGCAGACGCGGCTCAGATCCCGAGTTGCTGTGGCTCTGGCGTAGGCCGGCGGCTACAGCTCCAATTCGACCCCTAGCCTGGGAAACTCCATATCCCATGGGAGCAGCCCAAGAAATGGCAAAAAGACAAAAAAAAAAAAATATATATATATATATATATAAATGAGTGTAACCTTTAAAAATTGTGAATTACTGTGTTGTACACTTACTTTCATATTGTACATCAACTATACCCCAATAAAAAAAGGAGGTGCAACTGGAATCATCCAACTACAAGACTGTTTATTTCCAATTGCCTTGAAGTTAGTGTCCTTATTAAAAATTCGGCTGAAAAAAATAAAAATAAAAATACAGCTGATGAGGTAAACTGTTCCCACCACTTTAAATGATTCCTTTCTCCCTTTTTTTTATTGCCACAGTTTTTTTGTTTGTTTGTTTGTTTTGGTCTTTTGTCTTTTTAGGACTGGACCTGAGGCACGTGGAGGTTTCCAGGCTAGCGGTCAAATCTAGCTATAGCCGCCAGCCTACACCACAGCTACAGCAACGTGGGATCCAAGACACGTCTGTCTGTGACCTACACCACAGCTCACACCAAGGCTGGATCCTTAACCTACTGAGTGAGGCTAGGGATCAAACCTGATTCCTTATGGATACGAGTCGGGTTCATTAAACACTAAGCCACGACAGGAACTCCTATTACCAAAGTTTTTAAAAACCACCATAAAGGATCCTCCTCTGTGAAGGCATCTCTGTTTCGTTCAGATTAGAATGAGATGAAGTTTTCTTTTCATATATATAATGTATTATTGCATTAATCACATATAATTGTAATTATTTCCTTCAGGTCTCTCCCAGTAGATTACATACTCCTTAAATGTAAGGATAATGCCATTTTCCTTTTTAAAATGCTAGCTCCTAGCATAGTGCTCAGCACTATACCTGATCCAGTATTTAGATAATGGTACCTGGTAGTACCCAGATATTTTAAAAAACAGGACTTTTTTTTTTTTTTTTTTTGGCCACACTTGTGGCATGCAGAAGCTCCTTGGCCAGGGATCGAACCCATGCCACAGAGGAAGTGACCCAAGCCACAAGAGTAACAATATCGGGGAGTTGCCATTGTGGCACAGTGGAAACCAATCCAAATGGGAACCATGAGGTTGCAGGTTTGATCCCTGGCCTTGTTCAGTGGATTAAGGATCCAGCATTGCAGTGAGCTATGGCGTAGTTCGCAGACGTGCCTCAGATCCAGCCTTGCAGTGGCTGTGGTGTTGGCTGGCAGCTGTAGCTCCGATTGGACCCCTAGCCTTGGAACTTCCATATGCCATGAGTGAGGCCCTAAAAAAAAAAATCAATCAATAAAATAAAGTCACAATGTCAGATCCTTAACCTGCTAAACCACTAGGGAACTCCAAAAGCAGGTCCCTTTTTAAAATGAATATTTCCATTGGAATGATTTATTCAGTGACTGTGGAGGATTTTATTTTCCAAAGAGGACCACCACAAGATAGCCCATTCCCCATGCTCCTTGTACAGTAAGCAACTCGTACAGTGTACACACCTCCCATCAAGTAGTGTGGCTGGGGAGTTCCCGTCATGGCAAAGTGGAAACAATCCGACTAGGAACCTCGAGGTTGCAGGTTCCATCTCTGGCCTCACTCAGTGGGTTAAGGATCCTGAATTGCTGTGAGCTGTGGTGTAGTCACAGACACAGCTCAGATCCCACATTGCTGTGGCTGTGGTGTAGACCAGCAGCTGCAGCTCCGACTTGACCCCTAGCCTGGGAAACTCCATATGCCATGGGTGTGTCCCTAAAAAGACCAAAAAAAAAAAAAAAGAATATTGTATTATGCAGAGCTTACATTTTATGAAGAATGTTTAGCAACTGGTGAGATCTTATCAGTTAGAACAGTACCCCAAACTGTAAATAGATTGTGATTACAACTATGCCAAAAAGTCGATAGAAAAAGGAAATATATTAAACCACTAACAACAGTCAAATTAAGGTAGTAGAATAATTTTTTCTATTTTTCTCTACATTTTGTAAAGGTGGTTATTATTGTTATAAAAATCATATAATACAATTTTTTTTGTGGCCAAACCTGTGGCTTATGAAAGGCCCCGAGCTGGGAACCGAATCCAAGACATAGCTGTGACCTATACTGCAGTGTTGGATCCTTTAACCCACTGCACCCGGCTGAGGATAGAACCTGCACCTGAGGCACTGCAATTGGATTCTTTTTTTTTTTTTTTTTGTCTTTTTAGGGCTGCACCCACTGCATATGGAGTTTCCCAGGCTAGGGGTCGAATCAGAGCTGCAGCTGCTGGCCTACCACCACAACCACAACAATGTGGAATCTGAGCCAAATCTGTCACATACACCACAGCTCATGGCAATGCCAGATCCTTACCCCACTGAGTGAGGCCAGGGATGGAACCCACATCGTCATGGATACTAGTTGGACTCATTTCTGCTGCGCCACCATGGGAACTCCTGCAGTCGGATTCTTAACCCATTGCATCACAGTGGGAACTCCACAGTTATTAACTGTTCCAGTTAATAAAACTACAAGAAAAGGAAAGAAAAAAAAAACCAATTGTTAGGTACTTAACAACACTTAAATCCATCATAAGAGAATAGAGATCATTTTAAAGTTAAGATGAAGTAACTCATAAATATGGAGCAAGTCTTGGCAGGGGTCCTTCCTATTTCTTATTACTCAGATTCGAGGCATACAGAGGTAACTTCCATCATTGGACACGATCCCCTTACAAATAAACTACTCCCATTCCTAGTTTTCCTTGAGTCTTTGCCTAACTTTGCCATCGAATTCCTTCTCAACTCTTCACATGAACTGGAGTTTTAAAAAGGCATTCTGGGATTTCCCTTCATGGCTCAGCAGTTAACACCACCAACTGACACCAACTAGCATCCGTGAGGATGCGGGTTCTATCCCTGGCCTCACTCAGTGGGTTAAGGATCCAGTGTTGCCATGAGCTGTGGTGTAGGTCGAAGACCATAGTTCAGATCCTGCATTGCTATGGTTGTGGTGTAGGCTAGCAGCTACAGCTCTGATTCAACCCCTAGCCTGGGAACTTCCATATGTCACAGGTGTGGCCCTAAAAAAGACCAAAAGGCAAAAAAAAAAAAGAAAAAAAAAAAGGCATTCTGTTTTCAAATAGGAGTAAATATTTTACTTTTTTATTTAGAAAAAAACAAATGCACATCAGGAAGTTGCAAAGCTGTTTTTGAGAAAATGAGATTCAGTCTACAGGAAGAGCTATGAAGAATATATGAAGATGGGATACCATCAAAAGTAAGCTTGGTTTTGAAACAAATTTAAAACTAGTGTAGGAAAGTCAGTAAGAAGTAGAAGCGGAATTTGCAAAATAGATGTAGTTGCACCACAAACTTTCCAGAGAAGTGTTGATACAAACAAAAGTTAAATTATGAACAAAAATCTAATTAACCTGTGGTGGTTGGGAGAAAGGGCATGTTTTGGGTTTCCAAAGTGTTCTGGGGTTACATATCTGCAGCCTTTTTGGCTTGCTCTTCTTTCTAAGCATATTATTAACTATAATTTACATGTATACTTGGAATACAAATACAGATTATCAAAAAGAAGTTCTTGCTTTCTCTTCTTGCTTAACAAGTTTAATCTTGGATGATTTTGGTTTTCCTGTTCAGTAAACACTCTTGTTTAAAAAGATTACTCTAATTACAAGTAACTAATAATAGGTTCAAGCAAAATTTATATAAATGGTGTTTTATTTTATTTTTTTGTTTGTTTTTTTAGGGCCACACCCTTAGCATATGGAGGTTCCCGGGCTAGGGGTCCAATGGGAGCTACAACTTCTGGCCTACACCACAGCCACAGCCACTCAGGGTCCAAGCTGCGTCTGTGACCTACACCACAGCTCACTGCAATGCTGGATCCTTAACCCACTCAGCAAGGCCAAGGATCGAACCCACAACCTCATGGTTCCTAGTCAGATTCGTTTCCCCTGCGCCACAACAGGAACTCCTATAAATGGTGTTTTAAAGTATTCATTTTGCCTTCCGCTCTTCATGCATTCTCAAAATAACCACATCAAATTATATTCATTTCCCAAATATGAAAATCAATAAAGGAGTTTCGTGATGGCTCAGAAGGTTAAAGATCTGGTGTCACTGCAGTGGCTTGAGTGTGATCCCTGGCCTGGGAACTTCCCTGTGCTGTGTGCATGGCCAAAAAAGAAAAAAGAAAAAGAAAGAAAGAAAGAAAGAAAAGAGAACTAAAAGCTGTCCATACTTGAAGGAAAAACAGCATAATTAGAAAACCAATTTTCCTGAAATACTGGCTGATAACTTTTGGACTCACCCATATCATTATTAGATGTCTATATTTGGAGTAAAGACAAAGGGCAGGAGTTCCCACTGTAGTACAGCAGGTTATGGATCTGGCATTGTTTCTTAGGTGGCCCAGGTTCGATCTCTGATCCAGCCCAGTGGGTTAAGGATCCAGTGTTGCTGCACCTGTGACAGGGGTCACAGACATGGCTTGTATTCAATCCCTGGCCTGAGAACTTCCATATGCCCTGGGTGTGGCCAACAAAGAAAAAATGAAAAGGGTAGATAACATCATCTGTGCCTCGCTTGAAGCCAAATTTTTTCTGAAGAGTATCTTTAGGAGTTCCCTGGTGGTTCAGCAGGCTAAGGATCCTGAGTTGTCACTGATGCGGCTCTGGGTACTGCTGTGATGGAGGTTCAATGCTTGGCCTGGCAACTTCCTCAAACCACAGGCATGACCAAAAAAAATATCATTCTGTGAGGAAATCCATTTCATGGTCCTTCTATGCGTCTGTAATAGTTCTTGTTAATATGGTTATAAAAAGCTCTTCACAAAGTAACCAATTGGGTACAACAAATCATTTATCCATTTCTCATCCCACAATCATTCCTCTCTGACAAAAAAGAATAGCATCGTTGTTTGCAGAATCCATCTTGTTAATGCTTCTTTAAAAAATGTTCTCTTCTTTGTTAAGTAAAGAATTCTAATTAAATTTTCCTCACACCTTCTGTGTAACAATCACCCTTCCCCCATGAAAAAACAGCAGCCATGCTTCCAGGGTTTTTTTTACCCCCAACGGTAGTTCCCATGCTCAGGACTCTATATACAGTCTACATCAATCATTTACCGAGTGGCTGGGGAGAATCTAGCGAGTATATGTTCTCATTCAACTGTTATTCATGATTCCAAAAGGAGCCAAGTGCTTTGGAGATGATTCATCCATGAGTCAGGTGCTTGATTCACACCTACTTTTCTTTTGACAGTAATCCTTCTTAATGCTCTAATTTTATGATGTCATTTTAATAGTGGAATGAGCCAGGCACAACTCAACATTATGTAATGAATTACATTGAGCTTCGATTGTAATTGCTGTTTAATCTCAGCCTCTCAGCCTGACGCCGCAGCAGAAAGCTGGACATACAATGGCAATCATGGTGGATGGCGAGGTCTTTCCAGCTCACTGCATCATGTGGACTCCTTTATTACATACATTATATTTATTTTCGCGTAAAAAAAAAAATCTCAGCGATTAGTTGAGCGGATGCCATTTATTTCGACCTGAGGGCTTGGAGGAGTTAGGGATAGAGAGTGAAGGGAACTGCTTTCAGTAATCCCTAATTATGTCTCCCTTAGCACTCATTTTGAAAGGGTTTAATTGATGGAATTTTTATGTATGTATGTGTGTATGTATTTTGCTTTTTAGGGCTACATCTGCGACATATGGAGGTTCCCAAGCTAGGGGTCCAATCAGAGCTACAGCTGCCTGCCTACCCCACAGCAATAGTAACTCAGAGCCACATCTGCAACCTACACCACAGCTCACCACATCTGCAACCTACACCACAGCTCACCACAACACTGGATCCTTAACCCACTGAGCAAGGCCAGGGATTGAACCTGCGTCCTCATGGATCCTAGTTGGGTTCGTTAACCACTGAGCCTTGATGAGAACTCCCATTTATTTATTTAGGTGGAGTTTTTAAAGTTTCTGTGGTCATATAAATTTGGTTTATGCTGGAATAAAAAATTAAATAGGTTTCTTTACTACAGCCTTCCTTGGTATTTAATATGTTAAAATGTTGTGAATCTCTAAGATGTGAGATAGATATAAAATGTTGCCCAAACTGTTTTGAACAAAAAACACCCTTTCCTTGAAATAATAATTTCATTGAAGTATAATTTACATGCCATGAAACTCACTTGGTATTTGTTTTTTTGTTTTTTGTTTTTTGTTTTTGTCTTTTTTTGCCTTTTCTAGGGCCGCTCCCTTGGCATATGGAGGTTCCCAGGCTAGGGGTCGAATCGGAGCTGTAGCCACCAGCCTTCGCCAGAGCCACAGCAACTTGGGATCTGAGCCTCGTCTTGGACCTACACCACAGCTCACGGCAACACCAGATCCTTAACCCACTGTGCAAGGCCACAGATCAAACCCACCACCTCATAGTTCCTAGTCGGATTCCTTAACCACTGAGCCACGACGGGACCTCCAAAACTCACTTGTTTTAAGGGTAGAACTAGATGATTTTTAATGAGTTTACATAGTCTTACAACTATCACTAAAATCCAAGCTTAGAACATTTTTATCACCTCAAAAAAACCCTTGTTCTCATTTGCCATTACTCCGAATTCCTACCTCCAGCCCTAGGCAGCCACCTATTTACTTTCTGTCTTTATAGATTTGCCTCTTCTGGAAATTTTACATAAATGGAATCACACATCATTTGCTTTTTGTGCCTAGCTCCTATTCCTAAGCATGTCTTTGAAGTTCATCTATTTTGTAGCATTTATCAGTACTCCTTTTATTTTGTCTGACAAGTAGTATTCCTTATACATATTTTTTTCATTCATGAGTTTATGGGCATTTGGAGTGTCAGCTATGCTGTATCCTTAACCCACCAAGCCACAGTGGGAACTCCTATATTTAACTTTTTAAGAAACTTCTAAACTATTTTTCCAAAATGACTGCACTATTTTGCACTTCCACCAGCAATGTATGAGAGCTTAAGTTTCTCTACATCCTCCCCAACTAGTCATCCTACAGTTTGTGCACTGCTATTGGACTGTGATTTTGATTTGCATTCTCTGATGGCTGATAATGTTGAGCATCTTTTTTTGATCTTTACTGGCCATTTGTATATTTTCTTCACTCAAATGTCTATTCAAATTTTTTGCCCATTTTAAAATTTGGTTATTTTCTTGTTATTGTGTTGCAAGAGTTCATTGTATTCTGGATACAAGACCTTTTGTTTTTTAGGTTGTAAATCTTTTTAAAAATTTATTTTATTAACGATTTTATTATTATAGTTGATTTACATGGATACAAGATCTTAAAGGTGATTTGCAAATATTTTCTCCCTCTTTTCACTTTATTTGGTGTATTTTTCAGCACAATTTTTTTTTGAGGGGGGCGCACCCATGGCATATGGAAGTTCCCATGTCAGGGGTTGAATCTGCGCTACAGCTGCCGGCCAATACCACAGCCACAGCAACGTGGAATCTGAGCCTCAACCAAGACCTACACCAAAGCTCACGGCAACGCCCGATGCCCGACCCACTGAGTGAGGCCAGGGAGTGAAGCCCCATTCTCATGAATACTAGTTGGATTTGTTTCCTCTGCGTCACAATGGGAACTCCCTAAACACAAACATTTTAAATTTTGATAGAGTTCAACTTATCAAAAAAAATTTTTTATTGCTTGTGGGTTTTTGTTATTTCTAAGAAAGTCATTAAGATTTACTCCTATGTTTTCTTCTAAAAGCTTTATAATTTAGCACTAATCTGGATAATACATTTGGAGTTAAGTTTTAAGTATGATAAAAAGTAAAGGTTTGAATATATCTCTTTGCATATGGATATTCAATTGTCCTAGCACAATTTGTTGAAAAGGCTATCTTTTTCCTATTGAATTGCCTTGGCGACTTTGTTGAAAAGCAATTGAGCATAAATATAAGAGTCTTTAATATGTTAATATATGTTGTGAATCTCCAACTGGGAGGATATAGAGAGTTTCCCAAAATGTTCTTAACTAGGAATTCTACCCCCTACCAGCCCCCCTTCCTTTTAAAATACAGCTTTCACACGGGTTGTCGCTGCTGTCCCCACAACAAACTTGAGGGAATGCTTCCCTAAGGTGTTCAGGGCTCTAACTTTTACTTGCAGCTAACTTTGTTGCTTGTTTTTAGAGGCTGACAGGTTGAATGTCATATGTGAAGCTGCAAAGCCAAAGACATAATTTCTAGTAATGTTGAAAATTAGTACAGTAAGGTATCTCACGATGCAGAAATGTATATAAAGGCTGCTGAAAATATTTGTTATCGACTCAGATCCATATTTTACACATACATGGAAATAAAAAGAGGTTTTCTTATAGGCACAATGGATGAAACAGCAAGTATGAAGAATTTTGCAACTGTGTTTTTACATTTATAGGCTAATGCATTTTGCTTGATCGTGACACTTGACAGGAGTAAACAGCAACAGTAAAGTGTTACAGTAAAGCCCTGTTTGCACACTTTTTAAAAAAAGCTTTACTGAAGTATATAGCTGATTCACAAGGTTGTGATAATTTCTGCTGTACAACAACGATTGAGTTATGTATGTACACACATCCATTCTCTTTCAGATTCTTTTCCCACATAGATTATCACAGAATATTATTGGGTAGAATTTTCTGTGCTACACAGCAGGTTCCTGTTGGCCAATCATTCCATATACTTCAGTGTGCATATGCCAATCCAAACCCCCCCATGCCCAGTCCATGCCCAACCCCCCCACCCTTTGATAATCACAAGTTTTCCAAAGTCTGTGAGTCTATTTATGTTCCGAAAATAAGTTCATTTGTATCCTTTTTTAAGATCCCACATATAAGTGACATATGGTGTTTGTTGCATACAATTTATCATATATATATATATATACACACACACACACATACGTTGGAGATGTATGTTTTCTTTTTTAAAACTAGTAGATATTGTCTTAACACTCTTGTTTAACCAATTATAAGGCAAAATGTTTGGTAAGTGCTTAAATGACCTTGTCAGAATGACAACACTATCTCTTTAGCATCATGTTATTACTACAAACAAAAAAAAAGTACAAAAATAAAAAGTGAAATTAAAACGAGTGTCTCTTTATCATTCTGTATTTATCTGCAGAACAAGAAAAACGCAAAGATAAATGATGAGGGAGGAAAAAAAAAGGAACAAATACTTTCACGGGGAGAATGAGTCATCATAAATCTAGAAAAGCAGGCCCACAGTGCTTTGTCAGTCCTGTAAGTGCAGAGCCTGATGAATGTCTCTGACTGATTGACAGGCAGAGGACTCCAGGGAAGGCCTGAGGTTCTAGACGCCCACAGAAAATGAGTGTAAGCCAAGCAAGTAGGTGTTCTACCATGTATGCGCCAACATATGCTAATGTGCATGCAGTACCCTCACCAACCAACATGACATGTTAATTTTCTAATCAGACCTCCTTCTGCTGGTTACCTAGCCTTCTTAAAAGCCTAATGTTTTCAAAAGATTTAACATGGCATCAGCTAGTCTTATATTTAACAAGTTATTGCAAAGCTAAGTTTCCAAACAGATGACAATAATATTTTTCTTTTGGATATTCAAGTATGCTGAACAAAATTTGTAGTAGAAAGAGTATTTTCTTGTAAAACCATAGCCATACTTAGGAGAGAAGTCGGAATGCAAAGCTCTGCTTCCCTCTTAGGGTGTGTATGCTGGCTAATATTGAGGTTTATTACTCCTTGCTCATTTCTAGTCTCACCATACTGTTTTCTGTTTTGTTTTGCCTCGCCCCCAGCATGTAGAAGTTCCCTGGCCAGGGACTGAACCCAGGACACAGCAGCAACCCCAAGCCACAGTAGTGACAACCCCATCCTTAACCTGCCGGGCCACAAGAGAACTCCTAGTTTCACTATACTTTTAAAGTTAAACATTCATTTTACTTTGAATCCTAACCCCTTTTCAGAATGGGTTTTAGTAATTAGCTCATTTAGGAAGACTGACTTATATTTTATTCTTTTATTTGTTACGTGTAACCATGCCTGACATTTACTCAGCATTTCAGAATTTTTTTTCCCAAGGCTACTTGGAAACTTCCAGACTCTTTCTCCCGGAAGAGGCCCTTTACAGAGTTTGTGTTTGGCTGCTGAGCGCGCGCGTGTGTGTGTGTGTGTGTGTGTGTGTGTGTGTGTGTGTGTGTGTGTTCTCATTTTTTCCCTCTGCTCCGCTTACATCCGAAGCCCGTCAGGGAGGGAGGAAGGGAGGGTGTGTGTGTGTGTGTGTGTGTGAGAGAGAGAGACAGGCTGGTGTGTGTACGTGTGTGTATAGTCTCATTTTCTCCTTCTGCTCGGCTTACCGCCGAAGCTCGGCCAGGAGCGAGCGGCGCGCAGCGAGGACAGTACCAAGTTAAACAGTTACCGCGCTGCCCTCCGCGACCCCGCCGACCTCCGGCGCGCGGTGGGCGGGTGTTAATGACGTCACGGCCCAAGGGAGTGGGTTAAATAGTCACCTCCTCCTGGCCTGGAGGAGGGGGTGGGGGGTCCGGCGGGGATGGAGAAGGTTAGGATTTCACACCAATATCGGTCCTCCACGTTCCTGCTCGTGGGGGAACATCTCTTTTTCAGCCCGGCCCCCAGTTCTGCTCAAAGAGGAAATAAAACTCCCCTCCCGACCGCACTGACAGCCGGACAGTTTCAGAATGAGTAGGGGCAGCAGGCTGATAAGAAGCCTGATGTGAACAGGAAGCTATAACCCCCAGCCCTGGAAAATAAGGGGCAGGAATTCGCCTGTCTTTCCTGGGAGTATCAGAGAATGGGGGGAGTTTCCTCCCCAAAGTAAAGTGCCTTTCATTGAACTGAGAAATTACCTCCCAAGACTATCCTGGAGCCGACTTCTGTAAGGGGCTAGGAGAATTTGGATAATTTGGGAAGAAGAATCCACTCAGTGATGGGGATATTCTGTTGCACACCTGGCTAAGATGTTTACGAGAGTGAAAAGGGATTGGAAATTAATGTATATATCAACCAGGTATTGTAAAACGCTCGTAGTTCTTATTCTGCAGTGTTGGTTCAATCATTACCACATCAGTTACTCCTTTTGTTATCTTTATAAAACTCTGACGTAAAGAAACTCCTGCTGTGTCGTTACAGATACATTTCTGGCTGGGCTGGTGAGACTCCCACCTCACTGTAAGTAACTAGTAGGCTGTTGCTGTTTTTTTTTTTTTTTTCCGGTCTGTTTTCCTCAGTGTTACACCTGTACACCTAACACCTGCAGTAGCAAACATAGTCAATGAATGATTACATGGGTAGAAAATGACCAGCACATCAGTAAATTTCAGTGAACTGACAATATATTCCTATTTAGTTACTTGCACTCTTCACATCTACATTCCTTCTATTTACTTTGCAGAGAGAAAAGCCCTTTGAACCCAAACATTTATTGACCCCAGAACCAGACAAGTCACAGAAGAGGCCAGAGGGAAGGCAACTCTCTCAGCATCTACTTCCAGAAAGAGTAGAATTGCAGGGAGTAACTGCTCAGAAGCAGTTAAGCAAAATTGGCAGTTTTCCCACACAGCTAAGACATTGGATTTGAAAAACACCCTCATATAGCTAGCCATTTGAAATATGTTTGATATATTTACCAAATTGAATGAGTTTTGAATTATTCTCACCAATGTTCCCTTTTGTAGATTCTCTTTAATTACCTTAAACAAATTTATGCATTTTGATTAAATAAAAAGGAGGAGGGGAGCTCCCATTGTGGCTCAGTGGTTAATGAACTGCACTAGTATTCATGAGGACTTGGGTTTGATCCCTGGTCTCACTCAGTGGGTTAAGGATCTGGCATTGCCATGAACTGTGGTGTAGGTTGCAAACACAGCTTGGATCTGGCGTTGCTGTGGTTGTGGTGTAGGCCAGTAGCTACAGATCCAGTTAGACCCCTAGCCTGGGAACCTCCTTAGGCCGTGGAAGCAGCCCTAAAAAGGCAAAAGACAAAAGACAAAATAATAATAATAATAAAATAAAATTAAAAAAAAAAAAGAGGAGGGAAGAGATAGGTTGTGAAATGAACAAGGATAAATGCACCTATCCTGAAAGTGTCCTCGAACTTGGGGAAATTTTTGCAGAGGAAGATGAGATTAAACCAGGAGAAACATAAAATAAAATAAAGTGAAACCAGGAAGGATTCCCATGCTTAGGTTAATTTATACCATGTCTTTTATTTGCTCAGGTATATTTGGGGTAGGAAAAAAAATCCCCTCTTTATTTATAACTAATTTATTGATATTTCTTGTATTATGTTTATTCATTTTTAGAAGCGTGGACAGAAATGTTTTCACTGATTAGAAAATTAAACAATTAATTTCGTTTCTAAGAAAGTACAGGATTTAAGAGTACCAACAAAGTGAGGTTCATGGTTGTAAAACTTGGATTTCAGAGTGTTGTTTGAAAGGCGAGTAGTATTTATATATTATGCATGTCTACATCCCTTCATTTTCACTTACCAGCTCTTAACCTCAGCATTGTACTGCTTTGGGAAAACATCATACTTTTTATACCCAAGAAACTTGAGTTTATTCCAAAAAATAGTAAATAGGTTTTGGAACTCTCAAAGTATTTGTTCTGCATAGAAATGGCAGAACTGCCAGTTGAGCTGTCAACCCACAGTATCTAGAAAGCAAACAAAATGGTTGCCATTTTAAGTCAGTAAGTTTGGGGTAATTTGTTCTGTAGCAAGAAATGACCAAAGTAGAAAGCAAACCATTCACTGCCACCTATAACTCGTAATTAACAGGGAATAGCTTTGCCATCTAGGAAAGACAGCTGGACTTGCTTCTTTAGATTGAGTTCTGGCTGATGATTTATTATATGTGGCAGAGGGCTCAGGCAAGAGTTCCTGTAGTTAGGGAGGGTTCAGAGATGGGGTCAGAAAAGATGATGCAGAGAGTTGAGTGGGGAGTACGGGGCCAAGGATGACCTTCTCAACCTGAGATTCAGGTGGCAGACATGAGGAATGAAATAATTATTGTAAGTAAAACCAATGACCAAGGTAGAGTGTCACAGACTGGGGAGGGGGAGGGATGGGGTGAATGATAAAAATCAATGCATGGTTACCAATATAAAAGTTTATCAGGTGGGAGAGATAAATTAGGAAGTTATGATTAATGTATACATGTTACTATATATAAAATAGGTAAACAACAGGGAACTACATAGGGAACTATACTCGATATCTCATAATGACCTATAAGGGAAAAGAATCTGAAAGACTATATGTATATATATAGTATATATATATATATATAGTGTATATATATAGTGTATATATATATATATAGTGTATATATATAGTGTATATATATATATAGTGTATATATATAGTATATATATATATAGTGTGTGTATATATATATATATACTACACACACACACACACACACACATATATATATATACTATACACACATATATATATATATATATATATATATTAGAAACAAGCAACGGGATCTGCAGTGTCTCTGGAGCTGAAGTGCAGGGTCGATCCTTGGCCCAGCACAGTGGGTTAAGGATCTGGCCTTGCCGCAGCTGCAATGTGGGTCACACCTGTAGCTCAGCTCTGATCCCTGGCTCAGGAACTCCACTTGCCACAGGGTGGCCAAAAAAGAAAAGGATAAAATTATCTGCCCCACTATACATTTGGAAATGCTGCCTAGATATAACACCCTTTTTGGACCTCATGACTCCTGAAGAATTTCTTTATGAGAAAGTAAATACATAGGGATTTTCTCATATTTTAAAAGACTGAGGTGTGTTCTGTCACATAATGAAACCCAGAACTTTCTTCATTGCTCCATGTGGCAGTCACACTCAGCCCCATTGACACAATTACACAGACACATTCACACACTAACACACATTCCCAGACATACTTTTTTTTTTGCTTTTTGCTTTTTAGGGCCGTACCCATGGCATATGGAGGTTCCCAGACTAGGGGTCAAATCGGAGCTACAACTGATGGCCTACACCACAGCCACAGCAATGCAGGATCTCAGCTGCCTCTGCAACCTACACTACAGCTCACAGCAACGCCAGATCCTTAACTCACTGATCCAGGCCAGGGATCAAACTGGCAACCTCACGGTTCCTAGTCAGATTTTTTTTCCGCTGCGCCATGATGGGAATTCCCCAGACATACATTCTTAAATAGGATGTTTGTCAAATTGGCAAACATGAAGAGAAGTTTTCAACTTTTTATTTACAAAGTTCCTGATATTAGATGAGTCAGTTTGATATCAATGTTGGCATCTTTGAAGGATATAAACTTATTTATATTTTCAAATATGTAAGCATAAAACCGTATAATTTAAAAATCATGTATCATCTCTAGCTTGCATAATTGTCTTAATATTTAACTATTAAGTTAAGATTTCACTGTTAGCTTTTTTTTAAATTTTTTTAGGGCCATACCCACAGCATATGGAGGTTCCCAGGCTAGGGGTCCAATCGGATTTACAGCTGCTGGCCTACGCACCTACAGCAAAACCAGATCTGAGCCACATTTGCAACCTACACCACAGCTCATGGCAATGCTGGATCCTTAACCCACTGAGCGAGGCCAGGGATCGAACCCACAACCTCATGGCTACTAGTTGGATTCATTTCTGCTTCACCACAAGGGAACTCCTCATTATTAGCCTTTGTAAAAAATAAAAATGTATGTTCATTGGATAAAAATAAAGCTTTTCTTGATTTCATAAACTTCCAGTTTTTTTCCATCTTCTGAAGTTTTGGGTTATGGTTTCATGAGCATGTTATTTTCCCAAGACTATTTCTTTGAATTCCAACGTCTTTGTTTATAAAATAGGTATTTACCTGCTCCACAACAAGTTCATTGCTGTGAGGTTATCCATGTTTAAGAGATTCACAAGACGAAGGAGGGGAATAGCTTGGCTGTGTCTTAAAGATTTAACATGTAATTGTGTTTAAAGCAAAAAATTTAACACAGAGTTTCATTTCATAATTTAAAAAATAATTTATTGTCGAGACTTTCTTCCCTTACACAGTGGTTACAAGAGCATTTTATAATTCTTAAACAGTTCATTTGGGGGCTGTTTTGTTTTGTTTTTCTTTTATGGCCACACCAACCCATATGGAGGTTCCCAAACTAGGGATCCAGTTGGAGCTATAGCTGCTGGCCTCCACCACAGCCACAGCAACACCAGATCTGAGCCAAGTTTGTGACCTACACCACAGCTTGTGACAATGCCAGAGGCCAGGGATTGAACCCTCAACCTCATGGTTCCTAGTCAGATTCGTTTCCTCTGCACCACGATGGGAACTCCCTAAATACCTGGATTTTTAAAAATGGTATTTAGTCTGATTACTATCTACCCCTTTTATGTTTTATTGTATGATGAATTTCTCCTATTCCTTTTACATATTTATCATGGAACTGTGGTGAGATTCTTGCTCTTCCTTTTTTTTTTTTTTCTTTAGTCTGTGTTTTGGTTCCTGACACACTTGGGCGGAAGGCAGCATGTTACAACTGGAAAACCCCTGTACAGAGCGTTGTGCCACAGATGAGCTGTGTGACCCCAGGCCAGGCACTTACCAGATTTAGTTCTTAATGGTCTGGATTAGATGACTTCTAAGGTAAATGAGAAAAAAAAAATAGATGTTTAGCTTAATCCTACAAAAGGAAACTAATTTCTTTTTTTTTTTTACTTTTGTTTTTAAAAGAAGATACTGTACTTGATGGCATTGCAATAATTCATCCTTCCTTCCCTGCTCCTTAAGCTGGAAGCAAAAAGAATGGAGCAAAGACGCATGGACAATCTTGTTCTATCCCATGACAGGATGAAACATTGGTGAAGTTGGGGCTGTGGAAAGCAGAGAACACGTTTATTATTATTTTTAAAATAATGAAAATGAATCAAGGAAAAAAACATATTTTAGAGAATCTGGAAGTCAAGATATGAGGCATTAAAACATGATGTGGAAAGTGAGGGGCCTTTCTCCCTATTTAAAATCACCTGTTTAAAATCACCATTCTTGGGAGTTCCCATTGTGGTTCAGCTGAAACGAATCTGACTAGCATCCATGAGGACTCAGGTTGATCCCTGGCCTCACTCAGTGGGTTAAGGATCCAGTGTTGCCGTGAGCTGTGGTGTAGGTCACAGACTAGGCTTGGATCCCAAGGTACTGTGGCTGTGGTGTAGGCTGGCAGCTACAGCTCCAATTAGACCCCTAGCCTGGGAACTTCCATATGTCTCAGATGTGGACAAAAGACTAAAACATAAATAAAATAAAATATAAAATAAAATCAACATTCTTAACTCCAGATGAGTGGCTCAGAGGTGGAACATTTGACCGAGTTGGAGCAGTCTCATTTTTGCCCTCATATTTGGAAATGAGCTTCAGTGAGTTGTGTTCCTGGAACTGAGGTGACATAAATTAAGCTTTTCTGTGACCTCATTGATCACATGTTCAGAGGAGCAGCAAAACTGGTCTGCAGAGCTGAAAAGGGCTTCCTAAAGAGAAGTAGAGACAGAAGGCAGAAATAGGAAGGGCATTCTGCCTCACTCCTGATAGGACTTTTGGATTTGGGACTCCTTTCTTGGGTCAGGGTGCGCCTGCCTTTGGGCACCATGAAATATGCCTATGGCCCTGAGTCCAGTGTTTACTCCTTGGGTAAACACTGTTAAGGCATCATATAAAAAGGGGCGGGGACATTCGTGTCTAGTTTAGGCTAATGCGGAAGATCAGTAAAGATAAAACATGTCCTTGATCTGGAAGTTTGGTTCTTCGACAGCAGAGGAAAAGGCGAATCCCAGCAAAATCCAGTCTATCAGCTTCATAGGGTCTTTGCACCAGCTGCTCTCACACCTCCCACCCCCAATTATTTTCCTCCCCAATGGGTTGCTGCCTTTTTAAGTTACCTCAGCGAGGCCTTTCCTCCTCAATCCAGGTCTTTCTATCCCTGATTTTCCCTCAGACCATAAAGAAATTCACTAATGATTTCCAAATTCCACAAAATGAGGAAACGTCAATTAGACTTCATAGCAACAGTATTAACATTGTCCTCCAACTTTATTTCAAGTTTCAACTAGTCAGAAAGCTAAGAATTTTTTTCTCCCATTCTCCTTCAATTCACCTCCGAAGTAAGGATCATCCCTTCATTTCTCTCAGGTGAAAAATTTTAGTTCAAAACTGAAAACTGTAGTCAGTCTTCTGGATATTTCTAAGCATGTCTGGATGCCTAAGAGATAACCTCTGCTTTCCACCCAGATTCTAGGTAAAAGAGATATGTTATCTAAAACTCTCCACCAGGAAAGCTAGCAATACCTCCAGCTCCAAGGCTTCTTCCTATGGCAAGAGTAGCACAAAGTAGAAGTCAGGGAGCTCTAAATGGCCCCAAAGTGCTCACCCCCTTTCCTCTGGAGTCTCAAAGGATGAAAAGGGAGAAGGAAATGGGATTCCACCTTTGCCCTTTATGATCTGAGTGACCTGGGATCAGTTATTCAGCCTCTCCAATCTCAAACTCCTCACCTGTACCATTGGGGCAATAATAATACAGCTGGGTAGGAGGACCTCATGGAGTCAATATAAAAATTGCAGGAAGTTCCCTTTGTGGCGCAACAGAAATGAATCCGACTAGGAACCATGAGGTGGCAGGTTTGATCCCTGGCCTTGCACAGTGGGTTAAGGATCCGGCATTGCCATGAGCTGTGGTGTAGGTCGAAGACACGGCTCGGGTCCTATGTTGCTGTGGCTATGGTGTAGGCTGGCAGCTACAGCTCCAATTTGACCCTTAGTCTGGGAACCTCCATATGCCATGGGTGCAGCCCTAAAAAGAAAAAAAAAAAAAAGGTTGCGGATCATGTGTGTAACTTTAATTAATTAATGAATTACTTTATCCTTAACCTATTGAGCAAGGCCAGGGATCGAACCCGTGTCCTTGGACACTAGTTGGGTTAATTAACCACTGAGTCATGAAGGGAACTCAGTGTGTAGCTTTATTGCCCAGCATCTTGCACACAAAAAATGTCAGCTGTTTGTCTTTTTATTCAAGCAGATAAGCCCAGTTGGACACCTCAGCCTGTCATTCTTGTTCCCCGTTCAGGCTTCTTTGCCAGCATAGCCCTCATCCCAAGCCTTGTCTTCTGTCCCTGGACATTATTATAGCTTCCGCTAAATAATGTGTCCTGGTCAATAAAGTTGTTTTTTAATGTGGCAGTGTCATGAGTTGCCTTTTATAAGGCCCTTTCCCCTTTTCCTCATGGTAATGAGGTCCAGATACAGAGTTGTTGCTTTTATTTTTTCCAGGAAAATATATTGCTTCCTTTCTATGTAAGTGGCACATGTGCTGAGAATGATTTGGTGATCAATACTAATTAGGTATTCTGTTCAGGGGATGTTTGAGACTTTAATTCTAGACTTTCATCTAGTTACTCTGAATTGGTTAACCCAAACTCTCTATTGATTAAAGTGCCTTCTTTTTGTTTGACCTCCTTAATAAAGGGAAAAAAATCATTCAGTTATATTTAAATTTTAGACCTAAAAACCACCTGTGGGTATAAAAGAAAAAGCAAAGCATACAATAATATTATGGCAAAATGTTGCCTAAAAATTCAATGAAAATGAACTTTTGTTGGGGCAAAAACTAGAATCCTGTAAAAAAAAAAAAATCTTTCCCTCTGCCATTCCTTCAATCTTATTTCCTAATAAATCTTATTCGGACTTGAGACTCTACTGGGAAATTTCACTTTGGGTTTTGAGAAATATCAGCTACCAGTGGTGGGAATATCAGAATATTTAAGCAAAGAAAAAATCATCTCTCTCACACACGTTAAAAATAGTCACAGGGTATTTTCCTCCCTAAATTCTGTAAAAGGAAAAAAAAATCACCTTTGGACTGAAGTTAATAAAGGAGTGTTTTCCCAAAGGGAAAATCTTTTTAGAAAAAAAAAAAAAAAGATTTGAAATTGCAGTCACTCAGCAGAAGAACAGAATTGGCCTCCAGCATCTGCTCTGGCAGATCACAAGGGCCCCTTTCTTCCCTTGCTCTGGAGGCCTTGGGACAGTCACACAGGCCATCAGGGAAAATGACTCTGGCCACAAGCAAACATCCTTTTTTCCTTTCGGTTTGCAGTAGATGGAAAAAGGAAGAGTAAGTCCCTACCCTCTGAAACTCCCTGGAAGCCTAGCCTCTTGAGCAGGGGTCTCACGTCATTCCTAATGAGTCCATTGAAATTCAAGGCTGACTCCTAAGTTAAGCCCCAAAGGAAGCTCCTCCTTCTAGTGAGCCTAAAAAATGGACCTTAGCCTCCTTACTAGTTTTCACTGGTCTCCCCATCTCTCCCCCATCTTGGGCCTTGCCCACTTCTAGCTCCCAGCATTGTTGACCATGTACAGGAAAAAATTACACACTTTTGTCGCAAATGTTCCACTTTTTTTCTTCTGCACGCCTTTTCTTTCCTTTTTCTCCTTTTTTCCCCTCATGAGTCAAGGGAAGACTCTAGGACTGATTCAGACAGAAGAAAAGATGCAAAAGCAAACATTGTAAGGTTGGGTCAGTTTCATTATCTATCAACAGAGGCCAAACTGCAGAAAACTCTCAACCCCTGCTTGACTTTGAACGTGCAGACAAACATCAAGTGTTGCTTAGTCCATACCTCCTAATTTGCAGGTGCCTAAGAATTTAAGGTTCTCATCAAACCTTAGACAGAAAATAAACAAGTTAAAGTGAAAGCAAGAGGACAACCCCAAGCCTGGAGAAACTTGCATCCAGGTTCTGGATGAAGACAGTGACAAAGGCAAGGGTAATCAAAATAAAACCACCCGTGTGGTCTACAGACTCTTATCTTAAATTCTGCTAGCACCCATGACTGTTACCTTTCCAGCCCCCAGGCACAGACTCAAACTGGAAATACCAGGAAGCATTCATGATTCAGAATTCAATTCTTTGGCAGATCCCTACTTCCCTGAATAGAAGTGTAAATGAGGCTATAACCAGGAATCTCTTCTTAACTCTTTTTTTTTTTTTCTTATTAAAAGAGACTGCATTTTTTTTTTTTTCCCACTGTACAGCAAGGGGGTCAGGTTATCCTTACATGTATACATTACAATTACATTTTTCCCCCACCCTTTCTTCTGTTGCAACATGAGTATCTAGACAAAGTTCTCAATGCTATTCAGCAGGATCTCCTTGTAAATCTATTCTAAGTTGTGTCTGATAAGCCCAAGCTCCCAATCCCTCCCACTCCTTCCCCCTCCCCCTCCCATCAGGCAGCCACAAGTCTCTTCTCCAAGTCCATGATTTTCTTTTCTAAGGAGATGTTCATTTGTGCTGGATATTAGATTCCAGTGATAAGTGATATCATATGGTATTTGTCTTTGTCTTTCTGGCTCATTTCACTCAGTATGAGATTCTCTAGCTCCATTCATGTTGCTGCAAATGGCATTATGTCATTCTTTTTTATGGCTGAGTAGTATTCCATTGTGTATATATACCACTTCTTCCGAATCCAATCCTCTGTCGATGGACATTTGGGTTGTTTCCATGTCTTGGCTATTGTGAATAGTGCTGCAATGAACATGCGGGTGCACGTGTCTCTTTTAAGGAGAGTTTTGTCCGGATAGATGCCCAAGAGTGGGATTGCGGGGTCATATGGAAGTTCTATGTATAGATTTCTAAGGTACCTCCAAACTGTTCTCCATAGTGGCTGTACCAGTTTACATTCCCACCAACAGTGTAGGAGGGTTCCCTTTTCTCCACAGCCCCTCCAGCACTTGTTATTTGTGGACTTATTAATGATGGCCATTCTGACTGGGGTGAGGTGATATCTCATGGTAGTATTGATTTGCATTTCTCTTATAATCAACGATGTTGAGCATTTTTTCATGTGTTTGTTGGCCATCTGTACATCTTCCTTGGATAACAGTCTATTCAGGTCTTTTGCCCATTTTTCCATTGATTGATTGGCTTTTTTGCTGTTGGGTTGTATAAGTTGTTTATATATTCTAGAGATTAAGCCCTTGTCGGTTGCATCATTTGAAACTATTTTCTCCCATTCTGAAAGTTGTCTTTTTGTTTTCTTTTGGGTTTCCTTTGCTGTGCAAAAGCTTGTTGGTTTGATTAGGCCCCATGGGTTTATTTTTGCTCTTATTTCTGTTGCCTTGGGAGACTGACCTGAGAAAATATTCATGAGGTTGATGTCAGAGAGTGTTTTGCCTATGTTTTCTTCTAGGAGTTTGATGGTGTCCTGTCGTATATTGAAGTCTTTCAGCCATTTTGAGTTTATTTTTGTGCATGGTGTGAGGGTGTGTTCTAGTTTCATTGCTTTGCATGCAGCTGTCCAGGTTTCCCAGCAATGCTTGCTGAATAGACTTTCTTTTTCCCATTTGATGTTCTTGCCTCCCTTGTCAAAGATTAATTGACCATAGGTGTCAGGGTTTATTTCCGGGATCTCTATTCTGTTCCATTGGTCTGTCTGTCTGTTTTGATACCAGTAGTACCACACTGTTTTGATGACTGTGGCTTTGTAGTATTTCTTGAAGTCTGGGAGAGTTATGCCCCCTGCTTGGTTTTTGTTTCTTAGGATTGCTTTGGCAATTCTGGGTCTTTTGTGGTTCCATATAAATGTTTGGATTGTTTGTTCTAGTTCTGTGAAAAATATCATGGGTAATTTGATAGGGATTGCATTGAATCTGTAGATTGCTTTGGGTAGTATGGCCATTTTTACAATATTGATTTTCCCAATCCAGGAACATGGAATATCTTTCCATTTCTTTACATCTTCTTTGATTTCTTTGATTAAGTTCTTTGATTATAGTTCTCGGCATATAAGTCCTTTACCTCCTTGGTCATGTGTATTCTGAGGTATTTGATTTTTGGAGGTGCAATTTTAAAAGGTATTATATTTTTGTATTCCTTTTATAGTACTTCATTGTTGGTGTACAGAAATGTGACTGATTTCTGAATGATAATCTTATGTACTGCTACTTTGCTGAATTTATTAATCAGTTCAAGTAGTTTTTCGGTTGAGTCTTTAGGGTTTTCTATGTATAGTGTCATGTCGTCTGCATACAGTGACAGTTTTATCTCTTCTCTTCCTATATGGATGCCTTTTATTTCTTTTGTTTGTCTAATTGCTGTGGCTAGGACTTCCAAAACTATGTTGAAGAGCAGTGGTGAGAGTGGGCATCCCTGTCTTGTTCCAGATTGGAGTGAGAAGGCTTTCAGTTTTTCCCCATTGAGTATTATATTTGCCATGGGTTTATCATAAATGGCTTTGATTATGTTCAGGAATGTTTCCTCTATACCCACTTTGGCGAGGGTCTTGATCATGAGTGGATGTTGGCCTTTGTCAAATGCTTTTTCTGCATCTATTGAGATGATCATATGATTTTTGACTTTTCTTTTGTTAATGTGGTGTATGATGTTGTTTGATTTGCATATGTTGAACCATCCTTGTGAACCTGGGATGAACCCCACCTGGTCATGGTGTATGATCTTTTTGATATGATTTTGGATTCGGTTGGCTAAAATTCTGTTGAGAATTTTTGCATCTATATTCATCAAAGATATTGGCCGATGATTTTCTTTTTTGGTGGTATCATTGTCTGGTTTTGAAATTAGGGTGATGGTGGCATCATAGAATGTCTTTGGGAGTATTGCTTCTTCTTCAACCTTTTGAAAGAGTTTAAGGAGGATGGGCACCAATTCTTCTTTATATGTTTGATAAAACTCACCTGTGAAGCCATCTGGTCCTGTTCTTTTATTTGTAGGGAGTGATTTTATGACCTCTTCAATTTCATTTCTAGTGATCGGTCTGTTCACTTGGTCTGTTTCTACTTGATTCAGTTTTGGCAGGCTGTAAGATTCTAGAAAATTGTCCATTTCTTCCAGATTGTCAAACTTGTTGCCGTATAGTTGTTCATAGTATTCTCTTGTGGTTTTTTGTATTTCTGCTGTATCCGTTGTGATTTCTCCTTTTTCATTTATAATCTTGGTTATTTGGGTTCTTTCTCTGCTCTTTTTAGTGAGTCTGGCCAGGGGTTTGTCAATTTTGTTTACCTTTTCAAAGAACCAGCTCTTGGTTTTATTAATTTTCTCTATTGTTTTTTGAGTCTCTATTTTATTGATTTCTTCTTTGATTTTTATAATTTCCTTCCTTCTGCTGACTTGAGGCCTTTTTTGTTCTTCTTTTTCTAATTCATTTAGGTGGAGGGTTAAGTTGTCAATTTGGGATCTTTCTTCTTTTTTGAGAAAGGCCTGTATTGCTATAAATTTCCCTCTGAGCACTGCTTTCGCAGCATCCCATAGATTTTGAGCTGTTGTGTCTTCATTATCATTTGTTTCAAGGTAGTTTTTAATTTCCTTCTTGATTTCCTCATTGACCCATTGGTTTTTTAGTAGCATGTTGTTTAGTCTCCATGCAGTAGGTTTTTTCTCTTTCCTTTTCCCATGGTTGATTTCTAATTTCATGGCATTGTGGTCAGAGAAGATACTTGAGATAATTTCTATGCTCCTAAATTTATTGAGATTAGCTTTGTGTCCCAATATGTGGTCGATTCTTGAGAATGTTCCATGAGCATTTGAGAAGAATGTGTATTCTGCTTTTTTTGGATGTAGTGTCCTGAAGATATTAATTAAGTCTAACTTTTCTATTGTTTCCTTTAGGATCTCTGTTGCTTTATTGGTTTTCTGTCTAGAGGATCTGTCCATTGATGTGAGGGTCTTCTTAACTCTTAAAGATATTGCAGGATGTGCTGCTAAAGCAACAGCTGCCCAACAGAAATCCCTAGACTCTCTGGTCAAAGTAGTTCCTGATGGTAAGATAGCCTTTGATTATCTTTTAGCTGAGCAAGTAGGTATCCTCTGTGGCCAATACCACCTGCTATATTTGAATGAACACTTCTGGGGAAGTGGAGACTCAGCTACATAAACTCACTGAACCAACCACTTGGTTTAAGAAAATGACTGCTGGACCTCCCTGGTGGCCTTGTAGTTAAGGACATAGCATTGTCACTGCTGTGGTTCAGGTTTCAACCCTGACCTGGGAACTTTCGCATTTCTGCATGCCTCAGGTGTAATAAAAAAAAAAAAAAGTGATTCCTTAGACAGTCTCTTTATTTGATTTACTTGATCTAAGTTGTTTTGGGTCATGGGGATCATGGCTTCAGAGTGCTCCCCAAAAGTTGGATACAATTCTATTTATAGTTATTCTAATTGTTTCTCTGGTTTGCTGTATTCTCTCAAAAGCTTTACATGCAACCATGTGGCCACTGGTGACTAGACAAATGACTTCCCTTTGCTTAGAATGCCAAAAACAGGTAAAGATAACAATCAGCGAAGGAACTGAGACCTTGATATCCCAACCTTTGCATTCCAGTTGGAGATCCAACCTGACTCCAACGCCAGAAAGAAGTGGTAGCTCAGAGCGGCACTAATGCCTTAAATTTTTTTTTTTAGCTTTTTGAGGAATCTCCATTTTATTGTCTGCAGTGGCTGCACCAGCTTACATTTACAACAGTGTAGGGTTCCCCTTTCTCCACACGCTCTGCAGCATTTGTAATTTGTAGACTTTTAAAAAATTTTTTATTACTCAATGAATTTATTACATGTATAGTTATACAATGATCTTCACAATCCAATTTTATAGGATTTCCATCCCACAACCCCAGCATAATGTCTTAAATTTCGAGTACAACTGAGAGTATTGATCAAAAGGGGGAATTAATAAAGTTAATTTGAATATCGACACCTACAAAGGGAGGCCACCCCCATGGCCCAGCCTAGGTCACAAATCTAAACCTGTCAGCCTGCATTTATGGGAGCCCCTTGTTAAGGAAATCTAATATATAGTAATCATAATCCTCCAACTCAAATTTAGCTAGCTCACCTTACCCCAGGAAACAGAACTTCCTGGCTTTATAAGTAAATCCCTAGCCTAGCTAACCATGCCCTGTTTCCCCGTTGCCTCTCCTAATTCTCTATAAAACTCCCTCTTGTCTCAGACCCCTAGAGAGCAGCATTTTGCTGCTTGTGGGACACAGTACTCCCCAGTCCATGGATCGTTTTCTCCTGAATAAAGAACATCTAACTTACTTTTTTAAAAAGTATAAGCAACAGGATATAAACAGGTTAAAAAATAATGTTTATCATTGAACTCGGACTATATATCTTTTCAAATATTGCGATAATTCTAAGGGCTCATGTGAAGCGCCATTAACAATTGGTGCTTAGTAGATTCGGGTCTGGCAGATTGCTGCTTTCTCTATTTCTGAAGTTGATAACATTATCAGAGGACAAACAAAATAAGAAAATGACTTTAAAAAATAAGAAAACAGGGAGTTCCCATCGTGGCTCAGTGGAAATGAATCCTACTAGGAACCATGAGGTGGCGGGTTCAATCCCTGACCTTGTTCAGTAGGTTAAGGATCTGGTGTTGCTGTGAGCTGTGGTGTAGGTCACAGATGAGGCTTGGATCTGATGTGGCTGTGGCTGTGGCTGTGGCCAGCAGCTATAGCTCCAAAAGGACCCCTAGCCTGGGAACCTCCATATGCCATGGGTGTGGCCTTAAAAAGCAAAAACAAAAACAAAAACAAAAACAAAAAGAAAGAAAATAATGATTCATCAATTTAGATGTCTACCTAATGCTAGCGAAATTGGATGACATTGAGAAGTTCAGTTCATCTATACATAAATACAATCCAGAGTTACATTCAGGATTATTCTAGATGAGATTCAAGGGAAGTCCCACCCTTGCAGAGTGAGTGGTCAGGGAGCAAACAAACTGCTCAGTGATGGCTGGTTTGGAGTCTTCATCCCAGCCCTTCTGACTGCAGGAGACAGAATCTGGGCATGTTTTCTGCCCTCTCTAAGCCTGTTTGTTCATCCATAAAGTGGCATAATATTAATACTCACTTGCTACCTTTAAGAAGATTAAATAAAATGCTAATATCCATAAATTCCTGGAACACAGTAGCCCGCATAAGATGTTACATACCAACTAGTTGGGAAGCAAAGACGCTATTCATTCTAGTCAAAATAAGTGAGCATTTAGAGTTGTATAGATAGAGTTGGATGTTTGCCTACATTTTCATCTTTTCCTTTTGGTCAAAGATAGAGTTGAAACCAGATGGAATATCGCACGATTACCAATCTACAAGTTTCCCTGTTTCTTTTAGTTTGGTACCTAATTGGGGAATACGTGGGCAGAAGAAACCAAAAATATTCCTTTGAGTAATACCTGAAAACAGGAGTTACAGATTAGGGTTTTCAGCACAAACAACAAAACCAAAGCCCTGGTTATCTACACAGAAAGTGTTCTTTAAGGCTTGAGAGGATTCTTTGACCTTTGCTTTATGAAACAGGGACAATCTTACATTTGATTGGTGAATTTTGTTCCCTGCCTGCAAGCTAAACCTATTTATGGTGAGCACTGTTTTTTCAATTAGGTTTATTTTCATTTTCCCATAGGCCCTGTTAGCTGAGAACGCCCCAAAGTTTATTTTTCTTTCCTTTACTTTGTATAATGGATTTAAAACAAAATATATAGCACTTATATCTATTGATTTTCTTCTGAATGCTAACTCTAATTTTTTTTCTTTTTTCACACATTTAATGGCCCGAGGGCTATTCAAAAAATTGCTCTTCAGTGCATAATGGTAGTCCATTTTTGTGGTCAACTCTTAGCAAGGATCGAATCCACTCCACCAGCTTTGAGAAATGTCTTATGCAAGCTGCAGCTCAGCAGATAGTACCTAAGAATGGTGTGTTTGTGACTTGCTTTTCCCAAAATTTTCCAGCCGGATGTCAGAATTCCATCCAGATTGTCAATTTCCAAGCTTAAAACTGGCAAGACTTTCTAAGAGGCCTCCCGTTTTTTGGGGGGTGGGGGAGATGGGGTGGGGGCGGGGCGGGAGGAAGTCGACTCAAAACAAAGCCCCACATCACCTTTCTAATAGTTTTGTACTAGAAAATATTCCCAGGCTAAAAACACTCTGGGCGAGAGCGAGTCTTAGCTAAGAATTCTCTTTTTCGGAAGAGCGCGTCCACTTCGAAGCCAGGTTTGCAGCCCTGGGGAGGGAGGGTTTGCACCTCCCGGGAGGACTGCGGACTGCTCTGGGGTTGGGAACTCTACGGGACAGGGAAGGTCGGCGCAGCTGGAGAGGGGTCGTCTCGCCGAGGGGGAGGGGAGCACCCTCGGCCGCTCCCGGGACGCTCTCCTGGGCTGGGGTGGGCGGCGGCGACCCCTGCCTTCCGCAGCTCTGGGGGGCTCCTCCCCGCGCTCGGCCCCGGGCCCGCCAGCCGCCGTCGCCGCCGGCGCCCCGCCGCCGGCTCCCGCCCCTCCTCCTTCCTGGAGGCTTGGGGGCTGGAATTTGGCTGCCGACTTCCCCCGGGCACTGTGCCCTGGAGGGCTGGGCTGGGCGGCCAGGGCCGCGCCCTCCTCCCCTGCTCCTGGTCAGCTCTTTCCTTCCCCGGCTCCGATCCACCCCCGCCACCTCCCATCTTCCCCCTCCCAGATCTCTCCCCTCCCCTTCTCTGCTGCTCCGGGCTCCTTCGGTTCCCCCTCCTCCCTTGCACTCCATCTCCCTGCCCCCCACTCACGCTCCAGCTCCCTTCCTTCTTTCCTCCCCTGCGCCTCCTCTCCCAGCTCACGCCTCCTCCTCGCTCCCGTTCCCCTCCTTTCCTCCTTCCTTGGTCCCCAAGATCCTTGTCCCTCTCCTTCACCCTTCTCTACTGCTTCCTTCCCTCCTCCTCCACCGTTCCCCCTCTCGTCCTTTCTCCTAGCTCCCCTCCCTCCTTCCTCCCGGGTTCCTCCCTTGAACCCCTCCTCCCGCCTCTCCCTTACCCCTCTCTCCTGCTCCCCTCCTTTGCTCCTCCTGCTGGTTCGCAGAGCTCCCACGCGGTTGCTATGGAGGCGGCCGCGGCGGCTCGCCGCCCGCCGGGACCTGCCCTGGGGCCCCAGGGACCTTGCAGTGACTCTGCCCAAGGCTCTCGAGCCTCGCCCCCTTGGGGCCCGGGAACAAAGCACGCCCTCCCCCATCTCGGGAGTGCGCGCTGAGACCTTTCAGGCGCCGGAGTCCAGGAGGTTTAAGACCACCGCGAATCTGCTGGGCCCCCAACCTCTGTGGACTGGACCCCTGGGGTCGGGCTGACAGCTGCTCTCTACCGAGCTACCTAGTGGCCCTTCGATGATCACTCTCGCTCTCCCCATTCCCACTCCCTTCCTGGAGGTGTCACTGGGGCTGGGGGACAGCCAGATGGCCCCTTTTAACAGGACTGTCCCCTTTTGTTGGGGGCCGAAGCAGCATCCAGGCCAATTTACATTGGAAAATGGGGTTTGTGTCCCCAATTCAGTGCAGTGCCCCGACAGCTGGTGGTTCTGTCATCTTGTCAGGACCCCACAGCGTGATGTTTAAATTGGCTTTATGTGTGCAGATGTGTGAGCGTGAATAGCAATTGATTGGGAACCGGTAGCTCTTAGGTCTGGCTTGGAGAAACTCAGAGTTCACAGAGGGAATTTTATCAGCCTGGGCACAGCCTAAGTTCATAGGATGGAAAAATCTTGCTGAACACTTCTGATGCTCCCTTACTTCCTGCTTATCCTTTGGTCCAGAAATCTAAAAAGCCAAATAGTTCAGATCTGAGGAGGATTTTGAAATTCTTACTATTTAAATGTTGGTCATTGTCGAAGTTGTAAGGCTAAACATAAACCGGTATAAGAATGGCTAGGACTTAAAAAAAATTGCAGATGAAAAATCAAATCTAATTTATTTTACTCAACTGCTTTAACTCAGCTGGTTTGTGCCTGGTGGGTGCTAGAGTCTGCAGCAGGCTGAAAGTTATCATTAGGTTGGAATCAGTAGCTTAAAAGTGTACTTAAATGATAGACTGTTAGAACAGGGAGGAACTTCAATTCTTACTTTACCAGTGAGGAACTGGAATCTCAGCGAGGTTAAGGGATTTAGACCATACAGATCTTGGAATATGATTTCAACTGTTCACATCTATAAAAGACAAAGAAAAGGGAAACCTGAAGAGAGTAGATTTGAAAGATACCTTAATCAGAGTTCCCACTGTGGCTGAACGGGATCTTCGGCATCTCTGGAGCTCTGGGACTCGGGTTTAGGTTCCATCCCTGGCCTGGCACTGTGGGTTAAGGATCCCACAGCTGGCATAATAGGTCGAAACTGTGGCTTGGATCTGATCCCTGGCCCAGGAAGTCCATATGCCTAAGGGCGGCCACAAAAAAAAAAAAAAAAGTACCTCAATCAAGATGTTTTCAAAGCTTTCCACCAGTCTGCTGGAGCCACCAACAGGTAACTCCCTAGAAGACAAGGGATTGAGAAGAATTTTTTTTCCCTTCGCCTTAACACCTTCATCAGCTTTAGCTAGAGTCTGTATTGCAGCCAGTTCTAACCAAACCCTGAACAGAAACTTGTGACTTGGTTTCTATCAGCGAACTCGTTTTGTGATGAGATAGAAAGGGCATGATTAGAATTTGTATGAAAGGGGAAATCAAAGCTGAGCTGGAACACCCTGGTCCCATTTTCAGGCAGGAGGACAAAATGACTCCCTTGCTAGAAGGCAGGGTGGCTCATTTGGAAAGACTGATTTCCACAGTACAGCCATACTGGTAACTTTCATAACCATTGAAGAGAATGCTAGAAACATGGTCTCCTCACTTTGGGGAGTGTGGTGGAAGAGTTCTTTCAGCTAAAATTGCCAATAGAAGACCTTTATTGGCTAAAACCTCTGCCTTTAAACCTGGAGTGACTGTGCAAAATTAGGAGAGCTTGCTTCTGGGGAAGATTTTAATAGAGCTATAGCAAACCACAGGATGCCACATAAAAAGAATATGAGTTCACACATTCAAAGAAAGAACAAGAATGTACAACTGGATTCGAACTGGAAATGCTGTTAATTTCTGCTCTGCTTCTCATACCAGACAAGGTAGCAATTTTGTTCTGCCTCCCATTGGCTTGGGCCCACGTGGGAAGGAGGAGAGTGCCAAACATGTAATAAGGATGAACATGACCTCTCAATTCTTGGAAAGAGAGTGTTTTTTAGAATTACTAATTACGTGTTATCTTTAAAAAAATTGTATACAAGCAAATTATTTGAAATTAACTCCTCCATCACTACCATACACATATGCCCTTATCTCTATATGGCTTTATTCTTTAGGACTTTTTTTTTTTTTTTGGCTGTACCCACAGTGTGCAGAAGTTTCCAAGTCAGGGACAGAACTTTCATCACTGCAGTAGATGCTGGATTCTTAACCCTCTGAGCCACCAGGGAACTCCTTCTCTTTAGTGCTTGTATTGATTAGTTATTGAGGTATAAAAAACAACCCCAAAACTCAACACCAAAGCAGCAATCATTTATTATCATAGCTCATGCGTCTGTGGGTTGGCAGGAGGTCAGCTCCTCTAGCCTGGGCATATTGGGTGTCTCTGTTCATGTCCAATCGGCTTTTATACATGCATCTAAGGGTCTCCTGGGCTCTGCTTTAGACTGAGTTTGGAAGAGAAAGCTTAGCTGGAACAGCTTGGCCCCACAGCTTTTATGCTTCTCCTGGGACCAGCAGACTAGCTTGGGCTTCTCCCCATGGCAACGACACAGGAGCAAAAAGGGCATTGGAGTCATGAAGGGCTCTTGAGGTCTATGTCTCTGGAGTCAGGAGCTGGCACACCGTCACTTCTACCTCATTCTGTTGGGCAGATCAGGTCACATGGCCAGACTCAAAATCAAGGAGCAGGGAAAAAGGCCAGCTTACTGCAGGAAACTTGACAAAGGGAATGAATAGAGGGAGGGTAAAGAATTAGGGCCATGGGATTTCCCCTGTCATGGCTCAGCAGAAACGCATCTAACTAGTATCCATGAGGACGCAGGTTCGATCACTGGCCTCACTCAGTGGGTTAAGGATCCCACATTGCCAGTGAGCTGTGGTGTAGGAAGCAGATGTGGCTCTGATCTGGCATTGCTGTGGCTGTGGCGTAGGCCCGTGGCTACAGCTCTGATTTAACCTCTAGCCTGGGAACCTCTGTGTGCCACAGGTATGGCCCTAAAAAGACCAAAAAAGGAAGAAAAAAAAAAAAAGAACTGTGGCCATGAATGCAATCAAACACAGCACTTGTCAACATCTGCCATATTGTATAGTTTACTTATTTAGAAGTTTGTTTCTCTTCCTGCCAGAATGTAATAAGCTCCACACGGGCAGGGATTTTTGTCTGCTTTGTTCATTGCTACATCCTCAATATGCAGAGCAGTGGCATATTCTAGATATTTAATAAATATTAGAGGAATATATTAGGAGGATTACATTCATTATTCTGGTTTTATGCATAAAGCCCAAATTCTGTGGAACAGAATATAATTTTGTTACGTTTTTCCTCATCTTCTGATTAAAGATCATTGTTCACATTTTCTCATTATAGATTCTGCTGGCTGATCAACTACACTCCAATATAAAATAAAAATTAATAAAAAAAAGAAACTGCTGATTGTTTGGAATAAACACTATTTCATAAACTTTTAAAAGATTTCCAGATTTCAAAATAGTTTAACATTTCTCTAGAGCATAAAAACAGATACCATATAAAAGTTGATTATTAGGAGTTCCTGCTGTGCACAGTGGGTTACGAATCTGACTACGAAGGCTTGGGTCCCTTGGAGACTCGAGTTCAATCCCTGGACTAGGAACTTCCATATGCCTTGGGTGAAGCCATAAAAAAAAAAAAAAAAGTTGATTATTAGATGAGCAGAAAATAAGCAGTAGGGAATGGGGGATTTTACATACATTTTGGCAGAAAATATAGTGCTTCTTCCTATATGAGAATAATTCTTTTTTCATTTTTAAAAGTTTTATTGAAGTAGAGCTGATTAATAAGTTGTGATGATTTCTGTCGTACAGCAAAGTGATTCAATGATACATATACATATCCATTCTTTTTCAGATTCATTTATGTAGGAATAACTCTAATAAGAATCTCAAACTACCAGAATTGGAAAAATTATCAAGGTCTTTGGATTTGAACTGTTACAAAATATGTGGGATACAGAATAGCAGCTACTCAGATCGCCTTTATTGGGCTTTAGGGTCTGCAGAAAGTCATTTCGGTCTCCTTTCCACCCCAGTTTACCCAATCCAGAAGACACAGAGCAAAGGAATTTTCTTAAGGTCATGCTTTAAAGGGGAATTCCTGTGCAGTATTTTTTAAAAATTTCCTTGAAATCTGAATTTATGCTGCCACTTTTTGACTGTGACAGATGATAAGGTAGGAGATTAAAGTAGGCGTTAATGCTCAGTTTCATAAAGGAGAGCTTTGCAAATGTCCATACTTAGCAGCAGGCTCATTTGGAACTCCCACCATAAACTCAGGTCTTAAACACTGCAGTGAGTGTCTGAAGCTTCATCAGGCCCAGTGACTAACCTCACAGATGGGCAGCTTTCAGACTTGAAAGCTTAATTCCAGGTGGGTCTATTATTTTGGATAAGAGAGGAACCTGGAAAGTTAGGGGCCTCGAGATATCCTGAATTACAGTCATTTCTTTTTCTGTCTTTCTCCCACCCCACCCCCTTTCCGTTTTTCCCCTCCGAACTTGTTGCATGCCACTCAATAGAGTCCCCACAAAATGGCTATTGAGAGTTATAAATTTTAAATGTTATGAAAGTTTCACAGAAAGGTTTTTTCTTTTCTTCCTTTCTTCCTTCCTTCCTCTCTCCCTCCTTCCCTCCCTCCTTTCCCTCCTTCCTCCTTCCCTCCCTCTTTTCCCTCCTTCCTCCTTTCTTTCATTCTCTTTTTAGGGCTGCACCTGCAGCATATGGAAGTTCCCAGGCTAGGGGGCCAGTCAGAGCTGCAGCTGCCAACCTACGCCACAGCCACAGCGATGCGGGATCCGAGTCACATCTGCCACCTGCACCAGAGCTCACAGTAATGCCAGATCCTTAACCCACTGAGCAAGACCAGGGATCAAACCTATATCCTCATGGAGACTAGTTGGATTCTTAACTTTCCAGGTTCCTCTCTTATCCAAAATAATAGACCCACCTGGAATTAAGCTTTCAAGTCTGAAAGCTGCCCATCTGTGAGGTTAGTCACTGGGCCTGATGAAGCTTCAGACACTCACTGCAGTGTTTAAGACCTGAGCCACAAGGGGAACTCCCAGAAAAGTTTTCTTTACAAATTTATATGAACGTGTTTGCCTTATTATTAATGAGGCCCTAAAAGGGTTTCTTTCTTTTTTTCAGTTTAAAGAGGTCCTTGGGCTTGGGAATTGGGAGATTTAGAGGTTTGGACATTCAGCAAACAGTCCATGGATGGGTTACCAGGTGCAACAAATACGATTATTTGTTGTAATTGGAAGCCCTCGGCTTGAGGGAGCTCAGAATCTTGGGGAAGATGGGCACCCACATCAATGGGCAGTTTCAGCACAGGATAAAGGCTCTGGTTGGGGAAAGGGTGAGTGAATGCTTGGTGGAGAGGTCCCTGGGCCATCAGGGGAGACACAGGAAGCAAACTAATATCAGGAATTGTGTCACGTCTTCCGATGTGCAAATGTCTTTTTGCATTCGTCTCCTCTCATCCTGGCAGTTGCCCTACCTGCAGCCCCGGGCAGGGTATTATTCCCATGACACCCAGAGGAGGAGATAGCTGAGGGGGTGCGCTTTGTAAGAGGCAAAACCTGCCATTGCACTTGGGTCTCCCGATCCTCTCTCGCAGGGCTGTTTCCATCCTGGTCCGACCACTGTTCCCTCTCTCTGCTGGGCTTGCTTGGCTTTCCGCAGTGTGGTTTGGTTCAGGTCTTCCCAGGCCTTTTGTCCCGTCCCTCAAGTATAACATGAGAACAAGTGTCAAGGTGATATTTAAGACCCTGCGCCCCTAACAGAAATGATAATTCCAAGAACTGTTGCTTTTGTAGTCAGTCTGAAGATGCTTGATGTGAAAGTATGTACGTTTTTATTCATATTTTGCAGAACCCCTTGTGGCAGGTTGGTCTTATTTATTTATTTATTTATTTAAAAATATCTGTTTCAAGATGAAGACATTGAGGAACTAGGACCTTGCCACTTCTCTGTGGCCTCACAGTGTCCTGGCAGGGTCAGCATTCACGCTTCTGGCTCCTGAGTTTCTGATCTCTTATTTCTCTGTGTGAAAAGCCTTCTCTCGTACCTCTTCAATTTTATTTTACTTCCTTTTCTAATGGGTGATGTTTAAAATTCTGTTCTGTTATTAAATGTGCTAAGGGACTTCTTACTCTAAATGTTTTAAAGTGTGTGTGTCAGAGTTCCCATTGTGGCAGAGTGGGTTAAGAACCCCACATAGTCTCCGTGAGGAACATGAGTCATTTAAATCCCTGGTTGGGAGTTCCCATTCCAGTGCAGTGGAAATGAATCCAGCTAGTATCCATGAGGATGCGGGTTGGATTCCTAGCCTTGCTCAGTGGGTCAGGGATCTGGCCTTACCACAAGCTGTGGTTTGGGTTGCAGATGAAGCTTGGATCCCTTGTAGCTATGGCTTTGGCGTAGGCCAGCAGCTGTAGCTCTAATTGGATCCCTGGACTGGGAGCTGCAAATTCGGCCCTAAAAAGCAAAAGTAAACAGATAAATAAGATAAAAATTAAATCCCTGGTTGGCCCTTTTAGACTTGTGTGTTTGTATCTGTTCGCCTCAAGTATTTGTACCTTAGATGTTCCACTGACACATAAGGGAGCCTGGTGGATCTGGGGGCACAAGCTCTGAAGCAGCTGATGGCAAGAAGGCACTTTCACCTGCAGTATTAGGATGACGGTGGGTGAAGTCAAATAGGAGATGCTTGAAAATGCCAGTCAGAGGTGAGGCTTAGGATTGGCTGGAATATTTGTTCTCTGGACGACAAACATGTGCCAATGAGGGCAAATTGCAGAAGTAACGTGAAATGGTGAACACGAACAAATGATTCATCGCCCCAGTTCTCATCCACAAAATGGGGCATCTTTCTTAGCCATTGAGAGGATAAAGGCAATATAATCAAAGACCTTTGATGGATGATGGATGATGGTGTGATACCTCATACGTCCAGGCATGGTGGCTTCATCGCATGCTCTAGGAAGTAAAAAAAAATATATATGATTTTTTTGCATAAAATCCTATTTTTTAATAAAACATCTTTACCTTTGGGGTCCTTGAAAATGAGATTTTGAATGCGGCAGCGTTTCTCTTCCCAGTTATACGTGGGCCTTCTGGCCTAACAAAAATTGTCATCTACACAGTCAGGGCAACATCTTGAATTTCCAAAGTAAGACTTTACCATTCTCCTAATTACAGCAAGGGTTCTGGCTGAGCCCCAAGCTGGGTTCAGAGTTAGGCTGTGTGTGCCCCTGGCAGACAGCTGTATGAATGGGTTCATTTGATGGCATCAGGCTGTGCACAACTGTTCTGGTTTTCTTCTTCCCAAGACTATAGTAAGACTGTACTTTCCTGTTGCCTTGAGTTCTAGCTTATCTGTGAGCATTTCTTTGGCTGATGAAATGCATTTAGAGGCGATTTGTGTCACATCAGGCAGCAGCAGCGGTCAAAATGGAGCCTCCCTAAGCCCGGTTTCCTGGTGACTCAAGTGAGCAAAGACCGCCCCCTCCCCACCCCCGCCTTAAAACATGCATTGAACACAGAGGCGGCTCGAGAAACACACTCTTGCTTCTACATAACTGTCAGTTTTGTTTGTTACTGCTGCATAATAACATGGTCTGAGAGTTCCCGTCATGGCTGGTGGAAACAAACCTGACTGGCGTCCATAGGGATGCAGGTTTGATCCCTGGCCTCACTCAGTGGGTTAAGGATCCAGTGTTGCTGTGAGCTGTGGTGTAGGTCACAGACAAGTGTTGGATCCCTTGTTGCTGTGGCTGTGGTGTCGGCCTGTGGCTGCAGCTCTGATTTGACCCCTAGTCTGGGAACCTCCATATGCTGCAGGTGTGGCCCTAAAAAGACCAAAAACAAACAAACAAAAAAAACCATGGTCTGTCCTGACCAATAGAGTTGATAGTGTAGAGACTTTTTTTTTTTTTTTTCCTAACTGAAGGAGAAAGATTTTCCTCTTACTTCTTATTTATTTATTAATTTTCTTTTTTAGGGTCGCAATGGTGGTATACAGTTCTATGGTTAGGGGTGGACTCAGAGCCGCAACCACAGGCCTACAGCACGGCTTGTGGCAGCCCCGGACCCTTTAACCCACTGAGATAGGCCAGAGATCCAACCTGCATCCTCATGGATGCTAGTTGGATTCTTAACCCACTGAGACATGACAGGAACTCCTCTCTTGCTTCTTTTATGGAGGGAAAAGGAGGGAACGAAAACAAGGAAGGAGATGGTCCTGAACCATGTTCTCATTTTACATGAGGGACGAAAGGCCTGGGAAGACCCTGGCCAGACCACACTGCAGGAAGCCATGCAAGCCTGGCAGAAGAGAGGGAGCAGTGATTGGACCAGGATGGAAACAGCCCTGCAAGAAGGATAGGGAGATCCAAATGCAAAGGTAGGTTTTTGCCTCTTATAAAGCGTACCCCTCTCAGCTGTCCCCTCCTCTGGGTGTCATGGGAATGATACCCTGCCTGAGGCAGCAGGTAGGGCAACTTCCAGGATGAGAGGAGACGAATGCAAAAGGACTTCTGCATATCGGAAGGCATGACACCATTCCTGATGTTAGTTTGCTTCCTGTGTCTCCTGGAAGACATGGGAGTTCCATTTCGGCACTCTTTACAAATCCACAAATTCAGAGTTCCTGTTGTGGCTCACTGGGTGAAGAACCCAACTAGTATCCATGAGGATGCATGTTTGATCCCTGGCCATGCTCAGTGGGTTAAGGATCCAGCATTGCCACAAGCTGTGTCAGAAGTCACAGGTGCAGCTCAGATCTGGCATTGCTGTGGCTGTGGTGATTCAACACCAACCTGGGAACTTCCATGTGCTGCAAGTGCGGCTCTGATAAGAGCACAAACAAATCCACAAATTCAGTTAGACCACCTAGAGGATATTGTTAACAGCTCGCACTCATCTTAGGTTATCTGACTCCAGGAGGTAACCTAGAACTAACTTCTTGTCTCTCTCTCTCTGTTTTATTATTTTTGTCCCTGTCTTTAGGCAATAGCATTGGCATGTATCCATTCTCTATCTATACCCTTGGTAGGATTGGAACCCCCACTGGAGAAAGACGTTGAGCTGGAAGCTGAAGGAACATCCTCCCCCTTTTTCTTAATGGGACGCCCTGTAGCATATGGAGTTCCTGGGCCAGGGATCAGATCTAAGCCCCAGTTGCGACCTATGCCACAGCTGCGGCAATGGCAGATCCTTAACCCACTGTGCCAGGCCAGACATCAACACCTGTGTCTCAGAGCTCCAGAGGAACCCCCCCCCCAATCCTGTTGTGCCACAGTGGGAATTCCTGAAGGAAGCCTTTTCATGGGTGATTTTCAGAGTCTTTCCACAAGTTTTCAGGCCTGAGTAACAAAGAGGCACCCTGAGATCAGAAGAGGCCGATGCTCTCCCCTTTCCCCCAGGACCCAGTAGTGTAGCATCTCATGGACAGTGGTTTGGGGGAAGGTCTGGACTCGGTTCTTCTCTCTGAGACACAGGGGGGCAGCAGAGGCAGGTGCGGGATCCAAGGGGACAGCAGAAGCAGGGAGCCCCGTGGAAGACCTGTGACAGGACATGCCTGAGACATCACTCGGGAGATGCTCACGGATAACTGGGGAAGCTCTGGGAGGAGTGGTAGCATCCAAGTATCATACTGGGGATGCTAAGAGCCACTGTCATTTGAAGATTTATTTATTTATTTATTTATTTATTTATTTATAATACAGCTGATTTACAATGTTACAACAATTTTTGCTGTACATATATATGTGACTGTACATGTACATATATGTCATATATATGTCATATATATATATGTATTTTGGAATTAATGTCAATAGGATGTCATGTATATGTTCAGGCTTGGGAGGCATGGGGACAATGAGTCACAACATTAGTCAGCTGCTTTGGTTCGGCTGCACCAGAGGCCTGGCTGCCCACTGCTCATAACACACACCTATTGATTTTCTGACTATCAGCTTTATGCTCTGTCATTTTTCCATATAAATTACTTTTTTTTCTTTTCTTTTCTTCTATTTATGGTTGCATCCATGACATATGGAAGAACTGGGCTAGGGGTCAAATTGGAGCTGCAGCCGAGGGCTATGTCACAGCCGCGACAACACAGGATCTGAGCCATGTCTACGACCTGCACCACAGCTCACCAAAACACTGGATCCCTGACCTTCTGAGTGAGGGTAGGGATAAAACCCACATCTTCATGGATACTAGTCAGATTCATTTCCACAGGAACTCCTAAACTGTATGTTTTTTCAATTGAAGTAGTTTGATGGGTAATATTACATGTTACAGGTACACATAGACTGCTTTTATCTGATGGTATGGATCAGTGCATATTCTCTTAGAGTAAAATTGAATGCATGAAATATTATTCTTTGAGGACAAAAAGCAAAATATTTGATATTATTTCAAAAACTGTAATTTCTAGACTTCATTACCAGACTGATTTTCCTTTATTTTTCATTTTTTTTTTATGAAAAAAATTGATTTGGGGGCTTGAGTTTGGGAGGCAGTTTGCCAGACTACATTGACCTTGTCTCTGAAATGCCTTTAAAAAGCCAATACATGGACTTTTGGCAGCCTAGCAGTTAAGGATCTGAAATTGTCACTGTTGTGGCATAATTTTGATCCCTGGCCTGGGAACTTCCGCATGCCATGGAAGCCAAAAAAAGAAAAAAATAAATAAAAAGAAGCCAACACATATTCCCAAGGGAGATTTGATGAATGAAGAGTGTTTTAAAGGAAGAAATGATAGAGAAACTGCTATAGAAGCACAGATATTTGTATGAGTCTAAATCGTGCAACAAAAAAAAAGTAGAGAGAGATTATTATTTTATTTTATTTTATTTTTATTTTATTTGCTTTTTAGGGCTGCACCCTCGGCATATGGAGGTTTCCAGGCTAGGGCTCGAATCAGAGATACAGCTGCTAGCCTACACCACAGCCACAGCAATGCCAGATCCAAGCCACACCTACAACCTACACCAGAGCTCACAGCAATGCCGGATCCTTAACCCACTGAGCGAGGCCAGGGATCATAACTGCGATCTTGTGGATGCTAGTCAGATTCGTTTCTGCTGAGCCACGACAGGAACTCCAAGAGATTATTTTATTATAATTAAACTTAAATTGGGTTGGAGGAGTTCCCTTGCAACACTCTTTACAAATCCACAAATTCGCTCAGACCACCTAGAGGATGTTATTAACAGCTTGCTTTCATCTTATGTTATCTGACCCCCAGGACGTGACCTAAGAGGATTGACTGCTCCTCTTTCTCTGTTTTATTATCTTTGTCTCTGTCTTTAGGCAGCAGCAAGGCTTTTCCTGGTTACACTTGCAGTTGTGACCCCAGCTTTGAGAGCCATTAATTCTTCTCCATCTGCTTGGATGGATGGCTTAGGCAACCCTGGGCATCACAGTCGTGTGCACAGCAGAGCACTGTAAAAATCTGGGACAGCATCAGCATGGAAAATAGCATTGATTCTCTGGATGGCCAACGGCAAATTGTATTTGTTAATAAAGTCACATTTCTTTCAGATATGATAACTTAGTGTTTATAAAGACCTTCTACATAACTTCATACAGGCATTCCCATTGTGGCTCAGTGGAATAGAATCCGACTATTAATCATGAAGTCATGTGTTCGATCCCTGACCTCACTCAGTGGGTTAAGGATCCGATGTTGCCGTGGGCTGTGGTGTAGGTCACAGACACAGCTCAGATTCCTCATTGCTGTGGCTGTGGTGTAGGCCAGCATCTGTAGCTCTGATTTGACCCCTAGCCTGGTAATCTCCATATGCTGCGGGTGTGACCCTAAAAAAAAAAAAATAAATAACTTCATATAGTTTCTCACCCCCAAATGGTGAAGTTCTGAATCTTGCAAAAGGTCACCAATTAGTAGAAGAAATGGAATCCAAACTCAGGACTTTATGGCCTTTGACCACTCCCCTTCTCCTTTCATTTGGGGGACATTATCAAATGGTTAAAAATTTAGGTAAACAAAAAAGATTTAGTGTATAGCCCAGGGAACTCTATTCAATATTTATCATAGCCTGTAAGGGAAAAGAATCTGAAAAAGAAAATATATATATTCATACAATATATAAATCACTCTATTGTATACCTGAAACTAACACAATATTAAAATTAACTATTGGAGTTCCCGTCGTGGCGCAGTGGTTAACGAATCCGACTAGGAACCATGAGTTTGCGGGTTCGATCCCTGCCCTTGCTCAGTGGGTTAACGATCCGGCGTTGCCGTGAGCTGTGGTGTAGGTTGCAGACGCGGCTCGGATCCCGCGTTGCTGTGGCTCTGGCGTAGGCCGGTGGCTACAGCTCCGATTCAGCCCCTAGCCTGGGAACCTCCATATGCCGTGGGAGCGGCCCAAGAAATAGCAACAACAACAACAACAACAACAACAACAAAAGACAAAAGACAAAATTAACTATACCTCAATACAAAATGATTAAGGGGTGATTTTTTTTTCTTTGTCTTTTTAGGGCATTTGAAGTTCCCAGGCTACTGGAATCGGAACCACGACTGCTGAGCTAAGCCATAGCCACAGCAACGCAGGATCTGAGTTGAGTGTGTGACCTACACCACAGCTCACTGCAATGCTGGATTCTTTAACCCTCTGAGCGAGGCCAAGGATACTAGTTGGGTTCGTTATAGCTAAGCCACAGCAGGAACTCCGGGGTGATGTTTTTAACAATATTAAGCTTCAACACTGTTATTTTGCCTTGATAGAAAGGATTAAACAAAAAATGTTCTTGTTTTGATGTAAAGTAGGATGATGGCACGTTACCAATGCATGAATTGCTGCATTTCTCTGAATAATACCTCTCTTTCTTACATTGACAAAGCAGGCTTGTGTCTCCAGGAACCACCCTGCAAATTTACCCAAAAATCTAGTTGCTGAAAAGAGCCTATATATGAGCAAATAGCTGGGGTCTGACAACTTAGGATAAAAAAATATTGAAAGAAAAGTAAATAGTTGTCTGTATAGCACTTAATCCAAACCCTTCCTTATTTGTTCTGAAGAGAATAATAACAATAAACAAACAGCAGCACTTTACTGAAACACTATTCCAAGGTCAAGCTCGATACTCAGCCTGATACCTAGCTGCTGTCATTTAATGCTCATGATAATGATGTCAGTACTATTTTAGCCCCATTTTCCTGGTGAGGAACTGAGGTTTACAGAACTGGTGTAACTTGAGCAGGTTTTATAGCAAGCAAGCAGCTGAGTAGTATGTACAACACATTACTGATTTTACTCATTTTACTAAAGAAACCTCATTCCTGGAAAGAAAATGCTACACACACACACACACACACACACACACACACACACACACACACACGATGCTACCAACCCAGAAATGAGCTGAAGAAACCAAGAGAACTGTGTAGCAGATTTTAGCTTTGCCTGTTGGAAATCAACTTCAATGGAGACTTATGCATCTTGTTAATTTCCTTAGAAAATTAATTTGCTTTGCTGCAAAGCCTTAGGACTGTGTATATTAAATATTACAACTAAGCTAGACCCAGTCTACCTTTGCTGGGCACAAACTGTACAATCTAGAGGGAAAATAACAATAAATTAAGATGAAGCAATGTGAAACATTTTTCATTTAAAGAAAAGCTAGCCGCTCAATATTTTATCTTTTCTAGCTACAGGGGCTTGACCCTTTGGACATGCTGAAAGGAAAGGAGTAACAGGATTGATTGAGGAAAGGGAAAAACAGCAACTTGAAAGCAGTTGTGGCAGATTAGATGGCGTTATGATGCCTGTCGTGACTTCCTACTGCCAAAATGAGATTCATTAAAGAAAACTCTTAACTAAATTAAAACTCTTCTCCCGGTAGCTGCCCCTCCAGACGTGAACAGCAGATTGTGGCCCGCTTGACAGCATGACTATAGATCACCTGTGGAAATGCTTCATCCCATTCTAATAAGAGGATGACCAGAAGCATGGAGAAATATTGTATTTACTCTTAACCCCAAATGATGAGAACAGCTGACTGACTGATGACTTCTTGGATCAGGAATCCACAAGGAGACAACATGATGTTCTCATTATGAGAGGCAATTGCTCAGGAGTTTGGTCCTGCTTGTCCTTGCTCCAGGGCGATGCTGTTTTTTCCTAACTTCTGTACACGATGGAAAGACTGTTCAGCAAGCAACAGCAAAAAAGAGCAGCCGGCTCAGGAAGCCAGCAGCCCTTTGGTAGAACTGTGCTCTGGAAGGGACTCTGTGCTCTGGAAGATCTCAACAACTCCTCCTGTGGGCATTTCAGTTTGTGGAAAATGGTAGAAAACAGAACAGCCCCTCTCAGACAAAAATACACTTCTAGGGAGTTCCCGTCATGGCGCAGTGGTTAACGAATCCGACTAGGAACCATGAGGTTGCGGGTTGGGTCCCTGCCCTTGCTCAGTGGGTTAACGATCCGGCGTTGCCGTGAGCTGTGGTGTAGGTTGCAGACGCAGCTCGGATCCCCTGTTGCTGTGGCTCTGGCGTAGGCCGGTGGCTACAGCTCTGATTCAACCCCTAGCCTGGGAACCTCCATATGCCGCGGGAGCGGCCCAAGAAATAGCAACAACAACAACAACAAAAAAGACAAAAAGACAAAAAAAAATACACTTCTAGTTGTGCTCTTTGCTTTTCTTCCTTCTTTCCTTCCTACTTTCCTTCCTTCCTTCCCTCCCTCCCTCCCTTCTTTCTTTTTCTTTTCTTCTTTATTTCTCTTTCTTTCTTTCTTTCTTTCTTTTCTGTCTTTCTTTCTTTCTTCTTTCTCTTCCTTTCTTCCTTTTCCTTTCCTTCCTTCCTTCCTTCCTTCCTTCCTTCCTCCTTCCTTCCTTCCTTTCCTTCCTTCCTTCCTGTTCTTTCTTTCTTTCTTCTTTCTTTCTCTTCTTTCTTTCTTTTCTTTCTTTCTTTCTCTTTCTTTCTTGTCTTTTTAGGGGCTGCACCCACACAGCATATGGAGATTCCCAGGCTAGGGGTCAAATCAGAGCTGTAGCTGCTGGTCTATGCCACAGCCAGAGCAGTACAGGATCCAAGCCATGTCTGTGACCTATACCACAGCTCACGATAATGCTGGATCCTTAACTCACTGAGTGAGGCCAGAGATTGAACCTGTGCCCTCATGGATACTAGTCATATTTATTTCTGCTGAGCCGTGAAGGGAACTCCCTTTTCCTTCTACTTTTATTGAGATAGAATTGACATACAGCACCATACACGTACAGTGCACAGCACAATGCTTTGACTTATATATATCATGAAATGATTACTACCGTGAGTTTAGTGAGCATCCGTCATCTTATAGGGATATAAAATTAAAGAAATAGAGAAAAATAGTTTTTCTGGTAATGAGAATGCCCAGGGAAGTCTCCTTGTGATGCATTGGGTTAAAGATCCAGTGTTGTCACAGCTGTGACACTGTGGCACAGGTTTAATGCCTGGCTCTGGAACTTCCACATGCCCCAGGGTGCTGCTAAAAACAAATAAAAAAGAGAATGCTCAAGATCTACTCTCTTAACAACCTTTATGTGTAACACACAGCAGCGTTAATTAGATTTATCATATTGTACATTACACTGTAAAACTGAGTTATTCTGTAACTGGAAGTTTGTACATTTTGACGACCTTCATCCGATGTCCACTTCCCCCACTCTTATCTCTGGTAACTACAAATTTGATCTCTTTTTCTATAGTTTTGTTTGTTTATTTTTGAAGTATATATCACTTCCAACACTATGGTCATTCCTGCTACGTAACACAGAGATTTGATATTGCTGTACATTTCAAAATGATCCCCACCATAAGTCATATAGTTACATGTCACCCTTAAAGATATTATATAATCATTGACTATATTCTCCACACTGTACATTTCATACACATGGCTCATTTATTTGGCCACTGGAACTTTGTACCTCTTACTCTCCCTCACTTCTTTATTTGTTCTCTATGGCTATGAGTCTGTTTTTGTTTTGTTCTGTTCAGTTTGTTTTTTAGATTCTATATAAGTGATATCAAACAGTATTTGTTTTTCTCTGCCTGACTTGTTTCACTTAACATAATACACTCCAGGATCCATTCATGTTATTGCAAATGGCAAGATTTCATATTTTTGTGGCTGAATAATATTCCATTATGGCTGAACAATATTCCATTATGAAATATATGTGTGTGTGTGTGTGTGATGTGTGTGTATATATATATACACATAATAATATGTTTGTGTATATATATGTATGTGTGTATATATGTATGTGTATATATTGTGGGGTGCATATGCATTCGTTTTCTTCAGGTAATTACCTAGGAGCAGCATTGCTAGAATGTATGGTCATTCTATTTTTTTCTTTTTTTCTTCTCTTTCTACCTGCAGCATATGGAAGTTCCCAGGCTAGGGGTCAAATCGGAGCTGCAGCTGCTGGCCTATGCCACAACCACAGCAACTTGGGATCTGAGCTGCATCTGTGACCTCCACCACAGCTCATGGCAATGCTGGATCCTTAGTCCACTGAATGGGGCCAGGGATTGAACCCAAAGCCTCATGGATACCAGTTGGGTTCTTTACTGCTGAGCCACAGTGGGAACTCCTGGTCAATCTACTTTTAAATTTTGAGGAAATATCTATACCATTTTCCATAGTGGCTGCAACAACAGTGCATGAAGTTTTCTTTTTCCCCACATTCTCGCCCATATCTGCTATTTTTTTTATCTTTTTAATAATAGCCATTCTGACAGGTGTGAGGTAATTAGTGATGCTGAACATCTTTTCATGTGCCTGTTGGCCATATTTGCTTGAGTCTTTGTTAGTTTGTTTTGCTTTTTAGGGCCAACCTACATCATATGGAAGTTTCCAGTCTAGGGGTCAAATCGGAGCAACAGCTGCCGGCCTACACCACAGCTCACAGCAATACCTGATCCCCAACAGACACCCTGAGTGGGGCCAGGGATCAAACCACATCCTCATAGATGCTAGTGGGATTCATTTCTGCTTCACCACAACAGAAACTCCTGCTTGAGTCTTTTACTAGATCACAAGCTTTTTAAAAGCAGGGGGACAACTACTTTAATTATATTGTCAACTTCTAGTTTAGTGCTGTTGTCAACATAATAAATATTTTTGAATGAATGAATAAGTGAATGAGCCTAGGCCTGATTTTAAAATGGAGAAGGCTACTGTTTTCTCTCTCTTTGGAGGATGCTGCAGTCAGACAGGGTCCAGGGGGGCCTCTTGCTGGGGTAGAGTCTCACCTTTAGGAGACCAAGTGTGTTCCATGTGTGCACAAGGGGGAAAGAGTGTGGAAAGGGCTGCTTGGCTTACTCTGCTCCAGGGCTCAGGGGAGATGGGGCTCTTAAGCTTTAAATTTATCCTGAAGCCGATCTGGGGCTGAAATTCCAATTCGAGTCCTCAACCTTCATTAAACTTGAGAATCTACTGGGAGTAGATTTTTTAAAAATTTCAAGATCCCACTGCCAACTTAATTCAATCAGAAGCTGGGGTTGTGATACCAAAAGGGAATGAAAACTTCAAAAATGTCTCTGCACAGAGTTCCCATTGTGGCTCAGTGCTTAATGAACCTGACTAGCATCTGTGAGGACGATGGTTTGTTTGATCCCTGGCTTCGCTCATTGGGTTAAGGATCTGGCATTGCCGTGGCTGTGGTGAAGGTCACAGACAAGGCTCAGATCCCGCGTTGCTGTGGCTCTGGCGTAGGCCAGTGGGTACAGCTCTGAATGGACCCCTAGCCTGGGAACCTCCATATGCAGGCGGTGCGGCCCTAAAAGGCAAAAAGACAACAGACAAACAAACAAAACCAGTCTCTGCAGCCGGAGTTGGGTGCCAGCTCCAGTTTTGTGGTTCTGAGCTCTGTGTTAGAATCACTCATGAATGTTCACAATGCGTAGTTACTGTTAGGTTTGCTGAGGGAGGAAGCACAAGGCCAAGTTAGTAAAGCAAAAGAGATTTATTAAGGCATCAGAGGGGCACGGACTGAGCTCAAGATAGCACCAGCCCTGACTGTGAGGAGGTGCTGGGCTTATAAAGAATCTGTGGCAGGAATCTGTGGCTGGAGTTCACGGCCAGAACTTGTGGCAGGAGTAACAAAGAAGGAGGGGAAGGTCAAGGGAAGGGTAGGGGATCGAGTCCCCGACAGAGGACAGTTAAACCTTGTAGGAGGTTAAACTGTGCAGGCAGCTATTTTCCGCAGGCCATTGTTTCTTGCTGCCCAACTCAAGCATCCACATTCTGGGAGAAGGTGTCCACAGAAGGTCTCCAAGGTGAATGGCCACATTTAGGTGTTGAGGGTCTGTCTCCATCCTCCTGGGAACCTATCAGCTACTAGGCCCCACTTCCAGAGGTGGGATTGGGGTGATGGGCATGGGCGTTGGGCTCACAGCTCTGTATGGGCACAGGGTTTTTAAATTTTTTTTTTATTTTTGTTTTTTATTAAAACATTATTGATTCCCAATGGTGTGCCAATCTCTGCCATATAGAAAAGTGACCCGGGCATGTGCACGTGTGCAAACACACACACACACACACATTATATTTATATATATTCTTTTTCTTATATTATCTTCCATCATGTTCTATCCTAAGAGATTGGATATAGTTCCCTGTGCTGCGGAGTTGGGTCTCATTGCCTATCCATTATAAATCCATTATAAATGTAATAGTTTGTATCTAGTAACCCCAAACTCTCACTCCATCCCATTTCCTTCCTCTTCCCTCCCCCCCATTCACAGATTCCACATCTATGAGTCTGCCTCTGCTTTGTGGACAGGTTCATCTGTGCCATATTTTCAATTCCACGCATAAGTGATATCATATGGTGTTTGTCTTTCAGACATCAAAGGCTGAGAGGACGCTTGGGCTCAGGGTTTCACTGCTCAAAGTACAGCTTGAAGGGCTTGTGTGGTACACAAATTCTGGGTTCTCCTGCACTGACTGGGTCAAACTCTAGCAGAGAGGCAGGGGCCGTGATGGTTTTGAAGGTGATTCCCATGATGAAAAACATTACTCAATGGGTGTTTCTCTAAGTGTGGCCCACAGACCAGCAGCATCAGTGCCATGTAGGCACTTGTTAGAAACACGGGTTCTGGGGCCCCATTTTGGATCTCCAGAATCAGAAAGGGGCGGGAGCGGGCGATGGCCAGAGCCATCACTTTGGTATCTCACAAGCCCTGCAGGGGATTCTGATACCTGCAGCTTGAGAACAGCTGCCTTAGTTCCTGTTTCTCAAAGTGTGGGTCCCAGTCTAAGACATGGGTATGGCCTGGGAACTTGTTAAAAATGAAGAATCTCAGCCACGTCCTCATCCCACCCAGACTTAATGAGTCATAATCTACATTTTAAAAAGATCCCCGGTGATTCCTGTGAACATTAAAGTTTGAGAAGCCCCAGTTATTACTGAAATAATCATATCACTTTGGAGTTCCCATCGTGGCTCACTGGCTAATGAACCCAACCAGTATCCATGAGGACAAGGGTTCAATCTCTGGCCTCTCTCAGTGAGTTAAGGATCTGGCGTTGCCGTGACCTGTGGTGTAGGTCGCAGACCTGACTTGGATCTCATGTTGCTGTGGCTGTGGTGTAGGCCAGTGGCTACTGCTCCGATTTGACCCCTAGCCTAGAAACCTTCATATGCTGATAGTGCAGCCCTAAAAAAAACAAAAAACAAAAAAAAAAACCCTACTAATTTAAAGGTTAATAATGTAAAAAAAAATCTGCAAAGAAATATCCAGACTGGTGTTTGATCAGGCCACTGGGCACCACAGTTGAGGCAACTGACACATAAAAGTAATGATTTGTATTTGTAAAGCATATCTTTGAAAGTTCTAGAAAGTCATAATATATGGCTAGAATTAGAGTCAGTGATAATTCATAAAGTATAGGTTTTGTTACTCACTTTAAATGTAATTGAAATCTTTAGTTTTTTCTTCTGCCACCCCCCGCCGCCCCTGTCTTGCCCCAACTTGGCATTAAACTTGTGTTCAGACAATATAAACTCTTAGTAACACCTCTAATCTGTTACAATTGCTTCCTCCCTTTTCTGTTAATAACAAATCTGAATTAAACAAACAATATATAACAGTTGCAACTTAAAACAGATCGTGGGCCTTCATTCCTTCATTTATTATATACGCTGCCCCTTTTAGGTGTTTAAGTCAACTTGTCCTGAACCCATGTTTCAAGATCTGGCCCAGTCAAGAGTCCTTTTTACTCTCTCTCTCTCTCTTTCTTTTTCTTTCTTTTTTTTTTTTTTTTTTGTCTTTTTAGGGCCACACCCACAGCATATGGACGTTCCCAGGCTAGGGATCAAATCAGAGCTGTTAGCTACCAGCCTACACCATAGCCTCAGCAATGCCAGATCCTTAACCCACTGCGTGAGGCCAGGGATTGAACCCACATCCTCATGGATACTAGCTAGGTTCTTCTGCTGAGCCATGATCAGAACTCCTTTACTCTCTTTTTGACGTGCCAGTCTAATTTCTTCAGTTCTTGTTTGCCTCCACTTCTGTGGCCAAGAGGGACATTTAGTCGTGGCCCCTGGTATGTAGATAGACAAATTCAGACAAAGCAAAGGCAGTGGGTCAGCTGTCTTGGGGATTGAGATCTATTAATTTTGAGGTTTTTTAGTGCTTTATTTCTTCAATGAAGAAATAATCAAAGATTATAATTAATAATACATCAAAGACATTATTCCCTACCATACAGAAATACTGTATTTGATGAATTATTAATTATAATCTTTGATTATTTCCTATAAAGCACTAAAGCAAGACTCTGAAGATATTGTGGTTTTGTATGGCCCAAAGACAGAAAAAAAGGATGTCTGGGTGTGGTCCCTAAAAACCCCCTGAATTTTTGGTTTTCTTAACTGATGGGCAGGTGAGTCATTTTAGATGACCGCTGAGGTGGGATTCTAGGTAGCGAAAGTCATGAAAAACACCGTGCAAATGACAGCAAGTCCATGAATGCATCTGGATACCATTTGTTAAAGTGAATTTGTTCCAGGTAGGAATTTGTGGCAGAAACTAGATCGAGTTTAAGAAGAAAAAGGAGGAGTTCCCATCGTGGCGCAGTGGTTAACGAATCTGACTAGGAACCATGAGATTGCAGGTTCGATCCCTGCCCTTGCTCAGTGGGTTAATGATCCAGTGTTGCCGTGAGCTGTGGTGTAGGTGGCAGATGCGGATTGGATCCCACAATGCTGTGGCTCTGGTGTAGGCTGGCGGCTACAGCCCCGATTGGACCCCTAGCCTGGGAACCTCCATGTGCCGCGGGAGTGGCCCAAGAAATGGCAAAAAGACAAAAAAAAAAAAAAAAAAGAAAGAAAGAAAGAAAGAAAAAGGAGGCTTTGTTGGAAGGTATCATGGAATGGAAGACTGACGATGAGAGGCTGAGGGCAGCTCCAGGCACTTGGGGCTGGATTTTCCTTATCAGCCTCTCAGGCTCCTCTGTAAGATCAAGTGGGATCTGATGCTGACTGAGCCAAGGAGGTTGTGAGAATGTCAATCTCGATCCAAGAGGGAACAGACTTTCCCACCTGCCTCAGCAGAAAAGTCTCTGCTGAGGATTTCGCTTGGCTCCACTTGCATCCCTGGGCCAATCACTACAGGCAAGAAGAGGGCTCTGTGACATGCAAGCTGGGCTCATGTCTACATTCTTGTGGAAGTTAGTGGGTCAGGTTTGTTTCTAGAAACAGTGGAAACAAAGTGGGCTGGGCAGATAAAAACAAAAGCTACTAGGGGCTAACCAAGAATTAATTTGCTTATTTGTGGATTACAAGATTTCCATTGCCAGCCCCCTTCTTCTATGGGAAGGGTCTCTTGTCTTCCTGTGAAAACGTTTTTAGTTTTCTGTCCTGTGCTACCCCAGGCAGCCATTTTTGCTCATGGCAGGTTTTTCATGCTCCTTCTCCTATTGATCAGTTTTCTTTGGGGAAACTCTTGCTGATAGTAAGATGTACTACTTGGTCTATGTTGGGGTTCTATTTGGTTATGGTCTGATATATGGTGTGATAATTATATTTAATGGCTTCACTGAGTAAGTATTTACTCTTCTAATTTATGTAGCCAACTCTGTTGGGTACAAATTATTTCCATTTTTTTTTTCTGTATTATCAAGGCAGCAGGACAGAATTATCTTTTATATTCAAACCCATCTTTATTTTTGCCTGCACCAGTGGCAAATGGAATTTCCTGGGCCAGGAATCAAATTGGAGCCACAGCTGTGACCTACACCACAGCTGTGGTGGCAACACCAAATCCTTAACCCACTGAGCCAAAGCGGGAACTCATGGGCCTTTTATCTTAAAAGAAAAACATCATAAATCTTGGGCAAATCCCAGCAGATATTTGGAACTGTGTAAGGAGCACGCTGGACTGCTATGCAGCCCAAGAGACAACAAAAGAGCTAGAACTCTTAAGCATTATGTAATTTTCAGTGTAAATGGGCTTCTGGCAACTCTTTTGTCCTTGAGAAACCAAGGTCTAAGCAGATTGCTTGTGCCTCACTTCTCCTTTGACTTGTCTATAAGAGCACAGACTTCTCTCCCAGAATTTTTTTTTTTTTTTATCTAAAAGGGCTGCTCTTGCAGTATATGGAAGCTCCCAAGCTAGGGGTCAAATTAGAGCTACAGCTGCTGGCCTACACCACAGCCACAGCAATGCCAGATCTGAGCTGCATCTGCAACCAACACTGGTGGCAAGCTGGATCCTTAACCCACTGAGCAAGGCCAGGGATTAAACCCAAATCCTCATGGATACTAGTTGGTTTCATTACCACTGAGCCACAATGGGAACTCCCAGCAAAGCATTGTTACTTTCTGCTTTGCCAAAAATTGTTTCAGTTGGTAAATTGGGTCTTTCTCGCCCTTGAACCCTACTGGAAAATTGCTGATGGGACCCCCTCCGTCAATACCTACATACCTTGGTAGACAAGTGCAGAGGTGGTCATTTAGCTAAGTATGAAGGCTTTGAGAAGGCCCTGGCCAAGCCTCCCCATGGCAGATGCCAGATGGCCTCTGAGACTTTCCCACACACACAGAGGTAGGAGGCACAGGTAGGGTTAGCCACATGGTTTCTGATCTCCAAGGCCAGGGCTCTTACTCCAACTTATTTGGTTGTTTTGATTTTTCCCCTTTTTTTTTTTCTTTTTAGGGCCAAATATGGAAATTCCCAGGCTAGGGGTCAAATTGGAGTTGCAGCTGCCGGCCATAGCAACGCCAGATCCAAGCCATGTTTTTGACCTACACCATAGCTCAGGGCAACACCGGATCCTTAACCCACTGAGCAGGGGCAGGGATCAACCCTGAATCCTCCTGGATTTTTTTTTATGTTTTTTATTTTTTCCATTATAGTTGATTTACAGTGTTCTGTCCATTTCCACTGTACAGCAAAGTGACCCAGTCATATATACATACATATACATATATACGTATATAATTTTTCTCACATTTCCCTCCATCATGTTCCATCATAAGTGGCTAGATATAGTTCCCTGTGCTATACAGCAGGATCTCATTGCTTATCCACTCCAAATGCAGTAGTTTGCATTTATTAACCCCAGACTCCCAGTCCATCCCACTCCCTCTCCCTACTAGTTGGATTCTTAACCCGCTGAGACACAATGGGAACTCCCGATGGTTACTTTTATGTGTCACTTTGCCTGGGTCCTGGGATGCCCAGATAACTGGTGAAATATGATTCTGGGTGTTGGTGAGGGTGTTTCCGGAGGAAACATTGGAACTGGGGGACTGAGTAAAGCAGACGGCCTCCCCAGTGTGGGTGGGCTCCTCTGATCTGTTAGGGGCCTAAACAGAACCAAAAAGCAGGGGAAGCGGCATTCTCTCTCTGCCTGACTGCTGAGTTGGGACCCTGATCTCTTGCCCTGGGCTCTTCTGGCTCACAGGCCTTCAGGCTTGGACTGGAATCCATACCACTTGTTCTTCCTCTCAAGCCTTCAAATTACACCATCAGCTTTCCTGGGTCTCCAGCTTTCAGGCAGTAGATCGTGGGACTTCTCAGCCTCCATAATCACGTGAGTCAATACCTTATAATAAATTTAAAAATACATGGAGTTCCTATCGTGGCTCAGAGGTAAGGAATCCAACTAGTATCCATGAGGATACAGGTTCAATCCCTGGCCTCACTCATTGGGTTAAGGATCCGGCATTGCTGTGAGCTGTGGTGTAGTTTGCAGAGGAGTCTCAGATTTGGTTGTTGCTGTGGCTGTGGTTTGGGCTGGCAGCTACAGCTCCGATTCCACCTCTAGCCTGGGAAGGACCCATATGCTTCCAGTGTGGCCCTTAAAAGCTAAACAAAAAGAAAAAAAAGAAATTTGTGTGTGTGTGTGTGTGTGTGTGTGTGTGTATTTTTTTTTTCCTTTTTGTCTTTTGTCTTTTTAGGGCTGCACCCATGGCATATGGAGGTTCCCAGCCTAGGGGTCTAATCGAAGCTGTAGCTGCCAGCCTACACTAGAGCCACAACAACACCAGTTCCCAGCTGCATCTGTGACCTACACCACAGCTCACGGCAATGCCGGATCCTTAACCCACTGAGCATCGAGGCCAGGTATCGAAGCCGCAACCTCATGGTTCCTAGTCAGATTCGTTTCCACTGCGCCATGACGGGAACTCCCAAGAAATGTATATAATCTCTCACTGGTTCCATTTCTCTGAAAAACCCTGACTAATATATTGTTCATTACTTCAGATAGGAGGTAACGTTCCATGGATGACATTGTGTTGAATTTGAGAGTCCGTGTGAAAAGTAAAAGAACTCTTAAGTCAAATAGTTGGAAAATATTATCGATGGTAAGGGAGCAAGGATGGGCAAAAATTGGCCGGAAACATTTCAAGGCCAGGCTTAGATTTGGAATGTAGCTATTAGTGGGATGTAAGAACAAACAAGGAATAGGGCATAAGGCATAATGTCACAGGCTCTTTAGTCCTAAGGAAAATTGATATGTCATAAGGGCAAGACAGAAATCAACGTCTAGGAGTTCCCATGTGGCTCAGTGGGTTAAGGATCTGGTAGTGGCCAGTGCAACTACTGTGAAGTGGTATGATCCCTGGCCCAGAAACTTCTGTATGCCATGGGTGGAGCCAAAAAAATAAATAAAGGAAAGAGTAGTGCTTAAAGGGAAAGCTTATTTCTTGGATACTTAAAGTTGCCCTCCCCACCAAAAATTCCATAAACGCTGTGTTGCAGTTCAGAAACAAAGAGTAGGGGACAACTGTAAACACAGATCCAAACAGAAGTGAGGACCAAGAATTAGGCAAAAGGCAGGCTCGGGCTAATGTATCTGCTATCTGCACACTCCAACGGGGAAACAGGGGAAACAGGATGGAAAAAAACAGGTGAATGGGACGTTGTCTAGAAAACAAACAGAAGTGGAGTTCCCACTGTGGTGCAGCGGAAATGAATCTGACTAGGAACCATGAGGTTGTGGGTTAGATCCCTGGCCTCAGTGGGTTAAGGATCCGGTGTTGCCGTGAGCTGTGGTGTAGGTAGGTCGCAGACGTGGCTTAGACCTGGCGTTGCTGTGGCTCTGGTGTAGGCTGGCAGTTGTAGCTCCGATTAGACCCCTAGCCTGGGAACCTCCATATGCCTCGGATGCAGCCCTGAAAAAGACAAAAGACCAAAAAAAAAAAAAAAAGAAAGAAAAGAAAAGAAAACAAACAGAAGAAAGAAATTTAAATTAATGGACTGTAGCTTGTTAGTTTAGAACCTACATAAAACAATTAGAATTTTACAACTATGGAACAGTCAGAAACCAGACTGTTCTATGGTTTTACAAACTTTGTTTAAAAATTAATATTTTTACTGAAAAAGTACATAATAAAAATTGTAAGCAGAGATCCCTGTTATAATCCCTTCAATTGCAGTTAAACTCTGAAAATTAAAGTTCTCAAAACTAAAGTGAAAAAAAAAATTTTTTAGTGACTTTTTTTTTTTTGGCCACACCCTTGGTATGAGGAAGTTCCCGGGCCAGGTGCGGAACCTGTGCCACAGCAGTGGCAATGCTGGATCCTTAACTACTAAGCCACGAGGGACCTCCTTTAATGGTATTCTTAAGAATGGAAATCCTAAAGTGTGGCAAAGCACACAGATCATTTGGAACAGCTGAAGGGGTGAGCTAGTCTAGCCATGCAGCCTTGGAATCCACCTAAGAGCCAGAACCACAAAGAATTAGAATTTTAGATGTGAACCAGTACTGTAAAACATACTCACAAAACCTGCCCTGAGCTGATATAAAGCTATTTTTGTTTTTATTTTTCCATTTAGTATGATTACTTTTTCTTGCTGCAGATTTTTTTTTTTTTTTTTTGGTCTTTTTAGGGATGCATCCACGGCACATGGATCTTCCCAGGTTAGGGGTCAAATCAGAGCTGCAGGCTCTAATCCTAAGGAAGACCCGCCTACACCACAGCCACAGCAATAAGGGATCTGAGCCGTATCTTCGACCTACACCACAGTTCACAGCAACTCCGGATCCTTAACCCACTGATCTTGGCCAAGGATCGAACCACATCCTCGTGGACACTAGTCAGGTTTGTTAACTGCTGAGCCACAATGGGAACTCCCTGCTGTAGAAATATTAATGTGTTTGACTATGGGCAGCTTTTGGTGTCTCTTTTTACATATATTCTATTGCCCAGGCCTTAAGTAACTGCCATTCAAGATATTTTCAACTTTTTCTCTTCCTTAGTTTTGACTTCCAGAAGATAGTTCCACTATCCCAAAGTTGGGCCCCAAGATGGGAATGGAACAAAAGCTTACAGGGATGAGCAAAAGCGAGCAAGGGTAACTTACCGAGTTCTCCATCTTTCCCCACTTGCCTTCTTTTGTGCTTCCACTTCTTGAGCCTTCGTTTAGAGTTCAGTGGAGAACTCCCAAGTGAGAAGAAGAATTCTTTCTCATCCAGAACTTTTTCCCATCCAGAAATAGTAAAGCACTTTCTTTTCTTTTTTCTTCTCTTTTTGCTTTTTAGGGCTGCAGGTGTGGCATATGGAAGTCCCCAGGCTAGCATTCAGATCAGAGCTGCAGTTGCCAGCCTACACCACAGCCACAGAGACACGGGATCCAAGCCACATCTGCAACCTACACCACAGCTCACGGCAACACCGCATCCTTAACCCAGGGATTGAACCCGCATCCTCATGGATACTAATCAGGCTCATTACCTCTGAACCACGATGGGAACTTCCAGTAAAGCTTTTTCTATCTCTATTATTAACGCACCCCTGGCATCGCTCGCCACAGGAACTCCCTGTCCATGCTTCCAGGACTCCTTTTGGCACTTGGGAATTGTTACTTATCTGAGCTTTGAAGTGTTCTTCCTAACCTGAACTTCTTTGTGAGAACTCTAGCACAGATATTAAAATAATAGAATACATCTTGTAACACAAACACGAATGAATTTGTATACAATGTATTGAAGGAGATAATGCAAATAACACATCTAACACATTTCCTGGCATTCTATTAAGACTCCATAACTGTGCTTCATCATGCATGATGTCATTGATGAGGATGGGGATGATGAAGATGGGGATGATGAAGACAATGATGGATAACTGATATCATCAGCATCATCATCACTGTTATTGTTCTAATACCCAGAATTGCCAGTTAACCTTGTCATTGCCCCATGTGTACTTCCCTCACTGGTGACACTGAGCTCATCTTGGGCTTTATGACACTTGCTGCTTGGGCCACTGCAATGGGGACTTTCTTATTTGCTTGGAACCTCATGGAGCCAGCTGATTTCCTCCATCTCTAGGTGGTCCCCTGGATTTCATCCTCATCCAGGTAAGTGGTACAGTGCCTCCCAGGACTGATGATTTTGTGCAGGATACACTTCGAGGGGGAGAAGCCTCTCTGCTTTATCCCAGAAGTCTGGTCCCATCCCCCTTCGTAGATCATAACACTAATTACCTCTTTCATCTCTCTTTCAAGCAAGTCCACCATTCTTATCCCACAAGAGGAAAACAAATTCTTACTCTCAGGATACATCCACATATTCCAAGTTTGTCTGCCTTTTTGACTCTCCTAAGAGCAAATTCAAAAATTATACATTTTGGGAGTTTCTGTCATGGCTCGGTGGTAGGTAACAAACCTTACCAGGATCCATGAGGTCACAGGTTTGATCCCTGGCCTTGCTCAGTGGCTTAAAGGATCCGGCATTGCCATGAACTGTGGTGAAGTTCACAGATTCGGCTTGGATCCTGAGTTGCTGTGGCTGTAGCACTGGCTGGCAGCTGTAGCTCCGATTTGACCCCTAGCCTGGGAACTTCCATATGCTGTGGGTGTGGTATATGGAAGTTTCCAGGCTAGGGTATGAACTGGAGCTGTAGCTGCCAGCCTATACCACAGCCACAGAGATATGGGATCCAAGCCACATCTGCGACTTACACCACAGCTCACGGTAACACTGGATCCTTAACCCTATGAGCAAGGCCAGGGATCGAACCCGCATCCTCCTGGATACTAATCAGGCTCATTACTGCCCAGCAGTGCAGTGAGAGGGGCCCACGGTGAAACAGGACCTGATGGAGGAGACCGTGACATCGTCACATAGTATCTGGGGAAGTGACTCTGGAGACACTTGGGAGGCAAAACTTCCACTTTCCCACAGCATGGTGGATCAGGAGGTCATCACTCCAGAAGTAAGAGACTCACCTGGGGAATCCCACCCTGACCAATAAAATCAGACCTAGGAAGAGAGGCTTGGGCATCAGGGCTTTTGAAAAGCTCCCAAGGGGATTCCACTGAGTAGTCAGGATTGAGAACCACTTTGCTAGAGGAAGCGGACCTGAGAAACCAGTGGCGATGTGGCCGGGGAGGCAGAGTGAACTTGACTTTCTCTTGGCCCACCAGCAGGTTCAGGGAATAGGGCTCTCGACCTATGGGCAAACATCCTGCCACCATATAAACCACAGGAATAAACCCGCCACGGAAGACTATGGAGCTGATGTGAAGGGTCAAATCTTGATGGCATCCTTTGAGACATTCTGGAAGCTAGCACTGTGTCTGGAATTTCAGTATACTACCTCATACTTTCTCCTTTTACTTACACCAGTAGGGCTTGGGTTTTTTGCCTTTTATACAGAGAGGCAGCAGAGGGCTGCTCTTGGCTATTGGTCCCCACCACCCCCTTCTCTGTCAACCATTTTAAGGGACATGCACATTTAAGGCCCTATATGAAGGGCCTTGTTTCCACTTTGATTGGCAGAGACAAATTGTCTGCCAATATTTGTTCTCCCTTTATTCCATGTGACAGCATTGCTAGATGAGCTGCCTAGAAAAATAAAGACTGCAATTCTTAGCCTCCTTTGCAAGTATGGCCATAAATACTAAATTTGGGGCAGTAGTATGTAAGCAGAAGGATAATGGGATAGCATCCAGAATCCTGAAAAGACAGCCAAAATGGGCCCTTTTCTCCATCTTTTTCTCCATCTTGCTCCCTGAAACATGGATGTCACCGTCTTTGACTTGAGGATGGGGCCATACCTGGGGAATCGGGTAGATGAGGAGCTTGAGTCCTGGGAATTCTAGGGAACAGAACCACCACCATTGACTCCGGCCTGACAGTTCCAGAGTTCATTCATGTGAATGAGAAATACGTTTCTCTCTTACTAAGCCAATGCTATTTTGGGTTTCCTGTCACTCAAAGCTGAATCTCAGCCCAACTAATATGCCCTGTTAAATTTCATCTCGAGAGGTTTGGACCATCACTTTGTGACTTTGAGTACTAATGTCATCATCCAACATCTCTATATCCCATCTGGCTCTCCATCACACTGCCTTGTGGCTTACAGGAAGGGGGCTGGCAAGACTGGGGAGAGATAAAAGCAGATTGGTCCATTTGCTTTGAGGAAGCTGTGGGAGCTCCTGTCCAGGGGCTTTTGTTTTCTCCATGAAGAATATACAAGAGCGCTTACTGCGACAAGGGATGTTATCTGTGTGAGGACAAATTATGAAGTACTTTGGGGGTGTCCAATATTCCAGTTAAGTATAATATGTACCAGGGACTGATAGGAAGAACTCGAGTAGCTGTTTAAGGAGTTCGCTGATGGATCCTTGTATTCATACATTGCTAAGAATATCTAAACACAAAACTTGAAGTGGTTCCAGGGAGGCTCCAGCACCATCTTCATCAAAGATGTCTCCAGGCCCAGAAAAGTGCTCAGTGAATGTTCCTGTTTAACAGTAAATGAGAGGGTTCCCATTATGGTGTAGCGGAAACGAATTGGACTAGGAACCATGAGGTTGCAGTTTTGATCCCTGACCTTGCTCAGTGGGTTAAGGATCTGGTGTTACTGTGAGCTGTGGTGTAGATCACAGACATGGCTCGGGTTTGATGTTGCTGTGGCTGTGGTGTAGGCTAGCAGCTGTAGCTCCAATTCCACACCTAGCCTGGGAACCTCCATATGCCTCAGGTGTGGCCCTAAAAAGCAAAACCAAACCAAAACATAAACAAACAAAAAACACTAAATGAGGGAGTTCCTGCTGTGACACAGTGGATTAAGAATCTGACTGCAGTGGCTCAACCCGCTGTGAAGACGTGGGTTCAATCCCCAGCCCATCACAGTGGGTTAAAGGATCCAGTGTTGCTGCAGCCACCACTCAGATTAAATCCCTGGCCCAGACTCTTCCATATGCCGCAGGTGCGGCCATATAGCACAGAGAACTATATCCAATCACTTATGATAGAACACGATGGAAGATAATATGAGAAAATAAGTGTATATATATATATATGGGTGGGTGACTTTGCTGTCCAGAAGAAATTGACAGAACATTGTAAATCAACCATAATAATAAAAAAAAGATAAAATTTAAAAAAATGCAAAACACTAAACGAGCATGTGAAGTTCAATTTCTAGTTTAGAGTGTGCCCCCCGGAATAAAATGACAGTTCATGAGTTTCTACATGGATTTAGTTTTTGTTATTTATTTACTTATTTATTTATTTTAAAAGGGCAGAGTGCTGAGGAGTGAGAATCTTAAGGTGAAGGGCCTATTTTATTTATTTATTTATTTATTTATTTATTTATTTATTTATTTATTTATTTTAGATCTGCACCAGTGGCATATGGAAGTTCCCAGGCCAGGGGTCTAATTGGAGTTGCAGCTGCCAGTCTACATCACAGTCACAGCTCACAGCAATGCTGGGTCCTTAACCCATTGAGCGAGGCCAGGGATAGAACCCTTGTCCTCATGAATACTAGTCAGGTTCATTATTCCTGAGCCACGATGGGAACTCCCTGTTACTTTACATGAATTAAAAAAAAAAATGCCCTTGGAGTTCTTGTTGTGGCTCAGCGGTAATGAACCTGACTAGTATCCATAAGGAGGAGGGTTGGATCCCTGGCCTTGCTCAGTGGGTTAAGGATTTGGCTTTGCTGTGAGCTATTGTGTAGGTTGCAGACATGGCTTGGATCCTGCATTGCTGTGGCTGTGGTGTAGGCCAGCAGCTGTGGCTCTGATTTGACCCCTAGCCCAGGAATTTGGACCCACTGTCCTGATTTGCCTGGGAGTAAAGAGGGGCCTGGGATGTGGAATTTTTAGTGCTAAACCTCTGATAGTCTAGAACAAACCAGTACAAGTAGAGCACCCTAGCAGGAGCTGATCATTGTGGAGAAAAGGACTCCAACAGACCTAGTGCCAGAAGACTGCCGTTTTGATTTATGGTAGGGGGCAGGGCTGGTTTCACGTGTGTGTGACTAGTGTAGTGTAGTGACACACAGCCTCACACTCAGAAGGGCTTGTGCTTGGTATAATACTCTGCTCTGTCGTCATTTGATAGTCTTCATAATATTTGAGGAAAGGTTTTCTCTCTCTCTCTCTCTTTTTTTTTTTTTTGGCTGCACCTGCAGCATATGGAGGTACCAGGCTGGGGGTTGAATCAGAACTACAGCTGCCAGCCTACACCACAGCCACAGCATTGCTGGATCCAAGGCCCGTCTTCAACCTATACCCCAGTTCACAACAACGCCAGATCCTTAACCCACTGAGCGAGGCCAGGGATCAAACCAGCAACCTCATGGATACTAGTCAGGTTTGTAATCCACTGAGCCACAACAGGAACAATGGATATCTCATTTTTATTTTGTACTAGGTCCTGCAAGTTGTGTAGCCAGTCTGCAAATTATGTAGGAAGGGAGCTGGCATTTCTGTCCTTAGTTCTATGTGTCCTGATGAGAGATGAAGACAGGTTTTCTCTCCTCCCTCTGCCTCTCTCCCTCTCTCTCTTCTTTTTGGTTAAGCCAAACCTATGCAAGTCAGTTCTTTTCTTTTTCTTTTTCAATTTTTTTTTTAATTAACAAAAATTTTTTAATGGCTGTACCCAAGGCATAAGGAAATTCCCAGACCCAGGGATTGAATCTAAGCTGCAGCTGTGACCTCTGGTGCAGCTGAGGCAACACTGAATCCTTAAACACCATTTGTGGGGGGGATGTGGCGGGGTGTGGTGGGGCTGGATCGGATCCCGGTCTCCACAGCCACCCAAGCTACTGCAGTTGGATTCTTAAACCCCTGTGCCACAGCGGGAACTCTGGCAAGGTATTTCATTTTCCCTTCGTTTTTCAAAAGGTCATACTGTCTTATCACAAATATTAGTGTGTAAATAATTAAACTGGATTCAGACGCAGCATTTCCACCCTGGATGTGTTTCTTCCAGGAAGGAAAAGAGATCAGGAGAATGAGGAGAGAAAGTCTTTAGAAAAGTTGAAGAACGTGTTACAGAAATATCAGCTGGGAGTCTCCACAGGGGGAGAAGCCACACAACTCTGGATCAAAGGGAAAAAACCTCAGGGAAGATGAGAGGGGTGATCATCATAATTGGAGAGAGAGAGTTTCATACCAGAGGTGATAATAACAGGCACCTATCTGTGAAACTGAGGGAGCGTTAAAATCGGGCAGGGTGGATGGTGGCCTGAGGAGGGTCCCTCGACTAATCCTTTCGGCGGGAATTTTCAGTCTTTCCCATTAATTTCTGTTTCCCCTGGGATGTGAAAAATCCCGCTTTTCTTTGGAAACAGGAGTATTTACTTACACCTTTAAATAAGGACCGTAAGGAGGATGGGGGATGGTCAGCTGAAGGAGGTCACGCTGAATTTGGAGTGTGAAGCCCGGTGGCTGAGCTGGGTGGAAAGGTTGGAAAGGTGACCTTCAGGGACTGGCTGAGCTCAGCTGTGTTCTCACCCTGATGGGGCCTCCTAACTGGATCCAGAGGGCGGGCTCACCATTCTCACCCAGGGGGAGGGGAGGGGGAGGGGAGGGGGAGGCGAGGGGGAGGGGGGAGGGGAGGGGGAGGGGGAGGGGAGGGGAGGGGAAAGGGTGGTGAGTGGGGATCTTCAACCTCCCCCAGCCACACCTGCGCCAGGCAGGCTGCAGACCATCATCCGTCTGTTGTTGCTCACAGCAGGGCTCCAGGCACCGCAGCTTAGAATGCTAGGTGGAGTAGGGCCTGCTGTGAAAAAGGCAGGCTCTTTCCAATTTAAAATGTATTTTAGTTCCAGCCTTTGGATGGATAGACGTAAAAGCCATGTGATGGATGAGGCCCCTGGAAAAGGGAGTTGTCATCAGATGCAGGGATTCTGCCCCAGGCAGTGAAAGGATGCTCTGGTCCCTGTTTTCTCTCTCGCCTAGTCCTTTGCTTGTACTTAATTGGATTAAGAATCACTCTATGGAGATCTGGACCAACCCTTCTGGGTTTCCTAGGGATGGGAAAATATTCTGTAAATACAAAGTCTGACCTGGCTGGAAAAGAATAATTTTTAAAGCTTAGAAAACTTGGCAGCATGTGTGTGTTTGGGTCCTGAGTTTTATTAAACGAAGTGATGAATGATTTCCAGGCAATGAGGCAGGAAGGCAAGAGAGAAGTTTCTAAGTGGCTGCCAATATGTCTGGAGCCAGAACACCAAATCCAGGTGCCCCTACTGATTTCTTGTTAAAATGCCCTTATATTGTAAAAGTTACTCCTCTTTTACTTTGCTTTAATAATATTAAGACTCAGAATAGGGTTGCTGATATGTGATTTTTAAAATATTATGCAGACCTAGACAGTTCTAGAAATAACTTTTAAAACAGTATACATTTAAATATTTTATTGGAGTGTTTGTGACGTCAACTCAGGTTTGCTTTGAAAAACAGACTATGTGTGTGTTAAAGTAAAAATTTCTCAGCAAGGTAAATATTTAAAATATTTAAGGAAATGATGACCAGTCAGTATTTTATGAAAGATAGAATTGTTATTGGATGGTGACTAATTTCAAAAGATATGCATCTACTCTTGTTCCTTCCTTTAGAACAAAAAGCCTTAAGAATCTATTTTTAGCAGAAGGTTTTGCTGATATTCCGCTAGAGGGCAGCATTTGATAAGGGTTTGACAGGACTATACATTCACAGAGTCATTTATAGATGTCATAGAAGTTTAATTTGTCTTTTAAGCAAGGATAATAAGAGAAAGTACTTATCTTGCTTGCATCAGCACAACTGAAGTAATGGAGCTACACATGCTTGGTTTCTACATGGGGGAAATTGTTCTTAAAGCAGCATATCCTAAGTTGAAGAGGGTGTGTTTGTTTTGTAGTTTTCAAGATGAAAAAGCAACCAGAGGAACTAAAAACAATTTAGGTAGTACTTTACAAGGCCTGGATTGATCCCATTGGCTTGCTAAAAAGGAGTTTGGTTGTTTTAACTCAATCTCCAACACACTATTTACCCTCCCTGGGAAACCATCCAAATCTGGCTGCATTCCATATGCTAGAAAAAGCTCAGAGCCAGAGCCAATTGTGGGTTTTGACTGAGGTGGTGGAAGAGCACAAGGAGAGGTTGCAGGCTGGTTCCCAGGGGCCAGAAACATCATAGCCACGCCCAGAGGGCCTTAGTGACTGGGAGGTGGTGGGAGGGTGTGCCAGGCTCCTAGATGTTAGTCAATAAAGGTTGGTTTCTCTTCTGTTCACTTGCAATGCAGTTATATGCTGTTTGGGGGTCCTGCTTAACTTATTACAATTTAAAAAAGTAAAGAAAACACATGCACATGATAAACAAACAATATTAGATGACACATGATTAAAAATGTCTTTCCGAGCCCACATACCAGATTCCACACACCCACTCTCCAGAGGTAACTACTAGCAATGATTTTTTGGTATATCGTGCAGAAAATTTTCATGCAGAAAGATGCTTATTTAGACATATGTATATATCTTACAAACAGGAGCAAATGATATAGACATTAGTCTAGTCCTCGTTTTTTTCTGTTCCACAATGCATCTTGGAAATCTTCCATATCTTATGGCTTAGCTTTTTCAATTTTATTTTCCCAGTGAGACTAAGGCAGGAACTTCATTTTTTTCCCCTTTTCCCTTTTGCATCATAGTGTCAGAAGGAGTACTGTCAACATTCTAGGTGTTTAATAACCATTCTAGGGATAAAGAAGATGTGGGGTGTGTGTGTGTGTATAAATATATATAATATTCCATGCCACTATACTATATAATAATATATATTGTAGATATACAATACAATGGGACTATACTCATCTGTAAAAAGGAATGAAATCATGCCATTTGAAGCAACACAGATGCACCTAGAGATTATCTTGAAGTCAATCAGAGAAAGACAAATTTCATATGATGTCATTTATATGTGGAATCTAAAAAATGATATAAATGAACTTGCAAAACAGAAATAGACTCACAGACATAGACAACAAACTTATGGTTACCAAAGCGGAAAGGGAGGAAGGATAAATTAGGAATTTGGGTATCAACAGATGCACACTACTACACATAATACAGATAAACAACAAGGACCTTCTGTATAGCACAGGCAACTATAGTCAATATCTTGTAATAACCTGTAATAGAAAAAACCTGAAAAAGAATATATACACACACATATACATTTATATATATATATCTTTCTCTCTCTCTCTCTCTCTCTATATATATAACTGAATCACTTTGCTGTATGCCTGAAACATTGCAAATCAACTACACTTCAATAACAAAAAAAAAGACAAAACCAAAAATATTTATTGTGGGATTGGTTGCCTGGAATGTTCATCTTCTCTTGGTGAAGAAAAAGAAGAAGAAGGAAGGGTTACAAGCACATTGAGGCATTTGTTTTGTTCATTTCCAGAAAACAAGAACTGGAAGGAGTTCTTGTCTAGTATTTTTCTCAGCTTCTAGCACTTGAAATTGACTGCAAAAGCCTTGCATTATTTTGGTCTGTGGGTTGTCCCAGCTCCTTTCATTTGTCACTCAGCAGTGAGCTGTGCCTTTGAATTGGCAGGTGTTCATAATCTCATTATTACGACTGGATGCTCCGTGATGACAGGGTATAAAGGGATTCTCAGAAGCCAAAGATGACATCTGTATACATCCAGTGTTTCTAGACGTATAGAGCACTGATGAGAGGCCTTCATCAAGACTGTGTATTAGTGGTGTTCCTGTTGTGGCTCAGTGGGTTAGGGACCTGACATAGTGTCCTTGAGGATGCAGGTTCAATCCCTGGCCTTGCTCAGTGGGTTAAGGATCTGGCACTGCCATAACCTTCTGCATAGGTTGCAGACGGGGCTCAGATCTGGTGTTGCCGTGGCTATGGTGTAGGCTTGCAGCTGCAGCTCTGATTCAACCCCTGGCCTGGGAACTTCCATATGCTGCAGGTGCAGCCCTAAAAAGAAAAAAAAAAATTGTGTATTAGAAGAGTTGAAATTACATGCAAAAAATCTTAGTATTTTTTATACTCTATCCTTTGTTTAGCTTTCCCTGACTTGATTTGAGGAAACATTTGATGTTCCCAGAAGATCTATGAATTTTATCATTTAGAAATAATCACACTTAGAGACTTGATTGTGGTGTAACCTTTCAGTTTCTCTCTCAAGTCCTTGCATTGGGAACTAGGTGGTGTTACACTAAATGAAATAAATCGGGCAGAGAAAGACAAATCCTGTATGATTTCACTTAAATGTGGCATTTAAAATACAAAACAATTGACCAAGCATAGCAAAACAGAAACAGTGTTATAGATACAGGGAACAAACAGATGGTTGCCAGAGGGGAGGAGCATGGGGGAAGGAAAGAAATAGATACCAGATAATAAGAGGCACAAACTTCCAGTTGCAAAATAAATGAGCCATGGGTATGAACTGTACAGTGTGGGGAATATAATCGCTAACTACATAATATCTCTGTATGGTGACAGATCATAATGAGACTTATAGTGGTAATCATTTTGAAATGCATGGATATATGCAGTTGCTATGCTGTATAACAGGAACTAATATAGAGTTGTGTGGGGGTCAATTATGCTTCGAAAACAAATAGGGAGTTCCCTTCATGGCTCAGGGGTTAATGAACCTGACTAGGATCCATGAGGACGCTGGTTCCATCCCTGGCCTCACTCAGTGGGTTAAGGATCCAGTGTTGCTGTGAACTGTGGTGTAGGTTGAAGACGTGACTTGGATCCAGCAATGCAGCGGCTGTGGTGTAGGCTGGCAGCTGTAGCTCCGAGCTAATAGGTAGCAGACGCAGCTCAGATCCTGCGTTGCTGTGGCTGTGGTGTAGACCAGCGGCTACAGCTCTAATTCAACCCCTAGCCTGGGAACTGCCAAACTGCCACATGCCATGAGTGTGGCCCTAAAAAGCAAAAAATAAAATAAAATAAAATAAAATAAATAAAAAACCAAAAAACCCAAAACCCAAATAAATAAACTCATAGAAAAAGAGATCAGAGGTGGGAGTGGGGGGAGGAGGAATTTGATGAAGGCAGTCAAAAGGTGCAAACTTCCAGTTATAAGATAAATTAATACTAGGGATGTAACGTACAGTACGATACATAGAATTAACGTTGTATGTGAGAACGTCATTCAGAGAGTGATTCCTGGAGTTCCTGTCATGGCCCAGTAGTTAACGAATCTGACTAGGAACCATGAGGTTGCAGGTTCCATCCCTGGCCTTGCTCAGTGAGTTAAGGATCCGGAGTTGCCGTGAGCTGTGGTGTAGGTCCCAGAGCTCGGATCCTGCGTTGCTGTGGCTCTGGTGTAGGCCAGTGGCTACAGCTCCGATTCAACCCAAAAGAAGACAAAAAGAGAGTGATTCCTAAGAGTTTGGCTCACAAGGAAAAATCATTTTTTTCTATTTCTTTATTTCTGTATCTATATGAGATGATGGATGTTCACTATATTTATTGTGCCAATCATTTCATGATGCATGTAAATCAAATCATTATGCTGTACACCTTAAGCTTACACAGTGCTGTATGTCACTTATATTTTGATAAAACTGGGAGAAAAAATAAAAGTATTCTGAAACCAGTTCAAATATAAAAATAAAAACTGAGAGCTATGACCATTTCCTAAAGATGAGGCCTCTTAGGTTGAAGCAAGATCAAGTGAAACTGAAATGTCTAGTTTCTTCCAAGGACCCCCATTGGTCAATTGAACTATTCCTCAAATGTGTTCCCATTTTCTTGCTTTTGGGCTTTTTCCTTCTTGTTTGTCCTCAGAAGCCCTACCAGTTTCTTAAGGCACAGCTTCAGTGCTACCATATGCGTTCAAACCAGCAGATTTGGAGGGTCCTCTCTGTGCAGAGACATGTCCATGGTTGCCTGGCTCCATGGAAGACAATACAGACAAGGCTCAGTTTCTTCCCTGAGCATCTCTGTAGGCGATGGGGACTGGGGCCGCATGGGCAGTGGTGCTTCAGGAGAAAACAGAGGGAGTGATCATTTCATACGGTGGATGACTTTGTGATTTCGCAGAGGTGATGCGTGAGTGGGTCTTTCAAGGGTTTGAAGGTCTTGGCCAATTGCAGTCAGCGGAAGGATATTCCAGGTCTGGACAAAGGCTGTAGGTGTGTGTGTATGTGCCCACGGCATATGGAGATTCCCAGGCTAGGGGTGGAATTGGAGCTACAGCTGCCAACCTACACCACAGTTCACAGCAATACTGGATCCTTAACCCACTGAGCGAGGCCAGGGATGGAGTCTGAATCCTCATGGATACTAGTTGGTTTCGTCAACCAGTGAGCCATGAGGGGAACTCCAAATTTTATTTTTTTATTGAAGCATAGTTGATTTACAATATTGTGTTAGTTTCAGGTGTACAGCTAAGCTATTCAATTATATAGATTTTTTTTCAGATTCTTTTCCCTTATAAGTTATTACAAAATATTGAGCATAGTTCTCTGTGCTGTACAGTAGATCCTGTTGGTTATCTGTTTTCTATTTAACAATGTGTCTCTGTTAATCCTAAACTCCTAATTTATTCTTCCCCCACTGTTTAGGGCTTTAAAAACATACCAAATGATCTGATTTTAAAATAGGCAAAGGAATAGACATTTTTCCAAAGAAGATATACAGATGGCTATCAGGTATATGAAAAGATGCTCAACATCACTAACCATCAGGGAAATGTAAGTTAAAACCACCGTGCGATTTTACTTCATCCCTCAAAAAATTAAAAATAGAACTACCATATGATTCAGCAATCCCACTTATGAATGTGTATCTGAAGTAAATAAAGGCAGTATCTTGGAGAGGTATCTGCACTTCCACGTCCATTGCAGCTTTATTGATTGATTGATTGACTGATTGAGTGTCTTTTTAGGGCTGGACTCGCAGCACATGGAGGTTCCCAGGCTAGGGGTCCAACTGGAGCTGTAGCTGCTGGCCTACACCACAGCCACAGCAATGCTGGATCCAAGCTGCAATTGTGACCTACACCACAGCTCACAGCAATGCCGGATGCTTAACCCACTGAGCAAGGCCAGGAATAGAACTTGCATCCTCATGGAGCAGATTTGTTTCCACTGAGCACACGCATGAGGGGAACTCCTGCAGCTTTATTTATGATGGCCAAGATACGGAAACAATTTACATGTCCATGGATGGATGGATAAAGGTGTGGTATGTATATGCAGTGGGATGTTGTTGAGCCACCAGAAAGAAGGCAAGGCTGCTATTTGTGATGACACGGATGAAGCTGGAGGGCATTTTACAAGATAAGTGAGATAAGCCAGACAGAGAAAGACAAGTACTCTAAGATGTCACTTATGTGTGGAATCTAAGAAGGAGAAGACGGGAAGAACTCAGAAAGAGAGGAATATGGTGGTTGCCAGGGACTGGTAGGTAGGGGAAATGGGCAGATAATACTGTATTGTACACTTGAAATTTGCTAAGAGAGTATTTTTAGCATTCTCACTGAGCACGCATGCGCACATACACGTGTGGCAAAAAAAAAAAAAAATACATCATGAACAAAATGACAAAATGTTGGCAATTATTGCCTAAAACAGTTTAGATAAAAGCTCAGGCTATAGGATTTTTTTGGTTTTACTTTACCTCACATGTGCTGGTTTAGTTTTAGTGTATACTTGTGGAAATCTCAGATAATTTTAAACTTTTTATGCTTTGAAGACGTTTACAGGTGTTATTATGGGTTTAACTGCACTAGTGCATTCTGTCCACTCATACTGAATTTTCTAAAGCACAGGGAATTGGAAAGCCTCTGTCCAATTTTTATTGGCAATGCCTGAAAAATGTCAGAAAATCTTTATTTCTCTTTCCTTTTTGGTAACTGGCTCTCTGCCCCCTCTTCTCTCTCCCTTCTTCCACCCTCCCCTGGTTTACCTGGGAAAAGACAGCTTGGTCTCACTCCTGTCCTGGCCAGGCCCACATGGACTCTCTGCCATGTTGCTTCTCTGCTCCTGGCTCCGCCCCCCTCCTCCAACCCTTGTATGCAGCTGCTGAGGAGAGGTGACAGGAAGTCTGAGCCTCTTTTCAATTTCCTCTTCCTAAATCCCTAGGACACCATGACTACAAGGCTGAGTGCTTAGGTAGGAAGTTGATACGATATATTGTCCAAGTGGGACATTTTTGAGAGTGGACGTTAGCAACGACACCAGGACATCAGATACACCCAAAGTGGCAGTCCCAGGCCAGCTGAGATGAGTGATCACCTCGTCTAGGGGGTGTTTTTTGAAGGTCTGGGGACAATAGGAGAGAGACACAGAGCAGACAACAACTAAAAACTGACTACCACTCACTCACGGTCTTCCCGAAAGTTCCTTACTGACTCCACCCTGGGAGCTTTCTGGTTTCCTCAGGCTTCTCCCTGTTGTTTGTGGCTCAGTTTTTTTTTTGGGGGGGTGGGGTTGATGTAAAGGGTCTTCTTTTCTTCAATGTCCAATAGGATAAAAATTAGGCACATGTGGAAATTTAAATTTAAATGAAATAAATTAAAATTTTCAGTGCCCCAGTAATATCACCACATTTCAAGGGCTCAATGGCTACATGGGGCTAGTGGCCACCACACTGGACAGCATGGATGTAGAATCCCCATCATCTCAAAGTTCCGTGGGGCAGCACCGTATTCTCCTCACACCTCCCCACTTCCACTCCTGGTCCCAGGTCCTTTATCCCCCCTGCCCTACGCACACACACACACACACATACACACACACACACACACACACACGCAGTTCAACTGTGCAGATTCCATTTATTTATTATCCAGCCTTGCCCAAAATGCCTCTTTTCTTTCTAATAAAAAGAACCATCAAAGATCTCTGAGGTATTTTCTTCAAAACCAAGGACCTATCTACCTAGAGATGGACGATGCTTCTCTCCTAGAAGGCAGAAATAACCATAATCGGTTCTGGTTTCCCTAAAGTTGTGACAGGGATTCTCAAATGTGGCATTTGGAAGCTGTTTTATTACTTTCTTGTACAGTGCATAAAGAAGTATAAGTTCTCAGTCAAATCCTTTGTTTATTTGGCTATAAAAAGCAAAGAGAAGAAAATGAAAAAAGAATTACAGCTCAGCCTTTGGCATAACATCAACTTTTAAATAGAAAATATTTGACTTGTACTGGGGAAGAGTCTGCACTGCGTTAAATAGTCTTGCCAGATGGCCATCCAAATAAATGAACTGAAGCAAAACAGGCCAGATTGATGGTTTCATTGCAGTCAAAAATAATTTTTCAATTATTAAAGGTAAAGAATTTCATGTTAAGGTGCTGTGGTTTACAAAACGATTTAGGGTTGTGAGATATGCTAGAAAGCAGCTATATTGCAGTAGATGGCAAACATTTGCCTGAGAAAAGAGGCCATTCCTTTGGTCTAGGCAATGCCAAGGGTGTATGCTTACAATCCAGTTTTTCCAAGTGGTCATCAGATTGTAAAAGTTTTAGAGTTTAAACCTCTGTTCAGAAACATCTGTTGCTCAAGTTTTCTCAGAAACCATCTTTCTTCCATTGCATCCCCTCAAAAAAACTTAGAGAGACGCTGCTCTTCGTGTTTTCTTTTCTTGTAAACCCCCCCCCCCTTTTTTTGAGGGAACATCCAACTCCATGTGACTGAAGGAGCCTTGCAGTTTTATTCTGTTTATTCATTTAATAAACTCTCAAGTACCTTTTGATGTCTTTCCCTCCAAAGTTTGTTTGTAATTTCGGTTTCCATTTCTGCCTTTGGTAGAATAGGTAGACAGAGCTATGACATTATGTATATGGAAGGACACGTGCCTGATTTGCTAGTGGAAATTTTGGTCATAAATAAAATTTTGGTCATGATTTGGGAAAATAATATGAAAGAAAGGATGATCGATATTAAATAGAGACACAGGAGCTATCTAAGAACTTAGTTTAGGTTTCCCAACTGGCTCTCCTGCATCCTTCCTTTGAATTCATTCATTCATATTCATTCATTCATTCATTCTCCATTACATGCCATGTACCAGAGAAGTAGCAAGTGAGATCAGCACGGTCCCTGCTTTCACAGAGCTCCTGGGCAATGGCTAAGAGAGACCTCTCCTCTGGCAAGGGTGGAAGGCTTCCCTGAGGAAGTGGTGAGGAGTGAGCCAGATGAAGGGGTGGGGGTGGAGGTGGAAGTGAGAGCAGGTAGAAGGGAGGGGAGCTCTCTAGGCAGAGGGAAGAATGAGGACAAAGGCGCTGGACTAGGAGATAGGATGTGTGTGTAAGGGGCTGGAGGGCTGGCTGGAGGGAGGGAGTGCCTTTGAACATGCCCAAAGTGGGCAGGGGCTCACGTATGGCAGGCTTGGCGGGATCTGCCGTTGTATCCTAAGAGCAAAGGACGTTTGCCTAAGTGCACAACATAGGAGTTATATGATCAGATTTGGTTTCGTTTTTGTTTTTTAGAGCCACACCTGCAGCATATGGAAGTTCCCAGGCTAGGGGTTGAATCGGAGCTGCAGCTGCAGGTCTAAGCCACAGCCACAGCAACATGGGATCCTTAACCCACTGAGCGAGGCCAGATATTGAACCTGCATCCTCATGGATGCTAGTCAGGTTTGTAACCACTGAACCACAACAGGAACTCCCAGATTGTGTTATTAAGAGCTCTATATCTTCTGTGAGGAGAATGCATCAAAAGGGCGCAAAAGTGCCCCAGAGAGACCCACAAGATATCGCTGAACAAGTTCAGGTGGTAGAGGATTGAGGCTTCCACCTGGGTGGGAGCAGTGGAAACAGAATCAAGTGTATTTATGAGATATTTAGGAGGTAAAATCCAGTGGACTTGGTAATAGACTTGCCACAAGGACTAAAGGAGAAGGTGATATCAAAGATGACACTGGGCTGGGAGGAGCACATGACTCTAAAATGTAGAGACTAATTGGAGGAGGAATTCTAAAGAGGCAGAGAGGAGAGTGAGGAGCAAAGCTCTGGTCTTATCTCACCAGAGCTCTTATAGGTGTGGGGGCTGTGAGCAATACCGAATACACTTAGGGAGATTTCAAAGTAGAGTGGACTTGTGCCCTGCAGTCCAGAGATGCTGCAGAGAGTGGCTATCATGGCGCTAGAGAGGCCATGTAAGGGAGATTGTGTGGTGTGTCAATGTCTAGGATGGCTTGGGACAGCCCTCCACTCTCCCAGGACACCAGGAGAGAGGCAGAAAGGTTGAGACAAAGTCAGGAAGCTGGGAATAACCCGGGATATTTTCAGTAGATGAGCCATGGGCTATTGCCAACTTGAGACCCCAGGAGAGTCATGATGGGATGGTGAGCCAAGGGTGGATGATGGGATGGAAGAGACAGGACTCCAGAATGAAGTTCTACTCAGCAGATGACAGCTCATGGCTTTCTGGGACCAAAGACTGTCCACCTCACCATCTCCAAGCCGTATCATGAGCAAAATACCCAAAGAAAAAGGAAGGAGGTTTAACCTGGGTTAACTAAGCTTAATCAGGAATAAAAGAACCTTGAAAGGATCCTAATGTTATAACAATTCAGGTATTAATGGTAATCAAATCTAGAGAATGGCTGGGTTAATCATAAATAAGATTGGGACAATTAGCCAGCTATTTGGGAAGAACAAATACATTTTAGCCTTTGCCTGGTATTAAAATATTCTAGATAGCAAAGAAAAAAAAAAGAAAGAAAGAAAGCATAAATAAAACCTGAAAAAATACGTAAGGGTGTATTTTCTGATATCTCAATGTAAGGGGCACATCTAAGCTCTAAGTAGGATATGAAATTTTAAAGCAAAACATTGACAGACTTAATGACAAAGATTTTTAAATGTGCATGAAAAATGACTTACATTCTGATGACTGAATTTAAAATGGACATAATTGAATATTATTCAGCCATACAAAAGAATGAAATATACTACCATTTTTAGCAGCGTGGGTGGACCTAAAGAACCTTATGCTTAGTGAAATACTAGATTGTATCACTTACGCGTGGAATCTAAAAAATAATACAACCTTGTAGTTATCAAACGGAAGAGGGGGGGCAAATTTGGGGTGTGATAGTAGCAGATACAAACTATACATATAAAATAGATAAGTAGAAAGGATATACTGTATAACACAGATATACCCATTGTCTTATAATAACCTATAATGGAATAAAATCTGCGAAAATACTGAATCGCTACACTGTATACCTGAAACTAACACAATACTGTAAATCAACTATACTTCAATTTAAAAATGCACAGAAGTTCCCACTGTGGTACAGTGGGCTAAGGATCTGGCTCTGTTTCTGCCATGTCATGGGTTTAATTCCTGGCCTGGTCCAGTTGCCAGAGCTGTGGCATAGATTGCAGCTAGAGCTTGGATCTGATCCCTGGCCCAGGAACTTCCATATGCTGCAGGTGGGGCCAAAAAAGAAAAAAGTGCTCATAAATTGGGAAAACTATTACAGCAAACAAGACAGAAGTTTACATCCTAACAATGTAAAGCACTCCTATTAATTCATAAGGAAAGGGTAAGATTTCAAATAATAAATAAGCAAAGGACATAAATTGACATGTTGTAAAGAGAAATTGTAAATGATTGACAGAAAAATGTTTCATATTATGAGCTAGTATTCAAGAAATATAATTTATAACAAGAATGACATGCTTTTTACAAATTAATTATTCAGGTATAGTTGATTTACAATTTTGTGTGTAAATTTCTGCTGTACACCAAGGTAACTGAGTTATACATATATATATATGCATTCTTTTTCATATTCTTTTCCATTATGGTTTATCACAGGATATTGAATATAGTTCCCTATGCTATATAGTAGGACCTTGTCGTTTATCCATTCTGTATATAATAGTTTGCATCTGCTAATCCCAAACTCTCAATCCATTCTTCCTTCCCCTCTCCCTGCTGCCATCCCCCCACCCCCTGCAACAACCACAAGTCTGTTTTCTATGTTTGAGAGTCTGTTGAGTATGTAAGGTGGTTTGTGAAGAATGACATGCTTTTTAATATCTATCAGCTTAGGAAAGTTTTAAAAAAATGATAATACTCATTTCAGTTGAGCATACAGGAAGACATTCATTTTGCTGATGGGAAGGTAAATTGAGCCAAATCCTTGGGAGAGGAATTTGGCAATCTGTATAAAGGGTTTAAAGGGACTTAAAATTGGAAAAAACCTATGTTTTCTAAAGAGGGGAGAATGTTAGGAAATCAGTATATACACACATGCTGTACTATTAGTCAGCCATTAAAACAGAGGCATTTGAAATATTTAATGACATGGGAAAATGCATATGCTCTAATGCTAAATGCTTAAGAGCAATGTGCTGAATTATATATACAGTGTGATCACAACTATGCAAATAAATATGCATGGAAATAGTTTGAAAAAAATGCAGCAATCTACCCTTGCTTATTTTTAAGTGTTGTAGTTATCAGTGATTTTATTTTCTTTCTACTTTTCTGCACTTCTATCATGCAGAAGAATTCCAAGTTGGAAAAATTAGAAAACAGCCTTTGTTATAATTAAATATATACTGCACAAAAACAGAAATATAGATCAATGGAACAGGACAGAAGGCCCAGAAATAAACCCAGGCTCCTGTGGTCAGCTAATCTATGACAAAGGAGGCAAAAACATACAGCAGAAGAAAAGATAGTCTCTTCAATAAATGGTGTTGGAAAAACCAGAGAGCTACATGTAAAAGAATGAAAATAGAGCACCATCTAACACCATACACAAAAATAAACTCAAAATGGATTAAAGACCTGAATATAAGCCCAGATACTCCTAGAGGAAAACACTCTTTGACATAAATCACAGCAACTTCTTGTTTGATCCACCTCCTAGAATAATGACAATAAAGACACAAGTAAACCAATGGGACCTAATTAAACTCAAAAGCTTTTGCACAGGAAACCATTAAAAGAACAGAAAGACAATTCACAGAATGGGAGAAAATCTTGGCAAGCAATGCACAGACAAGGGCCTAATCTCCAAAATATACAAACAACTCATACAACTCAACAACAAAAACAAAAAACCCAAACAACCCAGTTGACAAAGGGGCAGAAGACCTAAATAGACAGTTCTCCAAAGAAGACATTTGGATGGACAATAGGCACATGACAAAGTGCTCAACATCAGTAATTATTACAGAAATGCAAATCAAAACTATAATGAGGTAACACCTCACACCAGTCAGAATGGCCATCATTAACAAGTCAACAAATAACTGCTAGCGAGGGTGTGGAGAAAAGGGTACCCTCCTTTACTATTGGTGGGAATGTAAATTGGTATAACCATTATGGTAAACAGTAGGGAGGCACCTCAGAAAACTAAATATGACCCGGAAATCCTACTCCTGAGCATATATTGGACAAACTTTCACTGAAAAAGATACATGCACCCCTATGTTCATAGTGGCACTACTCACAGTAGCCAAGACATGGAAACAAACTAAATGCCCATCAACATATGAATGGATGAAGAAGATGTGGTATATATACACAATGGAATATTACTTAGCTGTAAAAAGATAAACTAATGCCATTTGCAGCAACATGGATGGAACTAGAGATCTCATCCCAAGTGAAGTAAGCCAGAAAGAAAAAGACAAATATCATATGACATCATTTATTTGTGGAATCTAAAATATGGCACAGGGAGTTCCTGTTGTGGCTCAGTGGTTAATGAATCCGACTAGGAACCATGAGGTTGAGGGTTCAATCCCTGCCCTTGCTCAGTGGGTTAAGGATCGGGCGTTGCTGTGAGCTGTGGTGTAGGTCTCAGACGCGGATCGGATCCTGCGTTGCTGTGGCTCTGGCATGGGCCGGTGGCTACAGCTCCGATTAGATCCCTAGCCTGGGAACCTCCATATGCCGAGGGAAGTGGACCTAGGAAAGGCAGAAAGCCAAAAAAAAAAAAAAAAGGCACAGATGATTCTATCTACAAAACGGAAACAGATCACAGCCAAGGAGAGCTGACTTGGGGTTCCCAGCGGGGGAAGGGGAAGGGAGCGGGCAGTTCCAGGTTTTGGGACACAAACTGTTATATACAGAATGGATGGGGAACCGGGCCCTAATGTACAGCACAGGGAAGGAACTGCGAGTGGTTGGGTCACTCGGCTGTACAACAGAAATTGAAGAAATGTTGTAAATCAACTAGACTTTAATTTAAAAAGAAGTAGATATATACCTTTAGTTTTACTGTAACTTAACTAATGGCTCCTTGTTCTAATGGTTCCAGAGGATTTGTTGGCTAATGCATTTGTCTCAAGCTATTTGAATGATGACACTGTTGATGACTCAGATAATAATTTTATGTCCCTTAGTCTGTGTCAGGCACCATTTTTAAACACTTTGCACTTACTAACTCATTTAGAACTCACAGTATTCATACGAGGGAGGTCATGTCGTTATCCATATTTTATGGAGCAGGAAATTGAGGCACAAAGAGGTTAATTAATCTTCCCAAGGTCACATTGCTGGTAAAAGGTGGAGCTGGGATTTGAACTCTGGTAGTGTTGCCTCAGTGGTCCTACCCTCTATATTCTATCCTGTCAGGTTTAAGAGACTAGAAAAACTTGTCTTTCAGAAGACTAGCCAACAATAAAAGCTGATGAAAACAAACAAGCATTGAACAACATTAATAAATGTAAAATGACATTCTTGGGTCATGAATCTTATCTATGAAATAAGAGAGTAAAAAAATACATGACCTGGAGTTCCCGTTGTGGCTCAGTGGTTAACGAATCCGACTAGGAACCATGAGGTTGCGGGTTCGATCCCTGGCCTTGCTCAATGGGTTAAAGATCCGGTGTTGCCATGAGCTGTGGTGTAGGTCACAGATGCGGCTCAGATCCTGCGTTGCTGTGGCTCTGGCGTAGGCTGGCAGCTACAGCTCCAATTCGACCCCTAGCCTGGGAACCTCCATATACAGAGGGAGCGGCCCTAGAAAAGGCAAAAAGACAAAAAAAAAAAATGACCTGTCCAGTAGAAAAAAAAATTGTATTGGGGAAATAACAATTAAAAAATTTTTTTAAATTTTAAAAAAGTACATGACTTGTAATACTCCTTAGATGTATAGCCTATGATTATATTTATTGGTAAGTAATTACCTTTCATTGACAGTACTAGGAGTGTGGCCTTCTTGTTTCCCACTGACTTTCTTTTTCTTTTTCTTTTTTTTTCTTTTTTTTTTTTTGCTTTTTAGGGCTGCACTGGCGGCATATGGAAGTTCTCGGGCTAGGGGTCTAATCGGAGCTGTAGCCCCTGGCCTACACCACAGCCACATCAACACAGGACCCAAGCCACATCTGCAACCTACATCACAGCTCACAGCAATGCCGGATCTTTAACCTACTGAGCAAGGCCAGGGATCGAACCCCCATCCTCACTGATACTAGTTGGATTTGTTTCTGCTGTGCCACAATGGAAAATCCCCCCGTGACTTTCTTGATCTTGTTTCTGGAACTCCACGAAGTCTGGCAACACTGTCTGACCATGAATCCTACAAGACACCCTGTGTCCTCTCAGTAAATCCCCCACTTAGGTTTGCTTAATCTAGTTTGAGTGGAATTATTACTCGCTTCTAACCATGTAAGACACATGTGTGCAGCTGGTCCCTGGCATGTCTGGTGGAGCCACAGTGAACACTCAGTAAATTTCACATTGAATCTTTTTGCAAAATCTAACTTGAGATATTTTCCTGTAGTGATCTGGGCATTATCATGAAGTCAGCTAGAGTAAGGAATAGACCGAGAACCAGAAGTGGCAGTGAGGACGGTATTAAAAAATATGGCGAGGGTTCTGCTAACCAGCTGACTGGCTGGAAGTTTTGCTCTGGGGGCCAATGCTAAATCTGCGGATTTAAGTTGGAGCTAGGGACCTTTGGTTGTTATCAAATTCCCCAGGGCTTACTGTGCCTTAGCGGGTTGATTCAACATCAAACATTTCAAGAGACACCCCTGGATCACCCCGTGGGCCAGCGCCTTGGTGCCCAGAGAAACAGAAGTGAGTGTTACTCAGAACATTAGATCTCTACCGACCCGTGTGCAGGGGCACCTCAGAGCAGAGGCACTTACCTGGCCCTTTGCCAGCCCCTGTGCGTCTTCTGCAGCTTCATGCTGGGCCTTGTCTCTCTTGTTCCTGATTCTGTCCATGCCTTGGCCTGGCCTGCTCTTTCTGTTTGCCAGGCAATACTTGAATATAATTTAGAAAATATGGAATCAAGTTAAATGAGTTAACTCTGCTTCTGGGACTGTGATGAAGGGGTGGAAAGGGACCTGCTTTCAGTACAAGCCTTTTACTCCCCTGATTTTTTTTTTTCTTTTTTACTCTGTGCGTATATTACCTAGATCCAAACAATTATACGATCATACCCAGATCCTCAACATAAAATAATGTCTATTATGTTTAGTGCCAGTTTAGATTCTCTCTCCTGGGTTATTGACTCAAATCCTTGTGGCCTCCTTCCATTTACTCTGTGTGCTTTTTTTTTTTTTTTTTTTTTCTTTTTAGGGCTGCACCCAAGGCACATGGAGGTTCCTAGGCTAGGGGTCTAATCAGAGCTGTAGCTGCTGGCCTACACCAGAGCCACAGGAACACAGGATCCGAGGCTCGTCTGCTACTTACACCACAGCTCACGGAAATGCCAGATCCTTTACACACTGAGCGAGGCCAGGGATCGAACCTGCATCCTCATGGATCCCAGTCAGGTTTGTTAGTCGCTGAGCCACAAAGGGAACACCCTACTCTGCATGCTTTTAATAGCACAGATTTATGCTGCAATTTGTTTTATTCAGAAGCATTCTTTTTTTTTTCACTTGCACACTTATTGAATTCTTGCTACATGCAAGGAATTTCTACATAAAAATAGTGTAGATTACAGTACACTTTGTCTTACAGTAGCTGATTATTAGGTAATCAGTAGAGTCATTTGGAGCCTGGTGATTTTGAGAATGTATATCTTCTAAAGAAACTTTAAAAATGCTACTTAAACCAGATAAATATCCATGCCAGGCTTCAAAATCTTCCCTTCCTTCTTCCCTCATTGCTTTATTTAGGCCATGATAGATGGAAAGCAGAAAGTGCATCTACAGTCTGAAGAAATGCTCTGTCTGGACAGTTTTTCAGTCATTCACTTAAAAATTTATTGAGCAGCTATTACATGCTGGGTCATGTGCTACACAAGGTAGATAGAACAAACAGGATACACACACTCAAGAGTGTGAAAATCTTGGAGGGTATTTCTTGAGGGGAAGGAAGCTTTCTTCTTTTCATTAAAAGAATCTTCATTAATTACATTACATAAAAAACTTCATTCCATGCTTGTTGCAGCCTCCCTTTCTTTTTTTTTTTCAATTAAAATTTTTTTTTTTTTTGCTCTTTAGGGCTGCACCTGCGGCACATGAAAGTCCCAGGCTAGGAGTCGAATCAGAGCTGCAGCTGCTGGCCTATACCACAGCCACAGCAACGCAGGATCCGAGCCTCATCTTCGACCTATACCACAGCTCATGGCAACGCCAGATCCTTAACCTACTGAGCAAGGCCAGGGATTGATCTTGCCCCCTCATGGATACTAGTCAGGTTTGTTAACCACTGAACCACGACGGGAACTCCTGCAGCCTCCCTTTAGGCTTCTGGTCAAAACTTGTTTTGCAAAATTATGATATATATGTGTGTGTGTATATGTGTGTATGTGTGTGTGTGTGTGTAGTCTTTTTGTCTTTTTAGGGCTGCACTCGCTGCATATGGAGGTTCCCAGGCTAGGGGTCAAATCGAAGCTGTAGCCTCCGGCCTACACCAGAACCACAGCAACACCAGAACCGAGCCACATCTGTGACCTACACCACAGCTCACGGCAATGCCAGATCCTTAACCCACTGAGCAAGATCAGGGATCAAACCCAAAACCTCATGGTGTCTAGTCAGATTCATTTCCACTGTGCCATGATGGGAACTCCAGCAAATTTATGATTGACACACAACTTTGCAGGACAATATCTCCAGTCCTGATTCTCAATATTTGCTCCTCTGCCAGCCCTGAGGGGCATGCAGGGCCCCTGGGTGACTCTTGGAGGGGCAGAGCTTTCTGGGGCCTTGGATGGAGGGCTGGAAAGAGGCAGGAATGTGTGGTTTGAACATCATTCATGGAGGTTGTTACTTCCATCCTTCTTCTTGGCAAAAACAAAAGTCAACTGTCATCAGGAGCCCTGAGGCCTGAGGATGACAATGCTTTTTGGGGAAGGAGGGCTGGCATCCGATGTGGGTATGGGTTTGGCAGACATGCCGTGGGAAGCACAGGAAGAAAGAACTCCCCCTGATGGGAGTTCCCATTGTGGCGCAGTGGAAACGAATCTGACTAGGAACCATGAGGTTGCAGGTTCGATCCCTGGCCTTGCTCAGTGGGATCCAGCTTTGCGGTGAGCGGTGGTGTAGGTTGAAGATGTGGCTTGGATCTGTCGTTGCTGTGGCTGTGGTGTAGGCCGGCAGCAACAGCTCTGATTAGACCCCCTAGCCTGGGAACCTCCATGTACCGCAGGTGTGTCCCTAAAAAGACAAAAAGACAAAAAAAAAAAAAAAAGAGAACTCTACCTGATGGGTGTGAATAATACAGGGCCAAGATTTCTCTGCAGTAGCTGTTTTGTTTTGTCTTTTAAGGGCCACACCCATGGTATATTGAAGTTCCCAGGCTAGGGGTTGAACCAGAGCTATAGCTGCCAGCCTCCACCACAGCCACAGCTGCATCTGTTACCTACCCCCACAGCTCACAGCAGTGCTGGATCCTTTAACCCACTGAGCGAGGCCAGGAATTGAACCCGCATCCTCATGGATAGTAGTTGAATTCATTACCACTGAGCCACAATGGGAACTCCCTTTTTTTTGTTGTTGTTAAAGTGTAGTTGGAGTTCCATGGTGGTGTGTGGGTTAAGGGTCCACAGCACTGTCACTGCTGTGGCTCAGGTTGCTGCTGTGGTGTGTGTTCGATTGGTGGCCTATGAACTTCTAATCGCTGAGGGTGCAGTAAAAATAAATAAAATAAAAAATAAGGTATAGTTGATTTATAATATTGTGTTAGTTTCAGGTGTATAAAAATTATTCAATTATACACACACATATATTTTTTTTCAGATTATTTTCCATTATAGGTTATTACAAGATAATTGAATAGTCCCTTGTGCTCTACTGTAGGTCCTTGTCGCTTATCTATTTTATTTTCTTAGTTTATTTTATATTTTCAGAATTGCACTTGTGGCATATGGAAATTCCTGGGCTAGGGGTCTAAATGGAGCTGCAGCTGCAGGCCTATGCCATAACAACAGTGGATCTGAGCCACATCTGGGATCTACACTGCAGCTTGCAGCAATGCCAGATCCTTATCTCACTGAGGGAGGCTAGGGATTGGACCCACATCCTCATAGACACTATGACAGGTTCTCAACTGGCTGAGCCACCAACAGGAACTCCTATCTATTTGATAAATAGTTTGTTTCCCTACAGCGGCTTTGGATTACGGGGAGAAATTCGAAAAAGAAGTAATGAGAATGAACAGCAGCAAAGAGAACAGGGTGTGGACAGAAGGCAGTAGTGGGGTGAGGAGCAGACCACACCAGGTTCAACGTGGAGGAAACACATGAGCAGTGAGAAGAGAAAGAGCTGCTTTCTATCACTCACAAGGGACCCATACATAAGACTAGTAGCGCCTGAAAACACAGAACATCCACTAGGTGGCGTCAGGGGTAGGGGATGCCCATGTCCACTGTGGCCTCTGGACAGAAACTTAACCTTTATGAAGGTCTTTCATTTTGGATGATATGGGGATGATGGTTCCCACAAGCAGAGCTGTTGTGAGAGTTAATGAGATGATTACATGGAAGCATCCAGCACGTTGCATGGCACATAGTGGGAGCAAAGTGAGTTCTGATACAAGGGAACCATAGAGGTTCAATGATGGGGAGCTGGTGAGGAAGACCAGTGGGTGTCCTACTATACAACCTTCTAGTTCTCGAATAGACTGAGCTGTAAAACTGTTTCCACTTCTCAGCCTTTTTTTTTTTTTTTTTTTTTAAGGGCCATGCCACAGCATTTGGAAATTCCCAGGCTAGGGTCAAATCAGAGCTGTAGTTGCCGGCATACACCACAGCCACAGCAACTTGGGGATGTGAGCCAAGTCTGCAACCTACACCATAGGTCACAACAGCGCTGGATCCTCAACCCACTGAGTGAGGCCAGGGATCGAACCCGAGTCCTCATGAATACTAGCCGGGTTCATTACTGCTGAGCCACGCGGTATTCCTCCACTTAATTGAGATAACGATGGCCAGGAGTAAACAAGAAAAAAATTAGATGTGGTGTGTTGGTTATTTACTGAGGCCAGACGTTTTTATTTTAGAAAGAATCTTCTTAAGAAATTGAAAAGATCGGGAGTTCCCATCGTGGCGCAGTGGTTAATGAACCTGGCTAGTATCCATGAGGATGTGGGTTCAATCCCTGACCTCACTCTGGTGAGGATCTGGTTAAGGATCTGGTGTTGCCATGAGCTATGGTGTAGGTTGCAGACATGGCTTGGATCCAGCATTGCTGTGGCTGTGGCGTAGGTTGGCAGTTATAGCTCCGATTCGACCCCTAGCCTGGGAAACTGCATATGCCTCAGAAGACAAAAGACAAAAGACAAAAAAAAAAAGAAAAAAAGAAATTGAAAAGATGAGTTCCCACCATGGTGCAACGGGATTGGCGGTGGTGTCTCTGGGACATAGGTTTGATCCTGGCCAGCACAGTGGGTTAAGGATCCAGCGTTGCTACACCTGTGGCATAGGTTGAACCTGCAGCTTGGATCTAACCCCTGGCCTGGGAACTCCATATGTCTCGGGGTGGCCAGAAAAGGAAAAAAAAAGAAAAGAAATTGAAAAGAGTCAGTTCTGGTATTTGAAGATATCCAGTCAAATCTAGATATCTGAGGCTTCCAGTATTTGAGTATTCTGGCTTCTATCTGGGGAATAGTTCTCTGCACGTGATGACGTGTTATTTCAGGTAATTCATCTCTGGTGATGTAGGAACTTCTTGGAATCAGGCAGTAAACTGTGAGTCATAGCCCTCCCTGCCCCCATCTCTACCCTGATTGGACTAGGAGTAGACAATGATATTGCCTACACGAGGCTCATTCATTTCCATCTCTTTTATTTTCATTCCCATTGTAAGCACAAGACTTATAAAGGTTAAATCACATATCCAGTTATCTCTCTTGCAAGGGACAAAACCCATATTTCTGTCCAATTCTGTTAAACTCCAAAGCCTGCTGCCTAGCTTCACAAATACATATGCTTGGCCTTTGTGGGTGAATATGTCAAGTTCTAGCGGACATGGCCTTGGCCTAGAGATGGGCTCCAGGCTGGCTCCCCCAGAACAGATACTGCCTGTTTGCCAGCCTGTATTTACAAGATCCAGACAACAGGAGCAGCAGTGCAGGGTGAGTAGCTAATGCATCTGGGCAGTCACTGCCAAGGGAATGGGTTTGGGATGTAATTATGAGGGCTGAACTCTAGGAAAGAGAGGTGGCTTCCACACATCTCTAAAAATAGCTTTGGAGTTCCTGTTGTGGCTTGGCAGGTTAAGAACCCGACACAGTGTCCGTGAGGATGCTGGTTCCATCCCTGGCCTTGCTCAGTGGGTTAAGGATCTGGCATTGCCATAAGCTGTGGTGCAGGTCACAGATGCGGCTTGGATCCTGCATTGCTGTGGCTGTGGTGTAGGCTGGCAGTCACAGCTCCGATTTGACTCCTAGCCTGGGACTTTCATGTGCTGCAGGTGGAGCCCTAAAAAAATTAACAACAACAAAAAAGCCTTGATGGTGAGGAGTTGATATGGGGAAGATATCCTTTGGGTATTATTTATTTATTTGGCCACGCCGGCAGCATGCAGAAATTCTTAGGCCAAGGATCCACCTCTTGCTACAGCAGCAATAATGCTGGATCTTTAACCACTAGGCCGCCAGGAAACTCCCCTATTGGTTTTAAATTATTCTTACAATGGCAGGTAAAACCTCCAACCCTCTCTAACCCCCATGAGCCTTTCTTGGTTAAACATTAGTTATCCATTACGGAAATAAACAGCCCCCCAGTAGAAGCAGATACACAAAAACTTTTATTAAGTGGAAGTTAGACTTCATGGTAATGAACCAGTTACAAGTGCATTTAAATGCATGTGTGTGGACGCCGTAGAAGTCAGAATGGTCTTACGGAGAGTCCAGGGTTCCGGCTCGGCACGTGCCAGTGCAACGCAAGGTAGAACCATACACGCAGCAAGTACAAGGTCAACGATGACGTCAGACTCGATTGGCAACACCATATTCATTGGTACGGCTAAGCATCACAGAACATGAAAGTCCAAAGACCAGAAGACTATTACTACAGTGATTCTTACTCTAGACCTTTACTTCTACTTAAATGCTTCCATAGGACCAAAGGAGCAAATCCTCAACTTGGAGGGGGACAGCACCATTTCATTATTTTACACTTAAATGGGCCACAAACACCATAAACATTCAGCCGTCCTCCTGAAGCCAAGCCCATTACAGGTAGACGTCAGCTGTCCCCTCTCGAAAGTGCAGTTTCTTTTAACTGGTGGGAACCTTCTATGTGGTCAATCTTCAATCTGAAAGTTTTCTTCTATTTCAATTAGCACCAGTTTATTTGAAATATTTTTTCCTGGTGTCAAATATTTAGGAAACATTTTTTTTTTTAAAAAGCAACACACAAAGTCCCAAACAATGGAAAGCAAAAAACATTCAAAAAGTTGTTTTAGAGAACAGCATTTAGAAAAAACAACATCATTTAAACATTCGACAAATCTATGTACAAGGTGCCCAAAGCTGGCAAGGAGCTGGTTAAGGAGCAGTTATGTAAAAGATTTATTCACCTGAACCTTCTCAGGCTATATTTACAATCAGATAGGTATTCAGAAATGTAGTATCAGAACATCTGAATTTGGCTAAAAATCATATAAAAAGACACATCCCTGCCCCCAATAACCTAAATAAGTAGCAAACATATCCAGTATAACCACAAGTACCAGGTTTTCCATATTTTACAAACAGTTGAGAAACTTTCTCAGTGAAACAGGAGAAATCCAGAATGGCAGAGAAATGGAGTTATTTCAACATTGTCAGATAAAGGAAATATATATTTTTTTTCTTTTAGGTCAAGTAATGCAGGAAAGTACTGATTAAGGAGCAAAGATAAGTGATTAGGGAAAAAGGCTTCATGAAAACACAAAATCACCAAGAGAGCCAAAGACATGTCTGTATATTTTATGTGGACTTAACAAAAAATATAAGTAATGATCTCCATGTAATTTTGGGAAAAAAAATCAGGGATTTTGCTTTGCTGGACAAAATTTTTATATTTTGCTCTTTGAAACCACGTAATCCAAACCCTTTGGAGAACAGTTTTTTCTTTAGATTGAGAATTAAACATAGTAGACAAGCCTATGCTATTTTTAATCCAAGGCAATAACCCATTAACTTCATGCTGTTTTGTTTGCTTGTTAACCTAGTGTCACTATATCATCCACCTCTGAAAAAACTGGGCACATTTCATAAAAGCCAACATTTCCCATTTCTGCTGAAGAAGGAAAATAGAAACCATTTCTCATTTATTCACCATAATGGCTGAATTTGTTGAGAACTTGAAGTTTCAATGCACCGTCTTTAAATGTATCAGCTCGAAGTGTAGAGGTGGAAGTCCTACATCCCCCTAATGATGTGGATTTGAGTCTGGTTTGAATAATTTGCAGTTGTGCTAAGTCTCTATGAAAAACAAAATCGACTCGGATTTGACACAAAATACATATTACTCTTGGAAAATGCATAGTTTGTAACTTCTTACATTCATTCACCAATATTAAAGACTTCTGCAAGCAAGAACTTACTTCCAAAGGATGGTAAGGTTGTATTCTGAAAGATCTCTAAAAATTGGAGAGCGTTGTCGCATTGCTTTTGAATTAGTGCCCAGTTGCAAGTTAACACCTGTCACGTTCTCACTCACAACTTACAGGGACGGGCTGCTGCTTCTTTCTCTTTACTTGTTTACCAGCACTAAAAAGCAATGCTTTCTTACTGACAGCATTTCCACGAGATACCCCATTTAAGCTATTGCATTTATCATCTGAATGTGTTAGATTTGATGTAGAAAACAATTTGAAAGATGGCTTAATTTTTTAAAGTGGAGTATTTTAAACCTTATCATGGACTATGGGCAACAGGTTTTGTGATGACTGTGGTTCTCTCACTCTCCGGCCCCCTCATTTGAAAAAGATGACCGCAGGCCACTCGGCAGTTGTATTTGATAGTCACAAACCCTTTGGGACCTAGCGATTTTTTCTTATCCTGAGTGCTTCCTCTAAGTATACAGATTTTGATACAAGAAACACTTTGGAGACTATGCTACTGTCTGGTTATTCCAGAGAGCATGTGTTTCAACGGCTGACCATCGTCCAACCATTTTAATTATAAAAATAGGAATTTAAGGTCGTGTCATAGGAAAATATTAATTAATGGCATTTAAAAAAACATATATGATCCATGTGCCTGGGTTATTTTACGCCCAGGACTTTTTCAGTTTATTGAAGTCACGGAACCAGTATATTTTGGGGATATTGAGTTTTTCCCTAAAAATCTAAATCTATTCTAAAGCTTTCCACCAGTGATCACAGAGGTTCCCTAAACAGTCCCTAAACAGGGAGAAGAAGCTTTGCTATCATCACAGGGCTTGGTCAAGTCACAGTCATTGATTTCCAATTAGCAGAGTGTAGGGGAAAAAGTGTAAAAAGCAAAGCAAGGGTTTGGAATCTGCAAAGTAATGCATCTTTTTTTAATTCCCCTTGGGTGGGGGCTGTTTATGATTATGCTACACTATAGATCCCTGAGGGGTAATCCCAGCTCTGGAGCCGATGGCCCCCAAAGCTCTGCCTCTTTCCTCTCTGTCCTGGCCATCTGTGCCCAAAACATGGGAAGGGGACACTGCTGGGGTGAGGGACGCATGGGTCACAGCAGGAGAGATTGGAATCATTTTTCTCTTTGCATCAATATAAACTTAAAACAATTATACCCTGCAGGAGCCACTTCCTTTTTCACATAATAAAGGCCAATTTCATGTTCATGCTCTGTAATCCTGAGCAGAGGTCAGGGCCTGGAGCAATAAATGTGAGGCGTCTGCCCTGACCACTCTATTGGCCTTGCACTGGAGGCGACAGGTGGGGAAGGGGACTTGCTTTGAGCCAGAGTGAAAGGATTAGATATCTGCCTTGTCTTCTTCTTTTTTTTCTTTTTTTTTCTTTTTGTCTTTTTTTTTTTGGTCTTTTTTTTAGGGCCACATATGTGGCATGTGGAGGTTCCCAGGCTAGGGGTTGAATTGGAGCTACAGCTACCAGACTACAGCACAGTCACAGCAACTCAGGATCCGAGCCTCATCTGCGACCTACATCACAGCTCAGGGCAATGTCAGATTCTTAACCCACTGAGTGAGGCCAGGGAGTGACCCTGCATCCTCATGGATGCTAGTCAGATTCATTCCCGCTGAGCCAGGATGGGAACTCCTGCCTTGTCATTCTTTATCAGTGAGTCTGACCGAATCTTTTGGGATGTGTGTGGCTGACCAGTCTGCTCTCTGAACCATCACCCAAAACTGTCCAGACAAATGGAAACATTTCCCTGAAGGAAGGGGTAGCCTCATTGACTAACATGCAGTCATGATCATCTTTATCCCCTTGGACCTTAATTTAAGAGTGAGAGAGATCAGGAGCACAGAAGCAAAAATGTTTAAGCCAGGGCTTTGGGAAGCAAACATACATAATAACAGCATGGTCTCTGGCTCAGGCAGATGAAGGCAAAGAGGAGAGGATAACCTTTCACTGGCAAATCTGAGGTGGTTGCAGAGATGGGAAAACAAGACTAGTAACCAGAATGTGGACTGTCTGTCTTCTTTCTCCTCTAAAGCTCAGTGACTTATCCAGAGCGCTGGTTTTTCCTCTTCAGTTCAAGATGTAAGGAGAATTCAGAATAAAACAGATGAGCAACTTTTTTTTTTAAGAAAAACATTTTTTTTCTTTTGTCTTTTTAGGGCCACACTTGCGGCATATAGAGGTTCCCAGGCAAGGGTTCGAATCGGAGCTGTAGCCATAGCCACCGGCCTACACCAGAGCCACAGCAACGCGGGATCCGAGCCGCATCTGCAACCTACGCCAGAGCTCACAGCCAGATCCTTAAACCACTGAGCGAGGCCAGGGATCGAACCTGCCACCTCATGGTTCCTAGTCAGATTCATTTCCACGGTGCTAAGACGGGAACTCCAAGAAAAATTTGTTTTTTAATGGCATTTCTCTTGCCTGTTTCAGGAGTTGCTACTTGCTCCCCTGACTCATTTTAAAAATTTAGAGACTTGCCCCTAGTAAGTATGTATTCATCAGACTTGGGAATGAATTTTTAACACTTTCATATTCTTAGCAAAGGGGATCTTTTCTTTGGAAGCTGGCCATTAATAATTATATGGATGGCACTCAATAGGAAAGAAGATTTTTAGAAAAACAAAGACTGCAGTTTAGTCGTTGAATTCATAATCTCTACCTTCTTTCAAAATCTATTGCTGTTTTCTTTTGGAAATGATAGCTCTTTTCTTGTTCCTTAGAACTTGGGTCGTTTGAAGACCTGCCACCGTCTGGGGGCTAACCATGGCAAAATGGATTTTTTTTTTTCCCAGCACTGTATTGCTTTAAAAATATACTAAAAGTATCATTTATCAAAACGTCTATTAATGGTTTAGGCCCCCTTAGCTCCATGACTGAACTTGCAAGTGGCTTTACCCCAAATTCAGGATGTGGAACTTTGACAGCCGATAGGAGAAGGGTAAGATGAAGTCCATTCATGGACTGGTCCATCTTTTCACCCTTCACAATGACAGAAATCTCAGGCACTGCCAATGTGGTTTAAACTGCATTTGTATATAAACATGGCTTCACCATATTGCCTGATCTTTCCAATTTTGAGTGGATGGTATTTTTCAACTTTATGACAACAAATTGTAAATTGGAGCTGTTCTCAAATTTGGGTGCATCAGGATGAGTTTATATGGATAGCAAATGTTGACTGCTAGCAGCAAAATAACTTTTCCCCAAGGAGTCAAAACACTGACCAAGAAGAGTACACTAACTAATCAACTCCTACAATTAGCCACGTAGATGGTTGGAATTTAGGGGACGGGGTCATGGTAGGTACCCTAGGGGGATAATTCAGGGTGATCAAGTCTGCACTTGAAATGTGAATGAGTGAGTTCTTCTGAGCTGAAAGACCTGGATGGCAAAGGTGGGTGAAGTACTTGGGGCCCTGGGTCTTCTCAGGTCTAGAGTTGTTCTGGAAGACAAACTCTTTCCCCACTCCCTGCAGGCAGTAATGGAGGCTGACTCACAGGTTCAAGATCACTTGAACTGGGTTGGCCTTGGAGGTGGTGATGGTGCTTCTCAGTGTTCTTATTCTACCTCGGAATAAGGTCAAATGAAGTCATGTATCTGAAAGAAACATACTTTCTTATACAAGTGAAAGGGTCAGTGTTTAGCCCCCCCCACCAGGACTATGGTGTTAAGATGCAGTCTAAAAATAACTTAGTGCATCTCAACGAAGGAAGCAACTTCTAATTTTTTTCCCATGACACATATATTCCCATTTTGTCTTCACCCTCAGACAAAGACCATAATGTTTTCTATGTGGGGAAAAAAACTGCATTTTGTGGTTAGTGGACACTTTAAAATACCTACGTACCTACCAGTTCTAAAGCAAGGATTTTGCCATGTCAGAGGTGGAACATCAGAAATTTTGTCCTGGCATGAGAGGCAGGATGGAGTGGGAAGGGGTGCAGAGGGGCTGGCCAAGGGCTTTGGCACAAGGAGGCAGCGTGTGCTGTGTCAAACTGCAGGGGCTCCCAGTTGCCTTTTCCCAAGGTACAAGGCTGCTCTTTGCCAGGCCCTCATCACAGTGGTCACGGTAGCAAAAAGAGGGAGGAAGTTAGGATTACAGTCATTCAGTGCTTTGGGCCTGGCCTGGGCATGCCAGGAGGCAGAGTGAGAGTTGGATAACACTTCATTATATTTTGATCAGAGGCAAGGTTAGTTTAAGGGTATTGTCTTTTTATATTCAAGTCTTCCATAAGAATGATTTTTGGGGAGATGTGACTTCTTGCCCTGCTATGATTTTAGTTGCCCAGTGTCAATGTGTGAGTTTGTGGGGCTGATGGAAGAGCTTGACCTGATGGCGATGGAAGGTGAAATCTGCTTTTCCCAACTGTTAAAACTGGAGGCCAAAGGCTGCATCTGCCCATGTACAGGTTCTCTTTGGTCTGCACAGTATTGGCCAAGAATTTGAGTTTAGCTTAATATTTCCAAGCCATCCTATTTCCAAGTCAGAAGGTCTAGCAGCCCGGGGCCTGATTTCTGCATGGTTCTGATTGTCTAGAGCAAGGTCCCCTCTTGAAATGGGGCATGCGTTCTCTGGTTCATTATGGTCTCCGCCATTCTCTAATGTCCTTCTTTTGCCTGATCTGAATCGTTCATTTACAGAATCTGCCTGGTCTTTCTAAGGCATCTACTATATACCACTAGGAGGCTTCTATTTAAGTATGAAGCAAGACTCTTTTGGTTCAAAACCATGCAGCAATAAATACTTCTTGAGAACTTTAATGCCAACAATAGATATTCCAAGAGAATGAAGACAGAGTTGCAGGCTGCCTCATCTCAGAGATAAGGCTGTACATGTTTTTCCCTAACTCTGTGCATTTCTAGTCCTCATGTATGCAGATTCTAAAGCTTATTTGAAAGCAAAGTCTGAGTGACCCTCCGACCATCTCATAGGAGTTGCCCGATGGGTCTGTCTCAGCTTTTCTTTTGATGTTATCTGAATACTTCACTAATTAGTCAGTTTTTGAATGACTAAAATCTTAGAAAGAAGCTTTCTTGCTTTAACAGTGAGTGGGCTAGAAAAAACTAGGGCATTATGAAATGGTTTTGGCAAAGCTCAGAATTATTTGTGTGGCTAATAAACTTTCCATGGATCCCTTCCTTGTTTTCTGGCCCTTGAGAATACAGTGAGTTTTTTCATCTCAAATTTGTATATCTATGAATTCTTCAGGTGAAAAATCAAGCACTTGTTCTCATAATAAAAGGAAAGTTATTTAGTCAGTGCTGAAGACAAAATTATTTTAAATGTTACTGATCACCTAAGAATTCTCTTTGGACTTTCATACCGCAATTTTAGAAATTTTCATCAAATAGTACTTGTTAATTAAATGCAGCTTTGTGGTTCTAGTAGGCTGACCAATAAGCTTGTCCTTGCGACAGAATCTATCATTTTACACTAAAGAATTTACACGTAGAGTTCTCCCATTGCCTATAAGCATATCTATTAACATTTTAAAGATTTAAGATGTATAGCAATGATTCTTCAAGCATCTTTTTTTTTCCAAAATATTTTGAAAACAATCTGATTATGATAAAAGTAGCTGTTGTCATGTTGATTCTCTTGTAATAATCTTTCCATTCGATCTGCATTTCTACCCTTGCTGCAGAGGATTGACTGAAAAGATATGCATCAAAACATTTGTTTAAAAGAGGCATAGCCCTTTGTTTGGAGAGCAGGAATTGCTTATTAACACTTCCTGTCTGATAAAATATTGTATTTTAAAAAATAAGCTACAATGTATAAAACCAAGGTCATTTCCCACAAAATGTTCATATTCTTTGTGATTACAAAACACTGCATCTTGTAAAATATTTCCAGTTCTGCTAACTTGAGAAGTTAAGTACTAATGCGTATTATAAAAGTGCCACATCTCTCAGAATTGTGGAAGCCTAAGCAGTATATTTCTTGTCTTATTTGGAAAATTAAGTTATAATCATTCTTGTATTTAAGATTACATTTTGACACAACACATTGCCATTGTGATTCTCAGACTCACAAGAAAAGTTATAAAACATGAGATTGTCTTCAAAAAAAGAGGAACTATTTACAAAACAGGACCAGAAGTAAAATTCCCATTTTCATTTCTGGTCCTTTGATAGATACACCTTTTAAAGCATGTATATCATTGGATCTGGGCTTTTTCAAAGTCAGTCACGAGAAGCAAACCAGTTGGTCTTAAACACATCTTATCCTTTCTTGCTCTATGGGTGTGCCTTACTTAGTGACACAATTGGTATCTAGAAGTGCTAATCTCATGGTATTTACTGACTTCTGGTTTGACTAGCTACAATGCAAAAGACAGAAGGAAACAGTTCTGCTATGGAGGCACCCCCACAGGGTCGGGGGTGGGGAGAGCGTGTGTGCCGCTGGTTGGGTTATTTTCTTAAGAGAAATGAAATTTCCAGTTGACCCGTGGGCCCAGCGCATTCTCCAGAATGATCCACGTCCTCATCCATATTCATGATGTCTGCTTTGTTTCCACTCATTTGTATGTACACATTCTTCCCTGCATTCATACAGGTCAGAGCTACAGTTGATGTGGTCAATAGAAACTCTACAGGGTCATGAAGAAAAGCAGCACCTTGTCCACAAATGTCCATGGAAGTTTGCTCCTTAACATGCTATTAAAGCAAAATGCACATCTTTCATGTCCTTCACCTACAGAATTCTGCGGATAGCTAATAACCAGCTGTCCATCCAGTTGATTATAAAAAGGAACACCAAGGTGTCATACTCAACAACTACATTCAGAAACAGCCTGATGTGAGTCTGGGAACACCCACGAGGGACTGCACTGCGGTTCAGATGTCAGCCTCAGACTAGGTCTAAGATACAAAGAAACTGCTCTGTTTCATAGAACATTCCTCCACACCTCAAAAAGTCGGTACCGTCCAGTTCATGGCAATTTGTCTTGAAACGCTATGATGTTCATTCAAAGACAAACAAACAAACAAACAAAGAACTGTTCTGCTAGAAAAGACGCTGGAGATAATAAAAGCCTTTCTAGTCTTAGGAACCTCCAGATCTATTTTTCACATACCCTTTAGTTTTCCCTGAGGAAATGAATATTTTTTTACAGTATTCTGCTACTATTCTCAAGGTAATCTCTCTCATACACACAACCCTTGCCACTCTTCTCTAAATATTCCCAAATGAATGCTGCGCTTTCCTTTTCCATTGAAGTCAGGTGACGGCAGGATTGGGTTCTGCAGTGCTGGCTCATTCAGAACCCAGGGCTGCTTTCAAGTGTGGCTTCATGTGACACCTGTGACAGCCGACTTCTACTCAAGTGAACTTGAAATTGGGATAGAGGGCATGTCCGTTTCAGAAATCTTTTGCAACATACATGAAACTGAAAGCCCAAGAGACTGTAACAAACTGTAACAGGCATCTGTTGAAAGTTTTCAACACAGTTACCTACTAGACAAGGAATCCTCTCCTAAAAGGCCCCCACCCTGCTGGTGCACAGAGCTGCCAAGGGGCACTGCACATTCCTGCTCAGAAACATGCTGCCCTCTTCCTGACATCGCCTTTTGCCCAACAAGGGAGGAAGCTTTGCAGCAAATGAGTCAGGGAGCAGTCTGTGCCCACCTGAGAAGCACACGGGAGTCCTGCATCTGTGGCCTGAGCGCCTCCTGCAAGGGAGCTCTTTCTTTGCTTCCAGCAGCCACTGTCAGGGCAGGAAGACGGCAACTCCCTTAGAGGTGCCCAGGGATAGTCACCACCGGCCAATCGGCACTAAAAAAGTGAGCCGGGGCCAGGTGTCCACAGCCCTCCTGCATCTCATCTCTGGCTCCCCACCCACTTGCCACCCAGGTGTTTCCTCCAGGTGGTCACACTGCCTCCCATAAACTGGGCGCACATCCTCCAAGAAGAACTAAGGTTTAAAATGACTGATGCCTGATAAGCCAGCTCTCTCTGCTGTGCAGCTCTCTGGAGAATGCCTGTCCATCACCAGGAAATGCCTTCTTTGCAGAGCAAGGTGACATCTTTTCTGCAGGAAGGGAAATGTCAGAGGCTGCCACATGCCTTCTTTAGAATGGCTTTGAGACCAGCACTCATTGAACTGCCATTCCTTTTGCCCAGGTGGGTCTCTGAGGGATGGAAGGTGTTCCCATTAAGCAGCACCTTTGCTCTGGGACCTCCCTTTCCACCTGCCTCCCTCCTCCCCTGGGGCCAAATGAAGACAAAAAAGAACGTGGCACCACAGAGAAGGCATAAAATGAAACTTGGGCTTCATTTGGCACTTCATTCCAAAATATAACAAAATAGCGCTCCTTTTTTTTTTTTTTTTTTTTTTAAATGTAGTGTTTACAATCATCGCTGTATATTGCAATTTGCAGCTTTCTGGGTGGCCCGCAAGAAGTTTCATCCCTTTTCTTCTAGGCTCCAGGGGAAGCCTGGTGATCCCCTAGTCATTACATGCCTTGGTACAGGGAACGGATGTCTGCGTGCAGGAAGTACTGGGGGTCTGTGTCCACCTGGGAGCTAGAGAAGAGGGCATGCAGCGTGCCCGGCTGGCCAGCAGAAAGGTACCCTTCATGGGTGGGAAATGCAGAAAATGTGTGTGAAGAAGGCTCTAGAAAGGAGAAGAAAGCCCAGGGAAGCCGCATTCAACTTTATGCTTCTGCTTATACCTCTAGGCATCAGCTAATCACTGGGGAAAGACTGATCTTGGCTCAGCTGGGCCAGAGCTCAGACCCGGCCTTGGGCTGCACCCATGGCGGCAGGGCCACAAAGTCTTGCTCCAGGACTTCTTCACAGCCACCCCTTCTCCTTCCTTGTGTCCCACAGTTCTGGGGAGGGGAGCGGGAGATGGATCTAGCTCCTCCTCACTTCAATTTCTTCTGGTTAGTGACTTAATTCAAGGATCAAGCATCATGGAGCTTTGCTGAAGAGAAAACCCTCTGCTCCAGATTGCACCCCCAACTGTCATTTAAGCACACGGTGAACCTGCTCAAATGGCTGACCAGCCCTGGACTCATCAAGGCCACTGGGCAATCCAGCCACAGCACAGGGTCTCTGGGACCAGCCCTCAGCATCACCAAGGTGCCTGAGGGGGAAATGTCAGAACACCAGGGAGGAGAAAAGACAGGCTGAGAGGGAGGATGAAGATACCTTTTTGCACTTAAAAAAACCATTTCTTGGAGTTCCCACTGTGGTGCAATGGGATTGGCAGGGTCTTGGGGATGCTGGGAGGTGGGTTCGATCCCCACCCCAGCACAGTGAGTTAAGGATCCAGCATCACTGCAGCTGTAGTTTAGTTCACGGCTATAGCTCGGATCTGATCCCTGGACCCAGAGCTCCATATGCCATGGGGCAGCCAAAACCAACCAACCACCACCACCACCAACAAAAAAACCCAAAAAACCAAAAAATCAAAACCCTTTCCTGGCCAGGCTCATCAGTGCTAAAACATACATTATAGCTGGTGCTATACTGAAGGCTAATCATAATGTGACAGTCAGCGAAGCACTCTCTCTCTGCTCTCTTGCAGAGACTGTTCTGAAAGAAAAAAAATAAATAAACGAGGGAGGAAAATAGGATCTCTTTCAAGGAGTAATGTTTAAAAATGTCACGTGAGAGTTTAAAAAATAAAATTGCCAAAATATATGAACGCACAGATTGTAGATGTTACATGCTAGAACCTCCTTCTCTCTCCCTTGCTTATTAAAAAAAAAAAAAGAAAAAAGGTGATCTGTTATGACTCGATGACTTCTTTCTACTCTTTCAAAAAAAGTGTATGTACAATCTCTAAATATATTAAACTTTGCTCTGTGCAATTTCATTTAGCATTCCTATGGCTGATCCTAGGCCCCCGTCCCAACACAGTGCATCCTATAAGGTGCTCTTATTTCTTTGCATAGGTATAGGAGAAGTAACTTTAGCAGGGCAATCAACAGTAGGGTAGCTAGAGAATGAGCTTGTTTAGAGGGCTTGACAACTACTCCCCTGTCCCTGCACCACTACCACTAAGACAAACAAACAAACAAACACACACCAGGCTAGAAAGTCTAATCAATGGAACACAGTGCAAGCCCTGGTCCTACTAAATTGTGAGATTCCTATACCAACACATTTTCCTTTTGGTGTCCTGTGCATTTCCTTCTGAGCGAATTCTTAATGACTATCTTACCCAGTATTTTGATAAAAATAAAGGTTTGGACCTTCCCTTTCCCCATATAATCTCTATCGTTCACGAACCCATCTCCCAGACATGCTAAAGCATAAAACCCATAAAAGTGCACTCGGAGTGAATGTTGACCTCACATGACTCTCTGAACAGATGGGGACGTGTCGGCTGTGCGCTGAAGCAAATTTGCTGGAATAGTCTGTAGTTCTCTGCCTTTTCTGAGACCAGTCAGCGGTGGCGTTTTGAGGGAAGGCCGGATGAGCCATGGACCGGGCCACAACTGTCAGCTGTGATGAAGAGATCCAAGCTGTGGAGGGCATCACATCCCTGGAGGAAGCTTCCAGACGTACCCTGATGGCGGTGCGTGCCAGGGCTTGACTGCACTGCGGCAGGAGAGAACCGGCCGCGCCATCTCTCAGAGACTCCCAGACGTTTCCCAACAGTGACAGCGGGATGTCCTGGACTTAGCAGGCGCTGAAGTCTGCTGGTGATGTCCACTGTCAATCTCTTTTCGAGCTGATGCCATCCGGGGTCCTTCAAGCTAACAGCTCTAACCATGGTTCAGTTTGGGGCCATCCATCCAAACAAAACCAACAAAGGAGACCTAGAAAAGATGCCCAGAGCACTGCCCCTTCCTGGCAACGCATCACAATGTGTACTGTTGCCACAAGTCCAATGGAGAACAGGAAAATGACTATTCACAATGAGAGCAGGTATCATTCTTTGTACAAACGCTACCAAGTCACATAGTAACGTGTAGCCTTTATTTATGTATGTATTTTGTAAAAAAAAAAAAAAAAAATCTCAGAAAGGGCATTATCAAAACAGGCCTCCTTTCTAGGTAAAATGGGCTTGATTGGTTCAGTGGCTACAGCAGCCCACAGTTTTCAGACCAAGACAAACAGAAAAAAAAACAGTTGACTTTGCTTTTCAAGGAAGAAAAAAAGAGTTCCAGCTGCTGTCGGATGGATTCTCAGCAAGAACAGTAAGGGCGGTGACCTTTTCATTTTGAATGTTTTTGCTGTAATTTCACCAAGCTTCCTGGAAGTGCTTTTCCTGGGCTTCAAGTGTGTTTTGTTCAGAAGGAAAAGCGCTTTCCAGAACCCTCGGCGGAAGGCGAGGGCAGGAGTGTCTGGGACGCCAGCCCCGGCGGCGGGTGGCCGGGGCTTCAGTCAGTGAACCGCTGGCAGGCCTTCTTCCAGCGGCAGGCGGTGCACCACATGTCGCGGTTCTCCATGCCGTACACCTTGCGGCACTTTTTGCCCTCTCCCCTGGGCTTCCTGGAAGACAGGCGAGGAAAAGGTACTCAGTGTGAGGGACCCCATGGGCATTCTTTGGGAGGGGGGCGGTCCACATCCCTGGAAAGATCTAGAAAAAATTAGGAAGTATAGCAGGGGTTCTCTCTAGGTTCAGACTTTAACCTGCGCTGGGTGTTGTCACAGCCACTATACTGAACTCTGAGAATATGTACTTATACTACTTCCAGCTTCTAATGGGCCGTTTGTAGACCTGTTCATTTGGACATCTTCGTAACACAATTTAAAAAATGCAAGAAACCCCAGTAGAGAGTGTGACTCTTTTTCAAGGGTTTTTTTTTTCTTTTTTTTTTCTTTTCTTTTTACAGCCACACCTGTGGCTTATGGATATTCCCAGGCTAGGGGTCCAATCAGAGCTGTGGCTGAGGCCGATACTGCAGCAACAGCAATGTTTGATCTGAGCTGAATCTGCAGCCTACACTGAAGCTTGTGGCGATGCCGAATCCTTAACCCATTGAATGAGGTTAGGGATCGAACCCGCATCCTCACGGACACCATGTCGGGTTCTTCACCTGCTGAGCCACAACAGCAACTACTGGTTTTTAAATATGTACTTTCAAATGCTCTCTTGCTTCTCAGATCTCTAGTATTCTGGTTAAGGGGCTCCTGGGGAGGGCCTCCATGAGTGAGATTCAAAGCTAGATCTTGCAGCTCATTCCATATAGAGGTTAATGCAACATGGCTTTAAGAATGATTGGTGTTATCTGTTCTGCAAGAAAACTTACTACAAACTATTCCCTTGAAAAAATAACAAATATTCTTTTTTTTAATCTTTTTTTAGGGCCTCACCTGTGGCATATGGAGGTTCCCAGGCTAACATTTGAATTGGAGCTGTAGCTGCCAGCCTACGCCACAGCCACAGAAACTTGGGATCCAAGCCGAATCTTCGACCCACACCACAGCTCATAGCAACACCAGATCCTTAACCCTCCAAGGGAGGCCAGGGATCGAACTTGCATCCTTATGGATACTAGTCAGATATGTTTCTGCTGAGCCATAAATATTCTTTTTTTTTTTTTTTTTTGTCTTTTGTCCTTTTAGGGCCGCACCAGCGGCATATGGAGGTTCCCAGGCTAGGGGTCTAATTGGAGCTGTTGCTGCCGGCCTTCACCACAGCCACAGCAACGCCAGATCTGAGCCATGTTTGCAATCTACACCACAGCTCACGGCAATGCCGGATCCTTAACCCATTGAGCAAGGCCAGGGATTGAACCCACAACCTCATGGTTCCTAGTCGGATTCGTTTCCGCTGTACCACAACAGGAACTCCACAAATATTCTTTAATAGGTAACAGATGGGGAAAAGCAAGGAACAAAAGAAAGGGTGGTTCATCCATTCGAGGGAAATCTTATGGATGATTGTATCTCTGGTTTCCCTTTCCCTCAATGTTTTTCTGGTTTCGATTAATTCCCTGGAGACCAGGCAGGTGGTGTTTCAAGCAGTCCTACCTCAGGCTGACTGTCCCTCTGGGCGGGGACGACAAGACGGTGTGAGTGTGCTGTCTCTGCTCTCCTGTGCCCACTGGGTGACTGTGAGTTGGTGACACCTGGGAAGCACATGGAAAACAAAGTTGACGGGGAAGGCTCTCCTCACCCTGCATCTCTTTAGCCTTTGCCACGTGGGCAGTGGTACCTGACCATTAGACCGGGAGATGCAGTGCTTCCTGTACAGAGACCACACGTTAAATGGATGGGGTGATGGTCATAGCAAGATTTAAACACATTCCCAACAGAAAACAGCTAGCAACAATGGATACTTTATCTTTAATTTTTTTTCTTATTATGGCCCAACCTGTGGCATATGGAAGTTCCCAGGTTGAACTGGAGCTGCAGCTGCTGGCCTATGCCACAGCCACAGCAATGCCAGATCTGAGTTGCATCTGTGACCTGTGCCACAGCTTGTGGCAATACCGGATCCTGAATCCACTGAGCGAAGCCAGGGATTGAACCCACATCATCACGGATACTATGTCAGGTTCTTAACTTGCTGAGCCACAAGGGGAACTCCTACAATGCATACTTCATGCATCTTCATGACTTCCCATCTTTGCATTCTGAGTTGCCCATAGTGACATATTTTCACTTGGATAATATTTTAAACCTTAAAGCATACTCCTGTTCCAAGCCTCAGTGAACTTTCTTTTCTTTTTTTAAAAATTTTTGTGCCTGCACTCATGGAAGTTCCCAGTCCAGGGACTGAACTCTCACCACAAGAGTGACAATGCCGGGTCCTTAACCCATGAGCCACCTGATCTCTCTTTAAAGAAAGGAAAATGTCTAGAGAGGTTATGAGAGGTCTCTATTAAAATTATACAGCTTGTCAGTGGCAACACATATGGGGACCTCAGCTTTCTGTTTATGCAATTAGATCATTCACTGCCAATACGTAAATGGCTTTTTGGATAAGACGTCCATATGGCAGACTCTGGGTCCCAGAGAGGGATAAAGGCAAGAAGCAAAGAGCCTGAGCAAATCAAGAACAAACATCACCCTCGTCTTACTTACTGAGCACCTACTATGTGCCAGGGTCGCAGACAACAGCTTTACTTTCCATGACTATACTGTATGATGAGCACCTTCTACTGGTCCCATTTTATGGATGAGGAAGCCAAGCTCAGGGAGGTTAAGTAACTTCCCCTGGGTCATGGAACTTGTAAGGATCAGGGCTCTCCCTGACGCCAGAGTGTGTGTTTAGTCTCCTCGTGCCCCTGCCTCTTAGTTGGAATGGGGAGGGTCTCTTTTTCTCCATTCCTCTTGGATTACTCTTTTTTTTTTTGTCTTTTTGCCATTTCTTGGGCCGCTCCTGCAGCATATGGAGGTTCCCAGGCTAGGGGTCTAATCGGAGCTGTAGCTGCCAGCCTACGCCAGAGCCACAGCAACGCGGGACCCGAGCCACGTCTGCAACCTACACCACAGCTCACAGCAACATTGAATATCTGACCTAATGAGTGTGGCTAGGGATTGAATCTGCCTCCTCATGGAAACTGGTCGGATTCATCTCTGCTGCACCAAAACGGGAACTCCCTTAATTATTAAGTATAGTTGCCATTACTCCCACGTTACAGACAGGGAATGGAGAAGTTATGGAAGCTGCTGAGGCCACAGAATCAGTACATGGCAGACCCAGGATTTGAACATGGGCTGTCTAACACCAGCTGGCTTTGGTACTTGGTTCTGAATAGTGTCAAAGCCCAGCCCAGTGCCCTATTCCATCCTCCATGCAAAATGATGTGTGCCCTGGAAAAAGGCCCCAGAAAGCATGATTTTGGCTCTCTCTCCCAGTGGCCTCCACATCCCATAGCTATTTGTTTGACTCCTTAACCATTTTTACGTTCCATTTGGGGACATGTTTTATAAAGCATATAATAAACATGGCGGGTATTGGCATTATTTCTCAGCAAATAAAATAACTGGGCTATAGGTCTGTAATTTATTTCCTGATTAGGTGGAACCTCAGAAGAGTTTAAAGAACTCTAAATTATAGTCTGCAAAAACCATGGCTCATTTTTCCCACATGTTGAGTTCACTGGTGTTATACATATGAGTCAGACCCAAATAGAACCCACTTTCTCTGAACCCTATTTTATAGTAAAGAGACATGTCACAGATAACAATACCCATAAGTGCTCCATCTTGTCAGCTAGCACTAGGCATCCTGCTCAACACTACACCAAGGAGTTCCCATCAGGGCTCAGTGGTTAATGAACCTGACTAGTATCCATGAGGATGCGGGTCTGATCCCTGGCCTTGCTCAGGGGTAAGGGTCCAGCATCACCATGAGCTGTGGTGTAGGTCACAGATGTGGCTCGGATCCTGAGTTGGCTGTGGCTGTGGTGTAGGCCATTAGCTACAGCTCCAATTTGACCCCTACCCTGGAAACCTCCATATGCCACATGTGGGGCCCTAAAAAAAGACAAAACAAAGCAAAACCCCAACCAAACAACAAAAACACACCCCACTACACCAATACACGGTGGTGGAAGTGAAGCTGAGTTGAAGCCATTGCTTAAGGGGGTGACGTGACTGGCTAAAGGTCCCAGCTTGTAAATGCCAGAGTCCCAATTTGCCTCACACCAGGGCAGTAATACAGATGTTATGTCCTTCTGTAAATATGTTGGAGTAACTTCTTTGTGATATTCTATGTCTCACATGGAAAAAAAAAAAAGGCCCTTGTCTTGGTTTTAATCTCTCATACCATACGATTCTGAACCCTCCATCAAAGTGTTAAAAAAACAAAACAGCTTAACAGCTAACAATTAAGCACGGCAATTTCAGCTGTGGAGAGTCTCTCTCAGCCTGAAGCCTCCAGAGTGGCCCTTGGATAGCAGGTTGAGTAGCTCCTACTTGCTTACATGGGGCACTGTTATGGACTGGGTTTGGGGTTTTTTTTTGGTTTGCTTGTTTGTTTTGTCTTTTTAGGGCCGCACCCACGGCATATGGAAGTTCCCAGGCTAGGGGTCAAGTCAGAGCTGCAACTGCTGGTCTACACCACAGCCACAGCAATTCGGGATCTGAGCTGTGTCTGTGACTACACCATAGCTCACGGCAATGCCAGGTCCTTAACCCACTGAGTGAGGCCAGGGATCGAACACACGTCCTCCTGGATACTAGTTAGGTTCGTTACCGCTGAGTCATGATGGGAATTCCTGGACTGGATTATGTGCCCCCACCCTCAAGCCCCCCAAATTTATATGTTGAACCCCTAATTCTCAGTGTGGTTTAGATGGGGCCTCTAAGAAAGTAGTGAAGGATAAATGAGGTCAAGAGGCTGGGACCCTGATCCGATAGGATTAGTGTCCTTACAAGAAGAGACACCAGAGCACTCTCTCTCTCCACCCCCATCCTCCCATAGAAGAGGCCATGTGAGGACATAGTGAAAAGCTGGCCCCCGACTAGCCAGCAACCGTGTCCTCACTGGAAACTGAATCAGCGAACACATGGATCTGGGACTTCTGGCCTCCAGAACCGGGAGCAAATAAATGCGGTTCGTTTAAGCCACTGAGGCTGTCATGGCAGTTGGAACAGACTAACACAGGAGCCAGGACCTCTCAGCTTTCTGCCATGAAAAGACAGGGAAAGAAATGGAAATAATTAGAAGAAAAGATGGGATCACTGGGGAAAAACAGGTCAAAGAAAGCAATAATTAATGAATGTCTTTTCCCCACACCCATGCCCACAGCCTTCAGCTGGAAAAGACTGAACCTGCAGTTTCATCTGTGAATATGCAGATCGACCTTCTAGGCTACACACCTCCGGGATCAGGTCTTACCCAGGGAACTTATTAAAGCTCCAAATTCAAAAAGCCTGGTGTAGGCAAATGAATAAATAAAATCCTGCAAACCTTGGGATTTCTCAGAAGGAGATTTTTTTCTTACTTTCTTAGAAGCGTACAAAGGATCCCCTCTTCAATACTGGGTCTCAAAGACCTGGGAGCAAAGAAAACCTTCCCAAAGCAAAGACAGCCTCATGGTGTCTGGCTTTGGAGTACAACGAGAGATGTGTTCTTTAAAGGGGATTTAATGAAATGGCAACTGCTCTGGTGTTCGGTGTGGAGACAGTTGAGGCCACCATTATGATATTAAACTTTTAGAGCTTCTTTCTGAAAACTCTATGACATGAATTTAGGACATGGGGATTCACATGTTCTTAGAGTCAGCTCCCCTCTTCTAGGGGCAGGACTAGCACTCCTGGAGGATTCAGGGATGGTTGCTGGCACCCTGTCAGTGGACATGTGACAGTCCTATGGCTGCATGCTGTGGAGCTGTGAGATCCAACCCCCAGAAGAAGGGAGTAGAGAACAAACAAATACTTTTTTAGGGTCTTTTCAGGGCCACACTCACAGCACATGGAAGTACCCAGGCTAGGGGTTGAATCGGAGCTGGAGCCACTGGTCTATACCACAGCCATGCCAGATCCCAGCTGGCCATGTCTGTGACCTACACCACAGCCCATGGCAATGCCAGATCCTTAACCCACTGAGGCCAGGGATTGAACCTACGTCCTCATGGATACTAACTAGTCAGATTCGCTTCCACTGAGCCAGGACAAGAACCCTGACACTTTTTAAAAAAGCACTGATAGGGAGTGGGACTGGAAGAGCATTTTCAGTAGTAATTTTTGTTTGTTTGTTTCTTTGTTTGTTTTGCTGCACCTGAGGCATGTGGAATTTCCCAGGCCAGGAATCGAACCCACACGGTACACACCACAGTTGCCACCTGCGCCACAGCTGCAAATGCTGGATTGTTAACTCACTGCAGCACATGGGAATTTCCAATAGTCAGGCTTCTTGCCTTCTTTCTAGAATGAAACAAGAGCCTTGAGAAATGCAGCTCCCTCCATCCACTTACCTTTATTATTATTATTATTATTATTATTATTGCTTTTTAGGGCCATAATCGCGGCACATGGAGGTTAGGGGTTGAATCCAAGTACAGCTACCAGCCGACACCACAGCCGAAGCAACATGGGATCCAAGCCATATCTGTGGCCTACACTACAGCTCATGGCAATGCTGGATTCTTAACTCACTGAGGGAGGGCAGAGATCGAACCCAAAACCTCATGGATTCTAGCTAGGTTTGTTGACCACTGAGCCACGACAGGAACTCCCCACTTACTTTTACTTTTGAATAGCAATGGCAGGCTTGACTGCTAAAGCAGTCTAAGAGCAGATAGACTGGGAATTCTCTGATGGAAGAATAAATGAGAAGCTCACATAGGACTTTAGTGGGATACTTGATTAACCCATTAACCCAGCTACTCTATGTACTTTCTGTCAAAGCTCTAGTCCATTCTGTCTCTGGTAGTCAATTGAGAGTGACATTAGGGGCTCTGAAAAATCTAGAGCCTTGCGATCTGGAGAGAGATATCCACAGTATCCAGAGAGAGAAGCATTTTAAAATTTTACTGTTGAAAAACAAACAGGAGGGTATCCTACAGCGTAAGACATTTAGGAACCTTGGAGGCCATGGAGCTGGTGCAAAACCATTCAGATCCATGGCACTATTCTTTTGAAGGAAACTAATTAATAAAACCAAAGGGAAAATTTTTCCACTTTGGCCGATAACAGAGGTAATTTGAAAAGAAGTCTGAACGGGGTTGTATTATTTATTCTTTTTTTTTTTTCTTTTTATGGCCACACCTGTGGCATATGGGAATTCCCAGGCTAGAGGTCCAATTGGAGCTGCAGCTGCCCGCCTACACCATAGCCACAGCAACACAGGATCCAAGCTTCATCTTCGACCTACACCATAGCTCACGGCAGCGCCAGATCCTTAACCCACTGAACGAGGCCAGGGATTGAACTGAGTCTTCATGGATACTATTAGGCTTCGTTATCGCTGAGCCATGACAGAAAATCCCTATTCTTGTTCTAAATACCAGAGGAGCATTATGGGGTATGCTCTTGAAAATTCTGCTCAAATCAAAGGCAGGAATGAACAGAATTCAGAGTGATAGGTTTCTTGGAGTTCCCATCGTGGCTCAGCAGTTAATGAACCCAACTAGTATCCACGAGGACATGGATTCGATTCCTGGCCTCGCTCAATGGGTTAAGGATCTGATGTTGCCATGAGCTGTGTCATAGACTCTGTTCGGATCTGGCGTTGCTGTGGCTGTGGTGTAGGCCGGCAGCTACAGCTTCAATTCAACCCCTAGCCTGGGAACCTCCACATGCCACGAGTGCGGCCCTTAAAACAAAAAATACAGAGTAGCAGGTCTCTGTAATTCTGTGACTGTAACTGCCCTTTCTGGGTTAAAAGGGTTATCTCAAATGTCATACTGAGAGCCACTCTGGGTCTTTTTATGTCTATCCAAGAAAAAAAAAAAAAAAGTTTGCCCTAAGGGCTGACTGTTTACCTCTCTCTGACACCCACCTCATGGGAATCATTGTTCTTACCAGAAACAAACTAATACCTACAAGTCTAAGCTGTTCTTTTTTAATGTTTACTGACAAGGTCATTCATCATATTCTTGCTCTCTGAAAACCAGCAGTTTCCACTATTTGTGAAGCAGGCCCCTTTCATAATTACTCCAGATCCACGATACTGTTTAAAAATCTAATTCTGGGAGTATTTTCTGGAAGCCACAAATTCTCAAACTGCTGCCAGCAGGATGCTTTTTATTGTTGGCTATTCCTTTAGGGAATTTAATAAATATTCATTGACAGAGTACAGCATAATTGATTGAGCCACTTTCATTTTTATCAGCTCCACAGGAGGCCTTAGTATTTGCTAGAAACCTCTGGGAGTTGCCAGCGGTTGCAATAAGAAGCTTTTGTGAGGTCCTTAGGGAGAGGGGTGGAAAGCAGAAAATCAGGTTAATATCTGTTATCATAAGCCACTTTCTGAACCTTATCGGGAGTTATAAACCCCTTCGAGCATCAGCAGTGTGGGGGTCTATGAATATTCTGTGATAAGCTATAAAATACTCCGTATCTTTTTAAATGACTAGTTAAGAATCAAATAAATTCATGATAAGTTTTCAGACAGTCATCATTTAATACATCAAATCAATTCGTATATACTACTTACACCCAATGAATGGCATATTCCAGCACTCATTTATTTGCAAATTACCCATCAGCCTGGATTATTCAGGCTTTGGAAGAAAAAAAAAGTGATTTCAATTCCCATCATTTGAACTTTTAGAACAACATACTCACCAACAATAATTTCAAAGTCAAATTTTAGAAAGTTACTCATAATGATAAATGCCATTTACATATAGGGTCTTTTTGACAATCAGGGTCTGGGTTCAGCTATTAATTTTATAAAGTCTTTCAGAAACATACAAATGCACCACCCCCACAAAAAAAATCTCCATGTATTTCTAACAAGTTGTTTATCCAACAGTTGAAACTATCTTTTCATTTCTAAACTTCCAGTCACAATACCTTTTTATAGAGAAGTTGGTCCTGCTGGACCACGAGATTCCTTGCTGAGTTTACGAATATTTTTAAAAAAAGAAAAGAAAAGAATACTTCTGGCATTCTGATTTTTGTCTTTTTCTTGCATGTTTCTACAACTGGTTCTCTAAATTAACATTTGGCTTTGACCAGATTTCTGACTTTTTGTTCTTCTACTTACAGGAATGCCCGTGAAGGTAACTGGAGGCGACTGCCAAGAAATGCTGAAGCTACTGCCATTGGGGGTGAACTTGGCCGATCCCGGAATGGTCACGGGGGGTGTGGCCTGTCAAATAGAAGACAGAGAAAGTCATTATGAAAGAACATTTCTTCTCCAGAGTCTTAAGCTGCCATTACCAAAGTAGGACCTCAGAAATGATCTCTGCTGTGTTAATAACTTAGACTAAACTACAATAGGAGATTAAAAAAACGGTCAAAGAGAGTAGCTAGAGATAAACTTTTTATATATCTAAGCAATCTAAGGTATAAAAGGAGACAGATTTTGTTGATTTCTGAAAAGAAATTTGAATATACCTACATAGACCTGCTTTAGGACATCTGGGAGATACAATTCCTCGCTATCAAGTGGGGAAGTAAACACTTTTCTATACAGTAATGATAGGCTGTGAATTACAACACTTTAGGAGGTTATAGTTTACAACGATTTGGCAATACATGTCAAAATTCTTGGTGGTCCATATATTAGCTACTCCACTTCTAGAATTTATTCTAAGTAAATGGATACTAGGATGTTCATCGCAGATCTGTGTATTACTTATATATGTCCAATAATGGGGAAAAGAGTAAGTAATGATATACCTATTTTATTTTATTTTATTCTGTTTTGTTTTTTTAGGGCCACACCCTTGGCATATGAAGGCTCCCAGGCCAGGGGTCCAATCAGAGCTGTAGCTGACGGCCTACACCACAGCCACAGCAATGCTAGATCTGAGCTGCATCTGTGACCTACACCACAGCTCACAGCAACGCTGGATCCTTAACCCACTGAGCAAGGCCAGGGATCGAAACTGTGTCCTCATGCATGACGGTCAGATTTGTTTCCACCGAGCCACGATGGGAACTCTGATATACCCATTTTAATATAGCCACTAAAAATGATGTCATTGAGGAATACTCATTAGCATGGGAAAATGCTCAGGAGATATTAAGTGGGAAAAACAAACATAGTGAAAACAGTATTACAGTAGATTCCATATTTTAAAATGAGTATACATATACACAAAGAAAAGGTTTTTTTTTTTTTTTTTTTTTTCTGGTCTTTTTAGGGCCGGACCTGCCCCATATGGAGGCTCCCAGGCCAGGGATTGAATGCGAGCTGTAGTGGCTGGCCTACGCCCCAGTAATACCAGATCTGAGCTGCATCTGCCACCTGAGCTTAAGGCAATGACAGATCCCTAACCCACTGAGTGAGGCCAGGGATCAAACACCAGTCCTCATGATTACTAGTCAGGTTCATTTCCAATGAGCCATGATGGGAACTCCCACAAAGAACAGTTTTGAGGACATAACAAAAAATATGAACCAAGGGGCTTTCTTGTTGTTGGGGCTAAAGATGGACTTTCTTTTTTGCTTATGTTTTAATATTTTTATGCTGAACATTTGTAATATCTATAAACAGAAAAGTCCCAATATTATGAATATATGGTTTGGGAAGGAACTTATAGATCCCTTAGTGTGTGTTCCAAATTTCATTATATACAAGTAAAATAATTGGTTCAAGCCCATGATTTTGGACCTAAATACAACCCAGAAAAAAAAAAAACAAAAAAAACCACAGAGGATGAGTTATTCTTTTTGACCAACATGAGAAGAGTTAGGAATGAAATTTATTGCATCAACTAATTTAATAATTAGCTCTATTCCATTGCTCTTGATTTGAAGTCTACTAGATAAATGGCTGACTTCTTCCTCTATAGCTTTAGTTTTTCTGCTTTTATATAGTCGCTAATGACAATGGTTTTGTAACTGGTACCACTGGAAAATATTTTGGCAATATACAGCTGTTCATGTTATAGCCAATGATTACTCTTCTGGAAATTGAGAATGATTATAACAATTTGATATTTTGATTTAATTGAATTCAGTTATATATTCGGTTATATGGAAAGTGTTTATAGAGAAAGGGTGGGAGAACACAATTACCAATATGTACAAAAGATTTTTTTTTCTTTTTATGGCTGCACCTGTGGCATATGGAAGTTCCCAGGCCAGTGGTCAAATTAGAGCTATAGTTGCCAGCCTACACAACATGGGATCCTTAACTCTCTGAGTGAAGTCAGGGATAGAACTCACATCCTCACAGAGAGACAACATCAGGTCCTTAACCCACTGAGCCTCAACGGGAACCCCCTATGTATAAGAGATTTTTCTTTTAAAAAATTACATAAAGCAGTTTAGAATTTCGGGGAAAAATCCGTTTTTTAAAAAAAATTTTTTTGAAATTTTATTAAATCAACACTTAAAGGAGTTAATAACTGCTGAGGGAAAAGGAGCTTTAGCCACGTCCTGTATTTGTAGAATTTGTCTCTGAGGTCTAACCAGACTTTGGAGTGATGCTGAATCACCTGGAGGGTCCCATTAAACACAGAGTGCTCAGCCGCCCCCACCCCCCAACCCACCCCGCCAGCTTCTAGTCCCACTAGCCTGGAGCAGACCCAGGAAATCCACAGCTCTATCAAGTTCACAGGTGATGCTGGCACTGCTGATTTGGGGAACACAGACAACCACAGCTCTAGTCTGGAAGGGTTAGTTACCAAATCGGAAGGCAGGACAGAAAGTTCCAGATTTGGATGAAGCTGTCATTGTGCCAACGCACTGAATGCTCACTTTTCATTTATTTTATTTTTTATTTAGCATGTACCTATATCATGTGCCAGGCATCATTCTGAGGTTTTTACAGTGTTGAGGATTATAATCCCCATAAGAACCTCACAGGGATGGGGTCTTCAGTCAGGACTGGAGAGTTCAAGAACCAATAGGGTCCCGTTTGCATGAGATCTTGGCTAGAAAAGGGGAAAAAGGAAAAAAAAAAAAGGGAGTTCCCGTTATGGCGCAGTGGAGACTAGTATCCATGAGGATGCAGATTCGATCTCTGGCCTTGCTCAGTGGGTGGGGGGATTCGGCCTTGCCATGAGCGGTGGTATAGATCGCAGATGTGGCTCGGATCCCACGTTGCTATAAGCTGTGGCATGGGCCAGCAGCCGTAGCTCTGATTTGACCCCCTATCTAGCTTGGGAACTTCCATATGAGGCACGTTCGGCCCCCCCAAAAAAGAAAAAGAACAAACTCTGCCCCAGGGCTATCCTGGATGCTGTTTTCCCTCTGAGTGGTCCTTTACTCACAGGTCAGAGCTACTGCTTTCAGGCAGGAGTCAAATTACTCCCACGGTCCCTTGCCAGTCACCTGATAAGCGTGATCGGTGTGCACGAGGTAGAGGGTGGTGGGAGCAGAGCGGCTCAAGGGTGTCATCAATTTTGTCTCGCTTTTGGCACAAGGAGTTTCTATTCGGCTGGAATCTGGGACGGGGAAGGTAGGGGGTGAAGCCAGGGACTGGGAGGGCGAAACCGGGGCCAGGCTGCTCAGTCCGTCTGCCACCGAGTCTGTGTTGAGCTTGATCTCAGTGTAGTAAAAGTCTTCTTCTCCATCACTGTAGTCAGATTCCCCAACACGCCTAATGCAAAAGAGAGCAAAACAGTCCTGATTACCCAAGCCGTTTTCTTGCCTTGAGATCTTGTAGATGCTGTTCATTCCATCTGGAATGCTTGTCCTCTGTCCTGCCTGCCTGGCAAACTCTTACTTATCCTGCAATACTGTCCACCTCCAGGTAAGCCTTCCTTGATCTCTTAAAACAATGTATTCAATCAATCAATTATTCATAATAATTTATATTCATCTTTGTTTTTTTATTTTATTGTTTTATTTTTTAAAAATCGATGTTTTATGTTTGTACAATAGTAAGTGAAAATTCATATGAAAGAATACATGAGATTAAAAGATAATGACTTGGTTTAAAAGTACATTTTCACTTGTGCCAATCCTACTTATTAATTACAGTGAAAGTCTAATCTATTTCTTGTATATTCATTTAGTACTTAAAAAATAATTCAATGAATTTTATTATATTTATAGTTCTACAACCATCATCACAACCTAATTTTAGAACATTGCCATCCCAAACCCCCAGTCCACCCCTTCTTCTCCCCTACATGTCCCCTTTGGTAACTGTAAGTTTTTCAAAGTCTGTGAGTTCCGGAAATAAGTTCATTTGTATCCTTTTTTGTTTTTTAGATTCCACACATAAGTGATTTCAATCATTGAACAATAATTTAGTATTGATCTTTGATTTTTTTTTAATTGAAGTATAGTTGGGAGTTCCCATCGTGGCTCAGTGGTAATGAACCTGACTAGTATCCATGAGGACACTGGTTCAATCCCTGGACTTACTCACTGGGTCAAGGATTCAGCATTGCTGTGAGCTGTGCTGTAGGTCACAGATGTGGTTCAGATCCTATGTTGCTGTGGCTGTGGTGTACGCCAGCAGCTGTAGCTTCAACTGGACCGCTAGCCTGGGAACTTCCATATGCTGTGCGTGTAGCCCTAAAAAAAAAAAAAAAAAATACAAAAGAAAAATTGAAGTATAGTTGATTTACAATGTTGTGTTAGTTTCAGGTGTAGAGCACAGTGATTCAGTTACACACATTTACCTATATATATTCTTTTTCTCAACAATTTATTGAGAGGCTACTATGTCCAGGATCTTTTTTAGGGTATCCTGATATTACAGTGAACAAAACATAAATAGACTCTGCCCTGATGGAACATAGAGTCTAGTGGGAGAGGCAGACCAGAAAGCCATAGTGAAACACATCAAAAGAATAAAATGCCTAGGAATAAACCTATTAAAGGAGGTAAAAAACCTGTCCTCAGAAAATCATAAAGAAACTGATGAAAGAAATTGAAGATGACACAAACAGAAACATATACCAGGTTCTCAGGTTGGAAGAATTAATATTGTTAAAATGACCATACCACCCAAGGCAATCTACAGATTCAATGCAATCCCCAAACACCAATGGCGTTTTTCACTGAACTACAATAGATAATTTTAAAACTTGCATGAAAACACAAAAAACTCCATATAGCTAACATAATCCTAAGAAAGAACAGAGCTAGAGAAATCATGCTCCCTGACTTCAGACTATACTACAAAGCTATAGTAATCAAAACACCATGGCCTTGCCACAAAAACAGACACATATGTTAATGGAACTGAATTGAGAGCCCAGAAACAGACCCATGCACTTGTGGTCAATTAATCTATGACAAAAGGAGGCAAGAATATACAATGGAGAAAAGACAGAAGTGGTGCTGGGAAAACTGGACAGCTCCACATAAAGGAATGAAATTAGAACATTCTCTAACATCATATACAGAAAAAAACTCAAAATGGATTAAGGACCTAAATGTAAGGCCAGATACCATAAGACACCTAGAGGAAAACATAGGCAGAGCACTCTTTGGCATAAATGGTTGCAATATTTTTTCCAGTCTGTCTCCTAAAGCAAAGGGGAAAAAAAGCAAAAATAAACATAACAGGATCTAATTAAACTCAAAAGTTTTTGCCCAGCAAAAGGAACCATTGATAAAATTGAAAAGACAAGCTACTGGATGGGAGAAAATGTTTGCAAATGATATGACAAATAAGAGATTAATATTCAAAATACATAAAACAGTCCATTAACTCAACATCAAAAAACCAAACAACCCTATTAAAAAATGGGCAGAGGAGTTCCCGTCGTGGCACGGTGGTTAACAAATCCGACTAGGAACCATGAGGTTGCGGGTTCGGTCCCTGGCCTTGCTCAGTGGGTTAATGATCCGGCGTTGCCGTGAGCTGTGGTGTAGGTTGCAGACGTGGCTCGGGTCCCGCGTTGCTGTGGCTCTGGCGTAGGCCAGTGGCTACAGCTCCGATTCGACCCCTAGCCTGGGAACCTCCATATGCTGCGGGAGCAGCCCAAGAAATAGCAACAACAACAACAACAACAATAACAACAACAAAAGACAAAAAAAAATGGGCAGAAGACCTGAATAGACATTTTTCCAAAGAGGACATGCAGATGGCCAACAGGTACATGAAAAGATGTTCAACATCAGTAATCATCAGGGAAACTCAAATCAAAAGCACAGTGAGATATCACCTTACACCTGACAGCATGGCTATGATGAAAAAGAACACAAGTTACTAATGTTGGAGAGGATATGGGGAAAAGGGAACCCTTGTACACTGTTGGTGGGAATGTAAATTGGGGCTGTCACTGAAGAAAACAGTATGGAGGTTTCTTAAAAAACTAAAAATGGAAATATCACAGAGCTCAGCAATTCAACTCCTGAGTATACATCAAAAAAAATCTTCAAAACACTAATTTGAAAAGATACATACACCTCAATGTTCATAGTAGCATTATTTACAATGTTTAAGATATGGAAGCAACATAAGTATCCATCAACAGATGAATGGATAAAGAAGAAGAGAGCTTGGGATAGACCATAATGGAAGATAATATAAGAAAAAGAATATATATGTGCATATATATGTTTGGGTCACTATGCTGTGCAGCAGAAATAGACTCGACACTGTAAATTAACTATATCTAATAAAAAATAAATTAAATGAATCTGAAATGAATCTGATTAGCGTCCATGAGGATGGAGGTTTGATCTATGGCCGCGCTCAGTGGGTTAAGGATCAGACATTGCCGAGACCTGTGGCGTAGGATGCAGACGCGACTCAGATCTGGCATTGCTGTGGCTGTGGTGGAGACCAGTAGCTACAGCTCTGATTCAACCCCTAGCCTGGGAACTTCCATATGCCACAGATGCAGTGCTAAAAAGTCAATATATATATATATATATATATATATATATATATAAAATACACACATGTATATGTATAAAAATAAAATGGTATAGCACAGTTGGCCCTCCTTATCCATGTTTTCTACATATGCATGTATGGACCACCTACTGTATACAGTATTTAGACGTGTACTGCACATATAATAAGCACTGAGTGCTTGTTAAATAAGAATAAGGGTGATGTTAAAAGGCCTCAATATTTACTATCACCAGAAAAAGCATCTTCTGGTGCTTTCACGGCTCTTCTCCCCAGGATGTGGAAAATTATACTTTTCCACAGAAAGTTTTGTGTAATAAAATAATGACTGCATTTATATGGAACAACAACAGACTCAGAATCGCCAAAGCAATCCTGAGAAACAAAAACCAAGCAGGAGGCATAACTCTCCCAGACTTCAAGAAATACTACAAAGCCACAGTCATCAAAACAGTGTGGTACTACTGGTATCAAAACAGACAGACAGACCAATGGAACAGAATAGAGAACCCGGAAATAAACCCTGACACCTATGGTCAATTAATCTTTGACAAGGGAGGCAAGAACATCAAATGGGAAGAAGAAAGTCTATTCAGCAAGCATTGCTGGGAAACCTGGACAGCTGCATGCAAAGCAATGAAACTAGAACACACCCTCACACCATGCACAAAAATAAACTCCAAATGGCTGAAAGGCTTAAATATACGACAGGACACCATCAAAATCCCAGAAGAAAACATAGGCAAAACACTCTATGACATCAACATCATGAATATTTTCTCAGGTCAGTCTCCCAAAGCAATCGAAATTAGAGCAAAAATAAACCCATGGGACCTCATCAAACTGAAAAGCTTTTGCACAGCAAAGGAAACCAAAAAGAAAACAAAAAGACAACTTTCAGAATGGGAGAAAATAGTTTCAAATGATGCAACCGACAAGGGCTTAATCTCTAGAATATATAAACAACTTATACAACCCAACAGCAAAAAAGCCAATCAACCAATGGAAAAATGGGCAAAAGACCTGAATAGACTCTTCTCCGAGGAAGATATACAGATGGCCAGCAAACACATGAAAAAATGCTCAACATCGCTGATTATAAGAGAAATGCAAATCAAAACTACCATGAGATATCACCTCACACCAGTCAGAATGGCCATCATTAATAAATCCACAAAGAACAAGTGCTGGAGGGGCTGTGGAGAAAAGGGAACCCTCCTACACTGTTGGTGGGAATGTAAACGGGTACAGCCACTATGGAGAACAGTTTGGAGATACCTTAGAAATCTATACATAGAACTTCCATATGACCCCACAATCCCACTCTTGGGCATCTATCCGGACAAAACTCTACTTAAAAGAGACACGTGCACCCGCATGTTCATTGCAGCACTATTCACAATAGCCAAGACATGGAAACAACCCAAATGTCCATCGACAGAGGATTGGATTCGGAAGAGGTGGTATATATACACAATGGAATACTACTCAGCCATAAAAAAGAATGACATAGTGCCATTTGCAGCAACATGGATGGAGCTAGAGAGTCTCATCCTGAGTGAAATGAGCCAGAAGGACAAAGACAAATACCATATGATATCACTTGTAACTGGAATCTAATATCCAGCACAAATGAACATCTCTTTAGAAAAGAAAATCATGGACTTGGAGAAGAGACTTGTGGCTGCCTGATGGGAGGGGGAGGGAGTGGGAGGGATCGGGAGCTTGGGCTTATCAGACACAACTTAGAATAGATTTACAAGGAGATCCTGCTCAGCAGCATTGAGAACTATGTCTAGATAGTCATGTTGCAACAGAACAAACGGTGGGGAAAAAAAAAATGTAATTGTAATGTATACATGTAAGGATAACTTGATCCCCTTGCTGTACAGTGGGAAAATAAAATAAATAAATAAATAAATAAATAAAAATGACTACTAACATTGATGGGATTTGTTCATTTCTGGGAAATGGTGCACATGATGCCTCCTGGTTTCATGGGATGGCCTCTGCTTATCTCCCTTCCATGGGGTGCCCCCCAATTTCATAACATATCTGGCAGGAGCCAGGCACTGACCCGGAATAAACTCCCCCCCCCCCCTCGCTTATAATCCCTGGATAGAACCTAAAATACAAATCTCCCCTTCTCCTCAGCCTTTCTGTTTAGACAGTTGGGCGGCTCCTTCCCGTCCCCCTGAGCTCTCAGGCTGCGGCGTCTGGGGAGGTGTCTGTACGTATCAGGTCAGGCTGGCCTTGGCTGACTTACAAGCAGACCATTGAAGACCCCAGAGAGTGGGCTGAAGAATGTGTGTCTGTTCTATTCCTGTCCCTACTTCCTTTCCAGTAAAGGGCAGGCAGAGCTGCTACTGGCTGCTACTAATAGACACACAGGCCTGGGGGAAACTGTATCCCACATGGGGATAAATCAGGCTCAGCCCCGGGGGCAGAAGGATGGAGTCAGACTTAAGAGAAAAACAAGGTACTACTTGTATGGGCATGGTGTGCATTGCAGCTCCAATAGATGGCAAATACATGTTCTGGGGCTTTGGTAGGCTCCTTCCCGTCCTCTACAGCCAACACTCATTAACAATGTTCCATCCTCCTCCAGCCACATAATTGAGGACAGGATCAAGTCAAAGGTGGTTTCCCCCTCCTGGTGGATAAAAGGGCAGAAGACTCAGGCATCACATATGAACATAAGGGCCTTGGAGTCCTGCTAACCCAGGCCGTTCTGTGCAGTGGCTGCCAGGCGGTGAATCCTAACTCTTCAAGGCAATATGAAGTGCTTGGGCTAGAGAGGGCATCCCAGGGAAGCGAATACAGTGGATGCATTTCATTTTTATTTTTTTTTTGTCTTTTTAGGGCTGCACCCTCAGCATATGGGAGGTTCCCAGGCTAGGGGTTGAATCAGAGCTGCAGCTGCCGGCCTACACCACAGCCATAGCAATTCAGGATATGAGCCGTGTCTGACCTATACCACAGCTCACGGCAACGCCGGATCCTTAACCCACTGAGCAGGGCCAGGGATTGAACCTGAGTCCTCATGGATACTAGCTGGTTTAGTTACCGATGAGCCATGATGGGAGCTTCCCAGTGGCTGTATTCTGAATTTACCCACTGTGAGAGCATGCCAGGGGCTCAAAGGAAAATCCTATGATGCCACTTAGAGTCTATAAATAGATATATACATGCGTTTCTGCAGGGTGCTGAATAGGATTCGATTTTCTGGGTAAATGGTCTTTAAAACAAATACCCTAGCTCCTGATTATAGCTCCGGTAAGTTCTTCCTAAACCTTTAAATAACTCCGAGCTATTTGTGCTGTGAGCTGCCCTGACGGTGAGGGTTGAGGGGAGAAGCTGCAGCATTTCCTTCCCAGAAGGCTTTAGGAACAGGAGTGCATTCTACCCCACGGGTGTTTCAGTGTGGTGTTTTTCAAAAGGATGAGGTGGAGCCTCTGGCTAGGGAAGTGGAAGGCCTGCTCCACTGGGCTACGCCCACAGTGCCAGATGACTTTCCCTGCGCTATGCCCTGGGAGGGTCTGGCTGTGTGCCCAGCCACCCAAACCCTGCTTCTTTCCAGTCACTAAAGGAGCCCACTGGCACAGAGCAGTAAAATCATCTTCAAACCCACCTGCCGCATAGGGCGGATTACAGGCTAGGGGTCCAATCAGAGCTGTAGCTGCTGACCTCCACCACAGCCACAGCAATGCCAGATCCGAGCTTCCTCCGTGACTTACACCATAGCTTGTAATGCCAGATCCTTGATCCACTGAGTGAGGCCCAGGATCAAACCCGAATCTTCATGGATACTGGTCAGGTTCTTAATCTGCTGAGCCGCAATGGGAACTCCACTTCAAGTCCATTCTTGTTTTCTTTTTTTGCCTTTTTAGGGCCATACCCACAGCATTTGGAGGTTCCCAGGCTAGGGGTCCAATCGGAGCTACAGCTGCGGGCCTACACCACAGCCACAGCAATGCAGGATCCTTAACCCACTGAGTGAGATCAGGAATCAAACCTGCCTCATCATGAATACTAGTCAGGACTGTTACCGCTGAGCCACGATGGAAACTCCGTTATATATATATATATATTTATATATATATATATTTTTTTTTTTTTTGCACACTGGTTATGACTTACAGCTTCTCAAGGTCCCTTTTAAATCCCAGATTCCTGGACAAGAAAGACCCAGAGACTAAAGGACAAGATGCTGAACTATCCCTCTGAAGTGGCTCCCAATCCCTGTCGCTTGAAACTTAGTTTCACCTTTCTTTCTTTAGAAAGGTTTTTTTTTTTTTCCTTGCACCTATTTTTTAAATTAAATTATAGTTGATTTTCAATGTTGTGCCAATTTCTGCTGTATAGCAAAGTGACCTAGTCATACATATATTTATATATTCTTTTTGTCACATTATCTTTCATCATGTTCTATCTGTAGAGACTGCATATAGTTCCCTCTCTACACAGTAAGACCTCATTGCTTATCCATTCTAATTGTAATAGTTTGCATCTATCAACCCCAAACTCCCAGTCCATCCCACTCCTTCCTTCCTCCTCCTTGGCAACAACAAGTCTGTTCTCTATGTCTGTGAGTCGGTTTCTGTTTTGTAGATAGGTTCATTTGTGCCATATCTTAGATTCCACATATAAGTGATATATAGTATTTGTCTTCCTCCTTCTAACTTATTTCACTTTGAGAATCTCTAGTTGCATACATGTTGCTGCAAATGACATTATTTTGTTCTTGTTTATGGCTGAGTAGTATTCCACCCTGTATATGTAGCATATATTCTTAATCCATTCATTTGTTGCTATTTCCATGTCTTGGCTATTGTGAATAGTGCTGCTAAGAACACTGGGGTGCATATATCTTTCTGAATTGTAATTTTGTCCAAGTAGATGCCCAGGAATGGGACTGCTGGATTATATGGTAATTCTATATTCTGTTTTCTGAGGAACCTCCATACTGTTCTCCATAGTGGTTGTACCAATTTATGTTCCCACCAACAATGTAGCAGGGCTCCATTTTCTCCTAGAAAGGTTTTTATATAACACACAAAAAAGTGTTACTTGTACAAATAAAGGACCTATTTGGGCAGCAGAAAATGACAGAGCAGGTCATCAGGCATCATAAGAATAGCAGCAGCAGCACTGACTGACGCCATGGTTCTTAAACCTTTTTCAGGCTATATCTGCCTTTGATGCTCAAAGTCATCAATAATCCATTAGGAAAAGGTGCATATTTAATTTTATAGACACTTTTGAGGCATCCAAGGAGTCGCTACCCTACCCTTCTCTGCCCTATCCTAGTGTTTCATCATTTAGGAGTCACTCTCATATACATTTTATTTTATTTTATTTATTTATTTTTTTGTCTTTTTGCCATTTCTTGGGCGGTTCCCAGGCTAGGGGTCCAATCGGAGCTGTAGGTGCTGGCCTATGCCACAGCCACAGCAACGCAGGATCCTTAACCCACTGAGCAAGGCCAGGGATCAAACCCGCAGCCTCATGGTTCCTAGTCAGATTCGTTAACCACTGAGCCACGACGGGAACTCCCATACATTTTATTTTTGACCTTCACACTTGATCCTGCAGGGCTGATACTGTTAGCCTGATTTTCAGGGGGAACTTAGGCTCAGAGCAGTGATCTGCCTAATGTCACTCAGAAAGTATATTAAGGAGGCTTCACAACTTCAAGTCCATGTTCTTTCCACTTGCTTTATTGGCCAGTATTATCTACAGTGGCATCTCCATAGTGACTGGGAAGAACAAGAAGGTCCAGTCCCTAATCCTGGGTTCAGAATTTTTCAGGCCCAGTGCGGTGTGTAATTCTGAGTGCAGGTGCCCCTGGACTGAACAGATAGAGATACACCAAGCACTGAAGCAGAGCTGCCTTACCCAAGATGAATGGTCCGGATGTGCTTCTGGATACCCGCGGCAGTGCTCAGCACCTTCCCACAGTTTTTCCAGAGGCATTTGAACATCACCTTCATGGAGTTCTATAAAGGGAAGAGAAAGTTACATTAAAATGAAAACCGACCCATCAATTTTTTATTTTTTATTTTATTTTTTTTGCCATCCCCATGGCATGCAGAAGTTCCCCAGGCCAGGGATTGAACCCGCACCACGGCGGTGACAATGCTGGATCCTTAACCTACTGAGCTACCAGGGAACTCCTAACCCATCATTTTTTTTTTTTCTGTCATCCCGATCTATTTTTTTTCCTTCATTAGAAAAGTAACAGCTTCCTATTCTCTTGACTTTACAGTATACAATTTTAGGGAACCCCTCTGCCGGTAAGGATCTTGGTGACCTTAGAGGTTTTCCTCCATCCATCATGAACACTGAGCCCTGCAGGAACATTTAGTTCCCTTTCATTAAGGTCACAGTGTCATTCAGGTGTTAATGACTGTGTCAAACATTCATTGAGCTCTTACCATGTGCCAGGTGCTGTTCTAAGAGTTTATCTCACTTAATCCTAAAAGATGGACACTATTATTATCATCACCATTTTACAGATTCATGGAAAGCTTCAGTAAAACATGCCTGGTCAATGAACCAGCTTCTAGCAAAGCTGAGATATGAATTGAGGGAGTCTGGCTTCAGGAATCACCCTTACCACCAGGACACAATTCCACCTTCTTCTACAAGGATCTCAGAAGTTTTCCCAGAGTCCAGCACAGTGATTGGATTTACTTGCACAAGTCCTGATCTCCTTATTTATCTGGTAGGAACAACAATAGTACCTGCCTCACAGGGTTATTATGAAGATTAAAGGAGGTCATGAAAATGAATCATTTAGCACAGGACTGATAGAGTAACTATTGGACCAATGGTAGCAGTTATGGTCTTATTATGATTATACGTCCAGGCAAGAATCTGACAGAGCATTAAGTTTTTTTTTTTTTTTTTTTTTCCGGGGAGAGCGCCTGTCTTTGGGAGGGTGTCTCTTTGCTAATTGTCCCACTGGGCATGGTGACAATCACCTCCATGTGCTCAGCAAGCCCCATCCCCTTTCCTTCTGGGAGCACAGCAGGACTGTGGTTTCCAGCTTTCCTTGCAGTTAGGTGGGGTCATGGGACCATAAAGGACAAAGGAACAAGAGCAGAAGTGATGCACATCCCTCCTAAGCCTCATCCCTAAACTACTTCTCAGTGCCACCTCAGCCCACTCTGTTGACTAGAGAGGACTTAGGGGACAGCAGAACCACTAGATCAGGGGCTCTGAATCTTTAGTTTGCCATGAACTCTTTTGGAAGTCTGGTGAAATCCATGGATCATTTCTTAGAAAAATTTATTTTAATGTTTAAAATCAACTACATAGGATTATAAAGAAGCACAAGTGTAGTGAAAGACAGCTATGAAATTATTTTAAAAATCTGGTGATACCGGTAATATTATGTATTCTTTAACTATTAAATAACAAGATCTTTAAGTGAATCTGACAACTATTATAATTTCAAAGTAGTGTTTGTTTGTTTTTTATTTTGGTTGCACCTGTGACATATGGACCAGGAATTGAATCCAAGCTGCAGCTGTGACCTATGCCAGAGCCGTGGCCACACAGGATCCTTAACCTGCTGCACCACAGTAGGAACTCCTCAAGGCAGTGTTCAGCATAAATGATATTTCATGATATCTTCCCAAATTGGAATGTGATATGAAAATGTCCATGATTTCTTTTTTATTTCTTTTTTTTAATAATGATTTTTTTCCATTATAGCTGGTTTATAGTGTTCTGTCAATTTTCTACTACACAGCAAGGTGACCCAGTCACACATACATTATACATTCTTTTTTCTCACATTATCATGTTCCATCATAAGTGACTAAATATAGTTCCCAGGGTTATACAGCAGGATCACATTGCTTATCCACTCCAAAGGCAATAGTTTTCCTCTATTAACTCCCAATTCCCAGTCCATTCCACTCCCCCCCACCTCCCCTTTCCCCTTGGCAACCACAAGCTTGTTCTCCATGTCCATGATTTTCTTTTCTGTGGAAAGATTCATTTGTGCTGTATATTAGTTCCAGATATAAGTGATATCATATGGTATTTGTCTTTCTCTTTCTGACTTCACTCAGTATGAGAGTCTCTAGTTCCATCCTTTTTTTTTTTTTTTTTGCTTTTTAGGGCTGCACCCACGATACATGCAAGTTCCCAGGTTAGGGGTCAAATCGGAGCTGTAGCTGCCAGTCTACACCACAGCCACAGCCATGCCAGATCCCCGACCCACTGAGCAAGGCCAGGGATCGAACCTGCATCCTCATGGATATTAGTTGGGTTTGTTTCTCCTGAGCCACAATGGGAACTCCCATGATTTCTATCGGTAGTCAAGTCTGCCAGTGTTACTGGCGCTAATGTTACTGTGGTTTGATGTCTTTAATCACAATTGCAGGCAATGCTACATTATAGTTAAAAGGTTCTTGATAATAAAGATATTACTTTTTCTCCCCTCCAAATTCACAGACTCCCTGAATTCCAGCCACCCCTTTGGGGACCTGTGGACTCCAGGTTAAGAACCCCTGCACTAAAACTTCCATATTCCATGGGTATGGACCTTAAAAAAAAAAAAAAAAAAAAAGGAACTCCTGAACTGGGAGGAAGGGGCCTAGGTCCCTGGAGAACTGTGTGGAGCAGAGACACCCATAACCACCCCCCTAAAGACCTGATTGGATTGTGACATGAGAAATACATAAACCTTTCAACTGCAAGCCTACCCTGATCAATAAATGTAGTTGTTGTGATACCTTCCCTGAGCTGACAGAACTGATGTGGCTTTGTTTACACATCTAGTAGGATTTCTGCCCACAGCCCTGTTCTACAAAGCATTATTTACACATTTAGAGGGTGACTCACCAGCTATTATAATGAGATTAGCACACTGTTCCAGACAGCCACCCCCACCCAAGTCCTTCTCCAGGCTTCTCAGTTGAAACAAGGCATCTGGAAACTGGCAGGACTGAGGAGCATCCTGTGTGTTCGAAATGGACTTGTCAGCACGGCTAGCGGAGAACAGAGCATGGTGGCCAATGGCGGTAGTCTGCTAGAGCAGATTAGGGACAGCAGAGGGAGCCCACGCCTCCTGGGGCCTTCAGGATCCCAGAGGGCCATGGGGTGCCAGAGGCTCTGGCCAGGTGGCCAGAGTTCCAGACACAGCCACCTAGCCATTCCTGCTGCAGCAATTGGGCAGCCCAGGCTGGGCCACACTCCCCCCTGCAGTGGGTGATACTGAGCTGTAGGAGTTCCAGCAGCAAGGAGCTGGAGCGGAGGTGGTGGCAGGGCTGTGAGGAGAGCTGAGAAGCAAAGATAGAATTGGAAGACCTGGAAGTACATGGTCCTGAGAAGTCTGTATTTATTCTAAGGGGACAGTTGACATATTTCAGGCCCTCATCTCTACAGGCCACTGATCCCACCCACTCTAAGATGAGGCAAAGGGAGCGTTACATCCTGCCCTGCCTCCACCCTGGCCCCACGGTTCACAGAATTCTACCTGGTGTTTTCATTCAAAGCATGTAGTGACCCAACAATATTAATGAACAAATCCTCACACAATGAGTGCTTTCTGACTATTTTTCAGACGATGAAGCTATACTGTTAAAATATATCTTCCACTTAAGGGAATCAATGACTCAAACCAAAATTATAGGTATCTGAGAGTGTGGAAATGAAGCCATGATAGAGGACAACACTTTTTGATTCATCCTAAGACCTTCTGCTGATGGTATTCTTTCATTCATTAAACCAAATAGCTATTAAGCAACGAATATTCCAGGTGCTGGTGACAGAAAGAAAAGAAGCTATTCTCCAGGAACTTACATTCCAGTTGGGGGAGAGGCAGAAATGACAATAAATGATGCTATGGTGATGGAGAGGTTACTGGAAATGGGGGTGGGCTGATCTAGGTCAGATGAGGCCTCTAGAAGGTCCCTTTTGACTGGAACCTGAAGGTTGGAGAAGGAGCCAGTCATGCTATGAGTTAGAGTTTTCCAGGCAGAAAGAAGGGTTAATGCAAAGGCCTGAAGATGGGGAAGAGCTTGACATACTGAGGGCCAGAAAGGACAGTGAGTTTAGATGGAAAGGAGAAAGAGTGATCTGTTTGAGGTAAGGTAGAGAGGCAAAAAAAAAAAAAAAAAGACACAATAATAAAGGAGTTCCTGTGGTGGCTCAGCAGAAAGAATCAGACAAGCATTCATGAGGATGCAGGTTCGACCCCTGGCCTTGCTCAGGGGGTTAAGGATTCAGCATTGTCGTGAACTATGGTGTAGTTCACAGATGCAGCTTGGATCTGGCGTTGCTGTGGCTGTGCTGTAGGCCAGCAGCTATAGCTCTGATTCAGCCCCTAGCCTGGGCACCTCCACATGCCATGGATGTGGCCCTAAAATAAAAAAATAAAGAGATAATGTGGAGAGGCAAAGAGGGCCAGATCATGCAGGGTCTTGTATGGGGAAGTAGGGATTTTGCATTTACTCTAAAATAAAGGAGAAGCTACTGAAGGGGTTTAGGTAGAGGAATGAAATTCTATGATTTAGGTTTAAAAAAAACCCCATCACTCTGTTCTGGGGAGTGAGAAATTAAGATTACCTGTGTGATGCTACCACAAGTCAGAGAAGATGGTGGCTTGAAGAAGGTCTGGGCCATGAGAATGGAGAGAAGTGGACACGTTCAAAACCCATTCTGGAGATAGATGCAACAGTACCTGCTTTGGGGTTGAGTATGAAGGATATTAAAGGGATGGTATTAAAGATGACTTCTAGAGCCAGGTGGTTGTAGTTCTGTTTGGGATACTTATTATTGATCAAGAGGAGGTGGCAAGGAGAATGATGGATAAATGAGCCTGGAACTGAGGACAAGTGAGGGCTAGAGATACAAATTTGGAGTCAGGAGCTGAAGGATTTCTTACAACTTAAATCTGGATGAGATCATCTAGGGAAAAATGCAGCTAGAGATGGTCAGCAGGCCCAAGATACCGCAGCATCCAATATTTCATGGAGGAAACTGGGAAGGAGCATTGAGAGAGAGAGAGGAAGAGGGAGAGAAGTAGCAGTAAGGAAGACAGTGTGGTATTTTCAGTACAAATAGAAGAAAGTGTTTTCAGAAGGAAGACGTGACTTATCCAGTGTCACGTGGTGATTCCTACCAGTTAAAGTCTTTCATAATTAATATAATAGTATTAAACAACATACAGAGCCAAATTCCTTCTGCATCTTAAAAATTTTTTAAAGGGTCAAACTGCTGATTGTTTTAGGAAATGACAATCACAGCGGTATTTTTGTGCCATAACAAGTATGATTTATAAAACTGCTGCTCCTTATCCTTGAAATAACATGCTAAGCATTTGCTTTTTGAATTGATTGGTAAAGCTTGGTACTTATTGTAGAAAAATAAATGTTATTGGCATAGTTCCTTTCCTTAGGAGGAAATAGCTGATATGGAGGTATCATCTCCTGCCCCCCGCCTTCCACCCCATACAGGGAAGCTGACCAATATCCTCTCTAAATCCCTTGGAATTTGGATAACTACCAACTGCAATTGTTTGAGGATCATCTCAGTTACACCCATACTCTTTTGGTCCCTTGCTAAGGGCTCCAAAGAAATGGGTTGCCCCAAGAAACTTAGGCAACAGAATGAAGAACAATGATCAGCTCTGCTTCTTCCTTACTCTTTTCTTTTGCTGGGTTTCCAAGAGGCATGTTGGGGATAGACTAAATAATTTTTATCATGGTAATGTCTTTGAGAGTAAGAAGCATGGGTTTTTGCCCAACACTCTACTCCAGCATCTAACATCACATATCAATAATGATTTGTTGCATTGAATCTTGGGAAAGTTGTGTTTGGGGCCCACAGCAATGAGCCACCATTGAAACCTCTCAATGTATTAGAGCATTTTGGAAATTCACTTACTAAATAATCTACATTCAAATAGTTGTCAGGAAGACTATTGTTCCGTAGAATTTAAGATTTCCCAGCATGATTACCACTTGATGGTCTTACCTGGCTATAAATTTACTGCTCAGTGGAGGTCCATGGTGAGCACTGAATGCCAGATGGCTTTCTCTTCACTCTACATAGTAATTTTTTTTTCCAACTCTATACACCCTGAAGAGCTAGCTATTTGAGGAAGGTCTAAATTCACCAGAAGGCAATGGAAAATCTGCTGCAGGAAAAATGACTGTCTAATTTATAATGACTCAGGTCATTAGCATGCACAATTGGAAAAGCTTTCATGCAGCATTATGGTCTAGATGTATAGTCAGAGAAAGTTCTTGTTGATTTACAAGGTGGTGGCACATGTGGGTTTAGAAACATAAGTAAAGTTTCTAACATTTAGGGGGAGACCATAAACTATGCTTAGGGAGGGGGCACTCTTAAGGCCCCTTCACAGGGGGAAAGCCTGATTTCTCCTCTACTTCTTTTTTAATAATACATCTTATTTATTTATTTATTTATTTATTTATTGGTTGTGCCCCCGGCATATGGAAGTTCCTGGGCCAGGGGTCAAATCTGAGCAGCAGCTGCAACCTATGCTGCAGCCATGGCAATGCTGAATCCTTAACCCACTTAACCCAATGCCAGATCCTTAACCCACTTGGCCACAGCGGGAACTCCACATTTCACATTCATTATCCCATTTCATTCCAACCTGTTGGAGCTTTATTCTCCTAATTTACTCATGTACAGTATCTGCCATCTCTAAATTTGGGGGTAATACAGATGAAAAGCTTTGGAAATTTAAATTTAAATTTGGCCCAATTCAACTTTTAGGGGTCTATTCTAAGCAAATTATTCAAAATGCAAAGATAGATCTATAAAGATATTAATAATACTATCTTTTTTGGGGGGGGCTTTTTAGGACCACATGTACAGGATATGGAAGTTCCCAGGCTAGGGCCACAGCCACAGCAACGTGAGATCCGAGCCATGTCTGCGACCTACACCACAGCTCGTAGCAATGCCAGATCTTTAACCCACTGAGCAAGGCCAGGGATGGAACCCACATTTTAGTTGGGTTCATTATCACTTAGCCATGAACTCCTTTTTTTCTTTTTCTTTTTTCCTTTTTTTCTTTTTAGGGCGGCACATGCAGCATACTGACTTTTTATTTATTTATTTTTAATTACTTAATGAGTTTTATTACATTTATAGGTGTACAGCAATTATCACAACCAAATTTTGCAGCATTTCTCATACCGACTTTTTAGAACAGTGAAAAATGAGAAATAATCTCAAGGATGACAATGGGGGAATAGTTACATTAATTTTATGTAACCAAATATTAAGGAACCTTAAAAACAAAGTTGTGAAAGGAGTTCCCGTTGTGGTGCGGCAGAAATGAATTGATTAGGAACCATGAGGTTGCAGGTTCGATCCCTGGCCTCACTCAGTGGGTTAAGGATCTGGTGTTGCTATGAGCTGTGGTGTGGGTAGCAGACGTGGCTTGGATCCTGAGTTGCTGTGGCTGTGGCTAGGCCGGCAGCTACAGTTCCCATTTGATCCCTAGCCTGAGAACTTCCACATGCCGCAGGTGCAGCCCCCAAAAGCAAAATAATAATGATAATAATAATAAACTTGTGAGAAAAGCTTTTTTGACATGAAAACACAGGTTCCCAGTGTAGTAAGGGGATTGCTGATACTTCCTATTTGCTCCTATAGGTTCACACTGCTCCCTTCTCCACCCTGCTCAGTGCCCTGGAGGTTGACCTTTCTCTAACAACCGGGTCCCTTGCCCATTGGTTCCTTGGTGGATTTGACCAACAGGAGGTAGAAACAGGAAGAGAACTTGGAAGGCAGAACCTCTGGGTTCTGGAAACCCCTCTCTTTACATGCCTCTTCAGGCTTAGGGGTGGTAATGCTGTTTACCCCAAGATACTGCACCCCTTCTGATCTCCCCTAATCCTTTCTACATATTTATAAAGAACCTCTTTATTCAACTTTTCTCAATCACCCCACTTGAGTACACCATCAGCTTCCTCCAGGACCTTGACTGAAATAGGGGAAAAGTAGGTTATAAAAGAATATAAACAACATTATATTTTGGGGGGTATGTAATGCAGATAAAAATGTATTATTGCACAGTGGAAATACTAGAGAAGGGTATCTCATTTCTACATTAATTTCCATATGTGAAAAATTGCCCTACTTTTTTTATTTTTTTGTCTTTTTAGGGCCGAACCTGTGGCACATGGAAGTTCCCAAGCTAGGGGTCCAACTGGAGCTGTAGCCACTGGCCTAGGCCAGAGCCACAGCAACGCCAGATTCGAGCCTCATCTGTGACCTATACCACAGCTCACAGCAACACCAGATCCTTAACCCACTGAGGGAGGCCAGGGATCGAACCTGCGTCCTCATGGATCCTTATCAGATTCGTTTCCGCTGAGCCACGATGGGAACTCCACCTTATCTTTAATTAAAAATGAAAGTCACCCTATAATACTTGCTTGACTAATTTTTGAAAATAAAAGTATACTAGCATGGTCATCTCAACTGTAATGAAATCAGTGACTTCCGTCCACAGAGGCAAAGGACATATTCGGGTCAAACGACAAAGTCCTTAAATGGCGGTGAAGTACTTTTTAAAGTCCCCTAACTACATTCCATGGAGACAAATCCTTCGTCAACAGACTACTCACTGATATACTAAAGGAAAGCCAGACACAGGAGGAGGAGAACAGGAAAAAATAGCTAAATAAACAGAGCCCGGATTGCCACATGAGTCCAAGCTCACCCAAAGAAGCCAAACCAAGCAAAGCTGCCAGCAGAGTTACAGCTGCCGAGTCTGAACGTGCCCATCTGTGCTTCAGCCCTGGCTTCTCCTCGCGGCTTGAACACATGTTCACAAAACTGGACTGTCCGAGGTAGAGCGAGGCCACTGTCGGTTGGGAACCACGAAGTGCTAGGTTCTTCCACACACTTGCCTGATTTTAGTGGAAGCTCCTGCAGTTACAAGCAGACTCATGGAATCTCACACATGCCCAATGTGATGTTCGCAGGAAAACTCTAGAATCACCCAGCGTTGGTGTTGTGGGCGATGAGGGTTGGGGAGAACTTCCTGGAGATTCATCACTTTTGCAGCAGCTTCCGCAATGTCTCTGATACCAACTGCCTTGGGGCTATAGTAGAGATCTTTGGCCAAGGCTTCCTTCATGTTTTTTCTGCGTCCCCTCCCATGGCAAGCTCCATGCTGGTTTTGAATTATCTCATGCATGGAGTAGCTTCTACTTTCCTGATAAAACCCAGACTGGTATGCAGGCTTGACAAGGTCACCTTCAGTTCCAAGAGTGAAAGCACAGCTGGATTTTTTTTTTTTTTCTCCTTTTTATGGCCACACCTGCGGCATATAGAAGTTTCCAGGTTAGGGATTAAATCAGAGCTGCAGTTGAGGTCTATGCCACAGACACAGCCACACCAGACGCAGCTGCATCTGTGACCTACGCCACAGCTTTCCTCAATGCTGGGTCCTTAACCCACGGAGGGAGGCCAGGGATTTGAATCTGCATCCTCACAGAAACTATGTTGGGTTCTTAACCTGCTGAACCACAACGGGAACTCCATAAGGCGAGATTTTGAAGTGTCATATGGCATGCCTGGGGCAGCTCTATTACAGAAGGTACATAAGCATGGCTTTAAATATCACATGACCTGCTTACCAGATAGCAGCCTGGGGTTAATGCCAAGTTGTCTTTTCTGAGGCAATTAAGAATTTCCTTGGCTACTGGTATGTGTGTGTGTGTGTTGGGATGCGGGTGGACACTCATACATCCAAGCTTCCCAGAGAGATGAGGGTCCAATTATTACGCACAGGTGAGTGTGCCACCTCACACGTGCTTCCTTGAGTAGCTTCATGGGAACCCACACCCTTGGCAGACCCTTCAATGGCTCTCTCAGGATCAAGAGGTCCACTCAGACCCTCGGCAGGTTCCAAAAGACTGATAAATACTGTCTTTAAAAAAATCAGAAGCTGTTCAAAGCTATAGGGGTTCCTGTTCTTTTCTTTACTGGGAAAGCAGCCTTTTATGAGTCACTTTACTGCTTTGGGGCTTTATTTCTTTATTTGTAAAACTAGAGGATTGAACAAGGTTAGTGATTTTGGATCTGTGAGGTGTGTGAGGTGAATGCAACGTGGTAGGTAAATTCAAATGTATATTAAGAAGGGATTAAACATATGGCCTCCCATATCTATGTGCCATTTACAGATGCTGTGGCAATAAATAATATTTTATTTTATTTTATTTTAGGGCCGCACCTATGGCATATGGAAGTTCCCAGGCTAGGGGTTGAATTAGAGCTGCAGCTGCTGGCCTAAGCCACAGTCACAGCGACACCAGATCTGAGCCACATCTGGGACCTACATCACAGCTCACGGCAATGCCGGATCCCCAACCCACTGAGGGAGGCCAGGGATCAAACCCACATCCCCACGGACACTATGTCAGCTTCTTAACCCACTGAGCCACAATGGGAACTCCTAAATAAAATTTTAAAAGAACAAAAAGATTTTTGTAAATGAATAATACGGAATGTATTCTTTTGTGTCTGGCTTGTATACCTCAGCTTAATATTCTTGAGATTCTTCCACTGGTTGCTATTTCAGTCATTAATTCCCACATATTGTGCTGCAATATTCCATTTATATGAATGTACCACAAATTGTTTATCCACTACCTATTTACGGAAACAGGTTTGCAGATTGGGGTGACAATGAAAAAAACTGCTGTGAAATTTGTCTACAAGCGTTTTTGTGGACATGATTTCTTATCTCCTAGGTAAATAAGAATGGAATTACTGGGTCATATGGTGAGTATATATTTAACTTTTATAAGAAACGGCCAAACTGCTTTACAAAGTGGCTGTACCATTTTACGTTTTACCTTTCCAAGAGCAATGGATGAGAGTTCCCATGGCTAACACTTGGAATTTTGTACACCAAAAAGTAGACACTCTCTGATTCCATTTACAATGGGTGAAATTAATCTTTAGTGATGGAAGTCAGGTCTGTGGCTGCCTACTAGGGTAGGGAGCAGACTAGATCGCAGAGGGCATAAGGCCTGCTGGCCTGGATCAGAGTGGTGGTTGCTCAGGTGATGACATTAATCGAAACTCACTGGAGGAGTTCCCATTGTGGTGCAGTGGAAACAAATCTGACTAGTAGGAACTCCCGTCGTGGCGCAGTGGTTAAAGAATCAGATTAAGAACCATGATGTTGCAGGTTCGCTCCCTGGCCTTGCTCAGTGGGTTAAGGATCCGGCATTGCCATGAGCTGTGGTGTGGGTTGCAGACGTGTCTCGGATCCCACATTGCTGTGGCTCTGGCGTAGGCCGGTGGCTACAGCTCCGATTCAGCCCCTAGCCTGGGAACCTCCATGTGCCGAGGGAGCGGGCCAAGAAAAGACGAAAAGACAAAAAAAAAAAATCTGACTAGTAACCACAAGGCTGCAGGTTCCATCCCTGGCCTCATTCGTTGGATTAAGGATCTGGCGTCGCTGTGGCTGTAGCGTAGGATGGCAGCTGTAGCTCCGATTTGACCCCTCGCTGGGAACTTCCATATGCCTCTGGTATGGCCCTAAAAAGCAAAAAACAAAAAACCAACCCCTCCCTAAAACTCACTGGAAATGGGTTCATTTTATTGTGTGGAAACAAAACCTAAATATAGGGTAGATTTAAAATGATTTCTAAAACAACAGCAAAAGCGTCCTGAATTAATAGAAATCCCTCGTCATTATCTGTTTTTCCAATCTGTGAATTCCAAAAGTGCATGGTCCTGGTCCTGTAACTGGAAAAGGATGAGCCTAAGTTAGATGATTTCTTTCTTTTTTTTTTTTTTTGCCTTTTCTAGGGCTGCTCCCGCAGCACATGGAGGTTCCCAGGCTAGGGGTCTAATCAGAGCTGTAGCTACCGGCCTATGCCAGAGCCACAGCAACTTGGGATCCGAGCTGCGTCTGCAACCTACACCACAGCTCATGGCAACACTGGATCCTTAACCCACTCAGTAAGGCCAGGGATCGAACCAGCAACCTCACGGTTCCTAGTCGGATTCATTAACCACTGAGCCATGACGGGAACTCCCTAAGTTAGATGATTTCTGAAGTCTTCTGGGCTCCAGTGCCTGGACCATATACTGCCTGGCAGACTACTCTGAGATGCTGTCATGAAATTGCCTAGATCTCCTCCTTCTCTACCTTGACCCTCCCTGAGGTCCATCGCTCCCTGGCTCTGGCTGTTGATGCTGTGTCATCACCGTGAAATCCTCCAGTGTGACCCGGAGCTGTTTTTTGTAGCACCACCCTCCCTGGCAAGTTCTAACAGATGGGTCTATTTCTGGAGCAGCAGTTCTTCTTATGGAAGGCACTTCTCTGCTCAAAAATCATGGGTTAGGAATTAAGTCCATGCTGAAACTGGCAACAGGTGTATTTGTGAGGGCCTTGTGGGTCTGTTTTCTTTCCGGAGCAGTATTCGCAATTTAAAATGATTCATTGCTTTCTGATCCTGAAAGACTCAACATGCAGAGTGGAGTGAATGATTAATTCACTGTTTACTACTCTACAACTAGGACCAAAACACCTGATGTGAACTGAGCCATTTTCTCGCTGACTTGAGATTCTCCCCTGATCTTGGATAAAATGGTTCATGTCAAGCCACCTCTGAGAGCGATGAAAATGATGAAGGCTGGAATTTCGTGACCACCTTTGAGTTGTGCTGATGTCCTGAACTGTAAGGTCCTGAGTCGAATTTCCCTGTTGGACCCCTGATGTCTGCCACTGTTATTGCTGCCTTCCCCAACTCACCTGCTGTAGGCTGGCCTCTGCCATTCACCTTCAATATGCCCAAGGTGGCTTGAGGTGGCTGAGAGGCCCAGAGTGTCCTGAACGGCAGTGGCCTTGGCATGGTTAGGATGGAGGATGGAGGCAGACAGCCCCCTTCCTCTGTACCCACACATCTCAAATTTCCATTCAGTCCATTGTCAAATGGATAAAAAGGAAAGCAAAAATTTAACAGCCAGCATTTATGGCTCATATAATGCTCGCAACAACTTGATCAATATGGTGCTCAGGTTTTACAGAGAAGGAAACTGAGGCTTAGAGAGATCAAGTGACTTGTTAGGTCACATGAGTCTTGGAGCTACTCCAATTAATTGGTGCTAATTCTAGAGCTGGAACTGTTTCATCCTGTTTAGGAATGGACAAATCCAGAATCTTGCAGTATCAAGAATGTGACGTGACGGGGGGGGGGGGGAAGCACATGAATAATTAGTTATCAGCTCTTCCTGATTTTCTAGAGGTCTTCAGGAATTGATGGTTAACTTTTGACCATCCATGGAATCTTTTTCTCCCCGACCTCTGGAGTGGCTGTGTTTAGGGTCACTGCATCACCTTGTGGTCATGATGGGAATTGCACCTTCCCAGAGGCCTGTCTCATACATCATCAGGGTTTTTTTCTCTGCAGTTCAAAGTACAGTCAGTCTGAAATCCCAGAGGGAAAATTCTGCGAGGAAGGCACTTGATGCAGTGGGCTGGCTGACCTCCAGGGACTGGAGAAAGAAGCTTTTCATTTCCTCTCCTCCCATTCCCACCTACCCTGGCCGAAGGGCCTGTTAAAATCCATGAGTGCTTCATGCGAGAAACTGGTCCTCCAGGGACTGTCTCGAGTTCCTCTTGCTGTCTTTGATTTCTTTATGAAATCTCTGCACCCCATTCCCACTCTGCCATGTAATTTTTTTTTTTTTGTCTTTTGTCTTTTTAGGGCCATACCTGCAGCATATGGAGGTTCCAAGGCTAGGGGTCTAACAGGAGCTATAGCTGCTGGCCTAAACCAGAGCCACAGAAATGCCAGATCCGAGTCACATCTTCGACCTACATCACAGCTCACGGCAATGCCAGATCCTTAACCCACTGAGTGAGGCCAGGGATCGAACCTGCAACCTCATGGTTCCTAGTCGGATTCATTTCTGCTGCGCCAGGACGGGAACTCCTGCCATGTAATGTTGGCTGTACCTGGGTCTGGCTATTCTCTTTCCATGTTATTGTCTTCTGGATGGCAGAAGGAAATATACGTTCCTTGAATTAATTTGCCTCAAGAGTTTCATCTCTGCTATTTCAGCTAAGCTGGTCTTATCTCTAACATACTATAAGTTACGCAGTCTGGGGCAATTTACATAACCTCAGTGAGCTGCTTCTGCACAATGGGGATGATGAATTAAATGATGTGCTGAATTCTGGGAGTTCCCATCATGGCTCAGCAGTAACAAACCCAACTGGTATCCATGAGGATGTGAGCTTGATCCTTGGCCTCACTCAGTGGGTTAAGGATCTGGTGCTGCCATGAGCTGCAGTATAGGTCGCAGAAGTGGCTCCGATCCCGTGTTGCTGTGGCTGTGGTGTAGGCCAGCAGCTGGAGTTCTTATTCAATCCCTAGCTTGGGAACTTAACATATGCTCCAGGTATGGCCCTAAAAAGCAAAAAATAAAAAATAAAATAAAAAAAATAAAATAAACTATATGCTGATTTTTTTTTTTTTTCCTTTTACAGCCACATCTGCAGCACATATAAGTTCCCAAGTTAGGGGTCGAATTGGAGCTGCAGCTGCTGGCCGACACCACAGCCATAGCAACGCCAGATCCGAGCCGTGTCTGTGACTTAGGCCATAGCTCAAGGCAATGCTGGATCCTTAACTCATCAAGCGAGGCCAGGGACTAATCCTGTATCCTCAGGGACACTGTCAGGTTCTTAACCTGCTAAGCCACAATGGGTGATATGCTGAATTTAAAAGCATTTTGTAAACGGTAACCAAACATGCAAATATAATTATTATCAGCACTGGTTTCCTGCTCACTACTGAGAGTAGGTGATAGTGCCTTGTCTAGGCAATGAATCTTTCTTCCTCTTTATATAAGTGGAATGGGGGTCACCAGAGAGGTGAGAGTGAGGAAAAGTGACAAGGTAGTTTCCATAGAGACAGTCATTGCTTCATAATCAGTGTGGGGTGTGCCTCTGGCCCCTTTGTTTCAGGTCCTAAAATGTCTATTACCAAGTTGCTACATTCCAGTACACAGAGTTTGAGGGTTATAAACCCTTTCTACTTATGGCTGGTCACATTTAATCCTCATGATTTTCCTGAGAGAGGGTTGTCCTGCTTGCCTATTTGAACAGATGAAGTTGATGATCAGAAATGAAATGTTTTCCTTAAGTTTTCAGGGTAACAGAACTGAGTTGAGAATGAGGATTTTTTTTTTCTTTTTCATACGCTGCATCTGCAGCATGTGGAAGTTTCCGGGCCAGGGGTCGGCCTGCACCACAACCACAACAATGCCAGGTCCAAGTCAAGTCTGTGATCTACCCCACAGCTCATGGCAATGCTGGGTCCTTAACCCACTGAATGAATCCAGGAATCAAACCCACATCCTCATGGATACTAGTTTCTGCTGAGCCACAAGGGGGAACTCCAAGAATGAAGATCTTTTGAATTCTGAGTAAAACTCCTTCATTTATGACTTACCATGTTCTCTTTCTTTATAATAAAGAACAAGGGCTTCCAAACTTTAAAAAAAAATTTTTTCTTTTGGTGGGGGGTGCTGTTTCAAGGGCATGCAAAAGTTCCTGGGCCAGGGACTGAACCTGCGTCAGGGACTGAACCTGCGTCACAGCAGTGACCTGAGCCATAGTAGCGGCAATGCCAGATTCTCAATCCACTGGGCCAACAGGGAACTTCTTTCCACACTTTTTTGACCATGAGCCACAGTAAGAGATACATTCTGTGCAGTAGACACACAAGTGTATGACTGAAACCAAAGCATCCAGAAATAGTACTCAGCCCAATTACATACACTGCACCCTCTTCTATCGTATTCATTAAAGATGTGCTGTTTGCAGCTCATTAAGTGAATTCATAACCTACTACTGGATTGAGGTCTACAGTTTGGCCTCGAGGGTTCTGTAACCATCCTCACAAGACACATGACCATCATAATTGCCCATGGTCTCAAACGAATACTATGAATCTGAAGGAATGAAGAGGAAAATAAAATGATTTCAGAAAGTTTCACTGACCACCACATACTGCCAAATGCAGGAGGCAATGAACTCTTAGAAATCTTTAAAAATATGATTTTAAAAACTCTAAAATAGCTGCATTTCAGCAACTGTATTTCTACCTCATTGTGAGTATAGCATTGGTCACTCACAATTATTACTGCCTCTTTACACATCTGTATCCACCACCCAACTTCCAACCTGGAAGGAAGGGACTATGGCTTAATCTCAGGGCATCAAGCACTGTGCCTGCTGGGTGCTCAGTAAATACTGGTTCACTTAATACATTAAAAAGATGAATTGCAGGAGTTCCCTGGTAGCTTACTAGTTAATGATCCAGTGTTGCCACTGCTGTGGCTCTGGTCACTGCTATGGCCTGGGTTCGATCCCTGGCCTAGGAGCTTCCACGTGCTGCCCATGTGGCCAAAAAAAAAAAAAAAAAAAAGAATTGTGACCATCCTACTTTCTGGTTACTCTCACTCTTCAAAGTAACTTCAAGTTCAAAAGCCAGTGCCTTGGTCCATGTAAGATCCACACATTAAACATCAGGGACCATAAGCTTTATCCTTTTGGTATTGCCCTGGGGAAACTTCGTAGGGTCTGAATAAGGGAGAAGTTAGAAAGAAAGAAGGAGGAACATGGTTCTCAAACATTCATTCATTCCTACCTGCAAAGTGGGTCTGTGCCCTTCAACTAAGTGCTGCTGCTTTTTTTTTTCTTTTCCATTGGTGACATGACTTTCCCCTAATTGACATCTATAGACCTTACATGTGAATCTGACCAATGCAGCCTAATTGCAATGCAAGAGTGTAAATTCTGGCTCGTGGCTCCACTAGAAAGGACAGGCTGTGGCCGACTTTCCTTCCCCAGTGCACTTTACAAGCATGAGGGTTCCCTGTGCTGTGAGTTCTTGCCACCGGGATGGACCACACTTCATGACAGCCAGGACCACACACTCTGAGGGCTCCAAAGAGAATGTCTGTGCAGCCTGAAGCAACAGAACAAGACTCCAGATCCATGCAGCCGTCTTGCCTGAGGAGTCCCACTGATACAAGTGCCAGCTCCTCTACTAGCCTCTCTCCCCTGCTAGCCAAGAGAAAACCCAGTGTCTCTGGGGACCCATGGGATGCAAGAACAACTCCAGGCCCCCTGCCTGAAGGACCAGTGTGTGAAACAGCAGCTCTTCATGCTGCTGCCTCTGAGAAGGACAGGAGACTACTTTAAGGCTTGTTTCTCTGGGCAGACAGAGCGCCTGCACCATCGACACTGTCACACACTCTGCAAGGATGCTAAGAGACGCCAAGGAGGGACAGTGTTGGAGCAATGCCATTTCTTTGTTTTTCTCTTTGAAATGAATTGCATTGTAGTCCTCAGGGTTTTCTTTTCTTTTTTGGGGGAGGGGATGGGCCCACCTGTGGCATATGGAAGTTCCCAGGATAGGGACTGAATCTAAGCTGCAGCTGCAGACCTATACCACAGCTTACAGCAACCCCGGATCCTTGACCCACTGAGTGAGGACAGGGATCAAACCCGTGTCCTCATGGATGCTACTAGGGATCCTTACCAGTGAGCCACAACAGGAACTCCCTCCTCAGGGTTTTCTTTGGATTTTTGTTGGTGAATAATCATTAATAATAAAGGTACCAACTGCAAATCAAAAAATTAATATGTAATAAAATGTTTCATATTTACACAGAAATTTAAAAAATAAAGTTAAAAAGTTTTTTGGATATAGCAGCAGTATTTCTTTACTCTATGAAGTAGAAACACTTTAAAAAATTGTGAGTGAACGTAATAATTTAAATGTATGTGGGAAGAATGAAAAGAATATGAGCTTCCATTTCTGGCAGACCTGGGTTGGAGTGGTGGCCCTTTTTAACCTGCATGACAGAGGCGAGTTGAATGTATAACCTCCCCGGTCCTTAATCTCCTCATCAAGATGGGAAAATAAAACTCACTGTATAGGACTACTGCGAGGATTAAATAAAAATATAACCATCGACAGATGAATGGATTAAGAAGATGTGGTACATATATACTATGGAATACTACCCAGCCAAAAAAAAGGAATAAGACAATGCCATTTGCAGCAAGGTGGATGGAGCTAGAGACTTTCATATTAAGTGAATTAAGTCAGAAAGAGAAAGACAAAAAACCACAAGATATCACTTATATCTGGAATCTAATATACTGCACAAATGAATCTTTCCGCAGAGAAGAAACTCATGGACTCGGAGAACAGACTTTCGGTTGCCAAGGGGGAGGAGGAGGGAGTGGGATAGACTGGGAGCTTGGGGTTAACGATGTAAACTATTGCATTTGGAAAGGATAAGCAATGAGATCCTGCTGTATAGCACTGTGAACTATATTTAGTCACTTGTGATGGGACATGATGGAGGATAATGTGAGAAAAAGAATGTGTGTGTGTGTGTGTGTGTGTGAGGCTAGGTCACTTGGCTGTACAGTGGAAAATTGACAGAACACTGTAAAACAACTATAATGGAAAAAATAAAAATCATTAAAAATAATAAAATATTAAAATGTAACCACTTAATTGATTAAGTCAATTCATTAGATCTCCTTATTTCACGCCTAATGTAATGAATACATAATTTGGGGTATGTAGGTACTACATATGTTTATATGTTAGCTTTCATGTGTATTTCAATCTGGTTTTATAAAGATGCAAAATATTCTTTCCAACAACCTTTCAGGGCTCAGTGAAGCAGAAAAGAGAAAAACATTAATTTTATTTTACAGATGAAAAAGTTAAGTCCCCACCAAGAGAATGAGTTAATTACCAAACCAAGCCTGAAGTCCAATTTTTTTTTAACTTCCAAATACTGGTAAGTGCCAGGTTTCCTGATGTTAACTCTTACACCAGGGCAGCAACTTAGAACCAGGGAAGGGGATGGGACTGGGGTGGTGGAAGGTGTATCTGGAAGATAGCGGCAGAAACATATCGGTGTTTTAGTCTTTTATATCTGTCTTTAGTCATGACCCTTAATTTATTTTGAAACGTCAAAGAATCTTAAGAGGGGAACAGAGGCTGCTTCTGTTGATCAAAAGGGGCGTGGGGAGAAGGGCCAGAATCACCACCCAGGCTCGGAGCCGCCTTTGGAAGGCGGATGGAAAGCACATTTCTGCAGTGAAAACCCCAAACCCACCTTTCGTTTCCTGGGAATGGGCTCGTCAAAGAGAAGGTTGCTGGCCTCCGCCTCGTCGATGCCGTCGTCCGTGGGCGCGGGGCTGCGGAAGGGCTTGAAGCTGTCGGCGGACAGGGGCGGCGACGGCGTGGACGGGTTGGACTGGTCGCTGGGGGCGCTCCAGCTCCAGTAGCCGCTGCTGCTGGTGCTGGAAGGCACGCCGCCCCCCTCCTTCCAGGATCCACTCAGGCCCTCTGTCCGCGCACACAAGCTCCGCGTCAGTACTCAGTTAGGGACACCCGGAGCCCAGGGGGCGGGGGCGGGGGCGGGGGCGGGGGCGGGGCAGGGGTGGTGGGATTTCAGGGGGGAGACGGGGTCCTGGATTCTAGACTCTGATGACAGCGCCTACAGCCCTCTGAGTAATTTGCACCAGCTGAGTATGTATGTTATACTCTATACCTCCAAAAAAGAGGTCACATTATAATTTATAAACATTTATTTTAACCACATAACAGGTTTTTTCCAAGAGTTTTCTGATGGGCCTTGTGCCACGCTTGTTCTTTAGGATGATAGTGGAGATTACATGAAAACAAGGAAAAGAAAGATGTGTAGATTCACTAGGTTTGGGAAGATCAGCGTTTATATATTGGTTTTGTTTGTTTGTTTGTTTTAGGGACGCTCCAGCAGCATATGGAGGCTCCCAGGCTAGGGGTGGAATCGGAGCTGTAGCTGCCTGGCCTATGCCACAGCCACAGCAATGCTGTATCCTTAACCCACTGAAAGAGGCCAGGGATCGAACACGCATCCTCATGGATACTAGCCGGGATGGTTAACCACTGGTCACAATGGGAACTCCCTATATTGCATTTCTAAGGGAGAAATTATGTGTCCTATTTGTGGATCCTCCTACTCACCCCCTCCAACTCAGCATTTTAACTTTTTAAAAGTTATCTCTTATAGGACCGTGACCCTTAGACTATGCTTATAGAAAAAGCTAGTCTTAAGATTTAAGAACCTAAGAGAAATCCTTTCTGATTAGTCACCAAAAGCCATTTACTCTCCTGAAATAACACTGCCTTACATTTGGTGGGGGTTTTATGTCTTATAAAGTTTATTCACACAATCTCATGCATTCTCACAATATCTATCTTTCGGAGTAAGGATTATCATGCCCATTTCACAGATGAGGACCCTGAGGTACCAAGAAGTTGGGACTTGCCACTTGACTATGACCAGTACATAACCCACATGGGCCAGAGCCCCAAACCCTGGTCTACCAGTTGACCTTTTTATCCTCCAGTGCAGGCACTTGTGTTGTTCGTATCCTCCTTTCTCCCTGGCAAAGCTGAGATCAGATGACGATTTATTGGCAATAATTACTGACAAGACTGGTATTGAATTTCACCTTTCCACTTGTGGGGGAAAACATGATGAAATGCTTGCTAATGTAGATAGATCTTTGCCCAGTTGGAATACCTTCAGGAGGCTCCTTTAATCACTGAAGATTTGCTTTACTTTATAAAATGCCCAATCTTAATTAGCATTTGTATAAATTCAGCTTGCTTTTAGGATAATTTCTCCTCCATATTAATGTGCCTCTTGAATATATTAAAACTATATTCTAACTACAAGGAGGAAAAAAAAATCCCAAAATGCCTCATTAAAAAAAAATGCTCTTAACATCTGGGTAATCAGAAATGAAGTGAAGACAAACGGCAGACTAGCATTCATGGAAAAATGTCTCCACTACTTTCGCCTAATTATAGATTTCCAGCGCATTCCTCCACTATGTCGAGCAAAAAGTTCAGTGAGATGAGTGGAGTTCAGTCAAGCTGAATAGCAGGAGGAAGTTAACCATCTCATTACGGCAAGGCTCTTTCAGAATCAAATGGTCACTTATGCAGGCTCACACCTTGACAGCATCAACAAAACTAAATTAGCATCTCGTTCCCTGCGGTCTCCCCAGAGACTGATATGCTCTCTGGACCCAAATTGCCTGCAATAAATAAGAAAGCTCCATTCAAGACAACATAACTTTAAGAGAAGCCTCATGTAATGATTTAGGTCATATTACCTGGTGTGACAAAGTCACTTGGCAGGCTCAGGAAGCTTATAAATATACCACAGCATGACTTGTAAAATAAAATAAGTTCATGGTGCAGAGATGTGTAATCATCTTAAGTAAAGAAACTGCAATTATTTTGAGAGCCAACTGTTGTTACCGTGTGGTTACACTGCCTCATGCCAATGCCAAAAGTTAATTTGTGTTTACTTGTGAATAACATTTCCTTTAGAAACACTATTTAATCAGAAGAACTATGGAATGCAGAAATAAATTTTTCAGAAGAAGGTCAAAACCAATTCATAACATTTTTTAGAAAGCAGTGGTGCCTTATCTTATGTATTTGCCAAGAATGCTGATAGACATTTTGCTGGAATCTTGCCCTCTTTGCAGACCCGCCTCCTAACAAAATGATCCTTTTCCAGAATATAAAGGATCAAAACAATTTCCCAAAATTCACTGATATGTAATAATTCTGGAGATCATCTTTATTTCTAAAACAAAAGCCTTCACTATCATAAATTGCTCTCCTTTTTAAGAATTTGCATCCTATTGCACAATAAATGAGAGATATCAGAAATTTGGAGTTACTATTTGGGTAGTTATTTTTAAAGTCAAAATCACTGTTTTTTTTTAATAACTATGCTAAGAAAACTTTGTATTGAAGAAGCAAAAGCTTTATTTTGATTCTAACATTTCAAGACAAAGGAATATATGTGTGTGTGTGTGTGTGTGTGTGTGTGTGTGTGTGTTTATTTATTTATTTTCCTTTTTAGGGCTGCACCTGTGGCATATTGAGGTTCCCAGGCTAGGAGTCAAATCAGAGCTGGAGTTGCCAGCCTACACCACAGCCACAGCAATGCCAGATCCAAGCTGTGTCTGCGACCTACACCACAGCTCATGGCGATGCCATCCTTAACCCACTGATGGAGATTAGGGATCGAACCTACATCCTCATGGATCCTAGTTGGGTTTGTTAACCACAGAGCCACCATGGGAACTCCCAAAGGAATACTTAAAACGCTCTCAATTTTAAAAATCCAGTGGTTAAAAATAATGATTATATCAAAATTACTGTTTTCTCCTGAAAATTTCATGAAATTCTGTAATTCTTTATTCCTAGAATAGGTTTGGGGGAATGACTTCAGTTTTGTTTTTACTATAATCTTTCTTTAGATGCTTTGCCAAACTAAGAAAGATATCAGGAAACACTGGGCTCATCTCAAGAGCACCGCAACCACTCTGTGTGAAGAGGTAACATCACCCCAGTGTGGTGAATCATGACAGTGGCACTTCTGATTTCTGGTACTGATTTGAATTCCCAGCATCTTTTTTTTTTTTTTTTCCTTTTTAGAGCCATACCCGAGCATATGCAAGTTCTCGGGCTAAGGGTCAAATCAGAGCTACAGCTGCCAGCCTACATCACAGCCACAATGATGCCAGATCTAAGCAGCATCTGCAACCCCACACCACACCTTGCAGCAACACCAGATCCTTAACTGACTGAACAAGGCTAGGGATCTAACCCAAATCCTCACAAAGAAAATGTCAGGTCCTTAACCCGCAGAGCCACAACCAGAACTCCAGGATTCCCAGCATCTTGATCGTGCTTCCCACTTACGAATGGATTGGAGTAAGTTTTGCCGAGGACTCACTCAGTGGATGATCAACAAATTTATGTTAACACCTCATGCTTACAACCTGATCATGTGTGAACCATGGCTCTAGCTCCTTATTGACTAGCTTGGTATTTTTTTTTTTTTTTTGGTCCATGCCTGAGGAACAAGGAAGTTCCTGCGCCAGGGATTGAACCCACACAGCAGTGACAACACCAGATCCTTAACTCACTGAGACCTCAGGGGACTCCCTAGGCTGGCTTTTGAGAGAAGGTGTTCCCTGACTAGTAAGTTCCATTCAGCCGTCTCAGTGCATTACATTTCACTGAACTTCAATGTGGCTTCCACTCCATGGTCTACCATGGTTGCTCTTGCCCAAACTGCCAAATTCCTCTTGATGCAGAATTCATCAAGATCCTTTTCACACTTGACCTTCTGAAGCATCAGATGTTTCTCCTTAAAACATGCTCTCCCCTTGGCTTCCATGAAATCACACTCTCCTAGGTTCCTCCACTTCTCCAGTTACCCCTCTGCTTCTTCCTGGGTTCTTCTCCTTATAGGATGACAAGCCTCACCATGTCCCCCTTGGCTACCTTCTCTTCAGCTTCCATTCCTCCACAACTCTCTCAGGGTGATCTCATCTATACTCATGGCTTCAAAATGTTGCCTTCAAATCCCACACCTGCCCAGATCTAATAAGATGCCAGGATGGCCAAGTGGTCTAAGGCACCGGACTCAAGCTTCTGCTTCCACATCAGCCTAGATCTCTCTCCCAGGCTGCACCCCAATCTCTAGCAGATGCTGCCCCTGGAGCAGTCCTCAGGCTCTCCCTACGCAACCTGTTCAAACTGGATTTACCGTCTTCATCAGCAACCCCACCTCTTGCTCCAAACATTCACTAATTGATGTATTCCTCTGCCTTTGTTCCCCGTCTCACGGAATGGGCTTCCTTGCTGAAGCACAGTGACTGGCCGGAAGTCACCCTTGTCCCTCCCTCTCCTTTATCCTCTCTGTCCATCACCAGGTCCTGTTGATTCTGCCTTCTTGATGTTTCTCAGTCACGCCCTATTCATCTACATGGTGACCACCAAGGTTCCAGACACTCACGTGGTTTTGTTTTTTGTCATTTTTGTTTCTGCCGATAAACCCAGTCATAACTTTTCAGTCCCTAAATCACTTAATAGCTCTTTCCTGGCCTCAGATTAATGTCCAAAGTCATAACCAGGCATACATGGCCCTCTGATTTCCTGCCAGGCTCGCCAAGTTTATTTCCTATCGACCTCCTGATTTATCATATTGAATCATCTGAGTCAAGATTATGTTATGACTAAGATAGCAGCTCTTGAATCAGAAAGATATGGAATAGAATTTCAGCTCTGCTCTTTACAAATTAATTAATCCCAAGTGCCTCAGTTTACTCATCTGTAAAATGACGATGACATCACATAGAACTGTTGTGAGAATTGCATGAGATAAAGCGAGCCTAGTACTTGGCACACAGTAAGTGCTCAATAAATGCTAACCATTAATACAGCTGTGATCATCCTTTTTCCCCCCCAAAGAGATTGTACACTACCTGGGAGTATGGACATTGTTTCAATGATATATTCAAATCATCTATAATGGTACCTAATAAATATATATTGAATGAAAGAATAGATTAAGGCATTTGGGCTAGTGCTTTTTCAAAATATTTACTCATCAGAGTTCTATGTTTCAACTACCTCTTCAACCAAACAGAAAAAAAAAGGGCTGGGGAAATAACTCATTAGGCCAATCTCCATTTACATGGGGAAAGAATGGAACACAGGTACTCAAAGATGCGATCTAGAAAGGCGATGGGGATCAACCAATGCGGGTTGAATGGATGGATGTATGAATGAGATGCAGTGGGGTCTTTGGGATGACGTGGAGGTTGCTGAGAGCTCTGGGACTACATCTTTCACATTTCCCCTTGCTTCCTGCTAATTGGGTGAGGGTTAGTTCACTGTGTGTGGCAGGAATGAGACCCCTCGAAGAGAAGCCCTGTTCCTGGTCAGGGGACACTTCCCTGTGCCCTCAACCCCAGGCTTACCATTCTGTCGCACAGGAGGGCTTCGAACCAAAGGGCTGGTGGACAAGCTGGTCAGTACCATTGCTGCTGTCACCTTGTCCATGTCTAGTTCCTCTGAAGATTTCCTGGAAAACAGGGAGGGACATTGTTAACTGCACTCACCCTGCATCTGCTGTGCTATGGACCACATACTACCAAGCTCCCTCTGCATCTGCCATGCTATGGACCACATGCTACCATACACATTTACCATGAAAACCAAATTGCTCTGTTACTTTTACTGTACAGATTAGGAAGCTGAGATCTACAGGTTAAGTGATTCTGTCAAAATCATATAGTATTAGGAGAGATGGAGTCATTCGCTGGTCATTCACCCAACAAGTGTGTATTGAGTGTGTTGTACTGGGCTAGACACTCTTCTAGGCATAGGTGATGCTTGGTCAACAATAGACAGGCTGGTGGGGAGAAATGCAATTATTAGTAAACAAACAAAAAGGAAGAGAAAAGGAGTTCCCATTGTGGCTCATTGGTTAAGAACCTGATATAGTATCCATCAGCACATGGGTTTGATCCTTGGCCTCACTCAGTGGGTTAAGGATTGGGTCTTGCCACAAGCTGTGACATAGGTCACAGATGCGACTAGATCCCCATGTTGCTATGGCTATGGTGCAGGCCAGCAGCTGCTGCTCTGTTTCGACCCCCAGCCTGGGAACTTCCATATACCGCAGGTGTAGCTGTAAAAGAAAAAGAAAAAAAAAAAAAAAGGACAGAGAATAATCTCTGAGAGTGACAAGTGCTACATATGGCACAGATGGTTTGACATGACAATGACCATGGACAGCTGCACTTAACGGGTTCAGGAAAGGCTTCTCTGAGATGGTGACGGTGTCCGAGCTGAAGCGTGGAGGAGGAGAAGGGCAAATGTACCCCAAGCAGAAGAGGCAGCTCAGTGAAACTGAGGCAGCAGGAACAAGCACCAGATATTGAAAGAATGACCCACTAGTGGGAGAAGGGGGAACGTTGTGCAGAGCTGGACAATGTGGGGTCTATGGCCATGGAAGATATTTCGACTTTATTCCAAGTGGAACTGAAAGTCACTGGGAGGCTATAAGCAGGCCAAGTGGCATAGTTATGATTGATATTTTTAAGATCACTACCCAAGCTGCTTTATGGAGAATGGATTTTAGGGAAGGTAGAATAACAGCAGAGAATCCAGGAGGAAAGAGTAGCAGGGATGGGGGTGGAGGCCTCAGCAGGTGGTCTGACAGGATGATGGGCTCTTGTACTGGGAGTGAGCAGAAGGGTGGCGCCCAGGTGTTCGGCTTCAGCATCAACTAGAGCCATTTACTGAGATGGAGAGCATGGAGGAAAATGCAGTTGGGAAAGGTTTAAACTCCAGCATTCTGCTTTCCCATACTCTACTAGAGGAAAAATGGGTCTGAGGGTAGTTACCATTTTTTAAAGTGAAGAGCTACTGAGATGAAGAGGTTACTCTGGTTCATTCATTCTGACCTGTTAACCCCGAATAAAGGTTCATAAGATAACGATCATTATGAACTAGAGCCAGTTTGTTTATTTCAACAAAGTTAACATCAAGAAGCAAAAATGTATGGAGTACCTTGACAGCAGATAAATTGTGCCACCTCCTGAGAGATGAACATTTTCGAATGAGGGAACAGTCGGAGGAGATAGGAGAGGATTAATAAGCCATATTGACAAAGGAATTGACACTTTGACAAATGTGGCTTTCATTCCCAGGTGTGCTATATAATTTGTAAAAGCAATGAATCCTTAAAGAGAGAGAGACTTTATGGCATCGCTTCACAACACAATGGGAAAAGAGATTCCTGAACTGGAAGGAAATCAAATGGTTCCCAGGTGAGGTGGTTTGGGGGAGCTGCTCAGTTAATTTCATCATAAAGTTACAGAAATTATTACAATTTGGCTCACCAGTGTTCACCATGGTGCTGCATTACTAAGCAAAGCTTACTCTTTCAATCCAAGGTACCCAAAGATGGGAATCTGAACTTTTCTTCAAGTACCTTATGTTCTCTCTTGGCAAATTGAGCCATCAAAAGACAAATTACGTGTTTCAGAGAAAAGTACTTCTAGAAAGCATGCTTGAGAGCGCACAATGAAATTCACTCCACAGACGTTTTCAAGACAATTTCATACACTTAGAGGAAAAAAAAAAAAAAAAAGGCTCACTCATTTGGCATACCATTAAACGATTTTTACAATACCTACAATTTGTAAGATCCTTGTACTTGGGCGTAAAGTGATGCCAGTTTTTTAGGTTTTTATTTTTCAGAGATGAGGCCTCCTGAAACAGCTCCAGGGAAAAGCAACTTAAGGTAATTTGAGCATCTTATGGTTCAATCTTCCCATGTAGGCATGGTTACAGGGGGAAGGAATTACTTGGGGGGCCACAAGGAGAAAGGTTTGCTATAGAGACTTGCTATGTGGATGGTGGGGCGCCTCTGACCTGTTGCCCTGCCCGGATCCCAGTTGTTAGGATCGCTCCACACCAGCGGGGGGCGCACCTGAGCAGGCCCCGCTGCCATCTCTTTTAAGCCTGAATTAACAGGAGTTGGGTTTTCTCTCTTCAACTGTCAGTCTTCTCTTTCTCTTTTGTTAACGAAAGATTTACGAACCAGGAAAAGTGGCCTGGCACAGGGAAATGACATGATTTTGTAGGGAGAAGCTCCCCTGGCCACCTGCCCTGATCCCTAAAGAGACCTGCTGTACCGTCAGGACCTTACCCTCTTCCACATTTTAGTTTCAGAGACCTTCGTTTTTCCCTCCTCCATCTGCTTGGTTTTTTTAATTTTTTTTTATTTTTTCATACTTAACGTGAATATTTTGTTTTAGAGACTTCATTGATAATTAACTCAAAAGCTGATTTGTGTGTTCTTTAAATATGAAGATCAATAGAGAATGCATCATTATAAAACAAGCATTCATTTTGCTTTTCCAAAAGCTGATGTTTCAAGATCAGTCTTGAGTGTCATAAAGTAGATTTCTGATGGAGAGTAAAAAGAGGATAAATGTTAGAAGAATCTGAATGTTTTGGTATTTGGATTACTTTTAACTTTCCCACTGGCATTTGAGATTACTAACAAGAACAACAAAGGACGGAAGGAATATGTTGCTAATGATTCGGTTAACCTATATTTCTCAGGAATTAGTTTGATCATGCTAACATGAAACATTACCAGATGATAAGGCCTTGTGCTGAGCTGCGTGTTTGTTTTTATCTTTGTTTAATTTCTTTTGGTACAGTACTATCTAATTACTGATTAATTGGTGCTGTAAATTCAAATCCTTATAATTAAACATGAAGAGATGATATACAAAGTAGAATTTGTTACTTTGAGAAAATCGCTGCAAAGGCCTTCTGGTAGATTTAGAGTTGTTGAGGGAAAAAAGCAAACACCCTAGAGGTGACAATAAATATTCTCTCCTGATTAGAAATTGAATATGAATCTGCTGTTGAAAACCTTACTAATCACATCTTTACAAAAGGCTGAGACCTTTTTCAATTCATCTGTTCTCCCAGACTTAGATATTATGGGACTTAATATTTAGAGGTTTTTTTTTAAAATAATAGTCACATTCATTTGATTTGTCCCTCAGGTAGACCTGGCTTCCATGGATGAAAGGATTTCAGGATACGAGAACCACATTTCAGGCAGGGAAGCAGGCAAGTCCTTGGTTTGTAATTGGCTCCAGAGTCCTATGAGAAGGATGTATCAGGAGATGAGGACACAGCACCGGGGCCAGTTCATGGGGCCTCAGTGCCAGGCTAAGTGGTTTGTCGTATCCTTGTAAGCAGAGAGAAGCCATTGAAACTTCATGAACCTGGGGGAGAGATAGAGGATCAATCCATCAATTATATTTTCTTTTTCTGACTATACCTGCGGCATATGGAAGTTCCCAGGCCAGGGGTCAAATTGCAGCTGCAGCTGCCAGCCTGTGCCACAGCCACAGCAACATCAGATCTGAGTGGCAATACCAGATCCTTAACACCCTGAGTGAGGCCAGGGATTGAACCCAAATCCTCATGGACACTATGTCGGGTTCTCAACCCACATAGCCACAACAGGAACTCCTGTATGTTAGAATGAGTCAAAATGGAAAATGTATTGGGAAAGGAAGAAACTAACAGTAGGCTATTTAGCTATTTTTGGTTAAACCTTCATTCAAACCTCAAGTAATAGACCAAGAGACAACTGTTCCTCTAGGAACAGATGGTATTGAGTCTACAAGTCCAGAACTCCCTAGATATCTGCTAAGGAGATGTCCTAGCCCTCTATCCTGGGAGAGGAGGTAAAATGGTTACAAGTGCAAGATCTGGAATGAATGAGTTAGATCATGTGGCTTCAAATCCACTTTGCTATTACTAGCTGTGTGACCATGGATAAATTACTTAAGATCTCAGAGTCTCTGTTTCTTCATTAGAAAAAGGAAGATTAAAAATACATCCGTTGTTGGGAGTTCCCATCGAGGTGCAGCGGAAATGAATCCAATTAGGAACGATGAGGTTGCGGGTTCGATCCCTGGCCTCGTTCAGTGGGTTAAGGATCCAGCGTTGCCGTGAGCTGTGGTGTAGGTCGAAGACACAGCTTGGATCCTGCGTTGCTGTGGCTCTGGTGTAGGCCGGCAGCTATAGCTCTGATTAGACCCCTAGCCTGGGAACCTCCACATGCCGAGGGAGCAGCTCAAGAAAAGGCAAAAAAAAAAAAATACATCCGTTGAGAAGATGAAATGAGAAAACGTATGCAAGCACCAGCACACAGCCTCACACTAGTCAGGGTTCCACGGATGCTATTAGCTATTACTAGCCTTCAAGTTCATGAACACACCCATAGCAAATGCTACCCCCACTTCCCCAATCGAGGAACATATTATTCAGCACCAGAACCAGCAGCTGTTACTTTTCTTTTTCTGAGGGGTGGGGGTGTGTGGTGGTGTTATTTTTTATAAAGATGAAGTTATGCCTTTGCAATAGGTAATCTGTAAGAGGTGGCAACTGGCAGAGGGAGGAGCAGCTGCTAGTTTCCTTGCTAGAGCTTCACAAAGACGCCTTGGCAAGGATGCAGCTCATGACATCATGCCTCTAGGATGCTCCACAGGTAGCCAAAGCCTTAAATGCCCATTTGAATTAATTTTGAAAAATATTCTGCTTTCATTCCTCGTTCCTGGCATACTAGCTTATGTGTGCGGGGCTCCTTTAGCTACTGGAAATACAGTCTCAAGAAAATTCAACGGACAACAGGGCCCTGCTGAAAAGCACAGGGAACTCTACCCAATATTCTGTGATAATCTCTGTGGGAAAAGAACCTGAGAAAAAATGGATGTGTGTATATGTATAACTGAGTCACTTTGTTGTATAGCAGAAATTATCACAAACTTGTCAATCAACAATACTTCAATAGAACTTTAAAAAATGAAAAAAAGGAGTTCCTGCTCTGGTGCAATGGCATCAGCAGCATCTCTGCAGCTCCATGATGCAGTTTCAATTTCCCCGCCTGGGCACTGGGTTAAAGGGTCCAGCAGAGGTCTCAACTGTGGCTCAGATCTGATCCCTAGCCTAGGAACTCCATATGCTGCAGAGTGGCAAAAAAAAAAAAAAAAAAAAAAAAAAAAAAAAAATGGAAATTCAGCAGAGTGTCTGCTCTCTTGAGCTTTAGTCTTCTGGAGAACCAGACCTTCATCAAATACATACAACATAAACTTACAGACGTGGCCAATGCCAGGAAGGAGTGGTTGGATTCGGTGCTCCTGGCTAAGGGGAGAAGATGGGGCTAAGGGGACCATAAGCCGTCATCAGCATTGCCTCGCTGAGGGCGTGGATGAGCCCTGGGCCGGGCAGTGCAGGAGCACAGGCCAGGCTGCCTTCAAAGGCGTGATGGGGGGGGTCGAGCTCTGTGTGCCGCGTGCTTGGAGACAGCAGCTCAGGGAGGCCTTTGAAAGTTCTACAAGGCTTTTAATCCTTATCTTAAAGGTGCTGGAAGCACTGCAGTTTCAAGCTGGGTGGGATTCGGGGGGGCGGTGGTCAGGTCCTGTGGGGGTGATGCTATCATATGTGCTTTTCAAAAGGCTCTCTCTGGCTGCCATGTGGAAAATGAGTTTCTAGGGTTTGACAACTGATCTCCTATCTGAGGAATTGATTGCCTGGTGACTGGCAGCAGGTTGCAGAATGACATCATCTGTGACAGGAAGAGACCATCAGAAGGGGGTGTGGCATCAGCAGACCCAGCTCCAGGCCCCGGGGTCTCACGCATGGGTGGGCGCTGCCGGGCTGGCCCCGGGCACTCGGCTGTGGCCTGCACTGACAAGCCCAGCTATTGTTCACACAGCAAGAAGCATTTTGCTTCTTTTGAAATACTTCATGCCTGGATGCCATCTGCTTGGAGGATGCAGACAAATGTGATCTCCCCTGGCTAATCCACCAGCTAGGAGAGAAGTGTTTTACACCCCCAGAGAGCCATAAAAGACATTGATCTGCAATTAAAGTGCTGTAGTAACAAATGGAAATAAAAATGAATAATACAGTCCTTAGATTAGCACTAATCCAGTTCCTTAGCAACTACTGAAATCTGCTGTCTAGACCAAGTTCAATTACTTTTAAAACTTGTGGTAATCTTCAAACAAGGGATCAAATCTGAAAATAAAGTCTCTTCCACTAGAAAGGCCACAGTGACATCTCCGATCTTGGAATTCTGGAGCTCTGAGAGATTGAATCCAGTTACTATCATTAAATTTGACTAAGTACTAAAACTTCATTTTATTTCTAAGAAGATCTTACAGCAAAAGAGAGGGTAGTGTTAATTCCTCCAATTTCATTTTAGTTCTTGTTTCTTTCATTTTTCGTTTGGTTGGTTGGTTGGGTTTTTGTTTTTGTTTTTGTTTTTGTTTTGCTTTTTAGGAGGTTCCCAGGCTAGGGGGCCAATTGGAGCTACAGCTGCTGGCCTGTGCCAGAGCCATAGCAATGCAGGGTCCCAGCCACATCTGCAACTTACATCACAGCAACACCGGATCCTTAACCCACTGAGTGAGGCCAGGAATAGAACCTAGAACCTTATGGTTCCTAGTCGGATTCATTTCTGCTGCGCCACAATGGGAACTCCAAGGATTATTTTTTAAAGAAATTTCTAATCTGTTGTGGATCAATACTTTTGTAAAATACTAGGGGAAAATGGCCTGTGGAGTTGTGGCCATGTCACCTTGCCATGCAGATTTCTAAGGCACTGCTTCCTCTGAATTCTGCACCCAGCTCATCACAGGTAGCAGAATGCAGACTGGTGTTGCCTCACAGACCACATGTTGAATATCTGGAAGTAGGCAACTGCTTTGATATCCATTTCACTTTGCCTGAAAAGACAATATCCGGGAGTTTCCATAGTGTCTCAGTGGTTAAAGAACCCGACTAGCATCCATGAGGATGTGGGTTTGATCCCTGGCCTCGTTCAGTGGGTTAAGGATCCAGCATTGCTGTAAGCTGTGGTGTAGGTCGCAGATATGGCTGGAATCCTCCATATGCCGAGGGTTTAGCTCTAGAAGAGGAAAAAAAAAAAAAAGAAAAAAGAAAAAAAGTAAACACATCAGGTCCTGTCCTCCTTTCCCCCACTTGCTGCTCTGCTCCTCTCAGTCCCCCCACCACCACCACCAATTTCTCTCTCAGGCACTGTCACTCTGCACCTGGCCCCCAGGTTCCATCACTAATGATCCCTCACCCTCTCTCCTGTATTGTACCTGTACACCCTTCTGAGGTCACGCCGCTTTCCTGTTGGAGTTACTTTTCCTGTCACCTACACTGAGGTCAGGAGGAAGTGCTACCCTTTTACCTATCTCTGCCCAGGAGACCATCCTTCTTCACCCTCATGTGGAAACTCTGGGGCTCCTGAGGCTCAGCTGAGCAGTTATCTTGCTCTCTCTCTCTTCCTAGTTCAGCCATCACCAGCCTTTCTCCCCTAATAGGCATCAAATACTTTGGCACATAAACTATAGCCATTATTTTTGCCTTACCTGGAATTATGAGCCTAGGAGACCTACTGAAAGCATCAATAGCCTCACTTCCGTCCCCCTTAGCCCCCTCAAACATTCAACAGAGTGATGAACTTGAGGAAAGGCACTGCAGTCAGACTGAGATTGAATTCCCAACAACTCCCTTTACTAGCTGAGTGATTTTAGGCAAAGCTTGTAGCTTTGTGCAACTTTATTCCTCATTTATAAAATGGGAATGATAATAATACTGGCCTCGGAGTTCCCGTCATGGCTCAGTAGTTAACAAATCCGACTAGGAACCATGAGGTTGTGGGTTGGATCACTGGCCTCGCTCAGTGGGTTGAGGGTCTGGCATTGCCCTGAGCTGTGGTGTAGGTTGCAGACATGTCTCGGATCTCACATTGCTGTGGCTCTGGTGTAGGCTGGCAGCTACAGCTCCGATTAGACCCCTAGCCTGGGAACCTCCATATGCTGCAGGAGCGGCCCCAAAAAGGCAAAAAGACAATAATAATAATAATAATAATAATAATAATAATAATACTGATCTTATAGGGTTTTGGAAGAATTAATAATTTATGAAAAAATACCTGACATATACTAAACACTCAATAAATGGTAATTATTATTATCCTTTATCCAAACTCATTTCAGTGAGCTCTTCCTATGTTAAAAACCTGAATTATATCTTCTGAAGTATTGATAGGCAAAAGAACACAAAAACTAGGATTTGCTTTAATACAGTACAGCCTCTGGAGTTCCTGCTGTGGCTCAGTGATTTAAGAATCCGACTGCAGTGATTCTGGTCATTGTGGAGGCTCGGTTCCATCCCCGGCCTGAGGCAGTTGGTTAAAGGATCCAGTGTTGCTGCAGCTGTGGCATAGCTTGCAGCAGCGTTTTGGATTCAGTCCTTGGCCTGGGAACTTCCACACACCATGGATTTGGCCATTAATAATAATAATAATAATAATAATAATAATAATAATAATAATATACTACAGGCTCCCACTCTGCCAGCTCCACAAGTGTGAGCTGGGGCTATAAAATGGGCAAAATGATAGTACTTAATAAAGCTATGTGATGGGTCCTGAGGGATTCATTAGACCATTCTCTCTGCTTTTACGTATATTTGAAAATTCTGCTATACAGATTAGGAACAAGAACACCAACCTGGGAGTTCCAATTGTGGCACATTGGAAATGAATCTGACTAGTATCCATGAGGATGTGGGTTCAATCCCTGACCTTGCCCAGTGAGTTGGGTATTCGGCGCTGCTGTGAGTTGTGGTGCAGGTAGGTTGCAGAGGCAGCTTGGATCTAGCTTCCATATGGCTGTGGCGTAGACCAGCAGCTACAGCTCCGATTTGACCCCTAGGCAGGGAACCTCCACATGCCACGTGTGAGCCCCGGCCCCCACCAAAAAAGAACACCAACCAGCCCTAATCTGTCATTGCTCTCCCCAACCTCACACTCTCCTGCTCTCCTTCACTGCCACCGCACCTGCTCCTCCACCCCCAAAGGCAGCCGGCCTCTCAATTCTCCCAATTTCTCCCAGGTTACTGGCTTGCTCCTACCTACTTCTTCCTTACAGTGTGGGTTCACCCACTGATTGCCTAGGGGTGTTTTTTTATCAGCATCCTTGAATCCCTGGGCTTTCTAAACTTTTGCTTCCCAGGCCCAGAGGAAGCAAACCCTGTGGGCTCCTCCCTAGAACCAGATATTCTGCAGAGTGGGTCCAGCCTCAGGAGAGATCCCACCTGTGCTTCTCCTCTGCAGGCCCCTCACCTGTAATTGGTCCCCACACGCTCCATCTGCACCCCGAATTATCCTCTATCTCTACCTCTCTCTTCAAATTTCAGCTCCTGGAAAAACCCAAACAAAGATACACACTCTTGGTTTCATTTTATTTATTTATTTATTTTTTCTGCCAATGACACCTTGTTTTTGTAAAATTAAAAAAATTAAATATGCTTTTTATTTATTTATTTTTTGTCTTTTAGGGCTGCACCCATGGCATATGGAAGTTCCCAGGCTAGGGGTCCAATTAGAGCCCCAGATGCTGGCCTTCGCCAGAGCCACAGCAACTTGGGATCTGAGCCTCGTCTTCGACCTACACCACAGCTCAGGACAATGCCAGATCCTTAACCCACTGAGCGAGGCCAGAGATCGAACCCGTGTCCTCATGGATGCTAGTCGGTTTGTTAACCACTGAGCCATGACGGGAACTCCATAAATACACTTTTTAAAGGTTACACTCCATTTACGGTTATTGCAAAATATTGTCTATATATCTTTGGGCCTATCTCATACCCAATAATTTGTAGTTTCCACTCCCCCACCTTGTGTTGCCCCTCTGCCCACTGGTAACCACTAGTTTTTCTCTATTATCTGTGAGGCTGCTTCTTTTTTGTTGTTATATTCACTAGTTCGTCGTATTTTTTATTTTTACTTTTTTTTGTTTGTCTTTTTAAGGCTGCACCTGTGGCATATGGAAGTTCCCAGGCTAGGTAGGGGTCAAATCTGAGCTGTGGCTGCAGGCCTACGCCACAGCCACAGCAATGCTGGATCTGAGTTGCAACTGTGACCTACACCGCAGCTTTCAGCAACACCAGATCCTTAACTCACTGAGCAACACCAGGGATCAAACCTGCATCCTCATGGATTCTAGTTCGGTTCTTAACCTGCTGAGTCACAACAGGAACTCCTGTTTTTACTTTTTAAAATTTTATGGCCATGCTTGTGGCATATGGAAGTTCCCAGGACAGGGACTGAATCTGAGAGGCAGTTGCAAACCTATGCCACAGCTGAGGCAATGCTGGATCCTTTAACCTACTTTGCTGGGCTGGGGATAGAATCCTTGCCTTTGCAGTGGTCTGGGCTCTGCAGTCAGATTCTTAACCCACTGCACCACAGTGGAAACTCCTGTTGCATTTTTTAGATTCCACATATAAGTGAGATCATATAGTATTTGTCTTTCTCTGACTTATTTCACTTAGCATAACACCCCCCCAAATCCATCCAAGTTGCTGCAAATGGCAAGATTTTGTTCTTTTTTTATGGCTGAGTAATATTCCATTGTGCATGTATATATTTACCACATCTTCTTTATCCAGTCACCTGCTGATGGACACTTAGGTTGCTTCCATGTCTTGGCTATTATAATTAATGCTGCTATGAACATTGGGGTGCATGTATCTTCTCAAATTAGTGCTTTTGCTAAACAGTAGATACCCTTACTGCTTACATTTTAGAGAAAATTGAAGCCCATAGGCACTGATCTCTCTCACGCTTTGCCTTTTTGCCCCCTTTCTTCAGCCTCCCGGGTGGGTTCCAGTGTTGCTTTTCCTACTCGAAGCCATCCCTCCACCTGTGCCATCTTCATCCTCCTCTAAGACCTTGCTCCTTCCTCCTGTGCCCGCTTACTTTTTCTCATCCCACCTGTGTGCTGATGGCTTTCTTCTCACCTGTGCTCAGGGACACTCAGCAGGAGTGGAGGGAGTAGAATAGAAATGAGGACAGTGGGGGGGAGAACAACACAAGAGAAAGAGACTCAGGAAGGGGCAGGTTCATAGCACCACACGTGGTAGAGACTGAGCCCATTAGGACCCAAGCCACAGTTTCCCCCCACCCCCACCTCCCTGGAACTAACGCACAGAAGTAGCAGCAACTTTGCCCGGAGTGGAATCAGGATTGCTGAGGGGTGAGGAGTGAATGGGAATGAGGAGGTGAGAAATTGGAGGCAGGGACAGTAATCAATTCTTTCAAGAAGCTTGGCCATGATGTGAAGAAGAGTGCAGTTCCTGGATGGAATTAGAGGGTCTTTGTTTCTGAGTTTTTTTCCCTCAGATTAATGGGACCCTAGCATATTAAAATGCTCAAAGGAAAGAGCCAGTAGCAATGCAGAGGTTGGACATCCAGGAGAGAAGGGACAATAAATGGACAAAGTCTTCAACTGAAGCTGTACAGCCTGGAGTCCCAGGCTCAGGGGAAATTCACTTTAGACAAAAGGAGAAGCCCTGTCCCCTGTAACTGGACGGTGAAGAAAGATGGTTGCCTGGATGCTGGCACATGCTTCGTGTGGGGCTCAGGGAGTTGATGATGTTTGGTTTGGGAGGTTTCTGCTTTAATTCCTTCCTCAGAAGCCAATAGCTTTCTCTATGGGGAGTGGGGGAGGGGACTCTGGAGGGCGGAAGTTCTGACATTGCTGTTATGGGTAACTGTGGAGGAAACTGAATGGGACCCCAAAAGATGGGTGGCAACGAAGGCTCTGCTGAAGTTGGAAACCTTGTTTCTGGCACAGTGGTGACTGGGGTGGAGGGGATTCTGAGAACAGGAGCTCAAGTGTGTGAGGGCAGATCCTGAGTTTTTCTGGGGCGGGGGTGTGTATGTAATGACGAGATGGGCAAGAAAGTGGGAGATTTGGCTACAACTGCGTTTGGAGAGAGAGCCACGGATCCTGGCTGGATCAGGCAGTGAGCGAAGGTTGGTGGAGACTGAAAGATGTGGGAGCAAATGGAGAGAATCCAGAGATCTCGGTGAGGTCCCCAAACAGATGTGGTGGGAGCAAAAGAAAGGGCTGGAAGCACAGGAGGTTACGAGCCGGAGACGGGATTCTGGAAGATGGCAGGAATGGAGGGCAGCGGTGGCGGCGGAGGAGGGAAGGTCACTGGATCGTGACTGGTGACGCTGCAGATATAGTGGTCACTCATGTCATCCAAGAGAGGAAAGGTGTGAACAGGTGGCTCAAGCCTTTACTAAAGAGTGAATGACCAGGATGTCAGGAGAGTCAAGGAAGGGGAGCGGAGGAAGATGCCTCTAGCTGAGGGTGTACACGAGAGTGGGGGCAATCAGAGCTTGTTAACCCCCGGGCAGGGTACACATGGCTCTCTCTACTTGGGTCTCCCCTTCTTGCCCCAATTTCATCGCATGTGCTCTGCAGGGCAGGTCCTCCATTGGTATTAATTTTCCACAAGAAGATGCACCTCCTCTCCACACTTGTGCACAAGCCACGCCCTCTGCTTTTGGAACCAGCTTCCTCCCATCCTCAGCGGGGTCCCCCTCCTGACAAGCCTACTGATACCGGCCCAGCTGTGTCAGCTGGTCACCCACGTCTCCTCCCCCTGTGGATCAGGACTCAGCCGGGCATCTATTCCCAACATCTGGCACAAAACCTTGCTTACAGTAAGTCCTTCGTGAAGGGTTTGGGGACGAATCAGCGTTAAGCAGGGGGCAGGGGACAGTGGCTAAAGGCTGAGCAGAAAGCGCAGCTGAAGATTTCTGAAGCTTCCCTCTGCTTGCTCGCTGGCATCTCAGCAGACCTGGTCATTCATTCACTTCCTCTTGTGGAAAACAATCTAAAAATAAGCATTAAGAAGTAAAAGGAAATAGGTCGTGCGTCTATTCCTTCACAGCCTTCCTTCCTGAGGGAAGGAGGAAGGAAGGAAGAAGGAAGGAAGGAAGGAAGGAAGGAAGGAAGAGGGCAGGAGGGAGGGAGGGAGGGAGGAGGGAGGAGGGAGGAGGGGAGAGGGAGGAGGAAGGGAGGAGGCAGGGGGAGGGAGGGGAGGAGGGGGGGAGGGAGGGAGGGGATGGAGGGGAGGGGGGAGGGAGGGGAGGGAGGGAGAGGGGGGAGGAGGGAGGGAGTGGAGGGAGGGAGGGAGGGAGGGAGGGGGTGGAGGGGAAGGAAGGCGAAGGGGAGGAAGGGTGGGAGGGAAGGAGGGAGGAGGGAGGGAGGGAGGGGAGGAGGTAGGAGTAGGGAGGGGGGACGGAAGGAAGTGAAGGGGAAGGACGGGAAGGAAGGCGCGGACGGGAGAGGGGAAGGCGAGGAGGGAGGAGGGGAAGGGAGGGGCGGAGGGGAGGGGAAGGAGGCAGTCAGGAGGTGGGCAGGAGGTGTATGAATGAAGTCAGGTAATACCGTCCTTCCTCCTACTGTCCTCATTCCGTCAGGACTTCCTTCATTCTTTCTCTTTATTTATTTATGGAGTGCTTCACTTATGGATTTATTCTTTCGGATGATGGTTAGGGAGCATCAACAGCCATTATGAAGTTCCCAGGCTAGGGGTCGAATCGGACCTGTAGCTGCTGGCCTACACCACAGCCACAGTAACTCTGGATCTAAGCTGTGTCTGCAACCTACATCATAGCTCATGGCAACACCAGATCCTTAACCCACTGAGTGAGGCCAGGAATCGAACCTGCATCCTCATGGATACTAGTCGGGTTGGTTACCACCGAGCCACGATGGGAACGCCCGACAGGAATATGTTTTTATGCATCCTAAAATGTTGGCCTATCTGTTCAGAACTGATTTGGTTCCAGGGTGTGGGATCTTCTCTATTCACAAAGGCTCACAGAACCGCGCATGAACTTGGGGTGGCAGCAATAACGTTATTAAAAAATAAGTTCCAAATCCCCTGCAAACAATTCTGCATGATTAGCTGGACTTCTTGATGTGAGCAGGCAGCAGAGGGCAGCTTGGGGAAGCATGGAGCACCTCCCTGGATGGCTTTTTGGCCATGTAGGTTTGGCCCTTTCGATTGTAGCCAACATGTTCCCCTTCCCCTGGGAGCCATGAGGCTGGCCTTAAATCATGTGGTTTTCTCCAAAAACAAAGCCTTCTGTGAAAGTGGTAGTGCTCCTCTGGGACGGTCTTTTAGGCATGAGATGATAGAGGACCAGAGGGAGCACATCAAATCCTTTCCTGTGACTGTGTGTTTGTGTGTATCTTGGTGTCTGTGTGTGGGTCTATCTTCGTGTCTATTTCTCTGTGGGGTGATGTCCTGTGTGGGTCTGCGTGTGAGGGTCTTTTTGTGTGTCTGTGAACGTGTGAGTGTGTGCATGTCCCTACATCTCGGTGTTTGGGTCTGTGTGTGTCTACGTGTGGACTCGTGTGTGCCCTGTGCCCCTGGAGGAGAAGGTGGAAGGAGTTGCAGGAGGCTGTGCCCCCAGACCTTGTCTCCTGCTTGGGGACAGTGGCTCCTTTCTTCCTGTGGTGCTTGCTGACCCTCTCTATCCTATGAAGCATCTGCCTGTTACTCATCAGAGGCCAAACAAGGTCGCCGGACTGTCAGGAAACGGCTCGTGGATGTGTCAGCGAGCTTCTGGCTGGGCTGTGGTCTGTCTGTCCGGCTGTCAGGCAGTCAGTCCCCAAGTCCTGGGGAGCACCTTGTCGGGCAGGGCCTGTCTTGTGTACAGGGGCAGAGGAGTCCAGGCTAATGGGGTTGAAGCCCTGAGTCATTCAGGCCATGTGTAGGTTAACAGTCTGCAGGACAGCTGTCACAGTTTTCCTCAAGAAGAAAACTGCCATCACAATTGCATTTCTCACACTTACATTTGTGCCCAAGTCAAGTCAGGCCAGACTTTTCTGGTGTGTTAATTATGCTATTGCTCCGAGGCCTGAAATCCATTTAGGCCTCAGTCATGTAAAGAACTTCCAGCTATGTTTGTGGAGATAAGGGTTATTTCATGACGGCAGTTGGGAGAAAACTAATGTAGTGTGTTCTGATTTACCAATTAAGGGGAAAAAAGGTGACTTTCTTTTTCTCTAGTTTTTTTTTTTTTTTTTTTTTTAAATAAAGCTCAAGAAGAGCTTTATTTCTGCTGCTTCTCTTTCCTGAGATAGTGACATTGTTATGTTGGCAACAGGCTTACATGTGGGCTACGTCTGTTTTTCTAAAGAGAGAGGCTCATATTGTTTCCAACCAAGCCACCCCAGCAGGCTTCCCAGGAATAAGAGAGGAAGCCCCATCTCGGGGGGATGAAGCAGACCATCACTGCCCACTTAAGGCAGGCGCTGAGGGGTGTGTCCTGAGGGAAAGGTCCTGCTCTCCTGGGACTGCCATTCAAACTGGGCAGAGAACTGTTAGCAGGTCAATGGGCTAATTCGCTTTCCTGCTGGAGGCTGCGGGCGATTTGGGGCCTTGTTATATATATACACGCATACACACATATGATATATAAAATATACATAATATGTAAATATATATTAAAATATATATATCTATTTTTTAGGGCTGCATCTGCAGCATATGGAAGTTCCCAGGCTAGGGGTTGAATCAGAGCCACAGCTGGCAGCCTACACTACAGCAACAGCAACGCTGGATCTGAGCCACATCTGCAACCTACACCACAGCTCATGGTAACACTGGATCTTTAACCCACTTAGCAAGTCCAGGGATCAAACCCACATTCTCATGAATACTAGTCAGGTTCTAAACCTGCTGAGCAACAACGGGAACTCTCTCTCTCTCTCTCTCACACGCACACACACACACACACACATACACATACACATATACCTTTATATACATTTATATTTTTGGGGGGGTTGTACTGTGTCATGCAGAAATTCCTGGGCCAGGGATTGAACCTTTGCCACAATAGTGATGGCAACACCAGATCCTTAACCACTAGGCCACCAGGGAACTCCTCATTGTTACATTTTTTAAAAAATTTTGGTTTATTTCATGTTTTGCCTGTCTGGGACATGCCTGCAGACCTCAGCCACTTCTGGCTGCACTCTTGACAGGACTGATGCCTCCACTGTCTTATGCTATGAGGAGGGGGACAAACTTGTATGAGATGTAACAGAATTAACTCTAAGAAGCTCAAGTTTCAGATTTGGCTTTAAAAAAAATGTAATCTTTTTTTTTTTTAACTGCCTCTTCTTTCTAACATAGCTAATATTTATTGAGCATTCCCAATGCCAGATGCTTTATGTACATTATTTTAGAAATGTGGAGACCTTGGCAATTTTCTAAGGGCACTTGGCCAGTCTGCTAGGCTTGCCTTATTCCAGTGGCTGAATGGGGTGTTTACACCACACCCTAATCCCATGTTCATTATCTTCTTTATAACCTTGTTTTAAATTCGAGGCACACTTGTCATCTTCTGTAATTGAAATATATTTGTGGGGAGTTCCTGTCGTGGCGTGGCAGAAGCGAATCCATCTAGGAACCATGAGGTTGAGGGTTTGATCCCTGGCCTTGCTCAGTGGGTTAAGGATCCAGCGTTGCCATGAGCTGTGGTGTAGGTCGCAGATTCGGCTCAGATCTGGTGTTGCTGTGGCTGTGGCATAGGCCGGCAGCTGTAGCTCAGATTCAACCCCTAACCTGGGAACCTCCCTATGCCGCAGGTGCAGCCCTAAAAAGCAAAAAAAAAAAAAAAAAGAAGAAATATATTTGTGAAGTAAAGGCAATTTGTTTTAGATGACACATTTTTTTTTCTGTATTACACTTAAAATTATCTTATAATGAAAAGGATTTCTTTTATATACATGGGTGATTCTATGTTAATGAGAATGTAGAATATGAAAGTTTAAGTCAACATAAGCAGATTAAATTTTAGGCTTTTGCTCATATTAAAAAAGTGTTTTGCTTTCCAAAAGATTCTCTATGGATTTTCTTCAAATAGGATTCTTATAATGTTCTTAAAATGTTTTGAATGATTAAGTTTCAATTCAAATCATCCACCCAAATTCTAACCCCTACACAAATACCTGTTTTAGGCTTTAGGTTGAGTCACAGGAAACTGCCAATAGCCGCTTCTCTTCATCTACAAAAGTGGCAGTTTCATAAGGTTCAATCTGATATTTGCTCTTATCAAACAGTTACCTTTAGTTTTAAAGGCTAGAGGTGAACTAGTTTATCCTCCTTTTAAATCAATTGTTTCAGATCAATGAGCCAGCCAATGGTTCTCTTTCCTTAGGTGTGTACTGTGGGTAATTTTATTTCTGGAGTTGGCTTTTATTGAAGACAATCTCTTACCAATATGATTCAAATAAGTTTCAATTCAATATCTACTATGTGCATAGTACTGCTTGAGGCAGAATTCCTCGCCCCACAATTTGTCAATGTCCTACAGGACACACTGGAATGTCCAGATTCTGGGAAGTGGAAGCATCTATGTCGCCCTCTAGAGGATTCTCATACACACACCACATCACTGGCTCTGTTCTTTCACTTAGAATTTAACCATGATAATAGCAGATGTTTCCATCGATTCATACAGCTATTATTTAGTGACAGACCAATGCAATCTGCCAATTAGGTATCTTGTTCCTAGAAAATGGTAATTCTATCATTCTTAAACTTGTTCATAACAGTACAATCTAAGCACTATAAAATTAAACCTATTTACTGAACACCCAAAGGCTGAAAAATTGCACATTTATCTGTGTACACTCTGTGTACAAGGAATATGACTTCTCAAAGGAATAAGCAGGAGAAACTGATATAGTCAAGAATACAATGCAAAGGTTACTGCTGGACATAGTGGCAGATCAGTAACATGGCTGGACGGCTACTGGCCAGGGCATATCCAATTTCCTGTAATAAGAGGTAGATGAATACAGGTTAGTAATGCCAAATGGGGCTTAGATGAAAGCCAAGAGGAGTCTACAGTCCCGGGGAAGCAAAGCATTGTAGCTACTATTTCGCATTTCTTCTGAAAACAATATAAATGCCTTATAAGCCTAGGAGGCAATGTAGAAAGCATTACTGAAAACAACTGTATAGCTATCAGACATAAATAATAATTTCCACCTCTGCTGGTAATTTTTCACTCATTTAGGTTGCCATACAATTGTAGCAGCAGTTTGTACGTGTACTCTCTGTAATAGCACATTGATTACAAGCTATGGTGGAATTACCCATTCAATATATCTTTCAATTCTGTGCTATTATGAAGTTCTAAATATTTCAAATGCAAATAGGCCTCTACTCATCAACAGCTTAGTGGTTCCCTATCTGTATTCTTTCCTTTTTTTTTTAATTATTAGAAAAGCTCATAAATTTGCTTTTTTACCTACTTGAACTAATCATCTTATGATAAAGAACTGACAAGCATACAGACTAAGAATTGATTTATTTGGAAACTGATGAAACAATGAGCCAATTAAAATGATGACAAAATTAAGGATGAAAAAACCTGTACAATATGACCCGGCACTGTCTCCATGAACAGTTCTTTTCTCACTTGGTATGCTGTTTCCATGAAGGTTCATCCAGCACAGACAGAAATAAGCACCTGCTTTCATTTGCAGGCAGGTGAAAGTTCTAGAAGTTTAGAGAGGTAGTAATAGCTGTTATGCCAGTCTGTGGCCTCCAAGAAGCAGCTGCCAAGACAAGATCAGTTCTGGAAGTGACTTACTGGGAAGGTGCCTAGGAAGGGAGAGGGAGATGTGAACACGAGAAGGTGGGGAGAAGCTGCAGGCCACCAAGAGGAAAATCCTTGAAGTAGTACTATGGGTTGAACTGAATTCCCTGCAAAGATATGCTGACACTCTAGCCCCTAGGACCCGTGAACGCGAATTTGTTTGTAAAGAGGGTCTTTGCAGATGTAATCGAGTTAAAATGAGATCACGCTCTTTAGGTGGAACCTTATCCAATATGACTTGTCCTTGTACGACAGAAGGCTTGGGTGGGAAGTAGTACTTTGGAGCCGTTCTGAGAAAGTCTCAGATCAAGCTGATGGGTGTCCTGAGCAGGGCTGCCCACTTGAGGGATCCCTTATCAGGCAGAATGGCCTGGTACTGAGGACCCTGCCGTGCTGGGTCCTTGGAGGGGAGCTGCCCACAGAAGCGAGGTATTACCAGCTGCGGTGGATTCAAAGGAATGGTAGCAAGAGACTGACCAGCAACTGTGTTCCCCGCAGCTGTTTGAAAGGAGATCTGAGTGGTGTCCTGCCGTGCTCGCCACAAGAACTGTTTCTTTGGGGGGGATTTTGCAATTTAACACAAGGATCTTGTTTCTTTCAGACAAAGCTGGAAAATCCCCAGGCTCGCTGCTTTCACCAGCTGCCCTGAGACACATTCCTTGAAGACCAGGGGTCCGCCTATGTGTTTTTCCTGACCAGGCACCATTATATTTGCTGTCATAGTACAGAGAGAGAAAGACAGTCAAATTAAAGCCTCTCGGAGGATTTCTGGTCTTCAGAGCTGTCCGAGAACCATTCCAATATTTTCCCAGGAGTTGGCTTTGTTATAACTCCTTCGCATTATGGTCCTACTGGGTCAAACCCAGGGTATAACCTACTTTCTTAAATAAATCATAACAGTTAACATTCACGTAGCCTTTGCTATATCCAACCCCTGCTCTAGCTTTCCCTTTCATGAACTCAATTAATCTTCATAAGTAAGTCTAGGAGGTCAATACTACTATTACCCCCATTTTTTAATGGGGAAACTGAGGCACGGAGAGGTAAGGCAAAGGCAGTGGTGAATGCTGTGTTCCCATCCAGGCAGCTGGTCACCAGTGTATGTGTTTTGGACTGAATGTCCTCAAATTCTTATGCTGAAGGTCTCTAACTCTCAATGGGACAGTATTAGGAGGCACAGCCTTTGAGAGATAATTAGGTTTAGATGAGGTTACGATGGTGGAGCTCATGTTGAAATTCGTCATAAATTCCTCTCATAAGAAGAGGAAGAGGCACCAGAATAAGAAGGCGGCCATCCGCAAGCCAGGAAGAGAGCCCTCACCAAGATCTGAATCAGTTGGCATCTGGACCTTGGTGTTTCCAGCCTCCAGAACTGTGAGCAATTAATGTGTGTTGTTGAAGCCACACAGTCTGTTTCATTAAAGCAGCTAGCAAAGGGTTTCCTGGACCCATCTCCAATGTATGTGTGTGGAGGCTTCCCCATGCCATTGAGCGGTTCTCCGATGCCAGTGGGTTGTCTGAGAATTCACCTCAATTCTGACCTGATCTACCTGGGCTAGAATTGGATTCTGGAGGTAAAGGACTGCCCCCCCCCCACCCCCAACACACACACACTCAGGAGGCCAGTCCAGGTAGTTACTGGGTTTCTGACTAACTGGCTATAAACTGGAGGTTCCCAGGATCCCCTCCTCAGATTCAATTAATTTGCTAGAACTCAAGAAAAGCCATTCACTCATTAGATTACTGGTTTATGACACAGAGATATTAGAGGATATGAACCAACTGCCAGAGGAAGAGACACATAAGACAAGGCTCGGAGCTTCCATACCCTCTCCAGGTGCGACGCTATCCCAAATCTCCACGCGTTCCCCAACCCAGAAGCTCTCTGAACCCCAATCTTTGGGGTTTTCACGGTAGCTTCGTTACACAAGCACGACTGATTACATTTGACCATTGGAGAGTAATTCAACCTCTAGCCCCTCTCCCCTCCCTGGAAATCAGGGAGTGGGACTGCAACTTCCAACCTGCTAATCACATGGTTAGTTCTCCTGGCAGCCAGCCCTGATCCTTTGGGAAGAGCCAAGTCACCTTTCCTGAAACATTTTCAGGAACTGAGGACAAGAGACGAAATGTTATTCCATTGCTCTTAGTGCTCAGGAAATTCCAAGGGTTCTGGGAGTTGTGGGCCAGGAACTGCGGGATGAAAGTCAAATTTACATGAGAAATATATATATGTATATATTATATATATTTATAAAATATATATTTATAGGATATATAATAGAAAATATATATAAGGCATAGTATAATATATATGTATTTCTTATAAATTACGATATTACGCAGCCTGAACTATGACAGTGCTTTTACCCAGCATGCTAGGGAAAGAGGTTGGCAAGACTTAGGCAAGTGGATAGAGTGCCAGGCATGTGAGTGCAGTTTGTCACAAGGTAGAGAGAAGTGAGGCCAGCTTGGCAGCAGGGAGGGGGAGGGCTCACCATGGTGAGCTTGGGGTGCACTGCAGCCCTGCAGGGCAGGCACCCAGCATCTTGAGCCAAGTCGAACACACCTCTTCCTGGTACCATCCAATGGTGGTTCCTACTGTACTTCTGGCCACCGTCTGAATTGCTTCGAGAGCTGGGTCTGTGCTGGCTTGCTAGTGACAGATGTCAGAGACTACGCATTTGGGAAGATGGATGCTGACAAAAGTCCTGATGACAGTGACAGGTCTGATGGTAGCAGCAGTGGCAAGAGAAGTGAACAGCGGCAAACAGCATCAGTCTTATGGATAGTGGGACAAGTGTGTTTCCGTCAACACAACAAAGAATAGAAACCCACTGTGCATGGCAGGTCAGCTGTAAGCTCTGAATCAGGAAAGAACAATGGATATACATGTACCCAAGATTTTGTACTTTATTTCAATGAAGTAATGGATTCCTTGAAGTTGATCCACTGCCTCCAGCAGGTTAGAAACTCATTGTTTTCAGGAAACTTAGGAGAGAATGTATGGAGCTCAATATATATAACCTGTCTTTAAAGGGCCCTGTGCTAAAGGGCAGAATACTAGCATGATTACTTTATTTTATAAGAAGGAGTCCCAAGAGACTGTGGAAACCACTGATGACTGGGGCTCAGATTTTTTTCTCTTGTGTGCTCATGAAGGTAAAATTGTGGGGCCACAGAACACCAAACAAATGGCATGACGTCTGCAAAAGCAAATTATGCCTGATCTATTATAAATCCTTGAGGAGATAAATATGCACGTGGGTAGAGGGGAGGCAGTGAAAATAGTGGCTCATACATCTTCTCTACTGATGTTTCGCTACAGTATCTAGTGGGTCAGACCAAGCACAGCTTCCAAACCATCTCAAATTGCAGCAGGAAACACACTGAAGTTGATCCCTTAATCTTTAAAAATGCCTTTAATATGATTCCATCTTGTGGGCTTTTTTTTTTTTTTTTTTTTTTTAATGGCTGCTCCCACGGCATACTAAATTTCCTGGGCCAGGGATTGAATCTGAGCTACAGCTGCAACCTGCACCTTAGCTGTAGCAACACTGGATTCTTTCACCTATTGCATCAGACCAGGAATGGAACCCATGTCTCTGCAGCAACCTGAGCCTCTACAGTCAGATTCTTAACCCACTGCACCACATTGGGAACTCCTTATAGACTATTTTTAAAAAGTGGAATTATCAAGGGATTGAGGGAGCCTTGTCATGAACAGAGAACCAGCTTAGAGGCAAGAAACAAGGCGGACAGAATGGTCCCTTCTTTGCCTGGAGTCATGCGAACAATCACATTCCTGTAAAGCTGCCGCTTAGTCCGTTTTATAAATGATCTGGATGAGGGCACAGAAAACATTTTTGGATTTGCGGAGGATCCTGACTTCTGGCTGATAAGGATGGATTTAAGAAGATATTTTAAGAGTTTGTGAAACAGACAAAAAAAATAAATTTGTACATGTGATTGTGAGAAAGTATCAGGTAATAAATGCATTTAGAAAAAAAAAAAGTATCACAAACTTCTAGGCATATGAGATATGAGAGATCAGTTACAACCCACAAGAGTTTCCTGGGATTGAATGATAGAATTCACTACTGGGAAAACTATCTCGGGGTCAGCCAGTGCAAACTATCTTAGCAGTCATCTGAAGCCACCGCCACCTTCCATAGCATCCTGACCACGTGAATTCTGACCCTTTGCTCTCATGGTGAGAAATTCCTCATCTCCAGAGGGAGTCCCTTTCCTGAATTTTGTTTTGTTTTCTTTTGCTTTTCAGGTGCGTTTTTGCACCCATGGCATATGGAGGTTCCCAGGCTAGGGGTCCAATCAGTGCTACAGCTGCACTGGCCTACACCACAGCCATAGCAATGCCAGATCTGAGCTGCATCTGCAACCTACACCACAGCTCACAGCAACACCAGATCTTTAACCCACTGATCCAGGCCAGGGATGGAACCCGAATCCTCATTGTTCCTAGTCGGTTTCAGCTACGCCACAAGGGGAGCTCCAAGTCCCTTCATTGTTTAGACAATTCACCGTTTAGAAAGTTCTCCTTTGTGTTGAGGCAACACCAGCCTTTTCCTTCTGTAGTTCAGGATGACAGAGCTCAATTCTGACTCTTCTTCCACATCAATGTCACACAAATTTGAAGGACTAGAATAAGCCTCATGTCTTTTTCTTTTTTAAACAGGTAAAACATCCTTTGTATCTTCAACATTTTGCTCGGAACAAATCTAAATGTCCTAAGTAGGGAGTTCTTGTCGTAGCTCAGTAGTTAACAAACCTGATTGGACCCCTAGCCTGGGTACCTTCATATTCCGTGCGTGCGGCCCTAAAAAAAAGACAAAAAGACTAAATAAATAAATAAATAAACTGTCCTAAGTATTTAAGCTGCCTTTCCATTGGTGAGATAGCTTTACTTTGCTTCTGTCCTAAGCCCAGAATTGAATTCAGTACTTCAGGCAGGATGCAACAGCGCTCTGTGCAGGGGATCTTGTTCTGGGGGGGAGGCATTTTTATTATTTTATTATTTTTATTTTTTGCTTTTTTTTTTAGGGCTTCATCTGCTGCATATGGAGGTTCCCAGGCTAGGGGCTGAATTGGAACTGTAGCTGGTGGCCTAGACCACAGCTCATGGCAACACCAGATCCTTAACCCACTGAGCAAGGCCAAGGATCAGACCTGTATCCTCATGGATGCTAGTCAGATTCATTTCCACTGAGCCACGACAGAAATTCTAAGGGGACCCCCATTTTTATAACAGTTTTATTAAGATATAATTTATATACCATGAAATTCATACTTTAAAGTGTGTGATTCATATTTCTGTGTGGTTTTTAGTATGTTTACAGGGTTATACAGCCACTACCACTTCCAGAACATTCGCATGATTCCTCAAACCCTCCCACCCATTAGCTGTCATTACCTATTTTCACCCTCTGGCAATGGCTAATCTATTGTCTGTCTCTATAGATGTCTATTTTGGACATGTCACATAAATGGGCTCATATAATATGTGATCTTTTGTGACTGGCTTCTTTCGCTTAGCATACTAGTATTTTCAAGCTCCACCTGTGCTGTAGTCTGTATCAGAACTTTATCACTCTTAATTGCTGAATAACATTCCATTGGATGGATAGATCACATTTTATTTATCCATTCATCAGCTGATGGACTTTAATATTGGCTTCTACTTTTTTGGCTATAATGAATAATATTTTTATGACCATTCATACACAAGGTTTTTTTGTTTGTTTCTGTTTTTCACGGCCATACCCGTGACATATGGAAGTTCCTGGGCTAGTGGTCGAATCAAAGCTGCAGCTGAGGCTTATGCCACAGCCACAGCCACATTGGATGTGAGCTGCATCTGTGACCTATGCCACCACTTGCAGCAAGGCCAGATCCTTAACCCACTGAGGGAGGCCAGGGATCAAATCCACATCCACATGGAGACTATGTTGGGTCCTTAACCTGCTGAGCCACAATGCAAACTCCCATATACAAGTTTTGCGTGGCCATATGTTTTCAGTTCTCTTTGGTACATTTAGAAGTGGAATTGCTGGGTCATATGGTAACTGCATGTTTAATCTTTTGAGGAACCGATAAACTATTTTCAACAATGGCTAGACCATTGTAAAATTCTACTAGCAATGTCTGAAGGTTCTAATTCCTCCAAATCCTCTAACTCCTGGTATTATCTATCTTTTTGATAATAGCCATCAGAGTGGCTGTGAAATCTCTTTGATTTGCCTTGCCCTAATAACTAATGATGCTGAACATCGTTATGTGTGCTCATTTTCCATTTGTATGTCTTTCTTGGAAAAATGTCTATACAAGTCCTCTGCCTTTTTTAATTGGCTTGTCTTTGTACTATTAGGTACAAAGAGCTTTTATATGTTCTGGATACTAGAACAACATCAGGTATAGGATTTGCCAATATTTTCTCCCCTTCAATGAGCTGTCTTTTCACTTTGCTTTTTTGTTAGGGCCGCTCCCACGGCATGTGGAAGTTCCCAGGATAGGGATCCAACTGGAGCTACAGCTGCCAGCCTACACCGGAGCCACAGCAACGTGGAATCCGAGCCATATCTGCGACATACACCACAGCTCACGGCAACGCTGGATCCTTAACCCACTGAGCAAGGCCAGGGATCGAACCTGCAACCTCGTGGTTCCTAGTGAGATTCGTTTCCACTGCACTACGATGGGAACACCTTCACTTTCTTGATAGTGTCATTTGTAGCACTAAACTGTTTAACTTGATGAAGCCCAATTTATCTAATTTTCTTTTGTCTCTCATGTTGTTGGTGTCACACCTAAGAAATCATTGCCTAACTTAGAGTCATGAACTTTACTCCATGTTTTCTTCTAAGAGTTTCATAACTTTAATCTTACATTTTGTCTTTGATTCATTTTGAATTATTTTTTATATGGTTGAGGTATGGGTCTAACTTCATTTTTTGGCATGTGGATACTCTATCTCGGCATTATTCGTGGAAGACAGTTCTTGAATTCTCTCAGCCTCCTTATAGAAAATCACTGACTGCAACGGGGGACTCATTTCAAGTGATGAGAATGGACATTTGATTCTCATACCGTTGATTCATACTGAATTTATTGTCCACTCCTCTAAGTGCTACAAAGGTGTTGCTATTAAGCCAAGTTTCCCCCATCCTGCTGTTGTGCAGATGGAAATGGGGGCCCAGATAAGAGACTTCATCATTTTTTCTTTTTTCTCTGTCTTTTTGTCTTTTCTAGGGCTGCTCCTGTGGCATATGGAGGTTCCCAGGCTAGGGGTACTCAGAGCTGTAGCCACTGGCCTACACCACAGCCACAGCAATGCCAGATCTGAGCCGAGTTTGGGACCTACACCACAGCTCATGGCAATGCCAGATCCTTAACCCACTGAGCAAGACCAGGGATCGAACCTGAAACCCCATGGTTCCTAGTTGGATTCGTTAACCACTGAGCCACGACGGGAACTCCCAGACTTCATCTTTATTGCTGTTTTTTCTTTTTGCTTTTTAGGGCCAGACCTGAGGCATACATAAGTTCCCAGGCTAAGGGTCAAATTGGAGCTGCAGCTGCCAGCCTACGCATGGCAACACTGGATCCAAGCCACATCTGTGACCGATGCTGCAGCTTGCAGCAATGCTGGATCCTTAACCCACTGAACAAGGCCAGGGATCAAACCCACATCTTCATGGATACTAGTCAGGTTCTTAACCCACTGAGCCACAACGGAAACTCCCTTTCTCATTGCTCTTGAATGGCATCTTTTCAGGTCAGCTGGTTATCCCCCAAGGTTGAGAGATTTGGGATGTGGTATCCGATGTCCCTCCCAGGTTTGTATCATCTCTATCATCAGTTACTCAGCTCAGTCATGGAATATTTAGCCAAGTTCTTAATCAGGCAACTGGTCTAGGTATTGGTGAAGAAGACGAGGTTCTTGCCCTTATGGAGGAGACACAGAGAAGACAGATAGTATAGAAGTAAACTAACAAACGAGATAATTTCGAAGAGTGAGCTTCTTCAGGAATGGCCCATTTAGGGGAATCCCTTTAATTTACAATTGCTTTTGGTGGCAATTCTGTCTCCACCGTCATCTTAGAAGCCAGTCGTGTTTAAATGGCATTGCTTAAGATTCACTTCAGAGAATGGCACACTTTGAGAAGTGTCTGCCTCGAATCTGATGCTCACTTGAAGGAGAAGAGCCCCTCTGGAACCAGTCAGAGGGGTACTTGGCAGGGAGGGCAGGGCCACAAGTCTCATCTAGTAGAATCTTCCTTCAGAGTCTAGAAGAATACACTGCAATCCTAAAATAACTCCATCAGCTCGTTACATTCGAGACGGTCTGATATGACTGCTGCCACTTTTTCCTGGATAAATAATACCAGCCATGTGGAGTGTTGGGCCAAAATTTTCACCATCAGCCACAGTGCTACACACATGTTCTTCCTCTCTGGTGAAAATGCCATTTTGCAGGATGTTTGTAGAGTCAAAAGAGAACAACATTTGACTTAGGGGGAGGTCCTACTGAAGCTAAAGCAAGTGAGATGCACCAGTGGGAAAACTTGTTCCTAAACCTCCATCATCTCAGATGAAAGTCAGAAAAGCAGCCTTGTCCCCAGAGCGGAAAACAATGCCTGATGCATCCAACAAATATTTGCTGAACGAATGAGGGAATCAAGGAAAATTTCTGCACTCCTCAAAACTTTGGTGTCTTTTGTACATTCCATGAGATTTTTCAAAAGGTCATCTGAGTATCAAGCTTTCTGATTTTCTGGTTTTTTTTTTTTTTCAATTTTGTTTTTAAATTCCTTTTTGATTAATGAACCACTGACTACTCCCAAGGCCCTAAGGAGGTTATTAGTGACTGTCTGGGAGCTTTGGGTACCTTGAGACAATCTCGTTCCAGGAGATCACTGGATGCTATTAACAATCTCCTCTGGCCTCCTCTGGATAACTTTGATCTTTTTCTTCCTGGCTTCACATATTTACATCAGCAGTTTTCTACAAGAAAAGAGGTCTCCAGGATTGGGTTTCTTGTATCAACCACTGATTTCCATTTGACTGATAAGTCATCTCATAAGTGCAATTGTAACATACAGGTCTCATTATAGGTCACATAAAGGAGGTGGTGACAGGAGGCTGAGAGGGCCAGGACTGTGAGATTTCAATATGTATATTTTTTGCTTAACACCAAAAATCTCTCTATTGCCCCTGATCTTTCGTTTCTGCCATTTTGCCTCCATGCACACACAGAGAAGTCAGATTTAATATTCATCAACTCCACGGGTTCCATGGAAACAATAGTGATTTCTAAGATGAAAAAGAATTATGGATGCACGCTGATCATGTTTCTTGGCTGAAAAAACCAAAATTCTGACTCATCAAATTAAATCACTCATTAAAATACAGGCCAAAAAAAGTATACCTTGCATTCAGGTACTGAGGTCTACTGGGTGGGACGGGGAATGAACTAATATCACAAAGACTCATTCACTCCCCTGCTTTCATGGGCAGAAATTCAGGATACATTTCCAGGATCACTATTAATTTATTAAGCCCACACAAGTTGTGAATTCAATTGCCCTTGCCCTTTATTTTCAATAAGACTCTCTGAGATGTCATGGTTTTCTCCTTCCCAAAGTGAGCCTTTTCTTCTCTTTCTCAAGAGAGGGGCACTGAGACCGCAGAGGAGGGTCCTATGGGCTTCAGAACAGGTTCCTGAGGGCACAGGATTTGGGGGACAATACCCCCAGGGAATTCTCATTTATGGCAGTGATTTGCTATCTAAATTTAGCTGGCACGCTTCTAGGTACTGTGGCTTCAGATGTCTATTTTGGGGGTAGTGGGGCTGCAGGAGAGCATGAGGCCCAAAGGAGGGGAGTGTGAACCAGAGTTATAAGGCTTGTAAGGTTGGCCTAATGCTGAATTCCTCATACCTTCCTGCACATTAGACTCCCTGGTCTAGATGCTCAGCTCCATCCCAGACTAATTAAATCACAATCTCTAGGGTGGATTGGGGACACGGATATTATCAAAATTTCCCAGCGGACTCTAATGAGTGGCTGAGAATTACTGAGTCTGATTCGGAGGTTAACAGAGAAGGGTCCCCTCAAGACAAGAGATTGGGGTTTTCTCCCAACTCCTTTCAGAATGACTCTGCTTGATATGATTTTATTTCTTTCCTCTTTCATTATAAAGTCAGGAGTAGGAGCATTAAACCCAGTCACATGAGAAACTGGAATTATGAGAGTTTAACTGCAAAGGCCTTGTTGGTGCTTACAGGTCAGAAAACTTTAGGATTCTTTCCAACACTCAACAGGATCTGTTTTCTTCTACCCGCTGGCTTTCTAAACTGCTTGTTTCCCTCCATTGGGTCAAAGTAAATCAGATCACTTAAAAAGAAACCAGTGACCCCCAGAAGACGTCTTCATTCATTTGAGACCCTCTATCCTTGGAGCAATGAAAGACAACTTCGCTTCTCCTTCTAGCCTCTGGAGCCAAAGTGTTCAAGATGACTTTCCTAGTCAAATACCATAGAATATCACTGATATGTGGAATCTAAAATGTGACACAGATGAACCTATCTACAGAACAGAAACAGACTCACAGACATGGAGAGCAGACTTGTGGTTGCCAAGGGAGAGGGGAAGGTAGTGAGATGGACTGGGAGTTTGGGGTTAGTGGATGCAAACTATTGCATTTAGAATGCATAAGCAATGAGGTCCTACTGTACAGCCCAGGGAATGATATCCAATCTCTTGGGTTAGAACATGATGAAAGAGAATATGAGAAAAAGAATGTATATATATGTATAACTGGGTCACTGTGCTGTACAACAGAAATTGACACATTATAATTCAACAATACTTTAATAAAAAAATGCCCCCCCCCCCCATTTTCTTAAACACTACAGCTGACACCAATGGCTCACAGGAAACTTATCGTGCCTGGACTTGGCCCATAGGAGGAGTTTTTGGACAAATGTCTAATCACATGCCCAGGAAAAACACATCAACTAATCCATTTTGAATCATTTAGTTGGTTTTTGTACAAAACTGAGCAATTCTGGAGTTCCCTATCGTGGCGCAGTGGTTAACAAATCTGACTAGGAAGCATGAGGTTGCAGGTTTGATCCCTGGCCTTGCTCCGTGGGTTAAGGATCTGGCGTTGCCATGAGCTGTGATGTAGGTCGCAGACACGGCTCAGATTCCGCATAGCTGTGGCTCTGGCATAGGCCGGCGGCTGTAGCTCCAATTAGACCCCTAGCCTCGGAACCTCCATATGCTGTGGGAGTGGCCCTAGAAAAGACGAAAAGACACACACACACACACACACACATACACACACAAACCTGAGCAATTTCAAGCAAAATAGTTAAATTGTTTTGGCTCTGGTCTCTGTTCTGTCTCCTAAAATCTGAAAACAAGGACTCAAGAGTCTATTCAAACTGGGACTACAATATTCATCAGTTTTATCTACTGAGGGAGCTTTATATTAAATTCTCCATGGTAGGCATGTGCTGTCAGGAACAATACCTAAGTGCCAGATCAGCAAGATTTGTTACGCTCTGTTATTCGCTGTCAGCTGCTTCTGCTGGTTTGGTTTATCTGCCTCAGGGAAAACTAAGAAAGGCCAATTAAAACACTGCTTAAACTTTATCACACTTCCATTTTTAAGTGGCAAAGTCATCCCATACTCTTTAAACAACTCCAGTAGTTAAGCCACTCTGAATATTTTTAGCTAATGTAAAAGCCTCCTTAGCAGGGAAAGGTCGAAGTAGAAAAAAATAGATGTGAAATGTCTTAAGTCCAACTACAGTCCACGCATCATCCCACAATTCTTGCATTAACAGCTGGGCTGTTACTTATCATTGTGAGAAGATATTCAAATATTCTGTTTCTCTGTCATGACAACATTCATGCACACAGCACCAATTATTCTTTTCATCATTTTTGGGGGGGGATAAATATTCATTGGTAACTACCATGTGCAACTTTGTGACAGGCAGTGAGGATACAGTACAAAACCACAGTGCTGAACTTGTGCAATTTACATGTTAGCAGGAGGATGAAATGGAACAGACTCTGCAGCCTGCAAACCTGGCTTAAAAATTTGTGTTTTGCAACTGACTCTGTAACTCAATTTTCTCAACTGTAAGTGAGAATAGTAATACCTGCTTCTTAGGGCATTGTGAGATCTGAAAGATAATGTACAAAAAAAACGCTGTCTCCTCCCTCATTCTCTTTGCCAACCTAACCTCTAGTTTCTGTTGATTCTGTTCCTGTAAATTCTTTCTGATTCATCACCACTCCTCTTTTTTTTTTTTTTTTTTTCTTTTTAGGGCCACACTTGTTGCATGTGGAAGTTCCCAGGCTAGGGGTCAAATTGGAGCTGCAGCTGCAGGTCTAGACCACAGCCACAAGCAACACTGGATCAGAGCTGCCATCTGTGACCTACACTTCAGCTTGTGACAATGCCAAATCTTAACCCACTAAGTGAGGCCAGTCATCAAAACCCACATCCTCACAGAGATAATGTCGAGTCCTTAACCCACTGAGCCACAAGTAAACTCCCATTCGCTTCTTTTTACATCTGCTTTTCTAGCCACTGTCTTCTTACTGTGATGATCATCAGTTGGCTAGCTCATCTGTCTACTCTAGTTTTTTTTTTCCTCTCTCTGGCCACCATCAATTTTTCAAACTGCCTCCCCTATAATCTTGTTGAAATTTAGCTCTGCTTAGGAATTTCCTCTTCTGCAAATAAAAATCTTTGATGATGTCCTATCACCTGCTGAATGAAGGTCAAACTCCCTAGCAATGGATTCAAGGCCATTCATGAGCTGATTCCAGTATGGAATTCTCTCCTTCTTTCTCGAATATTTACAGGGCTGAACTTGCATGGAAATGTTTAAGTGTACATATGTGTATTTTTCTAGGATAACGCTTCAGAGCATTCAACAAATTCTCACATGAACTTGGGTTCTGGAATGTTTAAGAACTGCTAGGAGTTCTCTTGTGGCACAGCAGGTTAAGGAATCAGTGTTATCACTGCAGCAGCTCAGGTATCTGCTGTGGCTCAGGTTCAGTCCCTGGCCTGGGGACTTTCACATGTTGTGTGCACAAAAAAAAAAAAAAAAAAACCAACAAAAAACAAACAAACAAAAAAACCTGCTAAGCCGAGCCTGCTGTGCCTTTGTTTCCAGCTTCGTCTTTTTTTATACACATTATTCAATGAATTTATTACATATATACTTGTACAATGATCATCACAACCCAATCTTATAGCACTTCCATCCCAAAACCCACAAACTGTCTCCTTTGGAAACCATAAGTTTTTCAAAGTCTGAGAGTCAGTATCTATTCTGCAAAGAAGTTCAATCTGTCCTTTTTTCAGATTCCACATGTAAGTGATAGCATTTGATGTTGGTGTCTCTTTGTATGGCTGACCTCACTTAGCATGATAATTTCTAGGTCCATCCATGTTGCTAAAAATGTGTTATTCTGTTCCATTTAATGGCTGAGTAATATTCCACTGTGTATATGTACACCTCCTCTTTATTTGCTCCTCTGTCCATAGACATTTAGATTGTTTCCATGTCTTGGTTATTGCAAATAGTGCTACAATGAACACTGGAGTACATGTGTCTTTGCGAGTCATGGTTTTCTCTGGGTGGATGCCCAGGAGTGGGATTGCTGGGTCAAATGGTGGGTTCTATGTTTAGTTTTCTGAGGAATCCCCATACTGCTTTCCACAGTGGTTGCACCAACTTATGGTCCCACCAACAGTGTAATAAGGTTCCTTTTTCTCCACACCCTCTCCAGCACTTCTTGTTTGTAGACTTTTGGCTGATGGCCATTCTGGCTGGTGTAAGGTGGTACCTCATAGTGGTTTTGATTTGCATTTCTCTAATGATGAGTGATGTTGAACATCTTTTCATGTGTTTTTTGGCCATCCGTATGTCTTCTTTGGAGAATTGTCTGTTTAGATCATCTGCCCATTTTTTGATGGGGTTGCTTCTTTTTTTGGTATGGAGCTGCAGAAGGTGTTCATAAATTTTGGAGATGAATCCCTTGTCAGTCGATTCATTTGCAAAGATTTTCTCCCATTCTGTGGGTTGTCTTTTTGTGTTGGTTAGGGTTTCCTTTGCTGTGCAGAAATTTTTAAGTTTAATTAGGTCCCATGTGATTTATTTTTGTTTTTATTGACATTACTCTAAGAGGTGGATCTGAGAAGATGTTGCTGTCATTTATATCAGAGAGTGTTTGGCCTGTGTTTTCCTCTAAGAGTTTTATAGTATCTGGTCTTATATCTAGGTCTTTAATCCATTTGGAGTTTCTTTTTGTGTATGGTGTTAGGGAGTGTTCTAATCTTATTCTTTTCCATGTGGCTGTCCAGTTTTCCCAGCACCACTTAGTGAACAAGCTGTCCTTTCTCCATTGTATATTCTTGCCTCCTTTGTCATAGATTAGTTGGCTATAGGTGCGTGGGTTTAATTCTGGGCTTTCTATCCTGTTGCACTGATCTGTATTTCTGTCTTTGTGCCAGTACCTTACGGTAGTGATGACTGTTGCTTTGTAGTATAGTCTGAAGTCAGGGAACCTGATGCCTCCAGCTCCATTGTTCTTTTTCAGGATGTCTTTGGCTATTCTGGGTCTTTTGTGCTTCCAAACAAACTTTAAAATATTTTGTTTGAGTTCCGTGAAAAATGTCCTTGGTAATTTGATAAGGATTGCATTGAATCTGTAGATTGCCTTAGGTAGTAGAGTCATTTTGATCATTGACTCTTCCAGTCCAAGAGCATGGCATCTCTTTCCATCTCTTTGTGCCATCTTTGACTTCTTTCATCCGTGGATTATAGTTTTCAGAGTACAGGTCTTTTGTCTCTTTAGGGAGGTTTATTCCTAGGTATTTTATTCTTTTGGATGCGATGGTAAACGGGATTGCGTCCCTAATTTCTCTTTCTGATCTTTCATTGTTAGTATATAGAAATGCCTCTGATTTCCGTGTATTAATTTTGTATCCTGCGACTTTGCCAAATTCATGGATGAATTCTAACAGTTTTCTGGTAGAGTCTCTAGGATTCTCTAGGTAGAGTATCATGTCATCTGCAAATAGTGACAGTTTTACTTCTTCCTTTCAAATTTGGATTCCTTTTCTTTCTTTTATGTCTCTGATTGCTGTGGCTAGGACTTCCAAAATGATGTTGAAGAGTAGTGGCTAGAGAGGACATCCTTGTCTTGTTCCTGATCTCAGCAGTAATTCTTTCAGCTTTTCACCTTTGAGAATGATGTTAGCTGTGGGTTTGTCATATATGGCCTTTATCATGTTGAGGTAGATTGCCTCTTTGCCTACTTTCAGAAGGGTTTTTTTTTTTTTTTTATCAGAAATGGGTGTTGGATTTTGTCAAAGGCTTTTTCCTCATCCCTTAAGAGTATCATATGGTTTTTATTCTTCAGTTTGTTAATGTGGTGTATCACACTGATGGATTTGCGGATATTGAAGAACCCTTGCATCCCTGGGATAAATCCCACTGGATCATGATGTACAATCCTTTTAATGTATTGTTGGATGCATTTTGCTAGTATTTTGTTGAGGATTTTTGCATCTATGTTCATCAGTGAAATTGACCTGTAATTTTCTTTTTTTATGGTATCTTTGTCTGGTTTTGGTATCAGGGTGATGGTGGCCTCATAGAGTGAGTTTGGGAGTGTCCCTTCCTCTGTGATTTTTTGGAATAGTTTCAGAAGGAGAGGTGTTAGCTCTTCTCTAAATGTTTGATAGAATTCACCTGTGAAGCCATCTGGTCCTGGACTTTGGTTTGTTTGAAGTTTGTAAATCATACTTTCAATCTCAGTGCTTGTGATTGGTCTGTTCATCTTTTCTATTTCATCATGTTTTAGTCTTTGGAAGATTGTACCTTTCTAAGAATTTGTCCTTTTCTTGTAGGTTTTCCCTTTTATTGGCGTGTAGTTGCATATAGTAGTCTCTTATGATCCTTTGTATTTCTGTGATGTCTGTTGTTACCTCTCGTTTTTCATTTCTAATTTTATTGATTTTAGTCCTTTTGCTTTTTTTTCTTGATAAGTCTGGCTAAGGGTTTATCAATTTTCTTGATCTTTTCAAAGAACCAGCTTTTCATTCTGTTGATCTTTGCTATGGTTTTCTTCATTTCTATTTCATTGATTTCTGCTCTGATCTTTAAGATTTCTTTCCTTCTATTAACATTAGGTCTTGTCTATTCTTCTCTCTCTAGCCACTTGAGATGTAAAGTTAGCTTGTTTATTTGAGCTTTATCCTGTTTCCTGAGGTAGGCTTGCATTGCTATAAACTTTCCTCTTAGAACGGCTTTTGCTGCATCCATAGGATTTGGAGTGTCATATCTTTGTTGTCACTTGCTTCTAGGTATTTTTTAATTTCCTCTTTGATTTCTTCACTGATCCATTGGTTGTTTAGTAGCATGTTTTTTCGTCTCCACATGTTTGTGTTTTTTGCAGTTTTTTTCTTGTTGTTGATGTCTAGTCGTATAGCATTGTGGTCAGAAAAGATGCTTGATATGATTTCAATTTTCTTAAAGTTACCAAGGCTTGATTTGTAGCCCGGGATGTGATCTGTCTTAGAGAATGTTCCATGTGCACTTGGGAAGAATGTGTATTCTGTTGCTTTTGGATGGAATGTCCTATAAATATCTATGAAGTCCATCTGGTCTAATGCTTCATTCAGGGCCTATGTTTCCTTATTGATTTTCTGTCTGGATGATCTGTCCATTGCTGTAGGTGGGGTGTTAAAGTCCCCCACTATGATTGTGTTATTGTCAATTTTTCCATTTACGGTTGTTAGCAGTTGCCTTATGTATTGTGGTGAACCTATGTTGGGTGTTAGACATTTAAAATTGTTATATCTTCTTCTTGGATTGATACTTTGATCATTATGTAGTGACCTTCCTTGTCCCTTAAAATATTCTACATTTTAAAGTCTCTTTTGTCTGATGTGAGTATTGCTACTCCAACTTTCTTTTGATTCCCGTTTGTGTGGAATATTTTCTTCCATCCTCTCATCCTTTCAATTTGTATGTGGCCCTAGAAGTGACGGGGGTCTCTTGAAGACAGCATATATATGGGTCTTGCTTTTGTATCCATTCAGCCAGTCTATGTCTTTTGGTTGGGGCGTTTAGTCCATTAATGTTTAAGGTAATTATTGATATGTATGTTCTTATTGCCATTTTTATTAATTGCTTTGGAGTTGTTTTTGTTGCTCTTTTTTCTTCCCTTCTTCTCTTATTCTCTCCTCTTCTGGTCTGATGACTATCTTTAATATTGTATTTGAGTTGATTTTTCTTATTTGTTTGTGTATCAATTGTAGATTTTTGGTTTGCAGTTACTCTGAAGTTTTGATATAAGAGTCTATATATATGAGATTGTTTTAAGTTGTTGGTCTCTTAATTCCAAGTGCATCTTCATTGTCCTGCATTTGTACCTACCTCTTCTTATTATTTCTGATTTTGGTGGCATAATTGTGCATGGATGATTTCTTATCTTTACTGTATATATACTTTCCTGATGAGCCCTGTCATGTGTGGTATTTTGTTTCTGGTTGTGGCCTTTTCTTTTCTACCTAGAGAAGTTCCTTTAGTATTTGTTGTAAAACTGGTTTAGTGTTGCTGAATTCTCTTAGCTTTTGCTTATCTGTGAAGCTTTTGATTTCTCCTTCAAATCTGAATGAGAGCCTTGCTGGGTAAAGGAATCTTGGGTTGAGGTTTTTTCCTTTCACCACCTTAAGTATATCATGCCACTCCCTTCTGGCCTGCAGAGTTTCTGCTGAAAAATCTGCCAATGACCTTATTGGGGTTCCCTTGTATGTTATTTGTTTATTTTCCCAAGCTGCTTTCAATATTTTCTCTTTGTCTTTAATTTTGGTCAGTTTGGTTAAAATGTGTCTTTGGGTGTTCCTCCTTGGGTTTATTTTATATGGTACTCGTTGCACTTCCTGGATCTGAGTGAGTGGTTCCTTTCCCATGTTAGGGAAATTTTCGGCTATTATCTCCTCAAATATTTTTTCTGTCCCTTTCTCTCTCTCTTCTCCTTCTGGTACCCCTATGATATGGATGTTGGTGCATTTAACATTGTCCCAGAGTTCTCTGAAACTCTCTTCATTTGTTTTTAATCTTTTTTATCTTTTCTGTTCCGCATGAGTGATTTCCACTACTCTGTCCTCCATCTCGCTTATTCTTATTCATTCTTCTGCCTCCTGTATTTGGCCATTGGCCGCTTCTAATGAGTTTTTTACTTCAGTTATTGTATTTTGCATTTCTTCTTGCTTAAGTTTTACATCTTGTATCTCTTTGCTCAGTATTTCCTGTAAATTACCCATCTTTGCCTCCAGTTTTCTTCCAATGTCTTGCATCATCTTCAGCATCAACAGTCAAAATCTTTTCCTGGAGGCTGAGACCCTGATACCTGATCACTTAGCTGTTTTTCTGGGGTTTTTTCTTTCTCCCTTACCTGAGTTATAGTTCTCTGTCTTTTCTTTTCTTTCTTTTTTTTTTGTCTTTTTGCCTTTTCTAGGGCCGCTTCCTGTGGCATATGGAGGTTCCCAGGCTAGGGGTCTAATCAGAGCCACAGCTACCAGCCTAAGCCAGAGCCACAGCAATGCCAGTTCCGAGCCGCGTCTGCAACCTACACCACAGCTCACAGCAATGCTGGATCCTTAACCCACTGAGCAAGGCCAAGGATCGAACCCACAACCTCATGGTTCCTAGCCGGATTCGTTAACCACTGCACCACGATGGGAACTCCTGTCTTTTCATTTTTATAGGTGTTTGGCATGGTAACCTTTTGACAGATAATAGAGTTGTAGCCTCTCTTACTTCTGGTGTCTGCCCCCCTTGTAGCTGAAGCTGGTATGGGGGCTTATTATAGGATTCCTGATGGGAGGGACTGATGCCTGCCGACTGGTAGGCAGAGCTGATTCCTATTCCTCTGTTGGGTGGAGCTTTGTCTCTGGGTGAGATTAGAGGTGGCTGTGATCCCACCTGGAATGTGTTTGGCCTGGGGCTTTTCAGTGCTGATGGGTGGGGTCAGATTTTCCCAAAATGGCCACCTCCAGAGAAATGCATGCTGATGAATACTCCCAAGAGCTTTGTTTTCAATGCTTTTCCCCCACAACAAGCCATATTCAGCCCCTGTTTTCCCAGGAGGTCCTGCAAAGACTTCAGTCAAGTCTGACCCAGATTTCTATGAAGACTTTGCTTTGCCCTGGGGCCCAGTGCACATGATAGTCTGTGTGTGCCTTTTAAGAAGGGCGTATCTGTTTCCCCAAGTCCTGTGAAGCTCCTGCACACAAGCCCCACTGGCCTTCAATGTCAGATGATCTGGGGCTCTTTCTCCCAATGCCAGATCCCCAGGCCTGGGGACTTGACGTGGGGCTCAGAACTCTCACTCCTGTAGGTGAGTCTCTGTGATAGAGTTACTTTCCAGTCTGTGGCGCGTCCCACCTGGGAAATATGGGGTTGCTTATATTGAGCAATAGTCCCTCCTACCTCTTGATGTGGCCTCCTCTTTGTCTTCAGGAGTAGGATATCTTTTTGAAAGTTTCTGGTCCATTTGGTTGAAGATTGCTCAGCATTTGGTTGTAATTTTGTTGTTTTTAGGAGAGAGGTTGAGCTCTGGACCTTCTATTCCGCCATCTTAATCCCATCCTGTTTCCAGCTTCTGATGACTTTAGCCACCCCCCACAAGATGTTTCGTTCACTTATTAAACATCTATGATGTTCTCCATGGAGCTCACGCTACCTGGAGTGCACAAACCTAAGATAAGCTGGACTTATCTAAACCCTACCCACTCTTTAAGTCATCTCAAATTCCATGTTCTCTGGAAAGTGACAACTGATTCTGTAGTCAGAATTAATTACTCTTTATATTATATTCCCCCCAAATTGAACTTGTATTATATTATTATTATTATTATTTTTTTTTTTTTTAGGTCCGCACTCTTGGCATATGGAAGTTCCCAGACTAGGGGTCTAGTATGAGCTGCAGCTGCCAGCTTACACAAGAGCCACAGTGACTCAGGATCCGAGCCGCATCTGCAACCTACATCACAGCTCATAGCAATGCTGGATCCTTAACCCACTGAGCGAGCCCATGGATGGAACCTGCATCCCCATGGATACTAGTTGGGTTCGTTACCACTAAGCCACAATGGAAATTCTGAACTTTTACTCTATTATTGGTGTTTGCATCATTCTCCCCAGTACCTTATTTTTCCCTGTATCTAAGCCCTTTTTTGAGTAGACGCTGTCTTCCTTACTCTGGAAGTGATGCATTCTTCCTTCCTCCACTGTTTTGTGGTGTGCCAGTTCTAAACCGGGGCTTCAAGGGGCATGTTAGGTTTCTGTTCGCCATAGTAGCACTTCTGCCATCATTGTGAGAACATGCTCTGGCCAGCTCATTGGTCCAAACAGGATGACAGTCACGTGGAGCAAACCTGAACCCAATGTGCAGTTTGATGCCCAGCGGTGACAAATCCAATCTAGATCTACTTACCCCTGGGGGCAACCTGCATATGATTCACTAAGGATATGCACAGTGATTTTAAGCCACTAACTTCGGGGTGGTTTGGTCCTTGGTGTTTTGTTGTGCTAACAGCTAACTGATAGAGTTTTTGTAGAGTTTTGTCTTTTAATTTTTCATGTACCCAGGCCTATTTCTTCCAAGGGCCAGGAGTCACACACTCTCTGCAGTACTGTGTTCTTTAGTGACTTAGTGTTTCTTTCTTTCTCCCTCCCTTCCTCCGTTTCTTTCTTCCTTTCTTTCTTTCCTTCCTTTCCTTCCTTCTTTCTTTTTTTGTCTTTTTAGGGCTTCAGATGCAGATTATGGAAGTTCCCAGGCTAGGGGCCTACACCACAGCTCACGGCAACACTGGATCTTTAACCCACTGAGCAAGGCCAGGGATCAGACCCATGTCCCCATGGATACCATTGGGATTCATTCCTGCTGAGCCACAACAGGAACGCCGAGACTTAGTTTCTTGCACAGAATGGGCAATTCTATACATTGTCGTTGGTTTCAATTAGATAACAAACACTATATTAAGGTTTCAAATCAAAAGAGGGAGCTATTGGTTAGTGATGTCTTGATTATCATCAAAGACTACCTAGTGTGCTCCATGTGGCAGTTACCAAAACAATTTGACAAGCTTCCATGGAATCTGTCCAGGAAAGATCAAAGTAACAATAACTACTGATTAGTACACAACTAACTACCAGTTGCTGAGCCAGTAATGGCAGGGTGACTCTTTCCAGCATGTGACATAGGTCAATTATCACAAAGCTTTAAGGAGCTAGGACAAAGGAGCCATGGCTTGTCTTATAAATAGCAGATTTGGGGATCTTTGACATGCACTCAAAAGGGTTTCTAGCTTCCACACATCTTCTTTGGGGGCATTTTCTTCCTTTTCGCCCAGGATTTTGGCTAGTTCATGGCTGTTTAACTCAAAAGAGGTTTGTTTGTCACTCTGTTTTTTAGGAAATGTGTTAGGAGCTGAGGGCCAGGAAAAGCAGGTCACGGTTGCAGCTGACAGAAGTAGATTACTGAGTACAAGAGAAGTGAGGCGACTCCGGATCGAGAATTGGGTCTGCCTTCCAGCCCAGACTAGCTTCCACATAACCAACTGACTCGAGATCTTTTAGCTTGCCTGACACAGAAGGAACGAGTACTGACCAATACAAGTTGCTGGTCCAGCATTGTATACACACAGTCTCATCTCATCCTCATGGCAATACTGTGGGGAAAGGGAAGAACTTTAAAGATGGTAATTTGTCCAAGGACGTGTTAGTATTAAATGGTAGAGCTCAGGTTTGAATTCAAGTCTGTCTGTCTGCCTCTAAAACCATGGCTTCCTGGTTGGTGATCCCTGCTGTCTTACTGAAGCACCAGATGTGACTCCTTGAATTTCAGCCTCGGCCCAGTTGCCTCTGAGGCTGACAAGCCCCCTACAGAGATGTGTATATTTCTGTGCCCCATCTCCCCTGGAAGTCAGTCCTAAGGTTTTTCACCCCAGCCACCAAGCCACTTCTGCTTTCCTTTCTTTTCCCAGGCTTGCAATCACATTGGAGCTATAGCTGCCAGCCTATACCACAGCCACAGCAATGCAGGATCCACACCACATCTGTAACCTACACCATAGCTCATGGCAACACCAGATCCTTAACCCACTGAGCGAGGCCAGGGATTGAACCCGTATCCTCATGGATGCTCATCAGATTCATTACTGCTGAGCCACAACAGCAACTCCTGAGCTTGCTTTTTATAAATGTTTGTACCTAGGAAATGCTAAAGTACCAGGTAAATGTTCAAGATGAGTTAGTTAATACAGTGGTCTCCATGTTGCGGCCACAGCAACTTCCTATATAAATTTCTTCCTGTGTTAGTCAAGAATGTTCTATTTCAGTAACTCAGCATGGAGGAAGCTAAGTATCTGGATAAGGAAAGGAGTCATTCTCCTTCTGCCTGTGGTCTTTCCCTTTGAACCATATGTAGCAGAGGCATAAGAGCTGCCAAAGCCTTGAGGGGGAAGGGAAACCTATAGAAAGCTCTTCTTAGTCCCTGGACAGTAAAGGAAGGAATAGAAGGACACTCTCCCTCTGCCCCACTTTCTCAACCAGAAGGGGAAGCTTAAAAGCTAGGACTGAAGCCCTGCAATTAGCCATTCAAAGGTTAATCAGCCACAGCCCTTTGGTTAGTCTCATCAATCTCAATCAACCAGCTAGTCAACAAAGGAGTTAGTGAAGTCATCTGTCAGCCAATCAGGAAGTCAGAGACTACCAGGGCAGGCAGAGGGCAGGCATTTACAACACAAAGCTGATATTCAGCACCTCACCTTCTAGGTCCTGCCAGGACCTTCCGGAGAGTACATCCATGTCCACCGCCCGCCCGTCTTAGATCACTTGTCACACTGTATTTGACTGGGCTCTATTGCTCACACTTTCTTCTTGACTATAAGCTCCAGGAAGGACAAAGCACTTTCTTTTTTGCTCCTTGCTCTATATCCAGAGCCTAACACAAAACCTGGCCAGTAGGTAATGCTTGAACAGAGATTTGCAAATTAAGTGCTACATTTTGAGAGAACTAAATTTACTGTGGAATGATGTAACTTAAAGGAAATAGACAGAGGAGGAAGCTTGAGGTTCCTTAACATAAAAAGGAAGGAAATATGCAGATGTTACCATCTGAATATTTTAAACAGGCTAAATGAAAGCAGGGGGATTGGGGAAGGTTGAGCAGAAGAGGATGGAAGTGGTCATGGATGCTTTGCATTAGAAGTTGCACAGGAGTGGTTTGTTTAAGTAAAATATATTGATATTTTATTGTTAACCATACTCTGTGATGTGCTTAATGGTATTCTGAGAATTTTTTCCCAAAGGTACACTAAAATGAGACAAGCAGATATCGTTTTTTGGTAAAAGTTAGGAGAACTTGTTCAGAATTCCATCAAACATTTTAATATCCATTTTCACCATGTAGCCAATGCTTTCTCATTTTTTTGTAACCAACCTGACTAAGCAGCTTTTGGACACTAGAGATGCCCTGCATCATTCCTGATTTGTAGTTTCTATAACTATTGTTATTATTTAATGTTCATGATCCAGTGGAAAAACTCTGAACATGTGTGCTTGGTCAGTTAATCAAAAAAGCTTATTATATAGGAAAATCATAAAAATGCTATATATAAGGATATTATACATTTTGTTTGTTTAACTATTTATTCAAAATAAAGAATATTTATTTATTTACTTATTTATTTACTTATTTATTGGCTGTCCAAGGCATAGGCATATGGAGTTCCCCAGGCCAGGGATCAAATCCAAGCCACAGCTGTGACCTTCACCACAGATGCAGCAATGAGGTAATACAGGATCCTTTAACCCACTGTACTGGGCCTGGCATCAAACCTGTGTCCTGGTGCTGCAGAGACACTGCTGATCCCACTGCACCACGGCAGGAACTCCATACATTTTATTTTTAATTCAAAATCAAGATCTTGGAGTTTCTGTCGTGGCACAGTGGAAATGAATCAGACTAGGAACCATGAGGTTGTGGGTTCGACTCCTGGCCTTGCTCAGTGGGTTAAGGATCCTGCGTTGCTATGGCTATGGCACAGGCATAGGCAGGCTGCTATAGCTCTAATTCGACCCCTAGCCTGGGAACCTCCATATGCTGCTGGTGTGGCCCTAAAAAGACAAAAAAAAAAAAAAAGACCAAAAACACCCAAAAAACAAAATTAAGATCTTCATTAGAGACTTACATATTAAGAACACAGACCTGAAGCAAGCCTTGCCTGGCTGTGTCACTATTAGCTGTGTGATCCTGAGCAAGTCACTTTCTCTCCATCTCAGTTTCCTCATCTGTAGAATGGGAATGAAAAGTTATCTACCTTGTGGGATTGTTGTGAGGATTAACTAATGAATACAAATAAATTAATTAGGACAGGTCCTGGCACATGGTATCTTCTTAATAAGGGTTAATTATTGTGCATAAATCACGCATTGTATAAAATACTTAGTTGTGATTTAAAGTGAAACAAGAATTTAAAGACATTTACCAAGCAAGAGAAGTACATAATTTAAAGATTTTCCAGTCTTGCATTATGTAACACCTAGTGTGTCATAAACTTTTAAAGCAACTTGCCTTTTTTTTTTTTTTTTTGTATTTTTAGGGCCGAACCTGCAGCACATGGAGGCTGCCAGGCTAGGAGTCAAATTGAAGCTGTAGGTGCTGGTCTACACCAATAGCCACAGCAATGGCAGATCCAAGCCGAGTCTTCGACCTACACCACAGCTCATGGCAACGCCGGATACTCAACCCACTGAGTGAGGCCCACTGAGTGAGGACTGAACTTTCATCCTCGTGGATTTGTTTCCACTGAGCCATGAGGAGAACTCTGCAACTTGCCCTTTTCAAAGCAATCAACTTAGTGTTTATACAAATGATTTCTACTACCCTCCTTAACTTGTTTGTACATTTTCTACAACTGATATGAGAATATATTTGCTATTGGGAAGAGTGGGTTTTCTTGGTCTGTAGCCTAAAGCTCTTTCTCTCACTTTAGGCAAAAAGGCAAGTCTTCATCTGTTTTCCTATAAATTATTCCACTGTGGTAAGACCTCCAGGGTGGCAACTTGAGTCAATTAGAAAAATTAGTGTTGGCGTCTTAAAAAGTGAATGACTCTGAGTATTGGATTTAAGAGGTTTGTCTGCAATTCAAGTGGTTTCCAATTCTTTGGTTTCAAGAAAACTGAAGCAGAATCTAATCAAGTTAGGTCATTAAAATTAGTTTTTGATGATGCAGTACTGTGACTGCTACTTGGCATTTATCTCTCTTGAAAGCAATCCAATTAACTGAGTGACAGTGATATAACAAAACTTGTTTTCTCATCTACCTGTCTATGTGTACAAGTTTTTTCAGTGCTCACATTAAAAATGAAAAAAGGGGGAGTTCCCGTTGTGGTGCAGTGGAAATTAATCATGTAACCATGAGATTGTGGGTTTGATCCCTGGCCTTGCTCAGTGGGTAAAGGACCTGGCATTGCCATGAGCTGTCACATAGGTCGCAGACAAGGTTCGGATCCTGCATTGCTGTGGCTATAGCTCTAATCAGGTGAGGCTCTTAGGAAAGCGGAAAAACGAACAAACAAACAAACAAAAAGAAAGAAAAATGGGACTCATACTAATGCTGAACAGTGTCTCATTCTAGTAATATGTAATATTTATCCCCAGATAAGTAATTAATTTTTAAAAATCCTGTAGCTCACTAAGAGATGTGGTTTTAATAAACTTTTATTTCTATATTCACTGGCTTATCAAATTGTTAATATGTTGCGTTGGTCAAATGCGCACTGCTAGTAATTGTAAACATCGCTTATACCAGAAAAAAAAAAGTTAAATACTCACCATCATACACTTACAGGAAATGTAAAATATTTAAATTTACATTTACAAATATATTTTTGTTGCAGAGAAGTATAGTAGGGTGATCAATAAAAACCTTTAAAGCTTAAATATACTATATTAGGGTAAAGTTCTATGGAGAAGGTGGAAAGGAAACTGGGTTAAAAAGAAAAGGAACAAGTAAAATTTTTTCTAGTTAAAAGTTTATTTGTATATTATGAAAACGGATGATGGTGGGTATCAAATCTCGATGGTATTTAGATTCCACTGGATACTTTAAAAGTGATACTATAGTTTAATCAAAATATGAATATTATTATTTAAATTAAATTATTACTTAAATCTATAAGGCAAAATTTAAGATCTCAACATTAAAATGTGTAAGGAGGTAGTTCCCTGGTAGCCTAGAACATTAAGGACCCAGCGTTGTCACTGCTGTGGCTTGGGTCACTGCTGTGGCACAGGTTCACCCCCTGGCCCAAGAACTTACACATACTGCGGATGCAGCCAAAAAAAAAAAAATGTGGTGGGGGGGATGCGTAGTTTTCAAAATTTTGTTCAGAATTCATGAGCAAAAGTTTTTTTTTTTTGGTTTGTTTATTTTTATCTTTTTAGGGCTGCACCCACGGCATCTAAAGGTTCCCAGGCTAGGGGTCCAATTGGAGCTACAGCTGCCGGCCTAGGCCACAGCCACAGCAACATCAGATTCTGGCTGCCTCCGCAACCTACACCACAGTTCACTGCAACACCAGATCCTTTACCCACTAAGCAAGGCCAGGGATCAAACCTGCATCCTCATAGTTCCTAGTCGGATTAATTTCCACTGTGCCACAATGGGAACTCCTGGAGTACACGTTCAATCCTTGGCCAGAGAACTTCCACATGCAGCTTGCAGATAAAAAACAAATAAAAAAACATAGCCAGGAATATTTAGAAAGAGTCAGACTGTTTTTTTGTTTGTTTATTTGTTTATGTCTTTTCTAGGGCTGCTCCTGCAGCATACGGAGGTTCCCAGGCTAGGGGTCCAGTTGGAGCTATAGCTGTTGGCCTACACCAGAGCCACAACTCGGGATCCAAGCCACATCTGAAACCTACACCACAGCTCATGGCAACACCACTGAGCAAGGCCAGGAATCGAACCCAAAACCTCATGGTTCCTAGTCAGATTTGTTAACCACTGCGCCACGATGGGAACTCTCAGTCAGACTGTTTTGACACTGACACTCAGCACTGACAGAAGTCAGGCCCTGCACTGATAGTGATCAAAGGCTTGAGGGAGGGGTGACATTTAGCATGAAAACCAAGGAACAAGATAATTCCAAATTTCAGTGGGAGGTGATCTTGAGAAAATGGTAATAAAGCAAAAGGCTTGAGGGGTTAGACTGAGGAGACCTCTCCAGGAAGGTGAGCTTTGGTCTAGGGTCCTCACCTCGCTTTACTGGGTCAGTATGGGTGAGGACAGGGACAGTTCTTTTCTCTTTTTTTGTCTTTCTCTCTTTTTAGAGCCATAATGGTGGCATATGGAGGTTCCCAGGCTAGAGGTCCAATGGGGCTGTAGCTGCCAGCCTATGCCACAGCCACAGCAATGAGGGATCCTTAACCCAATGAGCAAGGCCAGGGATCAAACCTGCATCCTCATGCCAGTCAGGTTCATTAACGGGAACTTCAATTACCTTCAATTACCTTTGAGTTCTGGAGCTCCCAACTGTCTTATCTCCACTGCTGGTAGAAGAGAGTGGGTGGTTTTTTTTATTTTTTGTGTTGTTTTTTTTTTTTCTTTTTGGGGCCCTACCTGCAGCATATGCCCCCCTACCACACCCCCAGGACAGGGATTGAACCCAAAACCTCATGGTCCCTAGTCAGATTCAGCTCTGCTGTGCCAGGACAGGAACTCTGGTAGGGGGGTATTTTTAACCCCAGAAGGAAGCACTTACCTGGGACAGGGAGCGATTAGGCAACTTGCTTAGAATCACCTGGCAGGAACTGATTTTTCCCACCCTGCGAGATCAAGCAAACGTTTTGAAAACCCTCATCTAGACAGTAGGCTGTCAGCTTTGAGTTTTAAGCATCGGAATGCAAACACTGCTTAATCCAGGGAGTCAGTAAATAGACCTTCTACTGTTCTAAAGTTTCAAAAGATCTTTATCATCATTACTTATTTATTAATGAGGGAGATGCTATTTGGTGGTGACTCATACCTTGATTCTTATCAGCTTTTACACTTCCAAAGTTATTACAAACCTTTAGGTGGATCTGTACTATGTTTATGCATGTACTTAAAAATAGGGCTGCTTTGAAGATTCTTAGAAAGGATTACCTTTAGATAATATTTTATCGTCATCAATAATTATCTTGTGGTTTTTGAATTTTCATTTCTTTTAGTCTCCCATGCTAGTCAAAGTATTTTATAGACTGCATTCCATTAGTTTTTAAGCAAAGCCTGATGTAGGAGGTAGTTAGAAGGGGGTTAAGTGATCTTCCTTTAGGGAGTCAAAGATGGTGTCAACAATAAACAAATACAACCTATGACTATTCCTATTGATCAAAACCTTCTGAATATAGACTAGCTAGGCCATATTAATGACTCGCTATTCCCTTTCCAGGCTGATGCTAGGTTTAGGTTCTTTTCAACCATATGCAAATCCACCTACATCTGTATTTGTACATGACAAATACACATCTACAAAATGGCATTCCCAGGCGCCCTTCTGATTTAATTTTATACACTCTCTGGCTGCCTACATCCATCATCATGGCTTTACCTCTCAACAGTCACTGATGGCTCCCCCAAATACCTCCCGTCCAGACCTTATAAAAACCATATTCCTGTTGCCCTAATGGAACCTTTGTCCAGACAGTTGTAGACGCCAGAAACCTGGGAGTTGTACAGTCTTTGTTCCCCTTCTTGATCTCTTATCCCCAATGGATCCAAAGTTTTATTTCCTTTACTTCAGAGATAACCCTAAAATCCTTCTCCTATTTTGATAGCTCACCACCACTGCTTAATACTGGCCCTTGTTTCCTGTGCTGCATCCATTCTCCCAAAACAATAGCCACTTAACTGGTCTCCCTGCCCTGGGCTCCATTCCATTCAACCCATTCTCCACAACCCCATCCAAGCCACCTTTCAGAAGTGAAATGAAATCGTACCATTCCAGGTCTGAAAAATGTCTGATTTACAATTTGAGTTCACATTGCTAAGCATGGTTTACAAACCCCTTCATCTGCCCACTGTCCACCTTTAAAGTGACACTTCCCAGCCCTTAGCCCTGGTCATTCGAATCTTCTTGCTCTTCCCTGAGTACACCGTGCTTGCTTTCATTCACTCAACTGTTTATCCAGTGCTTCCTCTGTGCAGATCCCTAGCCAACGCATGGAGTCACAACTGTGCAGACGAGACCAAGCTCCTGGCCTTACAGTAGCTACATTCTGGATTTTTTCACAGTCCACTCCTTGGTCTTGTCCGGTTCTTCTTAGAGTGTTCATTCCCCACCCCTCACTTGTCTAGTAAACTCCTGCTTTACTTTAGGACTCAGCTCTATGCATGATAAATCACGGAAGGTTTATTTTTTTTTTTAGGGCCACACCTGTGGCATATGGAGGTTCCCAGGCTAGGGGTCCAATCAGAGCTGCGGCTGCCAGCCTACAGTACAGCCACAGCAATGCAGGATCCAAGCTGCATCTGCAGCCTACACCAAAGCTCACTGCAACGCCAGATCTTTAACTTACTGAGCAAGGCCAGGAATCAAACCCTCAACTTCATGGTTCCTAGTCAGATTTGTTTCCACTGCGCCGCAACGGGAACTCCGAGAAATCTCCAAAGGTTACCTGGCAACTTTCACTCACATCTACCTGTTGGATAGTCCTTCTTCAGGAAATTAACTCTGGGAGGGTGTGGGCTCTCCTTGTGTGCAGCTGCATGCTCAGTGCCTGGAACAGTGCCTGGCACATACACTGGACTTTTCATAAGCATTTATCAAATACATCATACCTACCAAAATACCTACCTGGTATTTTGTTTCTGCCTTCAGACCATGACCTATGAGTTTGTAATGGTCAGATACTTATCTAATTCACCTCTTTACTTCCACCACTTATCACAGTGGAATAATAGTAATATTGATTGTTAGGAATCAACATTGGTGAATAGAGGCCATTCAGGTTTACATGAAGAAAACAAAACAAAACCAAAAATTAAAAAGCCTTGGGGGAAATGTTGTGAGGGGTTAATGTTATCCAACCTCTGGAGTGGAAAGAGGATGTGGGGTGTAAGTGCTAGATCCTAGAACTCTAGGAATAGGACATGCTGTTTGTGTTACAAAGTAGTAAGGAGACACGTATACACATGACTAGCTAAAAATACTGGGGTGCTTCTCTATGCAATTAGAGGATCCAGCAAAAGGCTGTGATAGCAGGGTGTAAAGAAAGCACTCAGGAAGGCTTCCTGAAAGAAGAGCCCGCCCTTTAAAAGTTTCCTTAAATCAATGATACTCTAAAAAAAAAAAAAAAGTTTCCTTAGATAAAACCCAGGACTCTCAGTTAAATTTAAATTTCAGCTAAACAGAGAGGGAGTTCCTGTCGTGGCACAATGGTTAACGCATCTGACTAGGAACCATGAGGTTGCAGGTTCGATCCCTGGCCTTGCTCAGTGGGTTAAGGATCCAGCATTGCTGTGAGCTGTGATGTAGGTCGCAGACTCAGCTCGGATCCCCTGTTGCTGAAGGTCTGGTGTAGGCTGGCGGCTACAGCTCCGACTGGACCCCTAGCCTGGGAACCTCCATATGCTAAGGGAGCGGCCCTAGAAAAGGCAAAAAGACCAAAAAATAAATAAACAAATTTCAGATAAACAGAGAATAACATTTTTGTATTAGTATGTCCCACGCACGAAATATTAGGGATGTACTTAAACTAAAAATGGATTCATTGTGGGGTTTTGTTTGTTTGTTTGTTTGTTTTTTGTCTTTTTGCCTTTTCTAGGGCCACTCCCACAGCATATGGAGGTTCCCAGGCTAGGGGTCTAATCGGAGCTGTAGCCTCCAGCCTATGCCAGAGCCACAGCAATGCAGGATCCAAGCCTCATCTGCGACCTACACCACAGCTCACGGCAATGCCGGATCCTTAACCCACTGAGCTAGGCCAGGGATCAAACCCACAACCTCATGGTTTCTAGTCGGATTTGTTAACCACTGAGCTACGCCGAGAACTCCTAAAAATGTATTCATTGTTTATCTGAGATTCAAATTTAACTGGGCCTCCTGTATTTTTATATATTACATTTGGCAACTCTGCCTCAGGTATGTGGCATAGCTTGAGAAGAAGAGAAGGGATGGAGAAGCACAAAGAGAAGGGCCAGTTGTCCAACACAGTCAGAGTCGTGGTATATGGGGAACTAGGGAAAAAGGAAATTATGGGAGATTTTCGAAAGGAATGGGGCCAGATCATAGAGGCTTTGTGTGACCTTGATCTGTCAAATAAGAGTATGACATCATTCTGGGAATTTTTGTTTAGCAGTGAAACAGAAAAATAGAGTGTACACATAAATTTCTGTGGACATAACTCATGCCTCCCTAGGGACTTACTGTAACACTGATTATATTAATTTTAAACACATCAGGAACCATTCAGAGCTTGCCCTTCGATGGAAAAAGATCTATTTTCTGAAAGTTAAACTGAATGTTTACATTTAACCCAGAACAGCTATTGGCAATACTGACCATTAAATATTTTTCTAAATAAATTTCTGCTGCATAGTGATTTATGGACATAAAATTAAGATGAAACAAGCTAAAGAAAATCTGCAGCAAAAGGAAAAAATTATCTTGTTTACACACTAAGTGATGGTTTAAATAAGATTTTAAAGCCATATGTTTAGATAACAAGCTCACTAAAACTTGAACATCTGAACCACATACATAAAATTAACGACTAAAAAATTAACACATGTTTATTATTTACTAGTCATTCTAACCAGTATAGAACCTCTTACTCTAAAACAAATCATTCATTGAGGTACCACCTCACACCAGTCAGAATGGCCATCATCAAAAGTCTACAAATAACAAATGCCAGAGAGGGTGTGGAGAAAAGAGGACCTTCCTACAGTTAGTGGGAACGTAAGTTGGTGCAGCCCCTATAGAAAACAGTACGGAGATTCCTCAGAAAACTAAAAACAGAATTACCATATGATCCAGCAATCCCACCCCTGGGCATGTGCCCAGACATAACTACAATTCAAAAAGGTACCTGTACCCCTATATTCATAGAAGCACTATTCATAATCTCCAAGACATGAAAACAACCTAAATGTCCATCAACAGATGAATGGATAAGGAGATATGACACACACACACATAGACACACACACAGGAATATTAATAAAAAGAATGAAATAATGCCATTTACAGCAACATGGATGCAACCAGACATTATCATACCAAGTGAAGGAAGTCAGAAAGAAAAAGTCAAAGACCATATGATATCACTTACATGTGGAATCTAAAATATGACACAAATGAACCTGTGTATGAAATAGAAATAGATTCATAGACATAGAGAATAGACTTGTGGTCGTCAAGGGTGGGGGTTGGGGGCGATTGAAATGAGAAGTTGGGGTTAGCAGATGTAAGCTATCATATATAGAATGGATAAACAGCAAGGTCCTACCATAGTACAAGGAATTACATTCAATATCTATGATAAAATATAATGGAAAATAATATTTTAAAAGAATGTATAAATATGTATAACTGAGTCACTGCTGTGTGGCAGAAATTAACACAACATTGTATATCAACTATACCTCAAATAAATAAATAATTCATACTTACAATTGACAAAAACAAATTAGCAATCTGCTTTGGTCCTATTGCATAAACATCAATATTTGTATTCATTAATGTTTGAAATTCAGCTCTGAAAAAGCAAGAATTCTCATGATGTATTTAGAAAACCCCTTTAAAAAGTCTAAGCAGTGTGGAATATTTTCTGTGATTTTCTTAGAGGTATAAAATGACATTTTTGAACAATTGGGGGAAATTTGAAGATGGACTGGGCATTAGATGATAATAAGGAATTATTTTAATGTCATAGGGTTAAATTAAAAATAAAATATTTTTCTGTTAGAGGCAGATACTCGAGCATTACAGGTAAAATAATATAATGGCTGGGATTCGTCCTTAATATACTCCACTTGAAAAGAAAGGGTAGGGAGTGGATGAAACAAAGCTGCCAAAATGTAGATGATTGTTGAAGTGGGGGTGATGGGTAGGTATGTGGGAGGTTTGGTATATGATTTTATTTCAGGGTAGGTTTGAACGTTTCTGTATTAAAAGATAGAAAACAAAAGTCTTTTTCATGAATGAGAGATTTCCTTGAAAGTATATTTTATAGTAACTTTACATCTTCCTTCCAATTCACATTTTAAATCTATATATTTACACATGTATTATATATATTCTCTTGCAGTGGCTGGTTAATGATCCTTATTAATGATCACTCACTTTAACTGAGTACCTTCCATGGACCAGGCAGTGTGCTTAGTAATGACCATGCAATATTCACATAATGTCTGCAGCAATCTTCTGATCTAGGTTTGACTATTATCCCCACTTTGTAGGTGGAGAAACTGAGCTTTCGAAGGGTGACAATTCTTGCTCTCCTAAAGACAGCCCACGTGTCTGTAGTGGGATCCAGGCTAGGGCTGCCTGACTCTAAAGTCTGCATGTTTAACCTTTCCCTATGCTGCAGGCGGATTAGCAGGAGTATAAATATACTCATAATACCTACAATGATGAAAAGAATGTGGGAAATGGCTTGCATGTTTCTCTCTGGCCCTAAAGTCATGGCTCAGGGCCAGACCTGTGATGCTCTCAGATCCAACATGGGTTCAGCCATTGATCAAGCAGTTGTTGGAAGCAGAAAAGGGGAAAGATGTGGCTTTTAGACAAAGCGCAGAAGCGAAGACAACCAACTGAAGTCTCTTCTCATTGACAAGGGTTCTGCATCTGTTTGGGGGAGGTTTTATTGTTGTTTTGTGTTTTTGTTTTGTTTTCAGCAATCCAAAACAAAACGCACAGTTTGCCTTTTCTGTGTGCCTCCTGATGCCTGGTTATATGTTTGCAGGACCTCACCTCTGTTTTAAATCATTCAGCCTGCGGTGCCTCTGGTTTGGCTCAGGCGGCGGGTGGGTTAGAGGGGGCAGCGGGAAGCAGAGGGCTGGGGACGCACATCCTACAAGTGAGGAACTGGCACAGCTGCAGCCCTGCGAGACCCCGCCCCATGAGCTCATCCCCTGGCAGTGCAAATTAGGATGACATAATGCTTCTGGAGAGCTCCTTCAGCCCACCGCAGTGGGAGCGCTCTTGCTTTTCCTGAGTGCGGGGAAAAATTAGCATCGGTATTTCTAGCTGTTCCTGAGGAAATGGCATTTTATTCAAAGGTGTCCTGGGAAATAGAACACGCTGCCTGCATTCCTATCAGCTTCTGTGCCAAAGGAAAACAGCGCTTATCAGTAAATAAGTCACCCATCACTGCCCTTAATCAGACTATGAAGGTGAGCGGTGTTCTTCAAAAACAGGGTCTAATTAAAATGGCAAGAGTGAGGCTCGGTGTTTCTTCAAAGTTATGTTAGCTAAAGAGTATTTTTAGAATAACTATAGCAATAATATTAAATACCACTGATAATCATTATCATTTATTTAGCTCTTGCCATCTCCTGGGAACTCTGCTAAATATTTTACATATATTGTTTCACTTAAGCCCTATTAAAACCTTACCAAGTAGACCTGACCACCCCACACTTCCCAACATATATACACTCTAAAGATGAGGAAACTGAGGCCCGGAGAGGCACGTCATTTGTCAAGGTCAGAGAGCTGCAACTGGCAAAGCCAAGGGATTCTGATCCAAAGCCTTCATTGTTAATCACTAGGCTACATGACTCTATAGGCCACAGGACAGGCCTATGCACGGTAACAATTAATAGCAACTTAATAAAACAGAGAAGAGAAGACTGTTTCCACGGAGAAATCACAGATCAAAGCTGGGATATCTGCCTATGCCTGGCATCTCTCACCTCATTAGACATCCCAGTTTGGAAAGGGGAAGCAAGGGAGAGTAGTATTAAGAAACTACTATTAAAAAAAATATATATAGAAAAAATATATTGGTCTCTGCCCCTGGTTCCTAACACAGAGCTCCTAAAATTTTAATTCCCTAAGGGATTAGAACACTATTTAATTCTAATAATTGGCCTTTGACGCCAGTTCTGGACTCATAGCTCCTCAATTCTTGGGAATTTTCTTTGTGACAGGAGTGTCTTTTGTCGGAATGAGGGGGCTTCTGGGTGGGGGCTGGTCACCAGAGAAACCAAGCAATGATTGGAAGCTTAGACTTTTCCATCCTACCCCTCCAGTGTCCAGAGAGTGGATGCTGTAAATAGAGTTAGTAAGTGATCGTGCCTACGTGATGAAGCCGCCATAAAAATCCCCCCAAGTTTGGAGCTCTGGGTTCACAGAGGCATGCAGATGCTCCTTGCCCTTCCCATACACCTTGCCCTATGCATCCCTTCCAGCTGTACCCTTTATCGGCTCCTTTTGTAATAAACTGATAAACAGTAAAGAAAGTGGCTTCCAGAGTCTTGTGAACTGCTCTAGCAAATTAACTGCCCTGAAGGAAAGGGTTGTGGGTTACAGCTGACTGGATCTATCCGTGGCTGAAGGAGGGGGACAGACTTGTGCCACTCAGCCCCCTCCCCCACTTCTGATGCCAGTGGAGGAAAAGAAGGGGTAGACAGAAAAGGTGGGGTGAAAACTACTAAAAGAAGAGGAAATGTGATGTGGCACAGTGGCTGGGGGGAGGGGCTCTCCAGTCTGAAGGATTTAGATTTGAGTGTCAGGTCTACTACAAAAGCTGGGTGCCTTGTGCGACAAACTCAAAGACCTCAGTTTTCTTATCTATAAAGTGGAGTGATAATACACTCCTAAGAGTGTTATCATGAGGATCTAATAAGATAGCACTGCAGTTCTGAACCTGTGCCAGGTGTGCAATATGAGCTCAGTAAGGGGTAGGATAGGATGACTAAAGATAGAAACCTAGAACCCCCTTCCTGGCACTTGAAATCTGGTGTCCTCCTGGTTCACAGAGGGTAACTGAGTTTCACTGGATTAAGTGGAAGCCGATGACTTTTCTGTGAAATTGGAAGGAAGAGTTTCTACCAGAAACCCTTTCACTCCCAGGCCATGCTCTTTGAAGCCTTTTGGTTGCAGTCTTAGGAAGTGCCACCCAGTTGGCAGAGAACTGAGCACCTAAGCTCAGCCATAGCACTGATCACTGATCAGAAATGCAATTGTGGGAGTTCCCTTCATGGCTCAGTGGTTAACAAATCCAACTAGGAACCATGAGGTTGCAGGTTGGATCCCTGGCCTTGCTCAGTGGGTTAAGGATCTGGCGTTGCTGTGAGCTGTGGTGTAGGTCACAGATGTGACTCAGGTCTGGCATTGCTGTGGCTGTGGCATAGGGTGGTGGCTACAGCTCCAATTAGACCCCTAGCCTGAGAACCTCCATATGCCACAGGTGTGGCCCTAAAAAGACAAAAGAAAAAAAGAAGGAAAAAAGAAAGAAATGCAATTGTGGCTCTGGAGGATCCCAACTGGATAAAGAATCTTTTTTTTTTTTTTTTTTGCCTTATGCAGGGATGTGAGTGTGTGTACATGTGTGTATACAGGTTTACCAGATAACTACCTGAATTTTTTTTTTTTAGGGTCTTTTTAGGGCCGCACCCACAGCATATAGGAGGTTCCCAGGCTAGTGGTCGAATTGGAGCTGTAGCTGCCAGCCACAGCCACAGCCACAACAATGAGGGATCCAAGCCACGTCTGTAACCTATACTACAGCTCACAGCAACGCCGGATCCTTAACCCACTGAGCAAGGCCAGGGATCGAACCTACGTCCTCATGGTTGCTAGTCAGGCTTGTTGACCACTGAACCACGATGGGAACTCCGCCCAACTGAATAGAGAATCTATACTCTATATGTGAGATTTCATTAAATCTGGGCTGACTGGGTACAATGAAATCACCCATGGAGAATAGATTTTGATTACTCCTGGAACTGCCTGGACCAAGGGTCGAATTTCTGATCACCCTGATTTCAGAGAATCACCTGGATGGCGGATGTCTTAGCTGTGCCTAAGGTACCTGTCTATAAAATGACATGGCCAGTTCTAACACTTATTAAACTCATGAGGCTTGATTTTAACAGCACCAATATGTATGCAATGGGCTGCCAGAAACAGAACACTCCTGGAGAGATACACTAAGAAAGGAACTTTAAGCTTCAGTCACATGGCAAGGAAGTAGATTTTAAAAAAATGCAATTCCTGTGAAAGCATTTCTTTTCTTACAGTGAAAAGGAGAAGTACATATACTTCCGGAAAATAGTTTGCACACTTCATGATAATATCTGAAATCAGGCTGTATAAGCTTAGCAACCCTTCACAATAGTTGTAGATTTAGCTAATTGTGGTCCTAGGTGATAGAGTATAATAATTACCAACAGTAAATATATATATAATACATATATATTTGTATATTTTTTTGTCTTTTTTTTTTAAGGGCCACACCTGAGGCATATGGAAGTTCCCAGGCTAGGGGCTGAATCAGAGCTACAGCTGCCGGCCTACACCACAGTCACAGCAATGCCAGATCTGAGCCACGTCTGAGACCTATACTATAGCTCATAGCAATGCTGGATCCTTAACCCACTGAGCAAGGCCAGAGATCAAACCCAAAACCTTATGGATATTAGTTGGGTTCATTACAACTGAGCCACGACAGGAACTCCAAAAGAATATATTTTAATTCCAATAAAGAGGATGGATTTATTTGGATGAGGCTAGGTCATCAAAAGCATTGCATCTTCTGCCTTGCTCTCTCAGGTTGCCAACTCTAAGGAAAACCAGCTACTCTCTCATGAGAACACTCAAGCAGCTCCCTAGAGAAGCCCACCTTGAAGGAACCCAATTCCCACCCATACGAGAGACCCCCTTCAGATGGCTCCAGCCCCAGTTAAGTCTTTCGATGACTGTCCCCCAGCCAACATCTGATGGCAACCTCATAAGCAACTCTGAGCAAGAACCAGCCCAATTAGCCACTCCTGAACTTCTGACTCACAGAAACTCTGATAAAGTAAGTGATTATTGCTGCTTTAAGTTACTAAGTCTCTCTCTCTCTCTCTCTCTCTCTCTCTCTCTCTCTCTCTCTCTATATATATATATATATATATATATATATACATTTATTTATTTACTTATTTATTTATTTTGGCCGCCCTGCAACATGTGGAGTTCCCAGGCCAGGAATCAGATCCGAGCTGCAGTTAAGACCTAAGCCAAAGCTGTGGCAATGCCAGATCCTTAACCCACTGTGCCGGGCCACGGATAGAACCTACATCCCAGCGCTCCCAAGACTTTGCCAATTCCGTTGTGCCACAGTGGGAACTCCTAGGTTACTAGGTCCTCAGATGATTTATTACATAGCAATAAATAGCTAGTCCACCCATCAATCAAGTTTTTAATTGCAGTTCTTGGATTTTTCAGATGGTTCATTTTTACAGTTTCTAGTTCTCTTCTAAAATTTCCAGGCTTAAAAAATAAAATTTTATGGAACATATTAAGAATATTTTTTAAAAGTCTGTGTGTGCTAAATTTATTATGTAGAGCCCCATGCTTCCACTACTATTATTTTTCTTGTTTTTTTTTTTTTCATCCATACTATTTTATCTCCTTATGAGCCTGACAATTATTAATTAAGTAGTGGACATGATACGTGAGAATTTGCGGAAATAACTTGAGACGATGTCATTCTCTTCCTTGAGATGCTTTGCTTTGCTGTTGTCAGGTGTAGAAACCAGCAATCTGAGATCATCTTGATTCAATATCAAGTTATAAATGACTTGAAGTTGAGCTTCAGGCTCTGAGAGAACTTACAGTTCATTCGTGCTCCTAGTGGGTAGCTATTTACTGTCTCAAGCCAAAGCCTGGGGTATTTACTAGTTTCACCTGTCTTTGGTGCTTCTCGACTCCACTTTTATTTTTCTCTTTTACAGAGCTATCGGGGGCTCTGTTCAGTTTCTCAGCCTTTCAGTTTTGTTTTTCAGGATCAGCAGACATCAGAATGAAAAAGTGGCCCCTCACAGCAGGCTCACCTCTCTAGATTGTCTTATTTGCCGTATCTTTCCCATAATTCTGCCTCGTGATCTCTCATGCCTCCAAGCTATTCCTTTGAGTACATTTTGTCCAGCTTTTATTATTCTTAGTAGGAGGGTTGGCCTAAATTTTGTCCCTTATGAGAAGTCTTTGCATTGTTTTATTAGCTAATCTAGAATTACATTTACCCCAGAAAACAAAAACAAAATATGCTTTTATTTATTTACTTTTTTTTGGCTAAGGGCCCAAGAGAATCATTTCTTCAAACCACACACGATACTATAGGACTTCAGTCTTCTTTAAATAAAGTTGTAAGCAGCTGTTAACCCACTCATTTTATGAGAAGTCAACTAGTCAGAACAGAATATGAAGAAAACCCTATTGATGGAAATAAAGAGTCTCTAAGGAGTTCCTGTCATGGAGCAGCAGAAACGAATCCGACTAGGAACTGTGAGGTTGCGGGTTCGATCCCTGGCCTTGCTCAGTGGGTTAAGGATCTGGTGTTGCCATGAGCTGTGGTGTAGGTCGCAGACTCGGCTCAGATCTTGCATTACTGTGGCTGTGGCGTAGGCCGGCAGCTGTGGCTCTGATTGGACCTCTAGCCTGGGAACCTCTATATGCCACAAGTGTGGCCCTAAAAAAAAAAAAAAAAAAGATTTTCTAGAAAAATCAAGCAAATTCCTCCAAGACCAAATCACTACACAAGCAGGCTATTGCTGCTCACACTTAGCCTTCAGAAAAGGGCACAGACTCTGATTCTGTGGAGAACCCAGTAGCCGTGTTGTGAGGACACTCAATCAGCATTGTGGAGACGCTTACAGGCCACTGAGAATATTCCCCACTGTTTCCCGGTTTGTTGGTACTATCCTTATATCATAAAGCCTACCTAAAATGTAGTTACTGTACAAAAGAAAGAAAGAAACGTTTCAAACGCATAAGGAGGACTTATTTTTATAGTACTATGACTATCAGTAACAATACCCACTTCTTTTTTTTTTGTCTTTTGTCATTTCTAGGGCTGCTCCCATGGCATATGGAGGTTCCCAGGCTAGGGGTCTAATAAGAGCTGTAGCTGCCAGCCTACGCCAGAGCCACAGCAATGCAGGATCTGAGCTGCGTCTTCAACCTACACCACAGCTTACGGCAACGCCGGATAGTCAACCCACTGAGCAAGGGCAGGGATCAAACCTGCAATCTCATGGTTCCTAGTTGGATTCGTGTCCGCTGTGCCAAGACAGGAACTCCAATATCCACTTCTTATAAGGGTCAAAATTTAGACCAACTCTCTTACTTAGAATAGATGTCTAGTATAAGATCAAATAAGAGAAACCAGAATTTAAAATTTCAGGTCGTTTTTTGTTTTGTTTTGGTTTTGTTCATGCACAGCAGGCAGAATCTCCCCAGGCCAGGGATCAAACCAGTGCCACTGCTGTAACCAGAGCCATAGCAATGACAATGCCAGATCCTGAACCTGCTGAGCCATGAGGGAACTCAAATAGGTCAGGTACTTTTGATTAAGAATGGAAAAACAAATTCCTACATGTAACTATGCCATTTTAAAGGAAATCTTTTAAGTATGCATTAAAGACAAAATACATACAATATAATATTTTTCCTGCTGAAATATAGCTTGTCTAATATAGAAAGATGAACATTTAAGCAAAATGCCTTTGCAAGTTTTACCATGTACCCCAACTGAATTACAAGATTTTACAAAGATAACAGGACAGTAGAACCACATGCTTGATTTATAGATTTGGGAACCACAGGTTCAGAGTCGGTTATTTGTTGATTGAATTTTTATCTCCATCACTGTCCAGTGATGGCCATCTGCCACGTGAAGCTGGCCCTCAGACTAAGACATATCCACTAAAGGGAGACTATGTCTTTAATTCATCACCAAAATCAAGTTTCTCAATTCATTGCTACCATGTCTCAGACTGTCTCTCTCCCTAATTTTCTACTCTTTACAAATCATCCTGCAAAGTGCTGACTCCTCTTACCCTCTTCTCTGTACACATCCCCCAACTTCAGTCTGTTCAGGAATCTTTGATGACTTCTGGGCACTCAGCCTGGTCTTCAAGATTTCAACATCATCTGGTCTTAGTCTCCTTATTCAAAAATCACTTTCCACTACTCTTCAAATAAACTTCCACTTGATATGTCAGTCATGTCACTACTCCCCACATGACGCTTTTTTTTTTTTTTTTTGGCTCTGCTCCCACAGCATGTGGAAGTTCCCAGGCCGGTGATCGAATCCACACTACAGCAGTGACCCAAGCCACCACAGTTGACAACACCTGAATCCTTAACCTGCTGAGCCATAGAAGAACTCCTTGATGCTTACTTTTGCTTTTGTGCTTCTCTTCCAGCTTAGATGCTCTCCTTTCTCTTTATTTATCCAAACTGTATCCATGATTTGGTCATCAAATATGAAGGACCTAACACTCTTACTTATAAGGATCAAATAGCATCTTCTCCTACATATCTTTTCTGTCAAACCTGAATCTATGATTATAATTCTTTCCTTTGAAATTATTTTCCATTCATGGTTTAAGATGCAAAAAAAAAAAAATTTTTTTTTTGGTCTTTTTTGTCTTTTGAGGGCTGTACCAGCGGCATATGGAGGTTCCCAGGGTAGGGGTTGAATCGGAGCTGTAGCTACCGGCCTACACCACAGCCACATCAACATGGGATCCAAGCCAGGTCTGCAATCTACATCACAGCTCAAGGCAATGCCGGATCCTTAACCCACTGAGCAAGGCCAGGGATCGAACCTGCAACCTCATGGTTCCTAGTCGGATTCGTTAACCACTGAGCCACAACGTTAACTTCCCTAAGATGCAAAAATTTTGAAGTGCACTATATACCAGCATTCATTTTATCAATGGTGTTGCAAACCTGCTGAGTCAGGGGTAGAATCTTCATAATCATGTGAAGTGCCGCTCGCAAAATCTACACTCAACAAATTTCTTTTAAATATTCAACCTAGTGTCCCAATCTAAGTAACAGACTTTCACTGGATCACAATGAGCCTGCTTAGCCCAGAAATTACCATCTGATTCACCTCCTTGGTCAGTGTGCCACCAAAATGACAAAATAAAAAGGTCAAAACTCATTTCAGTAAAGACTTGACTCCTGGTGGATTATTTCCTTCCTGGGGTTATGCAAGGAGATTAAATGACAAACTCTTCTATGTTAATTATAGGTTCTCTGTTTCATGACTCCATATTTTCAGGATGAAATATGCGGACCTTTTTTTTTTTTTTGGTCAAATTAAGGTAAATATCCTTTATTTAAATTAATAAATTAGTCATTTATTTTTTTCCTAGATGCCTTAAGGAGATAATTCTTGTAGACTCACATTTAGCAAATGTCGCTTTGGTATTTTACACTTGACAAAGAGAAAGAAAATATAAATAGGAAAGAAGGAATTCCAGTTCAGTACATTAACCAAGGAAAACATTAACTCTCCTTTGGAACACAGTCCACAAATAGTCTGTTTTTCTGTCACAAGGTCAGCAGAATTATCCTGTGGTTTCTCTGCCTAGTTGATAAACTTCTTTAGTTAAAGATTGCTTCATTCCTTTCAGGAGAGGCTGGCTATATGATCACATGCTGTTTCAGTGGACAGTTTTTGAATCTTTTTTTTTTTCTTTGCTTTTTGCAACACAGTTTCCCCAACACATAAAGCTTTTGATGAAATAGCCAGAAATATAATTTTATGCTCTTCAAGTCAGAGGTCTTAGAATTTTGGTAGTCCCTATTTAAATATTACTGCTTTCCATAGCAGTGGTCCTTTACCCTCCCTGTCCACAAAAATTACTAAGGGAATTTTTAAATCATATTGATGTCTGAACCCATCCTAGATTTTTTATTTAATTAATATGGCCTAAGGTTTGGGGGCCCTAGGGTTCATTGGTTGGTTTGTTCAAAGCTCACCAGGTGATTTTAATGTGCAGTCATGGTTAGGAATCACTGTTCCAAGTGGAGAAGAAAATGGGAAGACAAAACAGGGGGAAAAAAGAACAGTTTCTGAACAATAATAATAAGCACAATAATTTATTGAGCACTTATATATGGATCCCAGGCAGTATGTTGACCATGTGTTATACTGTATCAGTTATCTATGGCTGTGTAACAAATTACATTAAAGCTTAATGGCTTAAAACAATATGCCATATTGTATCTCATAGTTTCTGTGGTCAGGAATTTGGGAGTCACTTAGCTTGGCGTTCTGGTTCAAGGTTTCTCTTGAGGTTGTAGGCAAGACACTAATCAGGACCGTAGTCATCTGAAGACTCGAATGGGGCTGGAGAGCCATTTATAAAAAGGCTCAGTGGCAAGGAGAAGGCTGGCCGAAAACGTAGTTCCTTTCTGACTGCTGACAGGAGGGCTCAGTTCCTTATCATGTGACCCTCTTCACAGAGCTGCTCAAGTGACTTCACAACATGGTACCTGGCTTCTCCCAGAGCGAGAGAGATTCCAGAGAGAACAAAGAGGAAGTCCCTTGCTGTTTACGACCTAATCTTAGAAATGACATAATATCAATTACGCCACATTTTATTCACTAGAAGTGAATCACTAAATACAGCCCACTCAAGGGGAAGGCAGTCAAGTTCCATCTTTTGATGGTGGGAGTATCAAAGAATCTGTGGACATGCCTTTTTATTTATTTATTTGCATTTATTTAATTAGCCTTTTTGTGTCACACCTGTGGCATGTGGAAGTTCCTGGGCTAGGGGTCAAATTGGAGCTATACCTGAGGCCTACAATACAGCCACAGCAATGCTAAATCCAATCTGTATCTTCACCTACACTGCAGCAACACCAGGTCCTCAACCCACTGAGTGAAGCCAAGGATCAAACCCTTATCCTTATGGATACTAGTCAGGTTCCTAACCCACTGAGCCACAACAGGAACTCCTATCTTTTGCTTTTTTTAATTTTATGGCCACACTTGTGGCATATGGAAGGAGATCATATCAACATGATGTCTCTCTCACCATGTTAACCTTGATGGTTTGGTTAAAGGGTTTCTCTACTCTAAATTTAGTATTTTTCCTTTCCATGCACTCTTCTTGGGAAATGAATCACTAAGTCTAACTTATATTCAAAATGAGGAGAGTTAATTAATATGTATCTCCTGAAGGAGGGGTATCTAACTAAATTATCTGGGATTCTTTTGTAGGGAACAGTTTGGATGTATTCTTTTAAAGCTGCACACCTATATTTTATAATTTCGTTTTTACAACAATCCTATAAGACTACTCCTACTTTATAGATAAGAAATCTATAGCTCAAAAAAAGTTCAGTTTCACAGCAGAGGTGACACAGCTAGTAAGAACTGGCCTTTGACACAAGGTTGGTTTGATTCCAGAGTCTATATATTCTTTTGTTTTGTTTTGTTTTGTTTTGTTTTGTTTTGTTTTTGCTTTTTAGGGCTGCACCCATGGCATATGGAGGTTCCCAGGCTAGGGGCTGAATCATAGCTACAGCTGCCAGCCTACACCACAGGACAGTAACGCAGGATCCAAGCCTCGTCTGAGACCTACACCACAGCTCACGGCAATGCTGGATCCTTAACCCACTGAGCGAGGCCAGGAATTGAACCCACAACCTCATGGTTACTAGTCGGTTTTGTTTCTGCTGTGCCACAACGTGAACTCCTGGAGTCTAAATATTCCTTTATTAAACCCTTAACCATTGCATTGCTAAGAATCTGGTTGCAGTACAATTCAGATGCATTTTTAATATTCATCAAAATTCCCAAGAACTTGCTAGAAAGCGCAATACAGAGCTTGCTTGATGGTATTTTTCCGGATGTATGTCTGATTTTCCCAATCAGACTTCAAGAGCAGGGACATAGGTTTATACACTTTGTCTCCCCTGAATACCTAATACACAGGTACTTACTGGCTGAAAAGAAAGTGACTCCTCTTCCTCATGGTTTTCCACACCGTCCCAAACGTCTACCAGGGGGTGCCAAAATTTACAATGGTTGGTCCCTAAATGCTCAATCTCAGGGCTAAGAACTGAGACGTGACAGGATTCACACCAGAATGACTGAGGATCAGGCTAGAACTGCAGGAAAGGCAGGAAATATTAGCTTCATCTTTCCCTCTTTCTACTTTAATGAGCATTATGACTGGAGAACAGATACTCATTTGGGTAATTTAACAAAATACCCCAGCTTGGAGATCCATTCAGGCCATAGCATAATTTTTGGATTTCTAAAGTAGTGTGTTGTTTTCAACTCACCAAAGATTAGGAATCAGATTTCTGGGTCATACATAATAAGTCATTTTCTCCAAATCTTGGGTATTTGGGAGTCTAGATTCCAGGAAAACCATTAGTCTTTCTGTCAACCTTTCTTATGTGGCAGAGATCCAGATGGCTCAGGTGGCTGTCCCATGCTTTGGTTTAATTGGAATCTTCTGTATCCCTGGGATACAGATGTGAACCTTCTCAAGAAAAAGGCAGCAAAGCTCCAGTCTTCTCTCCCCATCTTTCCTGACCTTGTCCTATTTGCTGTGTCAATGAACTAATGGAAGCTGCCCGCAGGAAGGGACTGGCTCTGGATATGGTGAACATGTTAGCAAACTTAGGGATGCTTAGCAAAGCCCTCCATAGGAGGACAATATGTTCATCAGATCAATTACACTGCAAAACGGTGTCCTCCTCTTCTGCCTTCTAAGCAAGAGAATTTGTTAAGAAGCCACATCTGGTTGTTCTCTCTCTCCATTCAAAGCCCTGTCTCCTGGAGCAGAGGAAAAGAGGGGGACACTACTTACTTGCCTTTGTCTAGAGTTAAGGTCCTTAACTCTTAGGTCTAGATCCTCACTCACAGACTCCAGGGATAAAGAGAAAGCCTTCCCACCACACAGTACAGGGTGTAAGGACCTAGAAGAATTTATAAATATGCTTAAGGATGTGTCTCTGTGATATTGGTGGGTAAGTATCCTTACATGTCCCACTGAATAAATATGAACCAAAATGTGATCTGCAAAGTGAGAAGCATGTGCCTAGGGATATTCAGAAAAATAGGGAGGTTTCAGAGCTGACCCAGCAGCAATCCCAGTTGTGTTGTGCCATTCTTTTTTTTTTTAATCATTCATCTATTTTTATTTGTTTGTTTGTTTGTTTATCTATGGCTGCATCTACAGCATATGGGAGTTCCTGGGCCAGAGATTGAATCTGAGCTACAGCTGCTGCAACGCCAGATCCATTAACTTTCTGTGCTGGGCTGGGAATTGAACTCACGCTTCTGCAGCCATGCAAGCTGCTTCAGTTGGATTCTTAACCCACTGTGCCACAGCGGGAACTCCTGTGCTGTGCCATTCTGCACACACTCCATTCTGGCTGACCTCTGAGGGCTCCCAGTACTGGTACTCAGTCAGCCCAGAGTCTCCTCTCCAGCACATCACTGTCAGCACAGTGAGCTGGGGAAGGCCCAGGAAACTGGGGTTCAAATCTTGACCCTGCCACCTACTACCTATGTGACCTTAACCAGGTGAATCCATCTCTCTGAATCTCACTTTCCTCATGTGTAATATAGAAGTATCGGTACCTAACTACATAGGATCTGCTGAGAACTAAATCAGATAACGAACTAGAATAACATGCACAGTGGATGGTTCAGTACATGATGGTTTTTCTAACGATCAAAACATCCCTTTCTTTTATTTTTTTCCTTTTTGGCTGCACCGCAGTATGTGGAAGCTCCCGGTCCAGGGATCAAACCTGGACTAATCCTTAACCCAAGGAACCATAAGGGAATTCCAAATGATCCCTTTCTAATGACCTTAAAACTTGAGGATAGGAATTCCCTTGTGGCATAGTAGGTTAAGGATTTGGTGTTGTCACTCCAGTGGCTTGGGTCACTCATATGGCAGGGGTTCAATCCCCAGCCCTGGAATTACCATATGCTATGGGCACAGCCAGGAAAAAAAAAAAAAAAAAACAACCCAAAACGAAAAACTTGAGGATAGTGAAATGTGGCTTTATTTATTTATTTATTTATTTATTTATTTATTTATCTTTTTGCCATTTCTTGGGCCGCTCCTGCAGCATATGGAGGTTCCCAGGCTAGGGGTCTAATCAGAGCTGCAGCCACCGGCCCACGCCAGAGCCACAGCAATGTAGGATCCGAGCCGCTGCGTCTGCAACCTACACCACAGCTCACGGCAACCCCGGATCGTCAACCCACTGAGCAAGGGCAGGGACTGAACCCGCAACCTCATGGTTCCTAGTCGGATTCGTTAACCACTGCGCCACGACGGGAACTCCGAAATGTGGCTTTAAATTAAGAAAAACAAAGTTAGGAACCTTCACAACAAAACCAAGTAAGTGGCTTCTAGGCTGTAGGATAGGGAGATCTTTCTAGACTTGAAATGGGGCTGGACTAAAACTGAGGTGTGATATAAGTATAAAATAAATGCCAGATGTTAGAGACTTATTTTGAATAAAAATCTAAAATATCTCATTAATAATTTTAAAATATTAATTGCATCTTGAAATGACAATGTTTTAGACGTGGTGGATTAAATACACAAAATTTATTAAAATTAATTTCACCTGCTTCTTTTCACTTTTTAAAATATGGCTCCTGGAAAACTTAAAATTACATAAGTGTCTTGCAAATATATCTTTTGGACTGTGCCATTCTAGAACACTCAAGTAGCATTGAGAGAAAGACTTCATTGAATTATATCCTCGGCCATGAAAGAGTTAATGCATCTCCCCAAGATACTGCTTGAAAATAACTCAATCACAAGAGAACTGAAGCCAAATATGTCACAAACTGCTAATCACATCATTAAATAGAGTCTCCCCTGTTGCAGTGGTAATCACTTATGAGAGCAAAGAGCTTAGGGACTTTCAAATCATGGAATATTTCAAATATCCATTGAAGAAATCTTCCTGTCAACCTGGCTACATTTGCCTTGATCTAATCAGGCTGCAGTTTAATGCATGACATTTTTATCACAATCCACGAATGCACTCAACTGACACAAATACACTTATTTATGCACAGAGCCAGGGAAAGGGTTATCTTTGCTTAAAATAATGTGCTTAACTAATGGAGCGTCCCTTTGCCACTGGGGAGGCCAGAGGTGATGGCAAGACACACATGAATGAAGCAATATTAAATATTCACATAGTTAATTACAAGGTTTATTTGAGCTAGCAGATAAACAGATGCATCTCCATTTTTGGAGAAACTCAGTAGCTCCAAAACTTTTAACTTATTCCCTTATGTAGTAGATTGTTATAAAAAGGAATCAAAGCAATACAAAACAAACAAAAAGAAAGGACAACTCTCTTTTAAAGAAATCTATGGTCAGAATTCCTGTCATGACTCAGAAGTAAGGAACGCAACTAGTATCCATGAGGATGCTGCTGTGGTGTAGCTCCGATTCGACCCCTAGCCTGGGAACTTCCATATGCCTCAGGTGTGGCCCTAAAAAGACACACACACACACACACACACACCAGAAGAAGAAGAAAAATCTATGGTCAGTCATTTAAGGAAAACATTTACAATTGGAATGGTTAACTTTTAAAATGTGTAAGTAAATTTAGAATAAAAATTGTGTGTGTGTGTGTGTGTGTGTGTTTTAAGAGGAAACCCATCTCTTCACATCCTATAGCATTCGGTTTCTGTTTTGTCCTTAATTTTTCTATAATACAATTTAAGTGTAGGTATCATCATCTCAACACACTTAAGAGAGAAAAATTTTAAATCCCCAAATTTATAATTAAGGAACTAAATAATTTTACTTCTTTTTGAAGTAAAAAATTCAAAAACTTCCCCTGTGGAACTTTAAAGCAGTGCCATATTATATTTTTGATGGCAGCCCCTACTTATTCAATCAATATTATTATTATTATTATAGTTATTATCTACTGTATTAAACTTTAAAGATAATCAAGATAAAAAGAGAAATTTCAATTCAAGGAATCCTCTGAGCACGGAGGGAAATTCTTTAGTTACATTTGATAGGGCTGTGGCAATAAGGTAGCTAAGTTCCAGCACCAGAAAAATGTTCTAAGGGGAAATCTAACTACAGATGGGAATAACATATTCCAGGAGAAAGAATGCAATGTGTTGATAATGTCCAGTATCTTAATATATCGGACACCCATCCCAGCCAAGGTTTTAAATAAGGGAGATACCTTAAACTTGTATAAAAACAGAATAAATATTTACGTTCAATTTTGCTAGAAAGCATGTATATCCAACAGGAAAGATTCCTATACATAAGTGTATCCATTAAAAAAAAAAATTACTTTTCAAACTTTGCAATTCCTCCTTCTGATCCTGGCCAGATTCCACAGATCAGATTCTGGCTGGGGAAAAAAAAAAAAAAACGCAAAAAACAAACAACAACAACAATAAAACACACTGTACTTCAACAGGAAGTGGAACACAAGCTGGGAACTGAGCAGATTCTCGAGACAGACAGAGTGTATGAAACAGGAACAAGCAGACCCTATGGAAAGATAAGGAAAACATCAAAAGCATCTCCAGTGCTCTTGGCTGATTAAATATATTTCCGCCAAGGGAAAGTAGATTTAATTTCCTTGCACAATTCAGACTTTCTCAGGACTCCTGAGAGGACTGCAAAATGGTACACTCATTTTGGAGAACTGTGTGACAGTTTCTTATAAAATTAAACAAATATCTACTCTATATTTCTAGATATTTACCCAAGAGAAATGTAACCTCACCCAAGAAGGTTCTCAGGACCATGGGGAAGATTAGAGGAGATCATGTACATGGAAGTGCTTTACACGGAGTTGTACACATGGTAGGAGCTTATTAAATAACATTTTCAATCTCCTTTCATGTTTTTGGATGTCACAGAGTACAGGATTTCAATAGCACAATGAATATGACATTCAATAACATGAACACCTACTCTGTGTGTTCGATCATCTACTCTTCTAGGTCTTGGCGGGGTGGTGGTGGTGGTGGGGAAATGACACGATATTGAATGTCAAGGCCCAAGTCTTTCCTCTCATGGGATTTATGCTCTGTTGTCTTGGGTAAGTTTTCCAAACTTCCCTTTCTACCTCCTGAATTCAATTCAGTTCTGCACCTTTGATTGAGTTGGGAGACACAAGAATCAACTAAATAGAACCTGTGCTTTCAAGTATTTTCCAAATCCAATGGAGGCAGCAGACAACAGAAGAAAACTCAATGGAGAGCTGTAGGAGATGGGAGAGGGGTCAGGACTCAGGGATGTGAGGGAGCTCTGAATTCTGCTTGGTGGCAAGGAGATCAGATCGCAGAAGTGAATCAGAGAAGGCTTCCTGGAGGAAGAAGATTTAAATGCAATCCACGGAGTAAACCAGTAAAAATGTACTCACAAATTCACCATATTAATGGGAAGACAAAAACGAGAATACAGCTGTGAAAGCACTAATCAGCCCGGAAAGTCTTTCATAATTTAAAGCAGCTCTATTTCCATCTTAAGGGCAATAGTACTAAAATGGAAAATTGGTGGGTATTCTGAATCCAGTTCATACTCTTATCTGACAATGTGCCATTGTCCTAACACATGTGCTTAATCTGGGCTTTCCACATCCATTTCCTGGAGCCCAGCACTCAGAGCTTTCTGCTTGAAGAGGTTGGGTAGCTGAATAAATTGTTTATAATCATATGGGGCCCATTCTGACTTCTAGTCGAGTTTCTGGGATTTCTAAATTTACAGTCTGTGGTGTAGCTCTGTGGTCGGGCACACTGGCTTCTAAGCGTGAAACAGGCTTTTAAAACAACCAAGACTCTTGCGCTTCTGGAACTCATTCAGCACTTAATAAACTTTTTTTTCAATTTAATTGAAAGACTCTGTTTATGGGACTTAAATGCAGTTTATGCCATAAATAACCAGAACTTTAAAGTGGTACCAAAAAACTCCCACTAGTTATGCTGGAAAATTTTTGCTTGGGTCTTTTTAGGGCCACATCCAAGGCATGTGGAAGTTCCCAGGTTAGGGGTCAAATCAGAGCTATAGCCGCCAGCTTACACCACAGCCACAGCCAGAACAATGTGGGATCCAAGCCGCATCTGTGACCTACACCACACTTCAAGGCAATGCCGGATCCTTAACCCATTGAGCAAGGGCAGGAATCAAACTGGCATTCTCATGGATACTAGTTGGGTTCATACTGCTGAGCCATAATGGGAACTCCCTCTGCTGGAAAACTTTTGATCTGTATTTGTTGCTTTGTTTTATATGCCTCACACACTTCTAGGAAAAAAAAAAAATGGAAGTAGGAAGTGGAACTGGGGACCAGGGTTTAGAAAATTCCTCTTCCCAAATACTGTGGCATTAAAATGAACATGAATAAAGGATGTCAGTAGAGAAATGAAGGCCATGTTCAGCCCATCCTCACTCCATGGTGTGCACTTAGGCTGACTGAAGGCCTTCCTAGTTCTTTTTTATTTTTAATCTTTTTAGGAGCGAACTCGCGGCACTGAAGGCTTTCCTAATAGACCAGCAATTTACACTGACAGTGACTCCAACCACATGAACCTTAAACCATTGAAGTAGCTTCCCAGAAAAAAAAAAAAAAAAAAAGCTTAAATTACTTCATTTTCCTCCTGGGAACCTGCAAGATTGTTAAAGAGTGTACTACCTGTATGAATAGCAAGGGTTTATGCAAATGTTGTAGTCCACCGTCAGAAAATATCTGTATTTACAGCCGATGTTAGAGCTATTTTCTGGAGTGCCAGAAAACAAGGGGTTGTGATTAAAAATGCCCCTCCCCCAAATAATGGCAAGTAGAAACCTAGAAACCAAAGCAGTGGTACAGCCAACAAAAGGGGGACCCTTCAAAGTTTAATGGAACACTCACCCCAACCTGGTAGATGCAAGAACTCTTTCATGTGAACAGGAGGTGTTATGATGGAACAAGAATGAAGGATTTTTTTTTTTTTTTGTCTTTTGTCTTTTTAGGGCCTTACCTTCGGCATGTGGAGGTTCCTAAGCTAGGGGTCAAATTGGAGCTGTAGCCTCCGGCCTACACCACAGCCACAGCAATGCTAGATCCGAGACATGTCTGTGACCTGCACCACAGCTCACGGCAACACTGGATCCTTAACCCACTGAGTGAGGCCAGGGATCGAACACAAAACCTCATGGTTCCTAATCGGATTCGTTTCCACTGCACCAGGACAGGAACTCCGGATTTTTTTTTTTTAATTTTTTGGAAGGGGTAAGCTGACCAACCATAAAGGGTGCCTGAGGCATCCGGGTTAAAATCATTATCCAGTCTTGCCAGCCCTGCCATCGAAGCTTTACACTCACAGGCACCCAGACTTCTGACCCTAGAGTTCTGCCAAGGGAAGAGTCTCACGGGCTTTCCTCACAGCCTAATGATCCAGCAACATCCTTTCCTTTTTAAAATCACTATATAAAATCCACATCTCGGATGAGTGGGAATGGAGGAGGAATGAGCAATGACTGTAGGAAACAGCAGGAGAAAAAGCAATTTGTTTGGGGGTGAGAAGAGGAAAGAGTGGGAGAAAGTTCTGGAAAGAGAAAGACTGGGAAAGGGGGAGACTTGGCTTGGACTCAGAAAAAAATGAATTTTGGAAGGAAAGGAAGGAAGAAGGAAGGTAACTAGTCTGAAGCTGTTTTCTCCAATTTCTAGGCTTCTAGGAGCCACATCCGGCCTAGGGGAAGAATGGAGAGTGTGGCATTTCACCTCAACCATTGTTCACACAATAAATATTTATTCCACCCTGAACTGTCTAGTCATTGCTTTTGGTGCTGGGGATTCGGCAATGAACCAACAGACACAAAAATCCTTGTTCTCAGGGAACTCAAGCGTCTGGATAGCCAAGCTCCTCTCCCAGTGAGTGGGGTGTGCTTTCAGCCCCTCTCCCCACAAAAGCATTCCCCCTTCTGCTTCCTAAGGACTGTGCCACTTTAACCATCTTCAAGTGACCAACAACATTTACCACCTTGGTAGATTACAAACTCTGTGAGGTCAAAGACTGTATCTTACTCTCTCATCATTTATCTATCTATTTATTTATTTTTGCTTTTCAGGGCCGCACCTGAGGCATATGGATGTTCCCAGGCTAGGGGCCACATCGGAGCTGCACCTTCCAGCCACAGCTGCAGCCACAGCAACATCAGATCCAAGCCACGTCTGTGATCTGCACCACAGCTCCCACTTGGATCCTTAACCACTGAGCAAGGCCAGAGATCGAACCCTAGTCCTCATGGGTACTAGTCAGGTTCATTACCACTGAGCCACAACAGGATCTTTTCTTATATCTTATCATTTAATGCACGGAAAGAAACACAGAAGAAATGTAGATCTTGGCTCATTTTAATAAATGGGTAGCCAGCATTCAGCAAGTATGTTTTGAGGAAACCTGTCCCCAGTGGAGAGCAGCAAGAAGTGAGCTCCTGGGACCCTACCCTGGGGGTGTCAGTAACCCAACCAGGGATGGCCCATCCTCCAACCCCCTCTTCCTTCCTCCTTCCTTACCAGAGGTGACTTTTCAAGTTGCATTAGGTCAGGTTGGGTTTCTTCCAGGTGTGTAGCTCTTCTCTCACCAGGGCTGTGCCAACTCCTTTTAGGCGTTCATTCTAACACAAATACTTCAGCTTTGGCTTGAACCTACTGCCCAGGAAACTTGCATTCAACCATCCTTTAGGGTTTTTTGGTTTGTTTTTTGGTCCCACCCTCAACATATGAAAGTGCTCAGGCCAGGGATAGAATCTGAGCTGCAGGTAATTTGAGCTGCAGTGGGATCCTTAACCCATGGCATGGGGCTGGGGATTGAACCCACACCACAGCAGAGACAGTGCCAGATCCTTAACCCATCACAGCAGGAATTCCAAATGTCCCGTAGGTGGATCAAGAACTCCTCATGGGTGGGAAAGTGGGTTCAGGCCAGGAGTTCAAAACCCTCAGTCAAGGTGGAGCCACTTAGTCCTTCCCAGCACAGCCCCTTAGGCAGCTATGACACTGATCAGGGTTGGCGCAGGAAATAATTCCTGGGGTCACTCAGATCCATCCAGTCTACACCTAGAAAAGATGAGTACCACATGGTATAGAATTGGGGCCAGCTATTATTCCTCACTCTTGCTGACTCAGAGGGGTAGAGTTACCTCATAGTCTCAGGCAGCATTCAGTAAAAATAAAGTTCAGTAGAAACACAATGCAAGGAGTTCTTGCTGTGGCTCAGTGGTTAAGAACCTGATATAGTGTCCATGAGGATGCACATAGATCCTTGGCCTTGCTCAGTGGGTTAAGGATCCAGCGTTGCAGCCAGATGTGATGTATGGAGCAGATGCAGCTCTGATCCGGCATGACTATGGCTGTGGCATAGGCCTGTGGCTGCAGCTCTGATTCAACCCCCAGCCCGGAAACTTCCAAATGCCACAGGTGTAGCCATAAAATAAAATTTAAAAAAAAAGGAAAAAGAAAAAAGTAAAGAGATACAACGCAAGGAGTTCCCTGGTGGCTCAGTGTGTTAAGGGTCCTGTATCATCACTGCTGTGGTACAGATTCTATCCCTGGCCTGGTCACCTACACATGCTACAGGAATGGAAAGAAAGAAAGAGGAAAAAACACACACACACACACACACACTGCAAGCTGCATATGTCATTTTAAATTTGCTAGTAGCCACATTTTTTAAAAAAATGAAAAATTAATAATGTACTTTATTTAGCATAACTTTAATAATGTATTTTACTTAGCTTTTCAATATGCAGTCAATATAACAATTATGAAAGAGGTATTTTCCATCCTTTTTCTCATACAAAGTCTTCAAAACCCAGCGTGTGTGTGTTTTAGGTTTTTTTTTTCTTTTCTTTTTTTTCCTAGGGCCACTCCCATGGTATATGGAGGTTCCCAGGCTAGGGGTCTAATCGGAGCTGTAGCTGCCAGCCTATGCCAGAGCCACAGCAACAGGGGATCCGAGCCTCGTCTGCGACCTACACCGCAGCTCATGGCAATACTGGATCCTTAACCCCCTGAGCAAGGCCAGGGATCGAACCTGCAACCTCATGGTTCAGGCTTTGCAGTGACCTGTGGTGTAGGTCGCAGATGCGGCTTGGATCCCATGTTGCTGTGGCTGTGGTGTAGGCCAGCAGCTGCAGCTCCGATTCCACCCTTAGCCTGGGAACTTCCATATGCCACAGGTGCGGCCCTGAAATGACAAAAATAAAATAAATAAATAATTAAATAAAAGTATATTGAGGATGTGTGAAGTTGCCTGATACTAAGGAGTAGTCTTTCAACATCACAGATTACTATTTACCAAGCTGGTCAGCATCAGATCACTGCTTTGCACTCCCTCAAGTGGTATGGTTTGCTGTCAGCCAGGGTTCTCCTGGGATGGGAACCTCCCACTGCTTCTCTGAGATCATGTCTCTGGTTAAGAAACACTAGGTTTACAACCAACCGAATACTGAGATTAATTGCTCATTGTTAATACATTCAACATAGATGATCACATTATATAACATGTACCAGCTACTTTGCAGTATTTCCTTGGGCATAATAAGCTTTTACTGTAAAAACCAAATAAACATTAATCTGCAAAGCTGTTATTTTATGCCCATTGCCAAGAAAAAAAAAAAAAAACCCAAGCGAGATAAAGTAAACCTGCAGAAGGACCTGGACATAAACAATGATCAAACCAGTTCTCTCCATCCCCTTTGGGCAATCTGATTTGCAGGCTGAGGTTCCAAAGTATATTTTATTTAATTGCTGAGGGCAAGAGCTCAGTAGGTGTTTTTGAGCTAAACTCTTTATTGGACTGACCTGTTCTGCTTTGGAGGAAAACTGAAAAACAAGCTTTTAAAATTAGCATTTCCAAGCTGGTCCACTAAGTCCTATGAGGTCTATTTCCTTTCAATCACATCAAGAGTAAACAGATAGGAAAGATAAAAACCCACCGTGATGAACAAGCGAAAAGTGGTCAGGTTTCAAAGCTGGCTGGTAGACAGCCAGCAACGCCCTCCTGTATTTCCAAGCAAATACAGGCAAAGCAACGTTTTTCCCTACCTCTTAAAAACAATCTGTGTTTCAACAAGGCATACACAATGCCTTCTGCCCCATCTCTAAAAGCTGGCCATTGCTTCATGTTTAATTAGACTGCTCAGTCCTAAAGAGTAAAGAAGCTAGGTCGTGATTGTTTGATCTACACATCTTGGCTGCCGAGTGCAAAGCCAACCTGCCCGGGCTCATGTGTCTGTGACCTTCAGTCAGAAGAACAGGCGGGCCCCTGGCTGGAGGGCAGCACAGCCAAGGTCACCCCTTCCCGCTGGAGGGTGGCGAGGTAAAACTCGGCACACACCAGTTGCATTCATGAGGAAACCATCTTCCTGCCCACCCAGCACTATATTTAGAGCCATCTCTTGGCATACAAACTTATATTTCTGGGCTTTCTGCCACTCAGACAAAAAAAAGGGGGGGGGGGGACGAGAAAAACTGGTTTTGTTCCAGTGCCGAACCCAAACAACAAACGTGAAATGTGGCCTTCCCCAATGAGGCATTTCTGTGTCAAACATCACTCCTTCTTCAAAAGCAGCGAGCACTGGTTGTGGCTTTGAAGAATGCTTTTTGCCTCCCTCATTCTAATGAGTAAAATATGCACCATTCTCTAAAGGGATAGCTTATAAAGAAGGAAGCAGTAAAGCAAATTTCTATGAAAAGGACAGAATGTTTTGGTTTGGGTTTGGGTTTGTTTTGTTTGTTTGTTTGTTTTTTAGGGCTGCACCTGCAGGAGGATATGCAAGTTCCCAGACGAGGGGTCAAAACTGGAGTTGCAGCTGCCGACCACAGCCATAGCCACAGGTATGCCAGATCTGAGCCAATCTATACCACAGCTCATGGAAATGCCGGCTCCTTAACCCACAGAGTGAGGCCAGGGATTGAACCCACATCCTTATGGATACTATTTGGGTTTGTAAGCTGTTGAGTCACAATGGGAGCTCTGTTTTGGAATTTTTAAAGGAAATCCTCCAGGTTGGGATTATGGATTTCCCTGAAGATGTGGTAGCCCCTGTGCAAAGTTAAATCCCAAGGCTAGCTACAGAGCTGATGGAAAAAGAACATGCAATGCTAAATTGCCAGGCCTCTCCAAGCCTCAAGTGCAGATCCCATGAGGGACACTCCTTAGCTGACTGCTGTTTTGCCACAAGAACATCTTGCACTTAGGGAACATCAGGGTTCTTCAGCAGGAAGAGGAGTAATGTGGACAGAGACCTTGATACACACACCCCGAGCAAGTTGCTGCAAGTCTTACTTATCCCAGTTCCCAGCCCAGAAAGGCTGGGCTATATCAGAAATGAGGAGGCAAACAGCTGTCTTCAGCCTAAGGGCCCTCCCCCCGCATTTTTCTTCTAGTGTATTTTTTTTCTTACACTCATACTTACTGAGTTAATTTCAGCAATTCTTTTCGCTCAATATGCTGCCATGGCACTGACTGCCCAGAAATGTAATAGCAGGAGGACCAATCTCGTCCATAAGTGTGACATCAGGCAGGACAGCCTTTCAGTGGTTTAGATGAATCTGTCCTCCACATCAGTACATGTTGTCACCTTTAATGACTTTAACAAATATATTAAGGAAACATATAAAGGAAAGAATATCTGCCGCTCCGTGGTCACTTGCCCATGCTACAATTCATATTATGAGAAAACCTAAAACAAGTATTAAATTAAAAAAAAAAGTCCCCCAAATTTCCTAAAAATACTAAATGCTATGAATGCAAAAAAGGTTCACTGGACCAGAAGTATGAGCACGTCTGAAAGTCAGAGTTCCATATAAATTCTCTTCTAGTCTGGGATTTCATAAATGGACAAACGCAAAGGAAACTCACTTAACAGTCAAACAAAAAGAAAAGACATTCTCAGTGTCTGTTTGCTGTCAAACAAATAAACAAAAACATTCTCAGTGTCTGAGTCTTTGAGACTGTTCCTCCAAGCCTAGAGTGGAATTCAAGGCTTGCCCCCCTGAAGTTGGGCATGATTTTCTTGAGTTAGAGGAATTTAAGGGGAAGTGACCTGTGTCACGTTTCTAGTGGTGCTTAGGCCTCTGTGCCCTCCTCCTCACCACACTGACCTGAGTCCTAGATGGACATGAAACATAAACCAGAAGCAAACCTTTGTGGTCTAAATTTTTTGAATCCAATGAGATTTGGGGGTTGCTTGTTACAATGAACCAAGCCTAACTGACCAACACAGTAAATTAGGAAGCAATAATTGTGCCACGGGTCCCGGTACCACAAAGGCACTCAAGTTGATCCTTACAAGAGCCCCCATCCCTTTTTTAATTTTAATTTAATTTAATTTATTTAGGCTGCCCCACAGCATATGCAGTTGCCAGGCCCACAGTGCCAGGCTGGGGATCAAACCTGTATCCTGATGCTGCAGAGATGCTGCCGATCCCATTACGCTCCAGCAGGAACTCCCATTTTTAATTTTTTAATGGTATGATAGTTTATTTAATTTTAAAGACTTCTTATTTGCGGGGTGAGGGGGGGGGTATACCCGTGGCATATGGAAGTTCCCAGGCTAGGGATCAAACGCACACCACAGCAGCAACTTAAGCTGCTGCAGTGACAACGCTGGATCCTTAACCTGCTGTGCCAGAGGAAAACTCCAGAAACTTCTTAATTTGCTTTTAAAAATAGAAGGAGGAGTTCCCATTGTGGCTCAGTGGGTTAAGAACCTGACATAATGTCCATGAAAATGCAGGTTCGATCCCTGGCCTCCTCGCTCAGTGGGTTAAGGATCTGGCATTGCCTAAAGCTATGGTTACAGATATGGCTTGGATCCAGTGTTGCTGTGGCCGTGGTGCAGGCCGGCGGCTGCCGTTCTGATTTGACCTGTAGCCCAGGAACTTCCGTATGTCACAGGCATGGCTCTGAAAAGAAAAAAAAAATTTAAGGGAAAAGAAAATAAGGCAGCAAAAAGCTTACAAACTATTAAGAGGCAAACATCATTAATATGTAACAACCAAAGTTCTCAAATGCCTTTATAACCAATATAACTTTATAGCATAGCCTGGTCATGGCTTTTAGGGCCACAGCTTAAGATGAATAGTCCGTCAATGCCTATGATATCTCCTACTAGCTCTATCAAAACCCATAGCAAATGAAAGACTTAAGAAAATAATGAAACAGAAAGGGTCTGGCTAAGGAAAACAGACATGGCTGCTGAGAAACAAAGTGATTCCCAGAATCTCTAAATCTGTGGTTCTCTACACTGAGTGCTCATCTGGACCTGGCTAGGATTTACTTAGTTACAGGTAGAATCCAGGCATTTGTATGGCTTCCCAGTGGCCCCTGTGGTTTCAGAGTGAGGCCAGGTTTGAGAACCACGGCTTCACATGACTGGGCTCTATTATTTTCCAAAAGTCAGTCCTCGGGCATTAAACAGTATAGGAAAAAAAGAAATGCACCAACAACAGTACCCTTAACCAGCATGTTCCTGCCACATGAAACGAGTGTCCGCAGGTACCGGCCACATTTGTCCTTGGTCCAGCAGTAGAACACATTCCCGATCCACGGCTTGTTGGTCATCTTGTACTTTCAGTGTTCTATCCTTGGAGTAACCAGAAGCAGTACCTCTAATCCCAACATGGTAGTATGTGACTGTCCAGTGGTCCAGGTGTCTTATAGGACTCTGGACACGAGTTCAGTATGGACTCAGGATCAGAGTGAAAGTCAGCCGAGCTAAAGGACACTACAGATCCCTGGGGTGTGTCAGCAGAGTTGATGTAGCTGAAGAGCTACGGCGTCATGGGAGCCCCTCAAAGAACATGTTTTGCTGCATCAGAAACCAAGACTTTTGGACACCAGAAGAGAAATAGTCAAGGATACTGTACAATCTCTCTCCACCGAAGAACATTCAGAGTCTCTTTGTACCTAGATATATGAAGCCCTGGGTTTCCATTGTGATGACTATATGTTATTTACCATTCACTACCAGCTTACTATTAGGTATTTTAAAGATACAGTGTCCTTTTACCCTCATGTCAAGCCTTTGAAGAGGTTTTATTATCATTTACAAGTTTAGAGTTCCCGTGGTGGCTCAGTGGTAACAAACCCGACTAGTATCCATGAGGATGAGGGTTCAATCCCTGGCCTTGCTTAGTGGGTTAAGGATCTGGCACTGCCATGAACTGTTGGAAACATGGCTCGGATCCCACGTTGCTGTGGCTGTGGGGTAAGCTGTGGGGTAGGCTGGCAGCTGCAGCTCCAATTCGACCCCTAGTCTGGGAACTTTTATATACTGCGGGCACAGCCCTAAAAAAAAAAGACAAAATAAAACCCCCCAAAAACCTGCCCACTCTCACACCTGCCCACTGAACATCACTGAATAATAAAGAGAATGAAGGGGATCACAATCTTCCCCATAATCTAGAGTAAAGCTGAGGGACAGGTGCTGATAACAATTCTTCATTCTGTTGTCATAATACCTATTTCATAGGATCTTGGTTTAATCTATAAGCATGCCTTAATGGGAGATGATAACGCAGAATTTTGACAAATCCATATTGAATCATCATTTCTGTTCACATGTATTTATTTTAAATTGAAATTTTCCACGTCTTGGCTATTGTATATAGTGCTGCGATGAACACTGGAGAAAATGTGTCTTTTCGAGTCACATGTTTTCTCTGGATAGATGCCCAGGAGTGGGATTGCTGGATCAACTAGTAATTCTATTTTTAGTTTTCTGAGGACTCTCCATACTGTTTTCCATAACCTAAATGTCCATCGACAGAGGAATAGACAAAGAAGATGCGATACAATGGAATATTACTCAGCCATTAAAAGGAAAGAAAGAACGGCATTTGCAGCAACATGGATGGACCTAGAAATTATCATGCTAAGTGAAGTCAGTCAGACAATGAGACACCAACATCAAATGCTATCACTGACATGTGGAATCTGAAAGAAGGACACAATGAACTTCTTTGCAGAACAGAGACTGACTCACAGACTTTAAAAAACTTATGGTTTCCAAATGAGACAGGTTGGGGGTGGGGGGATGCGCTGGGGGTTTGGGATGGAAATGCTATAAAATTTGGTTGTGATGATTGTTGTACAACTATAAATGTAATAAAATTCATTGAGTAATTTAAAAAAATTGAAATGTTGATAAAGTTTGACATCGTCACACATAATTCACTTCTCTCTTAAACAGTGTTACTCAACTGCCCAGTGAAGATTTTAGGACCGTCTGAGTGCCAGTTATTGTAGATACAATGGGAGCAGAAGAGACACTAATCACGGCCTCCTCAGAGCTTACAGTCCAGTTAGATACACAGGCAATTAAATAGCAAGAATAGTGTTCATGATGGGAAAAGTATTATGAAGTCTTTCAAGCTGTCCATGGAGAAAAGGACGGCAGCTTTCTTTCCATATACTTGAAGTGCATTGGGCTTTGCTTCTTATACCTGCAGCCAATTTAAGAAATATCCTCTGTCTAGGCTTTGTCCCTCTCTGCTGCTGTCTTATAGCCGTCCCTTTAGAGCCACTGGTATCAATATCATGTTGCTTCAAGCAGCTCTTCATTGTCATTTGAAGCATTGCCAGCCTCATGCATAAAAAGGCCTTCCCTCAGTTTACTGTGGAGCAATTGCTCAGCTAGTCACCAAATTATCAGTTATCACAGGAGTAGGCCAGCAGAACAGAGCTGCATTAAAAGAAGGCTTTCAACCTGTTGAATTACTAAGCATAATTTGGGCCTTTATTCTACCTTCATTTCAAGACACGAAATGTGGGAAGCACAGTTCCTATCAAAAGGCCTTTGTCAAGTGTCACATTTATTAAGCTTCTGGGACAGAACCACAGGTCTGAGACAGACGTTTTGCTCATATACCACTCTTTTTTGCAAAAACCAACTCTGGCTTTGTAGATCTATTCTGCAACTTGATTTCAGATATTGAAAAAGAAAACAACATATAAGGATTTGTTTTAGAATTTGCAAGATGCCCATAAATAATAATAATTGTTAATGATAATAAAATAGCTAATACTTACTAGGCTCTTACTACATAAAGGGTACAATTCGCTGGGTGTTTTATGCACCCTATCTCATTGAAATTTTAATGAAATCCCTGTCAGATTGGCACCAGCACAGTACCATATTCACCATATCAAAAGAACATATATTCCCCCACCTTTTAATGTGCTTGCAATCATGGTACATCTTATAATCCATCAAGTAACATCACAGTTTAATTGGTAGCAATTTTTCTTTATGAGTTACATGTAAAATAATACTGTATCCTAAAATCCATGGTGCCTCAGATGAAAACAATTATGGATTTAGTAGCCCCATTTCATAGATGAAAAAATTGAGGCTTTGAGAATTTGAGAGTCTGGCCCAAGGTACACAGCAGTAAATGGCAGAACAAGGATGTGATTCCACGTTGGTGCTCTGAACTGTACACTATCCTTCTTCCCATAACATGGAAACGCAGGCTTTAATAAATACTCATTCATTTAGCACTTAGCATTTTTTTGAGCATCTATTATGACAGCCACCATGCAAGGAGTAAGCTAGGCACAGAGATAAGTAAAAGCTTTTCAGAGGACCAATTAGGGACTGCGGGTACCTGAGGAGTTAAATAGAATGTTTAGCTTAGTACACTTTTTTTTTTTTTTTTTGGCTGCACTCATGACATGTGGGAGTTCCTGAGGCCAGGGATCGAATCCACACCACAGTAGCGACTTAAGTCACAGCAGTCACACCAGATCCTTAACCTGCTGTCACCAGGGAATTCCTAGTTTAGTATACTTTTGATGGATTCTAGAGTAATACCAGATCTAAGGTTTCTTTTCAGATCCTGTTTTTTTTTTTTTTTTTAACTAAGAACTGTATTTTCACTAGCTAAATATCTCCCTCCTAAGCCTTACATGAGGTTAGTACTCCTTAAATCAATAATTTGGTGTGACAGACAGATGCTGAGATTGCTGCCAAGGTCTTCCCTCCTATTATTCACATGCTGGGTGATACCCTCCCCATGAGTGTGGGCAGGACCTGTGATTAATTGAAACCAACAGGATATGGCAAAGTGATGGACGCCACCTTTGTGATTAGGCTACATAACATTGTGACTCCACCTTGTCAGCAGATTCTCCATCTTTCTGCCTGTGGTGAAGCAAGCTGCCATGTTGGGAGGCCCCCCAAGGCAAGAAATTTAGAGCTGCCTCTGGAGAACAGCCAGCTAGAAACTGAGGCCCACAAGCCAGCAACCTCAAAGGAAGTGAATTCTGCCAATGACCACATGTGTGAGCTTGAGAGCAGATCCCTCACCAGATGAGCTTTCAGATAAGACCTCAGTCCTGGCTGACACCTTAAGTGCAGTCCAAAGAGAAAGTCCCTGAGCAGCTGGCCCAGCTACACTGTGTCCAGATTCCTGACCCGCAGCAACAATGAGATAATCAATGTGTGTGACTGGATGCTGCCAAGTCTGTGTGTTATACAGTAATAGATAACAATACACTTGGTGAAAAGGTACATTTCTTTGTGTCATGGACCTCTATGATGTTCTCAAATAGTTAATACAAAAAAATTCTGATTGTGATTTTAATCTCTTGGTTACATCATAAAAATGACAGCTACCACTTGCTGAGCACCCGCTAAGGGCCAGGCAAGTTCTAGCATGTTAGCGAAATGAGGGCCACATCTACCACATGCATTGGGGTAGTTCCTATGTATAAGAAATATTAAATATTAACTTCATTTGACAATTTCTGGAAAAGTTAGTAGACTTTATCATTTTATTGTCCCACTACTTCTGCATTTTCAGTAAACATAATCTTTCCTTCTAGAAAATGCTACTTTCTCTAATCTCAGTCACACTATTCTAGTGGGTCTTTATCTTGTCAAACTCACTTCATTGCTTATAGTGACTGATGCAAGGTTGGGCCCTGTATTCAAGTAGGGCTAACAAGCATCTTTCTCTAGATTCTGTTTTTACATGGGGCAGGAGACAGTAATGGAGAGTCATCCTTGAGTTCTAAAGCTGTGAGAGACCAACATGAATTGTCAATGGCTATGCTCCCTGCTATTTTCAGGAAGAAGTTCTGCAGGAAGAGAGAACAGCACAGTACCCATAAAGAAGCAGAGACAGACAGGGAGAGCCTGGTGCCTTCTGGTCCTTGCTGATGGAATTCTGGAAGTCTCCCCTGCCCTTTCTCCACGACACAGGAGCCTAACTAGAAATTTACTCTGAGAACCAAGCAAGCAGCATCCACTGATACTCAGTCATTTTCACTGAAAAAGACTGAGCTAATACTCAGATCAAATTTTTTTACGATTACAGATTGCCCTTTCCTGACTTATGTTATTGATGTTTTGAAATATCTGCATCATTCATATTTGCTTAAGACAATTATTCTGTTACTGAACTACATACACCGCACCCAGCTGGCTGCTATTCCACAGAAGGTTAAAGTGAGACAAACATTAGGGGTTATATGGTTTGACTCTCACTTATAAATAAGGAAATTGCACCTCAGGGAGGTGAAGCTACTTTCCAAGATAAAAGTTAATTCATGCCAGAATTTCCTAAAACTCAATCTTTTATATCCATTCCAGTGAGTGCTATCCTACAGCATTACTCTGAAGCATTCATAGAGGCTTAATTTAAAAAATTTGATTTTTGTTATAGAGACCCCTCACAAATCCGTCATCTTTCAAAAACTTGTAATTAACTTACTATATGTAAATTAAGAAAAGTTTTCTTGTAATAAAGCATAATGGAAAAGAATATGAAAAAGAATATACATGTATACGCACACACAGAGATGAGTCACTCTGCTGTACACCAGAAACTATCACACGGTAAATCAACCATACTTCAATAAAAAAAAAATTAAGAAAAGCTTATTCAATTTCACTCATATTCCTGATTTTAACCACATGAAAAACACCTGGTCACCAGTGTTCAAATTATTTAAATAAAAGAATTCCCATCGTGGTGCAGCAGAAACGAATCTGACTAGGAGCTGTGAGGTGGTGCGCTCGATCCCTGGCCTTGCTCAGTGGGTTAAGGATCTGTCATTGCCGTGAGCTGTGGTGTAGGTTGCAGACACGGCTTGGATCTGGTGTTGCTGTGGCTCTGGTGTAAGAGAGGGTAGACCACTACCCTGGGAACCTCCATATGCCACGGGTGTGGCCCTAAAAAGACAAAAGAAAAAAAAAAAAAAAGGAACACTATGTTTACTAATCTACACTGGTTTCCTTGATTTCACGTCTAGACTATGATGTAGTGTTTGCTACACAGAAAATAAGAGTAATTAAACATTATGTAATCAATAAGGCTATTTCATTTTCTAATCATGTACGATTTTTAATCACAAGACATTAAAGGAAAGATGAAAATACAGAAAAATAGAAAGAAAACAATTCCTCACGTCTTATGTCTGAAGTTGGTATAAGCAATGACCTTGGATTACATAATTCTTAGACTAGCTTTTATGAACTTTTAAATACTGAGTTGCTAAAAATCCAATGTCCCAAAGAAGCAGACCTTAATATGTTAATCAATACCCTGGGTGTTCTCTCATGACCATGTTTACAAAGAAATTCTCCCAGTTCCCTCTAACTCAGCTTTTTTTGCTTTCAAAATTGCCCTCTCAAGCCAGCGTCATCAAATCACACTTCCTATGGGTTCCTTTTCCTTGCAGCACATATTTTTAATTTGCTTGCAGGTCTACTAATCACCTTGAGCTTCAGAAGATACTAAACTGGCTTCTCTGAGGTTTCTTTGGATGGCTGGGCTGACTTGAAATCTCTGTAACAGCCCAAATGTAGAGATATCTTTGGAATAGACAGACTATGCCAAAGCAAGCAGAGATTGTGGCCCAGGGGCGTGTATGTTGCAACACAAGCTTTGAGTGTAGATTATGTAGCAGCTGCAGGACAGAGTGAAGAGAAAATATTGTTTTTGAAACCCTTTTCAGGAACATTCAGCAGGACTGAAAACAAGCAGAGGGTAAGTATGATTACTCAGATGTTGGCAGTGAGGCTTTAAATACTGAAAAACAAGCCCATAATACCAAGCCAACAGGAGATTTCTCCTTTTAGACTCCTTAAAAACAGAAAGCTATAGGGAGTTCCCGGGTGGCACAGTGGGTTAAGGATCTGGCATTGTCGCTGCTGTGGCATGGATTCAATACCCAGCCCCAGAATTTCTGCATTGCATGTGGGCATGACCAAAAAACAAACAAACAGAAAAACCCCAAACCAAACAAACAAAACACTGAACGCTTTCTGTTGTATTCCTTTTAAGTATATCTCCCATAAGGAATCACCCCCAAGGAGAAATAAAAAGTCTAATCAGGAGAAATGAAGCTGCTTCTACCATGAGTTGGACACTAGTCAATCACTGTAATTCATACCTATCTCAGCTGTCCACATGAATGTCCTATCCATCATGAAAAGCTCTGGATTCACTAACAACAAGCCATATTCCTTTTTTTTTGTCTTTTGTCTTTTGTCTTTTGTCTTTTTCAGGCCACACCTGTGGCACATGGAGGTTTCCAGGCTAGGGGTCAAATCAGAGCTGTAGCTGCCAGCCAACACCACAGCCACAGCAACACAGGAACCAAGCAATGTCTGCAATGCAGGATCCGAGCTGCGTCTGCAAACTACACCACAGTTCACAGCAACGTCAGATCCTTAACCCACTGAGCTAGGCCAGGGATTGAACCCACATCCTCATGGATACCAGTCGGGTTTGTTAACTACTGAGCTACGACGGGGACTCCTCCATATTCTTTTTAATTTTTCTCTTCTAGGTGGATCTCATGGGTTTTCTTTGCGCCAACTACTTGGTAATTCGCACTGGGTCTCTTACACCAATAGAATATCTTCCTGGAAGAGAATAAGTAATAACTTGACACCCTCATTTTCTTTGTCATTTTAACTGGATGACACAAGGTCAACTGACATCAGAAAATAAGGCAACTTACCACACACTGTGCAACTCAGTTTTACCCAGCTCGTCCTGGGTCATTAAGGGCCATCATTATTAATACCTCTTCTCGACTCCATGTTTAGTTGGTTAAGAATGGTCAAGTAGGAGTATTTACACCAGAGAAATTAGCAAACAATACAAAGCAGGGCTTTTTTTTTTCTCCCGCAGAGACAGTTATTAAACATATACCAACAAATATCCATTCATTCAAATATCTAACACATTCACCCAAATATCTAACACATTTTTATTGAAACCTAATGTGTGCTACCCAGACCTTGTGATAAACTCTGAAGGTACAAAGACAATCTGCAGCGTGTGCCAAAAAACAGCTTACAGCTTCGTTTACTAAAATGTGTAGACCAGTTAAAATCCTAGTCTATCCCAGCTGAATTAGTCCTTGACAGGGCTTGAGAGATTTTTAAAAACTCAGTAAGACTATTAGATGATGAAGTGGAGCCTATTAAAAATTGAACTCTTTTTTTTTTTGAGAGAATAAAGACTAATTATTGAAATAATTGATTTAACAGAGGCCCTATTTTTTAAATTAAAATTGTAATTTTGAGATAATAGTAGAGTCATATGAAGTTGTAAGAAATAATACAGAGACATTTCATGTATCCTTTACTCACTGTCCTTTACCACTTTATTGTATTGTGCATCCAGGATATTGATACTGACACAGTCAAGAAAGAGAACATTTCCATCACCTCAAGATCCCTCGTGTTGATCTATTATAGCCACACCCACTCACCTCACACCCTGACCCTCTCCTTAACCCCTGGCAACCACTATGTAATCTATTTTCCATTTCCATAGTATAGTCATCTCAAAAAATGGTAAATAAATACATGGAATTGCATAGTAAGTATGTAATATTTGGGAACTGGCTTCCCCCCCACACTCAGCAATAATTAACTGACAATTCCTTTTCATTGCTGAGTAGCATTCCTTGGTATGGATGTACCACAGCTTATTTAATCATTCATCCGCTGAAGGTCATTTTGCCTGCTTCCTGTTTTTGGATATTATAAATAAAACTGATAGAAAACATTCATGTACAGGTTTTTGTGTCAACATAATTCTTCATTCCTCTGGGATGAATGTTGCTGAGTAGAATTGCTGGATCCTATGGTAGTTGCATGTTTGGTATTTGAGAAATTGTTTTATAGAGAGGCTGTAACATTTTATATTTCCATCAGCAAATATATGAATGATCCAGTTTCTCTGCATCTTCCCCAGCATTCAGTGTTGTCACTTTTTTTTTTTTTGTCTTTTTGCCATTTCTAGGCCCGCTCCCGTAGCATATGGAGGTTCCCAGGCTAGGGGTCAAATCAGAGCTGTAGCCACCAGCCTATGCCAGAACCACAGCAACCCAGGATCTGAGCCGAGTCTGTGACCTACACCACAGCTCACAGCAATGCCAGATCCTTAACCCAGTGAACAAGGCCAGGGATCGAACCTGCAACCTCATGGTTCCTAGTCAGATTTGTTAACCACTGCTCCACGACAGGAGTTCTGTGTTGTCACTATTTTTTATTTTAGCCATTCTGATAGACATGTAATAATATCTCACTGCAGTTAATTTGGATTTCCCTGATGTCTAATGATGTTGAACATCTTTTCATGTACTTCTTTGCTACCTCTATATCCTCCTTAAATGAACTGTCTGTTCATGTCTTTTGCCCATGTTCTGCTTTGATCACTTGGATTTCGTTGTTGTTGTTGAGTTTTGAAAAATTTTATATGTTCTAGATTTTATTCTTTTGTTGGGTATGTGGTTTGCAAATATTTTTTCCCACTCTTTAGCTTGCCTTTATAACCTCCTAAATAGGGTCTTTTGCAAAGAAAATTTTTATTATTAATTTATTGCTCTTTTTAGGGCCCCCGGGTGTGGCATATGGAAGTTCCCAGGCTAGGGGTCAAATGAGAGCTGCAGCTGCCATCTCTACACCACAGCCACAGAAATGCAGGACCCTAGCCAGGTCTGTGACCTATACCACAGCGCATGGCAATGCCAAATACTTAGCCCACTGAGCGAGGCTGGGGATTAGACTCTCATCCTCATCTAAATTAGTTGGGTTCGTTTCTGCTAAGCCTCAATGGTAACTCTGTAAAGTAAATTTTAAGTTTCAGTAAAGTCCAATTTACAAATTTTTATGAATTGTTCTTTTTGGTGCCAATTCTGAGACCTCTTTGCCTTGTCCTACATTGCAAAGATTTCCCTCTGTTTTTTCTAGCTGTATATTTTACATTTAAATTCATGAGGCATTTTGAATTAATTTTTATAAAAGGTATGAGACTTGGGTTAAGGTTCTTTTTTTGTTTTGTTCTTCTTTGCCTAAGGGTGTCCAATTGCTTCACCAGTGTTGAAAATGTTATCTTTCCTACAATGAATTGCTTTTACGCCTTTGTCAAAAATCAGGCATTTTTGCGTATGTCTATATTTAGGTTCTTTATTCCGTCCTGTTGATTTATATGTCCTTCTCTCTGCAAACGGCACACAGTTTGGATTACTCTATGTTTTGAAATGTATTCTCTCACTTGATCTTTTCTCCCAAAATTGTTTCAGTTGTTCTAGTTTCTTTGCCATTTCATTTAATTTTAGTATAATATTGTCTACATCTATGAAGTATCTTGGGATTTTGAGAATAATTATGTTAGAACTGCATATCAAGTTGGGGGAATTGACATTACTTTTAAGTTGCATCTCTTCATGAACACACTTTCTTTCTTCACTTACGTAGATCTTTGATTTCTCTCAGTAGTTTTGTGGGGTTTAGCATGTAAGTCCTATATATATTTTGTTAGATTTACACTTAAGTATACATTTATTTTCCGTTGAGCAATTGTGATACTATATTTTAAATTTCAGTATCCATCGCTAGCATATAGAAATACAATTGTATGTTTATCTTGTACCCTGTGACTGTACTTAACTCATTTGTTCTAGGAGGGTTTTTGGTCTATTTGCTTGTTTGCTTGCTTTTTTAGGGCCGAAGGTGCAGCACATGGCTAGGGGTCGAATCGGAGCTACAGCTACTGGCCTACGCCACAGCCATACCAATCCAAGATCCGAGCTATATCTGCAACCTGCAACACAGTTCACAGCAGTGCCAGATCCTTAACCCATAGATCGAGGCCAGGGATCAAATCCACCTGATGGATACTAGTCCAGTTCATTTCTGCTGAACCACAACAGGAAGTCCCTGTTTGTTTGTTTTTATAGATTCCTTGGAATATACTACATAGGCAATTATGTCATCTGCAAATAAGGACAGCTTTTTTTTTCCCTTCCAGGATGTATGCTTTTTAGTTCAGGTTCTTGCTATATTGCAATAGCTAGAACTTCTAGCAATATTTTCAATAACAGTGTTAAGAACAGACATCCTTGTCTTGTTTTCAGTCTTACAGGGAAAGCAATTTTTCCACCATTAACATAATATTTGTTGCTATGTATCAGGTTTGGGAAGGTCCTCTATTCCTATTTTTTCTTAGAGTTTCATTATGAATGAATGCCCACCTTTGTCAAATGCTTTTTCTGCTTTGATCTGATCTTATAATTTTTCTTCTTTAGCCTGTTAATGCAACAGATTATAGTAATTGATTTTCAAATACTGTATCATCCTTGCATCCTTAAAATAAACCCCACTTAGCTAGAGTATAAAACGTCTTTTATATACTGCTGAATTCTCTTTGCTAATACTTTGTTAAAGATTTTAAAATTTATATTCACGAGAGATAGTGCTCTCTCATATTTTTTTACACTGTCTATTTTTTTATGCTGTCTTTGTCTAGCTTTGGTATCAGGTAATAATAGCTTCAAGAGAAGAAAAGGCTGTTGTATTTAAACATATTTTTGCTTACCATGTTCTTTCTTCTTTCCTGATAGCTATTATTTTAGGGAAGATCTGCTGGTAACAAATTCTCTTAGTTTTCTTCCACTTAAGAATGCCTTGATTTTCAATTCATTACTGACGGATATTTTTGCTAAGTATAAATGCTGGATTGACAGCACTTTTCTTTCAACAAATGAAAAATACTGTCATTTTTTTTTTAATGGTTTCTGCTGAGAAACCTACTGTCATCCAAATTATTTTTCCCCGTATAGGTAAAGTATCATTTTATTCTGGCTGCTTCCAAGATTTTTTTCTTTGTCTCAGACAAAGAAAACTCAGAAGTGTCATTATGGTACACCTTGGTGTGATGGTTAATTCTATCTATTAACTTGGCTGGGCTACCTTGGGTAAGGTAGGTATTTGGTCAAACATTATTCTAGATGTTGATGTGAAGGTATTTTTTAGATGAGAGTAACATTTATATCAGTAAGACTTTGAGTAAAGCCAACCAGCCTCCATAATCCTGATTGGATGGGTGGACCTTACTCAATCAGTTGAAGACCTTAATAGAAAAAGTGTGAGTTCCCACTATGGTGCATCAAAAACAAATCCAACTAGTATACATGAGGATGTAGGTTTGATCCCTGGCCTCACTCAGTGGGTTGGGGATCTGGCATTGCCATGAGCTGTGGTGTAGGTGGCAGATACAGCTTGGATCCCTCATTGCTGTGGCTGTAGCGCAGGCCAGCAGCTGCAGCTTCCATTCGACCCCTAGCCTGGGAACTTCCATGTGCCACAGGTATGGCACTAGAAAGCAAAAAAAAAAAAAAAAAAAAAAGGCTCACATTATTGTGAACATTGTCAAATCCCAAATCTGCAAGGTACACAGAACCAGTAGAGTGTGTGTGTGTGTGTGTGTGTGTGTGTGAAGAAACTTAATATGTCTGGCATAAATTTCTTTAGGTTTATTCTGTTTGAGGTTCAATGAATCTTTTATCAACTAGAGATGGAAAAGTTTGTATTCAACTGATTTGTTGGGATCCAGGGATCATTACCTCCCAGTGGGGGTGAAATCTAGGCTCCCTTGTTGGCCTTTTCTGGAACACCCCAGGGGGAGGTTTGGGGCCCTCAGAGCTTCAGGCAGTGGAGGTTTAGGCTCTGCAGTGTCTATGCTGCTGGGTCTCTATGGGGCGGGGGTCGGGGGGTGGGGTACATAGCTTTTTCTGTGGTGTTTGGCTGCAGTAGAAAGGTTATTGTGTAAAATTTTTCTGTCTTCCCAGGTTGCCCCTTTCCTGCCTTGGGCCTGGGAGAGAGCAGGCCTTTTGGTTGTTGTTGGAGCTTTTTTGGTCTGTGCTATTGGCATTTCCTGTCTGCTTCTTTAGCAACAAGTCTAGGCTATGTGAAGCAAAAAGAAAAGCTAGAGAACTCACCTCCGTGTTGTTCCTCTGGTCCCCAGGTCTCTAGAGAGTCTGCCTTCTTCCTTCCATTTTTCACCTTTGTGTTTGTTTCATATAAAATGTTCAGAGTTTTTAGTTGTTCTTAGGAAAAGGAATAGGGAAAAGTATATTTACTCCATCTTCTGGAAAGCTGGACTCCCACTCAGCTATTTTTTAGCTATGTTGTCAACTTAGGGATTTAAAAAAAAAAAAAAAACATACTGGGTCCCAACAAATCAGCTAATATTCTTGCTATAACTATGGAGCATCAAATATCTTACTTATAAAAACATGATTTTGCTTAGATTAGCTGCAAAGAATTTACTGATAACGTATGTAGAGAAGATTATGGGTTTTATGATCTTTGTTTCATTCTTTCTATATATATGACATAGAATAGTTTTTAAATTAGAATACCACCTTTTCCACCTTCAGTTGTTCAAAAGCATGGATGGTAATGATTTAGCTGTCCTAAGAGTTTGCCTTTCTAAATTTATAATAGTGGCATCTAGGAAGCCATGAAAAGTGCTTGAAGGTAAAACAAATTATGAAGTTATTTTCAACAAGTTATTTTTCAGTGTTAATAGAGCAGGTAAGTACAGACACTACTCAGCTGTATAGGTAGACCTCTGTAGTTTGTATACAGATAGGGCCAAAGCTTAAGGTAGGAAAAAAATTTAGAATAGTAACCCTCACTTAGTGGAATATCCCAAATATATCATTCTTAGGGAATATCTTCCTTCAGTCTGTTTGTTGATTTACTCTGTGGTAAAAAATGATAGGGTGGAAAGATGAGAAAATTATACAGGAAGAACAACAATAAACATAGCTGTTTGAATACTTATCTCTCTGGACAATTCTAGAAATGGTAAGTGATGAAAATTAGCTCTAACATATAGATAAATGCTGCCTTACATGGGAGACTTCACTGAATTATTTTTCTTCCTTGATGGGGGGAAAAAAGAAGTACTCTCAAGGGTAAAATCTTTGGTAGGATGAAGGAATATTTATCTTAACGATAAAGAACAGCTCATAAAGTTGGCTTTAAAAATATCATTTGGGGAGTTCCCGTCGTGGCGCAGTGGTTAACGAATCTGACTAGGAACTATGAGGTTGCGGGTTTGGTCCCTGCCCTTGCTCAGTGGGTTAACGATCCGGCGTTGCTGTGAGCTGTGGTGTAGGTTGCAGACGCGGCTCGGAACTGGCATTGCTGTGGCTCTGGCGTAGGCCAGCGGCTACAGCTCCGATTCGACCCCTAGCCTGGGAACCTCCATATGGCGCAGAAGCGACCCAAAGAAATAGCAAAAAAAGACAAAAAAAATAAATAAATAAAAATATCATTTGTATTATGCATGTAATTTTTCAACATTTTAAATCTTCACATTTCAAAATAATTCTTTCATACAATCTCCATAATCATTATTTTTAATAGTTGCACAATATTCCTTTGGGCATATATCATAATTCATTAAATAGTCTACTATTGCTAAACATCTAACTCACTTGCAATGTTTCACTTTTATAAGTAGTAATAACATGAGTAACAAGTTTCTGCACACAGTTTTCACCCTACCCATTATAATGCTACCAACAATGTAAGAGGATAGAAGCTTGTCTGCAACCTCTCCAGCAAGTTACTGTCACTGACAAAAAAAAACATAGTGACTTTAGAGTTGATATATTAATTGCCTAATTTGCAATGATTTAGTTAATAGTTGTTTACTAGTTTTCTTTCTTTTATGCAATGGCTGTGGTTGGCCTTCACCATTATCTCGTCCGATTTGGGTTATTTTTTTTTGCTTTTTAGAGCCGCACCCATGGCACATGGAGGTCCCAGGCTAGGGGTCAAACTGGAGCTACAGACTCTGGCCTATGCCACAGACACAGCAATGCAAGATCCAAGCTGCGTCTGCAACCTACACCATAGCTCAGAGCAATGCCAGATCCTTAATCCACTGAGCGAGGCCAGGGATCAAACCCGAAACCTCATGGTTCCTAGTCGGATTCGTTTCCACTGAGTCACAACGTGAACTCCCTGAATTTGGGTATTATTTTAAAACAATTTGAATGAATTCTTTATAATAATCAAAATATTATAATATTTTCAATGTAATAAGGTCTTCATTTTTACATAGTTAAAATCTCTGATTCTTTTTTTATTAAAGTCTAGTTGATTTACAATATTGTGCAAATTTCTGCTGTATAGCAAAGTGACCTAGTCATACATACATATACATTCTTTTTCTCATATTATCTTCCATCATGTTCTGTTCCAAGAGATTGGATATAGTTCCCTGTGCTGTACAGTAGGACCGCATTGCTTATCCATTCTGATTCTCTTCTTCGTGATTTGTTCACCTTATTCTAGGCTTAGAATGTCACTCCTATAATTCTGTTTTTCTTTTTCTTTTTAAAATTTTTTTATATTTTTCTTTTTTTAGGGCCGCACCTGTGGCATATGGAGGTTCCCAGGCTGGGGTTGAATTAGAGCTATAGCCACCGGCCTAAGCCATGGCCACAACAATGAGGGATCCGAGCCATGTCTGTGACCTACACCACAGCTCACAGCAAGGCCAGATCCCTAACCCACTGAGCAGGGCCAGGGATCGAACCTGTGTCCTCATGGATACTAGTAGGGTTATTAGCTTCTGAGCCATGATGGGAACCCCTGTTTTTCTTTTTATATTTATGTACATATTTTTTTACTTTCTATCCAATATAACTTAGTTCAGTGTTTATTTTGAATGGAAGGACAAAGGTGATTTTTTTTGGAAAATTGCTAAGAATTTATCACACTATGATTTCATAAGTAATCCTGCCTTTCATTATTGATTTATCTGTGAGAAATTCTTAGTTATGCCAAGCCTGTGGCTGTCTAGTTCAGCCCACTGATTGCTATTTAGCTTTGTGTCATTACTGTTTTAACCACTGTAGCAATACAGAACATAGCACACCATCAAAAACTGCTTGTTCACGGAGTACAGAATCTGGCAGGGCTTCTTGTCCTCATTACTAACATGTTAAGAATTTTCCTTAATAGTCTCTCTCACATGTTACTCTTCCCCCCCACCCACTTTATTTTGTACAATTTCAAATCTACAGAATAGCTAAAGAAGGCTGCAATGAACACCTATATATCTTTCACCTTGATGCAACAATTACTAAATTTTGTCACATTTTATCTTTCTCTTTAATATTAACATACATCACTGCTTGCACACACCTTTGCATTTTTTTGAACTATTTGAAACTAACCTGGAGACCTCATGACACCTCATCTCTAAATGTTTCAATATACATCTCTTAAGAACAAGGCCATTCTCCTTTATAACCACAATGCATTATTTCATTCAATATTATTATACACAGTCAATATTTAAACTTCCACAATTCTCCCACACTTAACTTTATAGCTTAAAAAAAAAAGAAAAAAAAAAAAGATCCAGGAGAGTTCCCACTGTGGTGCAGCTGGTTAAAGATCTGGCATTGCCTCTACCTTGGCACAGGTTCAATCCCTGGCCCAGAAGCAGTGGGTTAAGGAATCGTTCATTTATTTATTTATTTTTCAGGAGATGGAATTATCATCTATATTTTGATGGTGATGGTGGTTATATTACTACACACAATTATAAAAATTCATTAAATAGTACATTTAAAATTGCTAAATTAAATTGGGTTGTGATGACTGTTATACAAGGAATCCAGTATTGTCGCCGTGCAGCATAGGTCACAGCCTCAGCTTAGATTTGACCCCTGGCCATGGGTGTGGCTGGGGAAAAAAAAAAAAAAAAATCTGACCGGGAATCACCCATTACATTTAGTAGATGTTCTCTAACCATCTTTCTTCTTTCTCTGTCCATCTCTCTTCCTCTTCCCTCTCTCCCTCACTCCTTCTCAGCCTTCTTCCTCTCTCCCACTCTCACTCTCTCCATCCCTCTCTCTCTTTAATTTTTATAACATGACAAGTCTAGGCCAGTTGGTTTACAGAATGTTTCAAATTTGGATTTCTCTGACAGTCTCCTCACATGTGCACTATTTTTAATAAATTTTGGATTTTTTTTCCTTCTTTTTAGGGCCGTACCTGCGGCATATGGAGGTTCCCAGGCTAGGGACTGAATCGGAGCTACAGCTGCCGGCCTATACCACAGACACAGCAACATAGAATCCAAGCTTCATCATCGACCTACACTGCAGCTCACAGCAATGCCGGATCCTTAACCCACTGAGCAAGGCCAGGGATTGAACCTGTGTCCTCATGGATGCAAGCCGGGTTGGTTAACCGCTGAGCCATGATGGAAACTCCAATTTTGAAATTCTTTTAAGCTATAGTCTCATTTCTTCCCCTCTTCACATGCAGTTCTACCTTCAAAATCCTACTGGAATTTTGATCAATACTATAATTATGTAAATAAAATTTTGAAACAGTCCAGAGAAAACTGCACTAAATCTTACAACAAATTTATGAAGGATGAGCATGTTGATATTATTTAAAAGAGTATATTTAAATAATCTTCTTTCATATTTAAAAAATTTTAAAAGTTCTTCATATCAATCATATACTTAGTAAAATTACTTTTAACAGTCACATTATTTCGCTATTGAGATTTTTTTTGGTTATATTTTCTTACTGGTTATAAATTACTTTCTTTTTTAAATTGGTCTTATTTGCAATCACTCTATTAAACTCTAGAATTACTTCTATTAATTTCTCATTATTTAAATTTTTCCAGGTATGTAATCAAAATACCTGTATGTAATAATAATAAGTTTATCTCTTCTTTCCAAATATTTATACAAATTAACTTTACTGTCATGACCAAAATTGTCTAAAACAATTTTAAATATGTAGATGACAGTGACCATTCCTCTTAGAGATACTGAGAAAAGTCCCTTTCTAAAAGAATTACAAAAATATTTTGAACTAAAGCAGACTTACTGAAAGCCAGGGCATATGGAATCAATTCTTGTATTTTTGGTGTTTAAAGTTTCATTTTTTATGTACTTCCTGTATCTTTTTACCCCAAATCCAACACAACATCTTTTTTTTTTTTTTTTGTCTTTTTAGGGCCACACCCAAGGCATGTGGAGGTTCCCAGGCTAGGGGTCCAATCGGAGCTGTAGCTTCCCCAGCCTACACCACAGCCACAGCAACTCAGGATCCGAGCCTTGTCTGTGACCTGCACCACACACAGCTCATAGCAATGCCAGATCTTTAATCCCTGAGCAAGGCCAGGGATCAAACCCACATCCTCATGGATGCTAGTTAGGTTCATTAACCGTTGAGCCACGACAGGAACGCCTCTTTTTTTTTTTTTTAGATATCTTTTTTTAAAAGAATTTTTAAAATGAAAGGAATACATGTACTGAGAAAAATAGAAAATATCCTGTATTACTTTGTGTCTATAATCAGAAGTATGTATTTATAGACGATGCCCTGAGAGTCAAGTTGCTTATAAAACAAGTGTTAGCAGCTGCCCAGCCCACCACCTCCACCCCCGCCCCCAGTCCACCCCAGCCCTACCTCTCTGGTCATCAGTGCCCCAGAATCCTACACAAGCCACCTCCACTCTCTTTCTTACATTACCCTTTTTTCTCCCTTAAAAAAATGCATGTACATGCCCCGTTTTCCCTGTCCAACCATTACAAAGCATCCAAGTCGTCACTAGAGACTGTCACTCAGTGCACGAGGGCTTTCACACAGCTTCTCCTTCCACAGGCCCACTCTCTTTCCTGTGAACCAGGAACATCATTGCTCACTCCACTAAGACTGCACTGCTAGAAATGCAGTGAAATGAGACTGAATTCAGCTTTAGTTCTTTGAATCTTTATGTCGTGGAAGAAAACCTAAGTTTCCTGGAAACGCTCACAAATCTTCACCTACCGACATTTTCACCCTACATGTTCTTCTGGTTAAACTTGTTTTTCTTTCCCTCTCAGCATCAAGAGTAGAAACGTTCCTCTCATTGGCTTTTGGTGTTGTTTGGCTTTGTTGGAATGAATGGCACTGAATTGGTTTTAGTGTCAGCTCTCAGAAGGGCTCGGGGAGGACCACACCATCTCGTCTGATGCAGGCTTGGAGGGGAGGAAAGTGGACGTGGATGCTGGGCACATGAGAGAAGCTGGGGTTCTGGAAAGTCCATGGCAAAAGCAGCAGCTCTGGGGGGAAGGCTCAACGTCATCAATCAAGTCCAAATGGGGGTCAGCGCCATGCAAAGCCACTGGCAGTTCCAGGTAATGTAGAGGTAGGCATTCCCTGGGAAAGTGACTTTATTTTGCCCACACTCCCACCCCTGCCACCCCACCGGTGACAATGTTGCTTTTTTAATCAACTAATTATGTATTCAGGTCAGTCTGTAAGTATGAATTGGTTGCCCCGGGGCATATGGAGTTCCCAAGCCAGTGATCAGGTCCGAGTCACAGCTGTGGCAACGCTGGATCCTTTTAACCGACTGTACCAGGTGGGGAATTGGACCTGCATCCTGGTGCTGCAGAGACACCATGGATCAATCCTGTTGTACCACAGCAGGAACTCCCAACATGATTATGTGAAATATTACCCTTTTAAAAAGGGAGGGGGGAATTATACTGCATTACTGTATTCAGTCATCTGTCCCTTCTTGACGTCATAACAGAGTGTTATGTGCAGAGTATGTAATGACTAGAAAAATGCATCTTAAGATTGCACACGGAGTTCCCGTCATGGCTCGGTGGTTAACGAATCCGACTAGGAACCATGAGGTTGCGGGTTCAATCCCTGGCCTCGCTCAGTGGGTTAAGGATCCAGTGTTGCCGTGAGCTGTGGTGTAGGTTGCAGACTCGGCTCGGATCCCACATTGCTGTGGCTCTGGTGTAGGCCAGCGGCTACAGCTCCGATTAGACCCCTAGCATGGGAGCCTCCATATGCCACGGGAGCAGCCCCATAAAAGGCAAAAAGACAAAAAAGAAAAAAAAAAAAGATTGCACAGTCCAAAGAATGAGTGGTGGTCAGACAGTGTCGAGAGCTTGGACATTAGGGATAAACTGCCCAGGTTGGAATCTCGGATCTTGTTAACTGTTTGATCTTAGCATCCTTCTTAACTTCTCTAGCGCTTTGGTTTCCCTCATTCAGAAAATGATAACAATTCTCATAAAGTTGTTACAGAGACTAAATGAATCAATATACACACAGCGTTTGGAATGGTGCCTGGTATGTAGTAAGTGCTGTAGGTGCATCAGTTATTACTTCTAAGATCATCATAATTATTATTCTTTAGGCACCAGAGTCTCCAGGTTGAATAAGAAACTCCACATATTAGACCTGGCCACAAACTTGGTGTCTTGCAAGGGAAACCACCATCTGACAGTGTGGCTACAATCTAGACAGCTTTAGTTTTCAACCAACAGACTTTTCAAACCCCAATAGAAGGAGAGGCTTGGATAGAAAGATGAAAAGTATCTACTTGACTATTCTTCCCTGGTTCTCTGATGGGTGAGATTGCTGCTCAGTGGCAGGATGTTCCCTGTGGATAGGCAAGGTGCACAAAGACTGATAAAAAGTATGCTTTTAAGGATAAATTTTATTGCCAGTATGTTATATTTGGGCTACATTATATGTAAAACTGACTTTTTTTTTTAATGATCCTTTAAAGTAAACTTAATAACTTTGCTTCCATGGAGAAAATGTACATTGAATTGCATAATAAATGACTTGTAAAAAAGGACCATCCATTTATTGGAGAGTTCAAGTACGCCTGGAAGAAGTTTAGCAATATCTAAAGGGGCTGCAATAAGATTGCTTAGCAAAATCCTAGGGAACTTTGAAAGAGTAAAATCCTGTGAGATCAAAAAGCTTGACACCAGAACCCAGTACTAGCTTAATCAGGTCCCTACTTAATAAACTGCAAGCTCTGTATTGAGGCAGATGCATCCAGACAATCCAACTGTATTGACAATTCTATCATTATAGTGACTCCACCAAAGTTTGTTCAAAATCTGGTTCTAAGCCAGGGCTCTGCCAACCATGACACTTGGATCTGATGTTCTGAAAAACACATTTTAAATCCTCTTCTGAAATATGTTCATTAACTGGGCTACACATCTTAAAGACCAGTCACCTTTTAAATTTGTCCAGTCTCGGGGTCTGCCAGAGGTGGGCACCCCCTGAAGCCACCAAGTGTCCTCTGCCTGGAAGGCATCCTACCCCCAAGCTGTTAGATCATGACTCACGAAGCAAGTGCCATCTTCTAGGGTCATTTTTAGTGAGATTTGCTAGAAGACACTCTTCCTTATGAGAATCACTCTAGTCTGAAAAGAAATGTCTAAATTGCTAGTGACTGGCAGGGAGCATAGGCTCATGGTTCCTTTCCTTTTCCCACGCACTTGTTCCCATCAATAGACTCCACCAAAATGAAAGTCTCTAACCTTTGGTTACTTCAGGCTATTGAGTGCTTGGCTGCAAACCAGGTTGTATGACAGAAATCGCTAAAAGATGAAAACCATACTTAACCACCAACGATCCATTTGATGAAAAGAAACAGTGTCAAAAAGAACATCATAAGAAAGAATTTCTAACAATACTCACATCCAGCAAAACACAGAAAGTGGGTTTATTTACATTGCTAAAGACATGTCACACCAGAGATGGGGGCCAAACAGAAAAACTCAGGTCACTGTTTCTGGTCTCAGTCTTGAATTTGATCAGTTAAACTCTATAAGTGTTTTTTTAATTTTTATTTTCTTATTTTTATTTTTTGCTTTTCAGGGCCCTACCTGTGGCATATTAAAGTTCCCAGACTTGGGGTTGAATCAGAGCTACAGCTGCTGGCCCACACCACAGACACAGAAATGCCAGATCCGAGCTGCATCTGTGACCTCCGCCACAGTTCATGGCAACTCCGGATCTCCAACCCACTGAGTGAGGCAAGGGATCGAACTCTTATCCTCATGGATACTAGTTGGATTCATTTCTGCTGCACCACAATGGGAACTCCTCTATGAGTATTTATTCAGCAACTACTTACAGAAGTCCTTGTACTGGCCTTTAGGAAATAGAGATAAGACAATACCAATAGCTATATTTTACATGCTTACCATATTCCAGGTACTTTAAATGTGTTTTCTCATTTGATCCTTATAATCATTCCAGGAAAGAGTTATTATTATTATCCCCATTTATGATGAAAAAAACTAGAGTGAGGAGTCCTTAAATAACATGCCCAAGGACACATGGCTGGTAAGGGACTGGAGATACTAGGCAGTCTGATTCAGGGCCCTAGTTCTTTTTTTTTCTCTTTCTCTCTCTCTCTCTCTCTTTTTAAATTAAAGTATAGTTGATTTACAATGCTGTGCCAATTTCTATTGTACAGCAAAGTGACTCAGTCATATATATATACACATTCCCTTTCTTATCTTCCATCATAGTATATCCCAAGAGACTGGATATAATTCCTTATGCTGTATAGTAGGACCTCATTGCTCAACCATTCTAAATGTAATACTTTGCATCCTTCAACCCCAAACTCCCAGTCCCTCTCACTCCCTTTCGCCAAGAAAGTCTGTTCTCTATGTTTGTGAGAGAGCCGTAGTTCTCTCTCTCTCTCTCTCTCTTTCTTTTAGGGCCACACCTATTGCATATGGAAGTTCCCAGGCTAGGAGTCCAATTGGAGCTACAGCCACTGGCCTACACCACAGCTCATGGCAACGCGGGATCCTTAACCCACTGAATGAGGCCAGGGATCCAACCCACATCCTCCTGAAAGCTAGTTGGGTTCCTTAACTGCTGAGCCATGAAGGGAACTCTGAGAGAGCCCTAGTTCTTAATCAGTGAGTAATACTGAATCTCATGATCCCTGACCAGAGGAGTTTACCTAGAGGAAGTTTACATCAGGAGCCATGATGGTACAAGCATAGAAACTATGAGGTAAGAAGAGGTGAGTACCATAAAAGGTGCAGAAGTCTCTGGGCTTTATATCCAGTGGGAAGAAGTAGTGATGCTCTTATGGGGAAACAGGACCACAAATGGGCTTTGAAAGATCCTTGGTCTTAGGTGACACAAGGGTGATGATAGAGGAAGAGCAAGTCTCCCAGGAGGAAGGAACAGTGTGGATGAGTTCAGGAAGAGGGGAGGGCAGGGAAGAGAACAGCAAATGGCACAGGGTGGCAGGGAGCTAAAGGACACATAGGGAAGAGAAGGGGGAAGGAATGAAAAATACTGCAGAAAGCTCCCAATTCCAGGCTCAGAAATGTATCCAAAAATTTTCAAAGAGCAGGACACCTTTACAAATTTCTAAGTAAGGAATTCCTGTTGACAGAATGGAATCATGGCGGTACTGGAGAGGGAGGGATGGAATTGTCAAGACTTGGAAACCAGTTGTCAAGGGAAGAGAAGAACAACAGCACATGTACTGGGTTAAATGGGGGCATTGCCAATGATGCAGTCATGTCCTAACCCCTGACCTTATTTGGAAAAAAGAATGTCTTTGCAGGTGCAATTAAGTTGAGGGTCTTGAGATGAGATCATCTTGGATTATCTCTTTGAGCCCTAACACTAACAATAAGCATCCTTAGAAAAGAAAGGCAGGAAAGATACAGGCACCCCTATGTTCATTGCAGCACTATTCATAATAGCCAAGACATGAAAACAACCTAAATATCCACTTACAGATGAATGAATTAAGAAGATATGGTACACATAGACAATGGAACACTACTCAGGCATAAAAAGGAAAAAACAGTGCCATCTGCAGCAATATGGATGCAACTAAAGATTTTCATACTAAGTGAAGTAAGTCAGAAAGAGAAAGACAGATACCATATGATATCACTTATATATGTAATCTAAAATATGGTGCAAATGAACCTATCTACAAAACAAAAACAGACTCACAGATATAAGAGAACAGACTTGTGGTTGCCAAGGGGCAGGGGGGAGGGAGTGGGACAACAGAATGGGAATTTGGGGTTGGTAGATGCAAACTATCACATTTCGAATGGATAAGCAGTGAGGTCTTACGGTACAGCACAAGGAACTATATCCAATCTCTTGGGGTAGAACATGATGGAAAAGAATATGAGAAAAAAAATGTATATATCTGTATGCCTGGCTCACTACGCTGTAGAGCAGAAATTGACACAATACTGTAAGTCAACTCTAATAAAAATAAAATAAGCTTTAAAAAAAACCAGGAAGGCAGGGAAGATTTGAGACAGAGGGAAAAGAAGACATACAAAAGCAGAGGAGGCAGTGTGGCCATGAAGGCAGAGGCTGGAGTGATGAGGCCACACTTCATCACTATGTGAGGAATGCCAGCAGCCAACAGACTCTGCAAGAGACAAAGAATGATCTCCTCCCCTCTCCCCTACCGCCCCCACCCACTAAGAGAACACAGCTCTGCTGGATTGGGGACTTCTGGCCCCCAGAACTGTGAGAAAAACCACTTCTGTAGTTTTAAGTCACCCAAGTTGTGGCAGTCTTTTACGGCAGCCCTAGGGAACTCATACAAGCATCCTTACGATAAGACAGAAAAATCTGGAAGCGAGCTGATTTTGAGAGGTACTTAGAGACTGATCAAAATGATAAAGTTTGTAGAAAAAAGAATCCGGCACATGGGATACTAAGACAGGGGCAGAAAAAGCAGGGCAGAATCTTTTCCTTTCCCATATCTTGGCTCATTGTCATTAGTGTTTGTCTTAGTGTTGGCCTAGCTCTGCTCTATACATGCTTGATAACAATGCACATTCGTGGGAGTTCCTGCCATGGCATAGCGGGTTAAGAATCCTACTGTAGCAGCTCAGGTCACTGTGGAGGTGCAAGCTGATCCCCAGCCTGGCATAGAGGGATAAAGTATCCAGCTCGGATTCAGTCCCTGTCCCGGGAACTTCCATAGGCTATATGGAAGTTTTATGGTGGGTGTGGCCATTAAGGAAAAAAAAAAAAAAAAAAAAAAAAGCACATTCTTGGACCCATCTCTAGATTCTGATTCCTTTGGTCTGGGATGGGCTCAAGAAGATAGTTTCAAAAGCAACCCAGGTGACTCCGATGTAAGTGATCCTTTAACATAGGGGTCAGCAATCAAGGGCCAGACAGTAAATATTTTAGGATTTCTGGGTCGCAAAATCTCTGTTGCAAGGACATGAACCCGTTCTGGTGGCACAAAAATAGCCACGGACAACATCTTACAAATGAGAAGGGCTGCGCTCCACTAATATTTTATTAGGCATGCTGAAATTTGACTTTCATGTAATCTTCATGTGTCATGAAATATTGTTCTTTAAAAAAAAAATGTTCCCCTCAACCATTTAACAAACGATGAAAACAGGTGGTGAGCCAGATTTGTCCCACGGGCCATAGTTTGCCAGTCCCAGCTTTAACATGGCGCAGGTTGCAAATTGCCACTTTCAATGTTAGAGCTGAGATTTTCCAAGCCAGTGGCATGTCATGAAGCAGCGGGAAGAGAGGATGGGTAAACATCTGATGCACCGGCAGCAACCCCAGCTCGCTGGCAGCCTCTTCTAAAGCAGCAGCCCGTGATGTACAACCACACTGTGAAAGGGTGTCACTCATGGGAACGTGATCCTCCAGGCATGCAGTGGACTCCAAATAGACTGAGGGCCGTTGTGCTGAGCAGTGATGGGCAAAGCCAGTGTCCAGACTGCAGCCTATGGGAGAAAGTCAGGTAGCCACTGGTTTCCTTTCACCTCTTTCTCATCCATTGAAGAGTATCTCACAGAATGCAGGGGAGTTAAGAGGGATAACATGGTCTTAAATTAAGTCCTTTATAAACCTCAATGTGTCAAATGCAATTAACAACAAATGACTTTCAATACATTTTATTTTATTTTTGCTTCTTTTCACTGCTATGCCTGTGGCATATGGGCTAGGGCTCAAATTGGAGCTGCAGCTACAAGCCTACACCACAGCCACAGTAACACTGGATCCAAGCCTCATCTGCAACCTCCACTGCAATGCTGGATCCTTAACCCTTTGAGTGAGGCCAGGGATTGAACCTGCATCAGGTTCAATGTGTCAGGTTCTTAACCTGCTGAGTCGCAACATGAACTCCTCGATATATTTTACAATGTTGGATTGGAATCTGCCACCAACAATCTTAGAGTATTGCTATTCGCAGGTTGCTTTCTCCATTCCTGGGCAAATATTGCTGCTGTCCATTCCTGGGCAATCATTGCTGCTGTGTCTCCTCTCTGCTTCTCCAGCTTCGAGTTAACCCAGCTGGGCTAGATTTACCTGCAAGCGTCCTCTATCTGAGTCATAGACACAAGCAAATACACGTAACAGAAATCCATGACCAAAACAAGATTCAGTAACATCTCCATGGGCTAGAACTCTTGACTCAAAATAATAAGATGAAATGTAACTAGGACAAATGTAATTGTCTGCATTTACATGTACAGAGATTCAATTATAAAAGCACAGGTTGGAGGAGAGAATTTATGAGCAGCTGTGTGATACACCAGTTCACAGGATAAAGGCCTCAGGGATGTTTTTAACTAGTCTCAACAAGAGCTAGTGAGATGGGACTGCTAAAGTATTTAATATAATTTTTGCCTGCATTAACACAATTAGGATGTCCTGATGAATACAAGAGTCACTGTACTCTGAAATAATCAAATGACAGGTAGAGTCCTTCAGCAACTCTGGGCAATAGGTTTTAAAAGAAACATTAGAATAGTCAGAAGATTATTTAGTAATGGGAGTGTAAACAGAGGATAAAGAACAGGGTAAGATGGAGATTGAAAAATATACTTTACTGAGAATATTTGAAGGGGCTGGAGTTGTCAGCGGTGCTTTTGAGGAACTACTTGGAAATATTTGGAAATGAAAGAAATACCATATGCTGTACAGCAGAATTTGACACAACACTATAAATCAACTCTACACTAATTAAAAAAAAAGATCCAATATGTGTTGTCTACAAGAAATTCAATTTACACATGAAGACAGATTAAGAGTAAAGGATGAAAGACATAATGGAGAATAAATTAATAACTGGTTATATTGAATTTAAAGCAAAAAAGTAAATGAGGTACCTATTTGCTTGGAGAGCATCTCTGTAAATCTTGCAGAATAAAAGTTCCTTATAAAAGGGGGTTGGGGGAGTTAAACTACACAACCTAAGCATGATGGGTCAAAGCCATACATGTATGAAATCTATACACCCCAACTCCCAGAAAGCAGATCAGAAGGTACCAGACAGAACATAAAGTGAGGTCCAGCAGAGGTGTGGATGTCTGCTCAGAGGCAGGAACAAAAGTGAGTCACAGAAGCAGACACTGTCCTACCCATTCTGCACTGCACAGGGAGAGAAGGCCTGTCCATCAGAGAAAGATGAGCACATTCTATTATGGGAATTATTGGAATTTGAAACCATCACACACTTTTTATTTTTTTATTTTTTTGTCTTTTGTCTTTTTAGGGCTACACCCATGGCATATGGAAGTTCCCAGGTAGTGGTCGAATCAGGGTCGAATATGGCTGCCAGCCTATGCCACAGCCACAGCCACGCCAGATCCAAGCCATGTCTGCAACCTACACCACAGCTCACAGCAACGCCGGATCCTTAAACCAAATGGCCAAGGCCAGGGTCAAACCTGCATCCTCATGGATGCTATTTGGGTTTGTTACCACTGAGGTTGCGGGTTTGATCCCTACCCTTGGTCAAGTGGGTTAAGGATCCAGTGTTGCCATGAGCTGTGGTGTAGGATTCCTTAACCATTGAGCCATGACAGGAACTCCCCCCATCACACATGTATATCACACAACTGAAGTCTTTTTTTCTTTATGTTCCAACAACCTGGTTGACCTTGGCATAATTTGACCTCAATCCAGCTTGCTTACTGGGAGAGGAGGTAATGCAAACTATTATATTTAGAATGGATAAGCAAAGTACCTATACAGTTCTATATCCAATCTCCTGGGATAGAACATGATGGAAGATAGTAGGAGAAAAATAATGTGTATCTATGTATGACCGGGTCACTTTGCTGTACAGCAGAAGTAGGCCTGGTACTGTAAATCAACTATACTTGTATAAAATTAATAAACTTTATTTTTTAGAATAGTTTTACATTCACAGCAAAATTGAGTGGAAAGAACAAAGTCCACATACACCTTCCACCCCCACACGTGGACAACCTCACCTACCACTGGCATCTCCCACCACAGTGGTACCTGTGTCACAATGAGCCTACAATGACACATCATTATCACCCAAAGTCCAAAGTTCATATTAGGGTTCCCTCTTGGTGTTGTACATCCTGAGGGTTCTCACACTGCAGTATAATCTGGATCCACCCTTGTAGTGTCATACAGAATAGGTTTGCTCTAAAAATCCCATCTTTGCCCTTCATTCCTCCTTATCCTGGGAAACCACTGATCTTACTGTCTCCATAGTTTTGCATTTTTCAGAATCAAACAGTTGGAATCAAATTCAGTTGGAATCAAACAGTATGTCATCTTTCCAGGGTGGCTTCTTTTACTAAGTAATGCGCAGTTAGAGTTCCCCCATGTCCTCTCATGGCCTAATAGCCCGTTTCTTTTCAGTGCTGAATAATATTCCATTGTCTGGATGAATCACAGTATATTTATTCTTTCACCTACTGAAGGACATCTTGGTTGCTTCCAAGTTTTGGAAATTACAAATAAAACTGCTACAAACATCTGTGTGCTTGTTTTTGGTGTGAACACAAGTTTTTAACTTCTTGGGGTAAATACCAAGGAGTATGTTTGCTGAAACGTATGATGAGAGTATGTTTAGTTCTGTAAGAAACTGCCAAACTGTCTTTCAGAGTGGCTGCATCACTTCGCATTCCCAGCAGTAAATGAGAGTTCCTGCTGCTCCACATCCCTGCCAGCATTTGGTGTTCCAGTATCCCAGATCTTGGCCATTCTAATAGGTATGTAGTGGTCTCTCCTTGTTGCAATTTCCCAATATGATGTTGAATATCCTTTCATATGTATATTTCCCTCTTATTTAGTGAAGTATCAGTGGAGGTCTTTTGCCCATTTTTAAACTGGAGTTGCTTGTTTTCTTCATCCAGTTTTAAGTGTTCTTTGTGTATTTTGGATAAAGGGCCTTTATCAGATATGTCTTTTGCAAGTATTTTCTCCCAACCTGTGACTTGCCTTCTCATTCTCTTGTCACTGTCATTCACAGAGTAGACATTTTCAGTTATAATGAGGTCCAGCTTATCAATTACTTCTTTCATACATTGCGCCTTTGATGGTGTATCTAAAAAGGCATCACCAGGGAGCTTGGGGTTAACAGACACAAACTATTGCCTTTGGAATGGATTAGCAATGAGATCCTGCTGTGTAGCACTGGGAACTATGTCTAGTCACTTATGATGGAGCATGATAATGTGTGAAAATAGAATGTGTACATGTATGTGTAACTGGGTGGCCATGCTGTGCAGTGGAAAAAAAAATTGTATTGGGGAAATAACTATTTAAAAAAAACAACACTGAGGTAAAGAAATAAATAAATAAAATAAAATAAAAAGGCATCACCATCCCTAAGGTCTTCCAGATTTTCTCCTAGGAATCATTTTACTTTAAAAAAAAAAATAGGAGTTCCTGTTGTGGCTCAGTGGTTAACAAATCTGACTAGCAACCATGAGGATGCAGGTTCAATCCCTGGCCTCATTCAGTGGGTTACGGATCTAGCATTGCCATGAGCTGTGGTGTAGGCCACAGATGCAGCTCAGATCCTTCGTTACTGTGTCTGTGGCGTAGGCCAGCAACTGCAGCTCCGATTTGATCGCTAGCCTGGGATCTTCCATATGACACAAGGTCCAGCCCTAAAAAGCAAATAATAATAGTAATAATTTATCTGCATGGACTCATAGATATTTATCCTATACTTTGGATCATCATCCAATTCTGCTTTATTCTATTGTTGAAATTGTTTCTGCTCTGGATGTTAGAAGCTCTTTCTATTGAATCCAGGCTCTCTGATGTCCACCTAGGAATGTGGTTTTTGTTTGTTTTTTATTTCCATACTTTTTGGCATGATGAGAGGCCTCAGGCTCACCTTATATATATCTTGCCTCAGTTCTAGAATCAGTCATTTTTTTCCAATCCGTACTTCCTTTTACTGGAGAATGGTACTGAATACCAATATCTGAGTCAGAGGTATGCTTACTGTGCTGGAGTATTGTTGCTTCTGGGCCATCTCAGCTAACAAAGGAAGGAAACATGTGTGTCTACTCATTCAGATCTATACATATGGCCTCCGCCTTTTAACCATCTTCTTGCATGCGCTCCCTAGGGGCTGAGTCACATGGAATTATCTGGTCAACTCTGAAGAGACCTAGCTTCTGTGTCTGCCTGGAGCGTACTGGCCTTTACTGGAAAAATGGCCTGCTACCCTGCCACACACTACTCTTTCCTTCCTTCAAATGTCCACAGAGATTTTCTAGTCTAGAGAAGAAAATATGTAGAATGATATAATAGTTGCATTAAACTATCTGAGGAAAGGTATCTGAGAAAGAGACATAATTTGGGCTTGCTCTATAGGGTAGAACCAAAAACAAGCATTAAGTTTTACGGAAGACAATTTGAAGTTAACCTAAGAGAAAAATATGTAAAATTCAGAAATTTATTTTAAAAAGAAATGAGGACTTCCCATCTTGGAGCAGTGGAAATGAATTTGACTAGGAACCATGAGGTTGCAGGTTTGATACTTGATCTGGCATTGCTGTGAGCTGTAGTGTAGGTCACAGACATGGCTTGGATCTGGCATTGTTGTGGCTGTGGGGAAGGCTGGCAGCAATAGCTCTGATGAGACCCCTAGCCTGAGAACCTCCATATGCCACAGGTGCAGCCCTAAAAAGACAAAAGACAAAACTAAACTAAAATAAAATAAAATAAAATAAAATAAAATAAAATAAAATAAAATAAAATAGAAATGAGCTGGTCTGGAAAAGTTATAAACTCTATAGAACTAGAGGTGCTCAGAGACTGGGTCACTATCAACTTGTCCTGGATGTTACGGAGAAGAGTCTTGTACTGGCTCACATAGTGGACTCACTGAAAGCCATCCTCCTAAGGCAGAAAGTTTTAACAAATAATAAGAGCTGTTTTCTAAAAAATGTTCTTAGTCCATCTACAGTTGAACAGATTAAGAAGATGTGGTATATATACACAATGGAATACTACTCAGCCATAAAAAAGAAGACAAATCCCATTTGCAGCAACATGGATACAACTAGAGGTTCTCATATTAAGTGAAATGTCAAAAAGAGAAAGACAAATACCATATTATATCACTTATATGTGGAATATAAACTGTGTCACAGGAGTTCCCGTTGTAGCTCAGTGGAAATGAATCTGACTAGTATCCATGAGGACACGGGTTCAATCCCTGGCCTCGTTCAGTGGGTTAGGGATCTGGCATTGCCGTGAGCTGTGGTATATGTCACAGATGTGGCTTGGATCTCGTATTGCTGACTGTGGTGTAGGCCAGTGGCTACAACTCCTATTTGACCCCTAGCCTGGGAACTTTCATATGCCATGGATATGGCCCTAAAAAGCAAAAAATAAAATAAAATAAAAATAAAATGTGGCACAAATGAACCTATCTACAGAATAGAAACAGACTCACAGACATTGAGAACAGATTTGTGGTTGTTGAGGGGGAGGGGTGATGGAGTGGGATGGACAGGGAATTTGGGGTAAGTAGATGCAAACTAGTACATTTAGAGTGGATGGGCAATGAAGTCCTACTGTATAGCACAGGGAACTGTGTCTAATCTCTTGGGATAGAACACGATGGGGGATATGAGAAAGAGAATGTATTTATACATGTATGACTGGGTCACTATGCTATACAGCAGAAATTGGTACAACATTGTAAATCAACCATACTTTAATTTAAAAAAGATTAAACCTATATTTTAAAAAAAGATCTTAAATTCTAACACCAAAATCAAATCCCCAAAGCTTGAGATTTATTACCAAGAAATGAATAAATAAGATTCCTGATTATTATTATACAAAAGAACATATTTTAGTGAGGCTCCTTTTGTTGTTAACTATGGAAGGAAAATATACTAAAGAACAGAAGAGGCTTATTTTTACTGAATAAGTGAGACTGAAGTAGAGGTGGATAGTATACACTTTAATTGCTAAGATTACTGCAAATATTTGAACCATTGCAATAACCTCATGCAGAGAAAAGATTTCAAGCGCTATTTTACAGCTGCTGTACGCTGTGTGCTAGTTCATCTGACGAGAAGCTTCTGGGAGAGCATCCAAGGAAATCAGGCAATTCTGAGCACCTTTTTCAGAAATGCTGCCAATTTTTTTTCTCTTCACCACTCCTTTTCCTCAAAAAATTATGCATACAGGAGCACATGTAAGTGCAAGCACACACATACACTTTCACTCTCCTTAAATAAGTGATAAAGATCTAATGATGTCATCAACATGTAACTAGCAACCCAGGTGTTCCTGCTCAGGAAAAGAATAGCACAAACCCCACAATAGTCAGGAGATGAAAGAACTTCCGAAGTTAAGCTTTCAGTAAACACAGCCATGGCATCATGTGAAGGGTAATTGTATTTTTTTCCTTTTTAAAAATTTTTTTTGTTACAATTGATTTACAGTGTTCAGTCAATTATGGGATCCCGCTGTAGAGCATGGGAAACTATATATCTAATCACTTGTGATGGAAAATGATGGAAGATAATGTATGAAAAATAATGTGTATATATATATATGTATATATATATGTATGACTGGGTCACTTTACTGTACGCCTTGTGGTAATTGTATTTAAACATGAACCTATGTTCTTATAAACTATGCAGGATGAAATCATCAGGAATTTAAATGAAAAAAGATGTATTTCAACTGAGTCAATGAGAATGGCTGACTCACCTAATTTTCCTTCTTTTAAAAAAATTTTTTAACATCCACATTTTTATTGCCTTGTGTTCATCCCTTCCCAGAATATTTTCTAGTAACAACAATCAGTCCTACTCTCCACCCCTCCAATGTCTGGGGTCCGAGGTCTACAACATAGCTTGTGAATAAAAATGACCCATGAGTACTACCAGTGTGTTGTTAACAGAGAAGAAAAAAAATTACGAAGAAATTTTATTTTTTTTAAAAAAACTATCTGGTATAAAACCTTAACTACATTTCCCATCTAAAAATGCCTACTCTGCAGAGAGGGAAGAAAACAGTTTCTTTGCCATGTTGTAGCCATAATGATTCAGCAGGTTCCTATTTTCCCATATTAGCAAGATTTCAAGTATATTTGCAAATTTCAAAATCAAAACACCAGGCAGCATGAATTTATGACACATTTTATTTTTATTAATAAAATTCCATGCATGACAATAATCAGAGTTTTGCACAAACGCAGTGACATGATTTTTAAAAAGTGTTGGAACAATTAAAGTAGTTGAATACTTCTATAAACATAGAAAAAAGGAAAACCAGAGTTTCCATTGTAGCAAAGTGGAAAAGAATCTGTCTAGCATGCATGAGGATGGGTAGTAAAGTGGAAAAGAATCTGACTAGTATCCATGAGGATGCAGGTTCGATCCCTGGCCTTGTTCAGTGGGCCGGGGATCTGGCATTGCCATAAGCTGTGGTGTAGGTCGCAGATGCAGCTCAGATCCTGTGTTGCTGTGGCTGTGGCCCAGGCCAGCAGCTGTAGCTCAGATTTGACCCCTAGCATGGGAAATTTCATATGCTGTGGGTACGGCCCTAAAAGGAAAAAAAAAAAAAAAGTAGGGAGTTCCCGTCGTGGCGCAGTGGTTAATGAATCTGACTAGGAACCATGAGGTTGCGGGTTCGGTCCCTGCCCTTGCTCAGTGGGTTAACGATCCAGCGTTGCCGTGAGCTGTGGTGTAGGTTGCAGACGCGGCTGGGATCGCGCGTTGCTGTGGCTCTGGCGTAGGCCGGTGGCTACGGCTCCGATTCGACCCCTAGCCTGGGAACCTCCATATGGCGCAGAAGCGGCCCAAAGAAATAGCAAAAAGACAAAAAAAAAAAAAAAGTAAAACCAATAGAGTAAAACTCCAGTCAGTTGAACACAACTCATTTATAATTTATTCTAAAAATCTAGCAAATGCCAGTATTGAGTTAATCACTCTTTTAACAGCATAAAATTCATAATTTCTAACAATAAGTTATGATAAAAAAATTAAAATGATTAATGAAATAGAATGGCAGACACTGCCCGCTACCAATTCTATAACAAGTCTCCCTTTCTTTCTTACCACCAGGATGTTTGGTTTATTTGGCATGGCAGCGTTCCCAGCTAAATAATTACATGTTCCAGTCAGTGGAAATGGCCAGGTGAGAATTCTGTCCAATGAGATGTAATTGAAAGGCATAGATAGGGTAGCCTTCAGGGAAGGGACATTAAGGGAAAGCACTTTAAAAGAGAAAACTCGGAGTTCCTGCTATGACACAATGGGTTAAGGATCTGGTGTTGTCTCTGCGGTGGCTCAGGTTTGATCCCCAGCCCAGCACAGTGGGTTAAGGATCCGGTGTTGCCACAGCTGTGGCATGGGTCACAGCTACAGTTCGGATTCTCTCCCTGGCCCAGAAACTTCATATGCCATGGGTGCAACCCCAAAAACAAAAACGAAAGGGAGTTCCCATTGTGGCGCAGCAGAAATGAATCCAACTAGTATCCATGAGAACGTGGGTTGCACCCCTGGCCTCATAAGTGTGTTAAGGACCCAGTATTGCCTTGAGCTATGGTGTATGTTGCAGACTCAGCTCAGATCCCGAGTTGCTATGGCTGTGGCTCCAATTTGACCCCTAGCCTGGGAACTTCTATATGCTACAAGTGAGGCCCCAAAAAGCAAAAATAAAAAACAAACAAAATCCCAAATCAAAAACAAAACAAATGAGCAGAGTCAACTTTTCACCTTTTGCTCCTTGCCTTTCCTCTCGTCTCTGTCTGGAAAAATGTCCAGTGTTGTGAGCTACAGAAAGGATCTTAGATCAGGCAGGATGACAGCCACCTAGGAAGGAAGGTGGCAAGGGAAGTCACAAGTCCACTGCCTGGGCTTCCTCTGACATCCTGAGCTACTCCATAAACCATCCAGTGTTTCTTCAAGACTTCTTGTTGGAGTTCCCATCGTGTCTCAGTGGTTAACAAATCCAACTAGGAACCATGAGGTTGAGGGTTCGATCCCTGGCCTTGCTCAGTGGGTTAAGGATCCAGCGTTACTGTGAGCTGTGGTGTAGGTCGCAAACTCAGCTCGGATCCCCTGTTGCTGAAGGTCTGGTGTAGGCTGGCGGCTACAGCTCCGATTCGACCCCTAGCCTGGGAACCTCCATATGCTGCGGGAGCGGCCCAAGAAATGGCAAAAAGAAAAAAGAAAAAAAGAAAAGACTTCCTGTAACATGTAGGGGGACAAAAACTAATTTGTTTAAGCCTCTCTCAGGGAGGTTTCTACTACATGTAGCCAAACCAATTTTAACTACAAAAATAATGTCGAGTACTCTTAAGTAATTTAAAAATACCCACTTGAAAACAACCAATAGACTAACCATTACCCAACTATGCTCATAGCAGATCTCCGAAGGACCTCTACTGTGAAATACGGCCGGCTGAATTTGAATAATTATGTGCTCCTGAAAGTAATGTACTGTTTTTCATTAAGAGTGTTTTAAAATTAAAATTGTCATTGTTTGGGGGATAATGTATGCCAAAGGCATTACAAAGCATTAAAGCAAAAGAAAATACTATTATATGTGCCATAATTAGTTTCTCTTATTGAGCTTTCCTATACAATGACACAACACTAAACCCAAGGGAAAACATCAGTAAGCATACTCCAAAAACACTCATTAGCAAGAAATCAGAATAATTCTGTGAAAGAGAAAAACAGCATATTTGATGATAGTTTTAGAGTGAAGAGATGATTGAGAACTGGCTGAACACTGGGGAGTTCATGGTGCCATTCTGAGAGGGTCTCAGCATAACTGTGTCAGGCTCTAGTGGGACAGAAACTGGCTGTTGATTATCATGACATTTTAGTTATCACACTTAGATTGATACATCAGCCAAGATAGAATATATTGTAAATTTATTTATTTATTTATTTATTTAGGCCACACCCATGGCATATGGAAGCTCACTGGCCAGGGACTGAATCCGAGTTGCAGCTTCGACCTATGCCACAGCTGCAGCAACGCTGGATCCTTAACCCACTGACCCAGGCCAGGAATCGAACCTGTGCCAGCTCAGAGACAATGCCAGATGCTTTTTATTTTTTTCTTTTTTTTAGGGCTGCACCTGTGGCATATGGAGGTTCCCAGGCTAGGGGTCAAATTGGAGCTACAGATGCCAGCCTATGGCACAGCCACAGCAACGCCAGATCCGAGCTGCATCTGCGACTTACACCACAGCTCATGGCAATGCTGGATCCTTAACTCACTGAGAGAGGCCAGGGATTGAAACCACATCTTCATGGATACTAGTCGGGTTGGTTAAATGCTGAGCCACGAGGAGAACCTTAACCTGCTGTACCACAGTGGGACCTCCCGAATATACTGTAAATTTAGATGAAGGTTTGTAATGGGCTAAATCAAAGACTGTTAAAGATAGAAAACACCAAGAATACTGCAAAGATCATAAATAATCAAAACCAGACCCTGTAGTTTAACGTCAACAATTAACACTAGATGAGTAAAACGAAGTAAGTGTCCCCAAAGCTTCTATCATTCCTCCCAGGTTGTGCTTCTCTTTGATGGGGATAAAGATTATTAGACTCCACAAATGTTGTCAAGAAGAAATAGTTGGAGGAGGGATAAATCTTCACAAAAGTATTATTTGTATGTTAAAATGAAGTGATTTGTCAATCAACAGATATTTGCTGACAAGAATGCACTTCAGCACCTGGTCAGAGAATAAAGGTCAACGAGGTGGGAAAAAATTTTGTGTGGGGCTGTGTCAGGCTGGCTAGAAATGCTATAGCATTGCCAGCCTGTTGTATCAGCCAGAAGCTGCTGTTCTCACTTTCAAGCGGGCATCAGTATCACCTGGATGTGACGGAGAACAAAAAGACTGAAAGAGTTCAGGTTTCAATTGTTCCAGGACCCAGTCCAGGTCAAATACTATGTAAGAATCATGTCAGGTAATTCTGATGGTTAGGGTTGAGAATGCCTGGTCTGGAATGATAAGGGGTGAGCCTTGAGGATGGGCAGGGCAATAGATCAGTGGAGAGAAGGAAGATGAGTATTCTAGAAGGGGAAATACAAAAGGTATGGAGGAAGAAATGACCAAGAGCAAAAGCCAGTGATGAACAATAGAGAGAGTGTCTTAGAAAGTTTTGGGAAATAAAAATCACATACATACATAAGACGAGGCCACTTACAGACATTTTTAAAACCAGTGGTAGAAGAGCCTCCTTGCCTGCCTGCTTGCATCTCTCAAAAGCATCCTATCTTAATAAATCTATTTCTTGCCTATCAAAAAAAAAAACCAAAAAATAAATAAAAACAGAGGTAGAAAATGGGGAACTCAGAATAAGGAAGTGACCAGGTGACAGCAACACTAGGGCAGGGCAGAAAGGGATTAGTGCCAGGGCAGAGAAGCCGGAGCAGGCAGAACAGCTAAAAGGCAGTGACAGAAGTCCCAGGAGGAATGACAAGGTACAGACTTGAGCAGGGGCAGAGCAGGCAACCTGGAGGGAAAAGCCTCGGAGGACGCAGGACCAGATCATTGGAGGGTGATTGGGGACAAAGGAAGAGGAGCAAACTGAGAAGAGACATTGAAGGATCTGCAGACAGGTAAGAGAGAGGTAACCAAAAATCCAGGTTGAGAGAACCTTTCGAAAAAGGGATAGAGAAACTGTACACCACAGGAGTTCCTGTTGTGGCTCAGTGGTAATGAATCCAACTAGGATCCATGAGGATGTGGGTTCGATCCCTGGCCTTGCTCAGTGGGTTAAGGATCTGGCATTGCAGTGAGCTGTGCTGTAGGTCACAGACAGCACTTGGATCCTGAGTTTCTGAGTTGCTGTGGCTGTGAGGATGCTGCTGTGGTGTAGGCTGGCAGCTACAGCTCCGATTCAACCCCTAGCCTGGTAACTTCCATACGCCATGGGTGCAGCCCTAAAACAAACAAACTGTACATTATGCAGCGATGTGAACGAAGAAACACAGCCCATGCCCCACAGGACATTTAGATGCAATATGAGGCTGGGGGTGGGGAGGAGGAAGTGAGCACCCTTATCAAAGCTTTGCAAGTTCAGGTGGAGCTAATATAGTAAATACATGAGATCTTGCAGCTCATGAAGAATAAAAAAGGATGGCTCTGTCCAATATACATACTCAGGTGAACTGGAATTAAAATGAAAGTTCAGGATGTAAAGGAATATTCTCCCTGTGCAAAGCTACTTGCACTTTGGGGTGGAAGGGAGTAATTAACAGACCTTCTGTTCATGCTCTGCGCTTCTGAGAGAAGATCCCGTGCAGGGAGCAGTGGGATCATCAGTCGCTAGAGCAGCCCCTGTCCCTGGAGACCTTTAAGCAGAAATAAATGCAGCGTCTTCTCACAAAAGAGTAAAGAAGTTTACACATCTAGTCAGAGCAGGTGATCAACGCAGGGCCCAGAGGTATAAATTCTCAGAGGCATAGGCTATTCCGGGGGCAGGAAATGAGTGATGGCTCACCCCAGGGCATTCTTAGTGAGAAATAAATATGTTTTATATATATATGCAAATCGAAAGGAGTGAGTAGAATTATACGCAGAAAGGTGTTAATAGTAGTTACCACCAAATCATTGCATTATGGGCGTTTTGGGTTTCAGGGTTTTATTTCTACTTATCTCTATTTACAAATTGCTTAAAATGACTGTGCACTGCATGATAACAAAAAAAACACAGCTAAATTCATAAGAGGAAAATAACAATAAAAAGGGATTATCGATAGTATAGAATACTAAAATAAATTAAGGAGGTTTTATTCATTCTTTTTGCCTTCTGTGTGTCTTTCATGTGTCAGGATGAAAACTAAAAAGAGTCATTTGATTCGATCTAGCAGGAAAGAAATAACTGGTTATCTAAGAAAGTGTGGCATCACCTCTTCTTCAGTGGAAGAAGGATAAGTAATTAGTTCCTACTGGCTAATGCACTTGATGGTATGCAATCTAAACAAAGAAATGGAAGAAAGATAAGTAAGTTCTAGTGATCTAATGAACCACAATGTGATTATAGTTACAATACTGTTATATACTTGAAAATCTCTAAGAGAGTAAAACTTAAATGTTCTCACCACAAAAAAGAAATGTTAATCATGTGATATAATGAAGGTGTTAGCTAATGCTATGGTGGTAATCACTTTGCAATATATAAGTGTATTAATTAAATCAACAAGTTGTACCCTGACATTTACACAATGTTATATGCCAATTATAAATCAATAAAGCTGGGGGTAAAAACAAAAATGAAGCAACTCAGAACTCTCAGGGTAAAACTGCTGAGAATTCAGATGTAAAGGTATTTGTTATTTGCAAAAATGCCCCCCCCCCCAATTCTCCTGCAAATACGGGGACAAAGTAGTTTAGGAGACATGATACAAATGCAATTGTATCTTAACAGACTGTCATCCAAGCTACTAAATTCTATTCTGTGCAGAAAACTGTAACAACAGTGGGGAGATAGTTTCTTGGCAGAAAAAGCAGATCTGAAAGCCAAATCAATCCAGCTCAAGTAAAGGTATGGCTTGACACACTGACTCAATGTAACCAACCTTTCCACAGTGGTTTATCAATTTAGTCTGAGGTCACTAGTTACTTACCCTATCTCTTGATCTAATTCAATGTGCACCAAGCAACTCTCTCATTTTGACTTAGTTTTCACATAACTATTACTATAGGTAAAGAATGCTAGCAATAATACTTCTTAATATGAATTAATAAATTGGTGATGTGATTAAAAAAAGAAATGGAAAAATTTCAAAGAATGTTGCAAAGACATCATAGCTTACAAACAGAGAGGAATCATTACATAGACAACATCTAAAATTGATAAATGATATAAATAATAAGAAAATTAACACCAACTGAACAAAACGGAGGTAACAAAGGTACAAAATGAGAGAGTTTAGGCAGTGTAATATAAATAGACAGATGTATGCACACTACAGAGGAAGAGAGGTGTATAACTGCTAAGGAAATCTTATATTGCTTTGGTGAGTTTTGATTTTGAGGGGGATGCTGGCTGCTCTATTTCTTTAGAATACATGTAATTTTAGGGCAGAAGCTTGAGTTTCTTCAAATCTATTGGCCTTATGAAGAAATATATCCAAACAGTAATCATTCAGTTTGATTCTGATGATAATTACATAAGAAAAATACGAGATCAAGTTAACTATCAAGGAAAACTGTTGTCCATTATGTAGCTCAACATTTCAAAAATCTTTCTAAGAAACAGCCCATAGGAGTTCCCATCGTGGCTTGGTGGTTAACAAACCCCATAAGCAATCATGAGGACGTGGGTTCATCCCTGGCCTCACTCAGTGGGTTAAGGATCCAGCATTGCCATGAGCTGTGGTGTAGGTCACAGACACAGCTCAGATCTGGTGTTGCTGTGGCTGTGGCGTAGGCCAGTGGCTACAGCTCCGCTTGGACCTCTAGCCTGGGAATTCCATATGCTGCAAGTACAGCCCTAAAAACAAAACAAACAAACAAACAAAGAAATAGCCCATAAAAAAGGCAACCACCCAATATAAAAATACTCTTCAGAAGACATCAACTCTGGGGCAGCAAGATATTGTACAGAAAAAGAAAAAAGAAAAAAATTCACTAAAAAAATTGTAGTTGATTACAATGCTTCAGGTGTGCAGCAAAGTGAGTCATACATATATTTTTTAGATTATTTTCCATTATAGGTTAGTACAAGATAGTGAGTATAGTCCCTGTGCTATACACTAGATATTGTTGTTTCTTTTACATAGAGAAGTGTGTATCTACTATTATGTTAATTTATCTCTCCCTCCATTTCCCCTTTGGAAATCATAAATTTGTTTTCTATGTCTGTGAGTCTATTTCTTTTTTCTTTTTCTTTTTTTTTTTTGTCTTTCGCCTTTTTAGGGCCACAGTTGTGGCCTATGGAGGTTCCCAGAGGTTCATCAGAGCTGTTGCTGCCGGCCTACGCCAGAGCCACAGCAACGCCAGATCTGAGCCACGTCTGCAACCTGCGCCACAGTTCATGGCAATGCTGGATCCTTAACCCACTGAGCGAGGCCAAGGATCAAACCCGCAACCTCATGGTTCCTAGTCGGATTCAATTCCACTGTGCCACAGTGGGAACGCTCTATTTCTGTTTTTTAAATAAGTTCATTTGTATCATTTTTTTAGATTCCACATATAAGTGATATCATATGTTATTCTTCTCTCTCTGACTGACTTCTCTTAGTATGATAGATCCATCCATGTTGCTGTAAATGGCATTGTTTCATTCTTTTTTTATGGCTGAGTATAAAAAGTTATTTTAATTTCCCAACATGTCTCTCTTATTCCCAGGGAGAAAGCTATGCAACATAAAATAACAGCTCCTAGACTAAGGAGCTCAAATAGTAAAACTACCAAGGTCTTTGCAAACAAATGCACAGTTAATTACAGATTCTGCTTCTGTTTGGACACACACAAAGCTGTGTCTGGGTATAAACCAATAAGTGGATGTGACTAATTTCTGTTTTCTTTTCTTTTCTTTTTCAGCCACACCCATGGCATATGAAAGCTCCTGGGCCAGGGATCAAATCCAAGCTACAGCTGTGACCCATGCTGCAGCTGCAGCTGCAGCAAGGCTGGATCCTTAACCCACTGCACTATGCCAGGGATCGAACCAGTGCCTCCACAGGGACAAGCTGGATCATTAACCCAATGTACCATAGCAGGAACTCCCAAGTTTTGAATAAGTGAACCACTGATGGTAAAAGAGTAAAGTGATGAAATTACAACTAAACTAGAGGCTTAGGGTTGGAGGAAAAACTCTTAGGATTGTTTTTCCTGTCTATTCTCTATGGTCTAATGAGTCAAATTCCAAGGAACTTTTTCATGTGTGTATGAAAACAGAAGTGAAGAGCCACAGCATAAATATATGGTACATGAAGCATTGCCCGTGAATAGAAATGCAGAGGGTGAACAGCGAACTGAGTAAGTATGCATTCAAAACCAGGAAATGAGTGGCATATCTTAATTCCTGGGTGCAGAGAGGATCCAGCTGTCTTTCCCCCAACCCCCAACATACACAGAGAACCTGCATGAATAGCAGTGGAGATAATCAGCTGGGACAGCCAGGAAGTGCCAGCACCCCAAAATGCAGACAACGCACATGAATGACCCTTGGGTTTCTGAATGGAACTTTTTCTTTTAAAAAAATAGTGTTCACTCTGTTTAAATGGCACAGTATAAAAATGGCACTGTAACTTGTAATTTTGAGATATAAAATGTGAATCATAAAAAAACATAAAACAAGGGGTTATAAATCAGCGGGAGACCAATTAAAATACTTAGACTGTCATTCAAAAACATTCCACAGAATGTAATAAAATGAGTGGGTGGTTGGTTCTATTTTAATAACTGAAGGCTGCAGGAAGATTTTATTTCTTCAGACTATAAGCCAAATATATACAGGACTGACTGGAACATGGAAAATACACTTTTACATTGTGTTAAGCTAAAAAATGAAATGAAATGTCTCATCTGAACAGTGTCTGATTCACAGCAAGGCACACTTAAGGATAAACTACTCTTTATATTCAGTATTTTGTGCAGTTAATTTCATAATCAAATTATATCCAGTTATTATTTCAGCATTTTTGTCATACATATGAAATCAATCAATGTTTCTCAATGAGGGTGTGCTGGTATTTGGGGCAGAATTCCTCCTTGTGCTGGACTCTTCTGCACAACCAAAACTGTCTCCTAGACATTTTCAAATGTTTTGTGAGTGGAATTGGGTTTTGTGATAGTGATGACACTGATCAACATCAAAAACAATTGATTTTGACTGTTGTGAAATGTGTCCCTTAAATGGCATAACCATTTGCTTCTTTGAAAAAGGGATCCTTATTTAGAAACCAAAGAAAACCTGGAAATACTGTTAACATTCAAAATTGTAGGATTCTGTCTAATAATACATATAGAAAGTCACAAGGAATAATTTTAATAATGTGATATACTTAAGTGTTAAATCATAAAATGTTTTAGAGTTGAACTGGATTTACCTTTTAGATAAGATTAAGATGGTGGAGTAGAAAGACTGAGGCTCACCTTCTCTCAAGAAAATGACAAAATTACAACCAACTGCTGAACAACCTTCAACAAAATAGACTGGAAAGTATCAAAAAAGATATCCTACTCCAAAAGACAAAGAGGAGGCCACACTGAGATGGTAGGAGGGGCAATTACTCAATATAAGCAACCTCATACTTACCGGGTGGGTGGCCCACTGACTGGAAAGTAACTAAATCACAGAGGCTCACCCATGGGAGTAAGAGTTCTGAGCCCCACATCAGGTTCCCATGCCTGGGGATCTGGCATCAGGAGGAGGAGCCCCCAAAGCATTTGGCATTGAGGGCTAGTGGGGCTTGTGCACAGAAGCTCCATGGGACTTGGGGGGGGGGAGGAAACTCCACTCTAAAAAGGCTTTCATGTGTACTGGGTCCCAGAGCAAAGCAGAGACTCCATAGGAATCTGTCTCAGACCTGCTTGCAGTTCTTGGAGGATATGCTGGGAAAACAGGGGTGACTGTGGCTTGCTGTGAGAAAAGGACATTGCAGGCAAAGGTCTTAGAAATAAGCATCAGCATGAACTCCTCTAGAGGTGGCCAGTTTGGAAAAATCTGGCCCCACCCATCAGCAAACAGGCTGCTTAAGGACCTCCAGCCATACAACCACCTCTAATCACACCCAAAGGCAAAACTACACCCACCAGAGGGATAAGAATAAGCTCACCTACCAATAGGGAGGCACCAGTCTAAGGAGCCTGCAGCAAGCCCCCATACCAACTTCAGCCACAAGGGGGGCAGACATCAGAAGCAAGAGAGGCTACAACCGTATTGTTTCCAAAAAGGAGACCACACTAAAAATCTATACAAAATGAAAAGGCAGAGAATTATAACTCAGAAAAAAGAACATGGATTGGAAGAGTTAATATTATCAAAATGACTCTACTACCCAAGGCAATCTACAGATTCAATGCAATCCTTATCAAATTACCAAGGACATTTTTCACAGAACTCAAACAAAATATTTTAAAGTTTGTTTGGAAGCACAAAAGACCCAGAATAGCCAAAGACATCCTGAAAAAGAACAATGGAGCTGGAGGCATCAGGCTCCCTGACTTCAGACTATACTACAAAGCAACAGTCATCACTACCGTAAGGTACTGGCACAAAGACAGACATATAGATCAGTGGAACAGGACAGAAAGCCCAGAATTAAACCCACGCACCTATAGCCAACTAATCTATGACAAAGGAGGCAAGACTATACAATGGAGAAAGGACAGCTTGTTCACTAAGTGGTGCTGGGAAAACTGGACAGCCACATGGAAAAGAATGAGATTAGAACACTCCCTAACACCATACGCAAAAACTCCAAATGGATTAAAGACCTAGATATAAGACCAGACACTATAAAACTCCTAGAGGAAAACATAGGCCAAACACTCTCTGACATAAAGGACAGCAGCATCTTCTCAGATACACCTATCAGAGTATTGACAATAAAAAGAAAAATAAATAAATGGGATCTACTCAAACTTCAAAGTTTCTGCACAGCAAAGGAAACCCTAAACAACACAAAAAGACAACCCACAGAATGCGAGAAAATCTTTGCAAGTGAATCGACTGACAAGGGATTCATCTCCAAAATTTATGAACACCTTCTTCAGCTCCATACCAAAAAAACAAACAACCCCATCCAAAAATGGGCAGATGATCTAAACAGACAATTCTCCAAAGAAGACATACGGATGGCCGAGAAACACATGAAAAGATGTTCAGCGTCACTCATTATTAGAGAGATGCAAATCAAAACCACAATGAGGTACCACCTTACACCAGCCAGAATGGCCATCAGCCAAAAGTCTACAAACAAGAAGTGCCAGAGAGGGTGTGGAGAAAAAGGAACCCTAGTACACTGTTGGTGGGATCGTAAATTGGTGCAACCACTGTGGAAAGCAGTATGGAGAGTCCTCAGAAAACTAAACATAGAACTACCATTGGATCCAGTAATCCCACTTCTGGGCATCTATCCAGAGAAAACCACGACTCGCAGAGACACATGTACTCCAGTGTTCACTGCAGCACTATTTGCAATAGCCAAGACATGGAAACAACCTAAATGTCCATCGACAGAGGAGTGGATCCAGAAGAGGTGGTACATATACACAATGCAATATTACTCAGCCATTAAAAAGAACAAAATACCAGCATTTTTTGCAACATGGATGGACCTAGAAACTATCATGCTAAGTGAAGTCAGCCATACAATGAGACACCAACATCAAATGCTTTCACTGACATGTGGAATCTGAACAAAGGACAGACGGAACTTCTTTGCAGAACAGATGCTGACTCACAGACATTGAAAAACTTATGGTCTCTGGAGGAGACAGTTTGGGGTGTGGGGGGATGTGCCTGGGCTGTGGGATGGAAATCCTGTGAAATCAGATTGTAAGGAGAAAATATTTGAAAAGATAATAGAAAAAACTTCCCTAACATGGGGAAGGAATCTCTCACTCAAATCCGGGAAACACAGTAAGTGCATGTAAAGTAAACCCAAGGAGGAACACGCCAGGACACATATTGATCAAATTGACCAAAATTAAAGACAAAGAGAAAACATTGAAAGTAACTTGGAAAAAGAAACAAATAACATACAAGGGAACCCTGATAAGGTTATCCCCTGACTTTTTATCACAAATGTTGCAGGCCAAAATCAGTAGCACAATATACTTAAAGTGATCAAAGGAAAAAACCTCCAACCAAGACCACTCTACCTAGCAAGGCTCTCATTCAGATTTTGAAGGAGAAATCAAAAGCTTTACAGAGAAGCAAAAGCTAAGAGAATCAGCAACACTAAACCAGCTTTGCAACAAATACTAAAGGAACTTTTCTAGGTGGAAAAGAAAAGGCCACACCTAGAAACAAAAATATTACAAATGACAAGTCTCACCAGTAAAGGCATACATATGGTAAAGGTAGGAAATCATACACACACAAATATGCTACCAAAATCAGAAATCATGAGGAGTGTACAGATGCAGGATACTGGAGATGCACTTGCAACTAAGAGACGAACAAATTGAAACAATCTTGTATGTATAGACTTCTATATCAAAACTTCTTGGTAACTGCAAACCAAAAATCTATAATCTACACAACTAAGAAAAAGCAATCCAAACACAATACTAAAGATAGTCATCAAACCATAAGAGAAGAGAACATGAGGAGGGAAGATAAAAGACCAACAAAATCAAATCCAAAACAGGTAATAAAATGGCAATAAGACTATGCATATTACCTTAAATGTAAATGGACTAAATACCTTAACCAAAAGACATAGACTGGCTGAATGGATACAAGAACAAGACCTATATATATGCTATCTTCAAAAGACCCACTTCATTTCTAGGAACACACACAAATTGAAAGTGAGAGGATGGAAGAAAATATTCCATCCAAATAGAAATCAAAAGAAAACTGGAATAGAAATACTCATATCGGACAAAATACCTTAAAATAAAGAATATTATAAGAGACCAAGGATGACATTACTTAATGATCAAAGGATCAATCCAAGAAGAAGATATAACAATTGTAAAATATATATGCACCTAACATAGGATCACCTCAATATATAAGGCAATGCTAACAACCTTAAAAGGAGAAATTGACAAGGTCACAGTAATAATGGGGGGCCCCCATTTACAGCAACGGACAGACCATCCAGATAGAAAATCAACAAGAAAACACAGGCCTTAAATGATGCATTAGACCAGAAGGACTTAATAGATATTTATCGAATATTCCATCCAAAAGCAGCAGAATATACATTCTTCTCAAGTGAACATGAAACATTCTCTAGGATAGAGCATATTCTGGGCCACAAATCAAGCCTTGGTATATTTAAGAAAATTGAAATCATTGGGTTGTAATGATAATTGTATAACTATAAATATAATAAAAAGAAACAAAATAGAGATAATTGAAATCATATCAAGTGTCTTTTTCAACCACAGTGCTCTAAGACTAGAAATCAACAAGAAAAAAACTGCAAAAAACACCAACATGTGGAGACTAAACAACATGCTACATGTTACTAAACCAAGGAATCACTGGATTTACCTTTTAATTTATAGATCTAAAGCCTAAAGTAAAGGCTGACTTCTCCTGAAATAAGACTATTAAATGATGAATCCAAGTGTTTCTTGACTATCCTTGCTGGAAGGGATCTTAAGACCTCAACTGGTTCAACTGCCTAAAATATCTCTAAAAGCAGGTGACAAAATGGAGGTTCTTGTACTCCAAGCACATACAATCAGTGTAATGGAATAATCCATGTTTCTTGACTTTTAGGGGACAGTTCTTTCCTTCAGTTTTCAAATTTGGGGATTTCTAGACCCCATGATATTTTTAAATTTTGAACTGCCCACAAATTAAGTATCAAAAGCAAACTATCATCTATCACCTTGATTTCATAAAAGAAAATACATTCTAACACCATAACTGTAGAAACTACACAAAAGATTGCCCATTAGGCTGAAAACTTCACCATGGACCAGTGTGTGAGGATTCCAATATATCAGTTGATGGTTTTACCAATAGTCAATTATTTCCCTTTTCAGATCACCATTCAGTTAGTGACTACTCATGTTTATGAGGTCTTCTTTTTAAAATGCTCCTGGGATGTAACAATCGATAACACAATCAAACTGTAAAAATTAAATATCTTACCACTAAAGTAGGCAAAGACTAGGTATGTAAAGGTTTTCCTTCCTCAACAGTTGCTGTGGAAGTTTCCAGCTTGGGGCTCTACTTTACATCTAACTGATTTACCACTGTCTTTGAAGCAGTCCCACGCTTTTCTTCAGCACCTCTGGCTTGCAATGCTGCGGCTCTGGGGAATGTGGAGAACAAAGGGGAGCAAGGAATTCCCTGCTCTCTGATAAAAGACACTGTACTGCATTCCTGAGTCTGCAACAAACACCAACTCAAGAGCAGGGTTTTTAGTGGAATCCTGGGAGACCCAGCCTTGATCTCACATCTCCTCTTAGATAACATAGGGTATGTTTCTTAGGAGTAATTTAAGTCAACTCAGAGAAATAAAGCCCCCTGACAGTCAAGGCATGAACGTTAAAACTAGATATTCCATATTTTCCCCTAGGATTACTAATTTTTTCTTTCTCACTAAATTTTAAAAAAATTTGTTCATATTGTTTTAGTGTCCAAAGGTACAGAAATAAAAGAGCAAAGAAAAGGTGTTGAGTTAAATATCCATTTCCCAAAACACTGATCATAATTCTGATGAGAGTAACAGTGGCCTTTTTTTTTTTATGTTTTCTAGAATGGTCAGATTTCCATGACATTATTGGTTGTCTTTGAGATTTTAGCTTTTCTCATGTCCTCTAGCATCCTCGCTGGGTTCCTGTGCATCTGCGCAGAGCAATGCATCACACTGGTTGCATTGATCACCCCCCTAAGCTGCCACCTGTTATCACCTCCCACCTTTGATCCTTTGCCATCATCAGCATAGCCTTCAAACAGCACTGCTGTGTTCTAACTGCAAAAACAAGTGCACTCCTCAGTGGAAAAATACCACATTCCAGCTTGGTGAAGCAGGTGGTGTGTTTCATAGGATGGAACAGAAAGTAGTATCTCTTCCTTTCAAATAAGAAGGAAGACTATTAACACATCAGCAAATAAAGTCATGCTCGATGAATTTTAAGTGCTGCCTCACAAATGAAAATGTGGCAAAATCTGAAAGATCAGCTTTTAGAACGTGGTTAAGACTATTATTCAAACCCAAACTGAGCATTTTCTTAAACTGATTTCCCCATCTTTCAAATAATGTGGATCAACCAGATGATTTCCAAGATACTCCTAATCCCTTTTGCTCTGGGAGATATAAAACCTGATACTGGCATAACACAGTGTAATGCCCATCACCCTCAACACTATCCTGGCACATACAGTTCAGATGTCTCACACACTTGAGAAGCATTATCTAGACAAAATATCCTATTTCTAACCAACAAAAGCAGAAGAAAAGGCTTGTGTTTTCGATTTGTGTGGATAATTAGAACTTATATAATTAAATTATTCAGAGTCTGGGAAACAAAGAGAAAGCAACAATCATATTAGGACTTTGAAGTTTCAGCTACAGACTCAGAAACACTCAGTATTTTTTCATTTTTATTCTTGTAAGAAAATCCCCCCCCCATTATGGCTGGTTCCTCTGAAGACAAATAGGACACATAGAGTTTCAATAATGCAAAGACAAAACACCCTAAACCAAGAGTGGGAACAATCCCTATGTCACTGACAGATTCTTGCAAAGACAGGGAATTCTGCCCAGTTCTGACTTGGGCTAATAATGAGGAAGATTGACACCAAAGAGTGATGTCCTTTGCGGCAAACACCTCCACTGCTGAGTAACTTCTAGATGTGACAACTGCTATTCGGGGCCATGTTGTTCCCAGGCTGATGCCAGAGATACACAAAACATAGTTTCTCATTTATGCACACAGTTTTACCACACATTGAAAGAATGGTGGAAGCAGAAGTTATATTTTTGCCGTGGATGCTGGAGCAAACTTTGCAAACTGGTGTGGTTTTGCATTTGAGATCAAAGGAAGCCAACATCAGACTCAGCTCAGCTGGGCATGATTCCGAAGGAAATGCAAGCAGCATGATGCCAACATAATCATGTCTCCCTCTATTTACAAGAGTGGTAACAGAAGGAGTTGTTCAGTATATGTAGAAAATTCTGAGCCTGGAAACATCAAACACCTCAATGAAAAGTCGTGGAAACTTCTTTCTTACTGGATGTGTTGCCCTGGCTTTCTGCTTGTCCAGAGGGTAGGCAATAACCCCATCTCCAAGTGGCACAGTCAGGTGGGACCGGTGGCTGCTGCTCTTTGCTATGCTAAGCAGAGTTTGCCATGGTGTGATGAATGAAGCAGGGAGCCCTCATGGCCCGGAGCAATGGATAAGAACTCCTTTAATCAGATTCCTACAGAACACGTACTCAGGGGAGAAAAGTGTGTTTTCTTTTTTCTAGTTGAAACATATTAGTTGCTGTTCAATATTACATTAGTTTAAGGTGTACTACTTGATGATTTGACATTTGCAGACATTATGAAACGATCACCATGATAAGTCTAGTAACCACTGATCCCCATACAAACCTGTTACATTATTGACCGTATTTCTAAAGCTGTATATGACATCCCTGTGGCTTATTATATAACTAGAGGTTGGTGCTTTTTAATTCCCTGCACTGTTTTCTCTACTCTTCCACCCCTCCCTTCTGGCAACCAGGCATTTGTTCTCTGTATCCGTGATTCTGTTTATATTTTATTTTGTTTTGTTTGTTTTTTAGATACACATATAAGTTTGTCTTTCTCCAATATTTCATTTAGTATAACACCTCCTTCTAGGACCATCCATGTTGTTGAAAAAGGTAAAACTTGGGAGTTTCCATCGTGGCTCAGTGGTTAACGAATCTGACTAGGAACCATGAGGTTTCGGGTTCCATCCCTGGCCTTGATCACTGGGTTAAGGATTCGGCGTTGCCGTGAGCTGGGGTGTAGGCTGCAGACGCAGCTTGGATCTGGCATTGCTGTGGTTCTGGTGTAGGCCAGTGGCTACAGCTCCGATTCGACCCCTAGCATGGGAACCTCTACATGCCACAGAAGCGGCCCTAGAAATGGCAAAAAAGAAAAAAGAAAAAGAAAAAAAGAAAGAAAAGAAAAGAAAAAGGTAAAACTTCATTTTTTTTAATGGTCAGCTAAATCCCATCATATACATATGCCACATCTTTATCCATTCACTGGTTGATGGACACTTAGGCTGCATCCATATCTTGCCTGTTGTAAATAATGCTGCAGTGAACACTGGAGAATGCAGATTCCTTTTCAAATAGTGTTTTTGTTTTCTTTGGGTAAATACCCAGAAATGGAATTGTATCATACAGTATGTATGTTGTATCATACAGTAGCTCTGTTTTTAATTTTTTGAGGAATATCCATATTCTTTTCTTTAGAAGCTCTACCAATTTCTATTCCTACCAACAGTGCACGAGGGTTTCCTTTTCTTCATATCCTCACCAACATTTCAACATTTGTTCTTTTTTTTTTTTTTTTGATGATAAACATTCTGACAGGTGTCAGGTAATATCTCATTGTGGTGGTTTGCGTTTCCCAGATTAGGATGCTGTGCATCTTAGGGAAAACATCTATTCAGGTACTCTACCCATTTTTTAATTGAGTTGTTTGGGGTTTTTTTTGTTGTTGTTTTTATGTTGAGTTGTATGAGCTCTTTGTATATTTTGAATATTAACCTCTTATCAGATATATCATTTGTAAATATAGTCTCACATTCAGTAGGTGGATTTTTCCATTTATTGGGAGTTTCCTTTGCTATGCAAAACCTTCTTTAGCTTCATGCAGTCACATTTGTTTATTTTTGCTTTTGTTTTCCTTTACTGAGGAGACAGATCTAAAAAAAAATATTACTGAAACTATTGCCAAAGTGCACATTGCCTATGTTTTCTTCTGGAAGTTTTATGGTTTAAAGTCTTAGATTTAAGCCTTTAATCCATGTTGAGTTTATGTTTGTACATGGTGTGAGAAGGTAGCCCAGTCTGATTCTTTTGCATGTAGCTGCCCAATTTTCCCAATACCATTAATGAAAAGGATATCTTTTTCCCATTGTATATCCTTACCTCCTTTGTCATAGATTAATTGTCTATAGAGTATGAGTTCTTTTCTGGGCTCTCTATTCTGTTCTATTGAACTATATGTCATTTTTGTGCCAGTACCATACCGTTTCGATTACTATAACTTTGTAGTACAGTTAACACCAGGGATCGTGATACTACCAGCTTTTATATTTCTCAAGCTCACTTTGGCTATTCAGGGTCTTTATGTTTCTGTACAAATTTTAGAATAATTTGTTCTAGTTTGTGGAAAATGCCATCAGTATTTCACAGGGATTGCACTGAATATATAGACTGCCTTGGGGAATATGGTAATTTTAACAATATTAATTTTTCCATTTCATGAGCAAGGTATATCTTCCCAATGTTTGAATTTTTTTCAATTCAGTTTTCAATGTCATAGTTTTCCAAGTACAAATATTTTACCTTCTTGGTTAGAGTTATTTCTAGGTATTTTATTCTTTTTAATGCAATTGTAAATGTTTTTTTCATTTCTCTTTGACAGCTCATTGTTAGTATATAAAAACACAACAGATTTTTGCAAATTTACTGAATTCATTTATTAGTTCTAATAGTTTTTTGTGGTGTCTTTAAAGTTTTTCTATCTATAGTATCATGTCAACTTCACACAGTTACAGTTTTACTTCTTCCTTTCCAATATGAATTCCTTTTATTTATTTTTCTTGTATGATTGCTATAGCTAGTAGTTCCAATACTATCTTGAATAAAAGTGGCAAGAATGGACATTCTTGTCTTGTTCCTGGCCTTAGAGGAAATGCTTTCAACTTTTTACCATTGAGTATGATGTTGGTTGTAGGTTTATCATACTTGGCCTTTATTAGGCTGAGGTATGGTCCCTCATACCCAGTTTGTTGAGAGTTTTTAATTAAAAATAGATGTTGAATTCTGTCCAAAGCATTTGCTGCATGTATTGAAGTGATCACATGAATTTTATTCTTCAATTTGTTAATTTGTCATATCACACTGATTTGCGGATACTGACTCATTCTTGCATACCTGGGATAAATCCCACATGATCCTTTTACTGTATTGCTGAATTTGGTTTGCTAATATTTTGTCGAGGATTTATTCATCGGTGTTCATCGGGAATACTGGTTTATAATTTTATTTTCTTGTGTGTGTGATGTCATTGTCTGGTTTTGGTATCAGGGTGAAGCTGGCCTTATAGAATGAGTTTTGAGGCATTCCTTCCGCTTCAATTTTTTTTTGGGGGGGGGGAATAGTTTGACAAGGATACATGTTAACTACAGAAATGTTTGGTGAGATTCACCTGAGAAAGCACCTGACTCTGGACTTCTGTTTGTTGGGATTTTTAAAATTACTGATTCAATTTAATTACTGGTAATTGGTCTGTTTATATTTTATATTTCCTCCTGATTCAGTCCTGGGAAACTGGAAGTTTTTAGGAATTTATCCACTTCTTCTAGGTTGTCCATTTTATTGGTGTATAACTGCTCAAAGTAATCTCTTATGATCCCTTGTATTTATGTGGTAATGGTTGTCACTTTTCTTTCATTTCTGATTTTGTTACTTGAGCCTTCTCATTTTGTTCTTGATGAGTCTAGCTAAAAGCTTATTATTTTGTTTATCTTTTCAAATAATCAGTTCTTACTTTCATTGACCTTTTGTCTTTTTTTTTCTTTAGTCTCTGTTTCATTTATTTCTGCTCTGATCATTATGATTTCTTTCCTTCTACTAATTTTGGGTTTGTTTGTTCTTCGTTCTCTAGTTCCTTTAGGTGTAAGGTTAGATTGTTTATTTGAGATTTTTCTTGTTTCCTAAGGTAGGCTTGTATCACTATAAACTCTTAGAACTCCTTTCGCTGCCTCCCATAGAATTTGGATTGTTGTATTTTCATTTTTATTTTCTCCAATACTCTTACATTTTCAAATCCTCTTTAAGTTCTTCATTTATCCATTAGTTTCTTAGTAGCATGCTGCTTAGCTTCCACATATTTGTGTTTTGGCAGATTTTTCTTTCAGTTGATGTCTAGTCTCACAGTGTTGTGGTTAGAAAAGATGCTTGATATGATTTCAAAGTTCTCAAGTTTATTGAGACTTGTTTTGTGGCCTAGCATGTGATCTATCCTAGAGGAAAAGTGTGTTTTTCAAATGATGAAAAAGAAAGCTTATTGAATTCTATACAGGATGGGCCTTGGGACAGCATACCACACTGTTACCTCTAAGGGAACATTCAATAAAATTCTAAGTGATTATCCAAACAGATGAACAATGCAAAAGTTGGGGTGTTAACTCCTGTGCAGTTGAAAATCCATGTATAACTTTATAGTCAGCCACCCATATATGTGCTTCTGCATCTCTGGATTCGACTAACCACAGACTGTATAGAACCATCGTACATACTTATTGAAAAAGATCTGTGTATAAGTACACCCATGCAGTTCAAACCTATGGTTACATTCTTTAAGGGCCAACTGTAATTGATTTAAAAAAAAAAGGCAAAGACAATGAACCAACATTATCAGAGTAAAAGATTTGAGCAATACAGGTGGTAACTCAGCTGATGAACATATCAGCTCTGCTTAATGTCCTTTTCACTTGTTTTCATAGAAAAATACTTGAATAATAAAAAATATAAATATAAATATAGACACAATTGTCTGATGCACTAATGAAAGAAATGACCTATTGTTTTTTATATTCATTACTATAGTTACCAAAAAAATTGAAAATTTAGTTTAGCATTGCAGTAAGCAAACTAATACTTTGAAAACATGAGTTGATGAAGTCAAAAGAAGATAGCGTTTTACTTCTTTTTAATTTTAGGATATTGTTGAGTCTTCTAGTTTCAAAGGAGGTTATAAAGACTCAAACCTTCTTGGTTTTCTCTATCCAGCCTGATTATGTTGATGCAAGGTACAGGCTACTCCACAAGATTTGGGCAGTGTTTCGAGAAGGGAAATTCTGGCTAGCTGGAGAGAAGCTGAGACACAGAGAGAAAGCAAGGAGAAGAGCAGGTGCAGTGCCTGGCCCTGAGCACATGAAGAAAGTCAACAGTTTCTTAAGTTCATTATCTTTTTCTTTTTAATTAAAGTATAGTTGATTTGCAATGCTGTGTCAATTTCTGCTATACACACACACATACACACACACACATTCTTGGGCTTCCCTAAAGATCAATGAGCAATGAAACCCCAAAATTCCTCCCTCCTAACTGCCACTTCTATTTTTTTAAGCTATTTTATCTCTAATATAGGAACATACTCTTCAATAACTCTTTTAATGCTTAAAATTATATTTTTCGCAAAGTGATCTGAAAGAGGCAGCAGATTTTTTTATTGAGAATTTTATTTATTTTGCTTAAATTGCCTATAGAGAAAGGGATAGTTATTAAATGAATGTGAAGATGGACTTGAGACTTAACATATTGGTGGCAGATCACAAAAATTCATTTATTCTCAGGTTCACAGCCATTACTCTGCAAATGCAAAAGTTAATTTTCAAGTTGTGTCATTATGTGTAGGGATGAGGAAAATATGACTGCATAGTATACTTGCTACGAATGAATCGAAAGGGAAACTTGTAAGCCCTAAAAAACGAACATGCGAGGGAACACAATTATTAAACATAGATTTCCTTAGGGATAATGCTTTTGATGACAGTCACAAGGCATAATACAGCCTAAACGCCACACTCTCCTTGCCCCTAGTTCTCCTTATAAATGTGGTGCAACTGTCTGGCACATTCAAGAGTGATGGTACTGTCTGATCATTAGCAATACTTGCTCAGTATTTGTGAAATTACATTGCATGTACAAAGAACCAAGGTGATATTTTGAAAACCACATGGTTAATGTATTTACCAACTGTGGTTAGAGAGCACAGTTTCTTCAAAAACAGTTCACAATTACCAATATTTAAGATTCAATGTTGTGTTTTACTCAGTGGCTTCTGCATCTCTTGGTACAGTCTGATCTAGCCCAAGTAACATGAAGCATTAGAGTTATCCTGGAATAACTCTTCCAAGGGAACAAAAATGTAAGTTTCTAATGTGATTTCATGAAATCTCACATTCTGAAGACAAAAGTGCTATCTTATGTATTTATTTTTTTAGTAAGTGGTAAGTTGGCTATAGGAAATAGCAGGTGACCTTATGTTAATTCTAATCAAGAGTCAGAAAAACTAGGCAATCTATCATGTGACTGAATTTGGAGGTTGACTTAGGAAAGCTGAGTTCATGTGCTTCATTAAAGAAGCAAATGTGGAGATGGGATTAAGACAGTGGAATAGTAGGACTGGAGATCAACTTCTCTGCTAAAAACAACGAAATTTACAACCAAATGCTGAAAAATCGTCAACCAAAGGAACCATAAACTTTAAAAAAGATATGCTACTCCAGAAAACAAGGAGGAGGCCACATCAAGAGGTAGAAGGGGCAATTACATGAAATAAGCAACCCCATACCTCCTGGGTGGGAAGCACCACAGACTGGAAAGTAACTGTAGCACAGAGACTCACCTACAGGAGTGAGAGTTCTGAGCCAGACATCAAACCCCCATGTGTGGGGATCTGGCACTGGGAGAAAGAGCCCGCAAACCATCTGGCATTGAAGGCTAGTAGGGCTTATGCACAGGAGCTCCATGGGACTGGGGGAAATGGAGACCAGATTCTAAAAGGGCCCACACAGAATTTCACGTGCACTGAGTCCCAGGACAAAGCAAAGTATCCATAGGAATCTGGGTGAGACCTGACTGCAGTTCTTGGAGGACATCCTGGGAGAACAGGGGTGGATGTGGCTTGTTGTGGGGGAAGGGCATTGGAAACTCTTGGGAATATTCAGGAGCATGTCATTCTCTGGAGGTGGCCATTTGGGGAAACTCTGGCCCCATCCATCAGTGCTGAGAAGCCCCAGGCCAAACAACAATCCATGTGGGATCATAGCCCCACCTATCAGTAAACAGGTTGCCCAAAGATCCCCCAGGCACACAGCCACCTCTAATCCCATCAAGAGACAAAGCCCCACCCATCAGAGGGATAGGAATCAGCTTCACCTACCAGTGGGCAGGCATTAGACCCTCCCATCAGAAAGCCTATAACAAGCCCCCATACCAACTTCAGCCACAGGTAGGCAGAAACCAGAAGTAAGAGAAGCTACAATTCACCACCACAAACACCTATAAAAATAAAAACACAGGGAACTACAACTCAGATAAGGGAGAAAGAAAAAATCCAGAAAAACAGCTAAGTGATCAGGAATCAGGATCTCAGTCTCCAGGAAAAAGACTTTGACTGTTGATGCTGAAGATGATGCAAGACATTGGAAATAAACTGGAGGCAAAGATGGATAACTTCCAGGAAACACTGAGCAAAGAGATACAAGATATAAAACTTAAACAAGAAGAGATGCAAAATACAATAACGGAAATAAAAAATTCACTAGAAGCAAATACCAGCCAAATACAGGAGGCAAAAGAATGAATAAGCAAGGTGGAGGACAGATAAAGTGCAAATTACGGATGCAGAACAGAAAAGAGAAAAAAGATTGAAAACAAATGAAGAGAGTCTCAGAGAACTCTGGGACAACGTTAAATGCACCAACATCCATATCATATGGGTACCAGAAGGAGAAGAGAGAGAGAAGGAGACATAAAAAATATTCAAGGAGGTAATAGCCGAAAACTTCCCTAACATGGGAAAGGAACCACTCACTCAGATCCAGGAAGCTCAACGAGTACCATATAAAATAAACCCAAGGAGGAAAGCCCAAAGACACATTTTAACCAAACTGACCAAAATTAAAGACAAAGAGAAAATATTGAAAGCAATTAGGGAAAAGAAAAAAACAACATGCAAAGGAACCCCTATAAGGTCATTGGCAGATTTTTCAGCAGAAACTCTGCAGGCCAGAAGGGAGTGGCATGATATACTTAAGGTGGTGAAAGGAAAAAACCTCAACCCAAGATTCCTTTACCCAGCAAGGCTCTCATTCAGATTTGAAGGAGAAATCAAAAGCTTCACAGATAAGCAAAAGCTAAGAGAATTCAGCAACACTAAACCAGTTTTACAACAAATACTAAAGGAACTTCTCTAGGTAGAAAAGAAAAGGCCGCAACCAGAAACAAAATACCACACATGACAGGGCTCATCAGGAAAGTATATATACAGTAAAGATAAGAAATCATCCATGCACAATTATGCCACCAAAATCAGAAATCATGAGAAGAGGTGGGTACAAATGCAGGACACTGGAGATGCACTTGGAATTAAGAGGCCAACAACTTAAACCAATCTCTTATATAGACTCTTATATCAAATCTTTAGAGTAATGGCAAACCAAAAATCTACAATTGATACACAAACAAATAAGAAAAATCAACTCAAATACAATATTAAAGATAGTCATCAGACCAGAAGAGGAGAGAATAAGAGAAGAAGGGAAGAAAAAAAGAGCAACAAAAACAACTCCAAAGCAATTAATAAAAATGGCAATAAGAACATACATATCAATAATTACCTTAAACATTAATGGACTAAACCCCCTAACCAAAAGACATAGACTGGCTGAATGGATACAAAAGCAAGACCCATATATATGCTGTCTTCAAGAGACCCCCTTCACTTCTAGGGCCACATACAAATTGAAAGGATGAGAGGATGGAAGAAAATATTCCACACAAACGGGAATCAAAAGAAAGTTGGAGTAGCAATTCATGTAACAGACAAAATACACTTTAAAATGAAGACTATTTTAAGGGACAAGGAAGGTTACTACATAATGATCAAAGGATCAATCCAAGAAGATATAACAATTTTAAATGTCTACACACCCAACATAGGTTCACCACAATACATAAGGCAACTGCTAACAACCTTAAATGGAAAAATTGACAATAACACAATCATAGTGGGGGACTTTAACATCCCACCTACAGCAATGGACAGATCATCCAGACAGAAAATCAATAAGGAAACATAGGCCCTGAATGAAGCATTAGACCAGATGGACTTCATAGATATTTATAGGACATTCCATCCAAAAGCAACAGAATACACATTCTTCCCAAGTGCACATGGAACATTCTCTAAGACAGATCACATCCCGGGCTACAAATCAAGCCTTGGTAACTTTAAGAAAATTGAAATCATATCAAGCATCTTTTCTGACCACAACGCTATATGACTGGACATCAACAACCAGAAAAAAACTGCAAAAAACACAAACACGTGGAGACGAAAAAACATGCTACTAAACAACCTATGGATCACTGAAGAAATCAAAGAGGAAATTAAAAACTACCTAGAAGCAAATGACAACAAAGATATGACACTCTAAAATCTACGGGATGCAGCAAAAGACGTTCTAAGAGGAAAGTTTATGGCAATGAAAGCCTACCTCAGGAAACAGGAAAAAGCTCAAATAAACAAGCTAACTTTACATCTCAAGCAGCTAGAGAGAGAAGAACAGACAAGATCTAAAGTTAGTAGAGGGAAAAAAATCATAAAGATCAGAGCAGAAATCAATGAAATAGAAATGAAGAAAACCATAGCAAAGATCAATGAAATGAAAAGATGGTTCTTGGAAAAGGTCAACAAAATTTATATACCCTTAGCCAGACTTACCAAGAAAAAAAGAGAGAGGACTCAAATCAGTAAAATTAGAAATTAAAAAGGAGAGGTAACAACAGACATCACAGAAATACAAAGGATCATAAGAGACTACTATATGCAAAGGGAAAACCTACAAGAAAAGGACAAATTCTTAGAAAGGTACAATCTTCCAAGACTAAACCAAGACGAAATAGAAAAGATGAACAGACCAATCACAAGCACTGAGATTGAAAGTATGATTTACAAACTTCAAACAAACCAAAGTCCAGGACCAGATGGCTTCACAGGTGATTTCTACCAAACATTTAGAGAAGAGCTAACACCTCTCCTCCTGAAACTATTCCAAAAAATTGCAGAGAAAGGGACACACCCAAACTCATTCTATGAAGCCACCATCACCCTGATACCAAAACCAGACAAAGATACCATAAAAAAAGAAAATTACAGGTCATTTTCACTGATGAACATAGATGCAAAAATCCTCAACAAAATACTAGCAAAATGCATCCAACAATACATTAAAAGGATTGTACATCATGATCCAGTGGGATTTATCCCAGGGATGCAAGGGTTCTTCAATATCCACAAATCCATCAGTGTGATACACCACATTAACAAACTGAAGAATAAAAACCATATGATTCTCTTAAGGGATGAGGAAAAAGCCTTTGACAAAATCCAACACCCATTTTTGATAAAAACCCTTCTGAAAGTGGGCAGAGCAGGAAGCTACCTCAACATGATAATGGCCATATATGACAAACCCACAGCTAACATCATTCTCAAAGGTGAAAAGCTGAAAGAATTCCTGCTGAGATCAGGAACAAGACAAGGATGTCCTCTCTCGCCACTACCCTTCAACATCGTTTTGGAAGTCCTAGCCACAGCAATCAGAGACATAAAAGAAAGAAAAGGAATCCAAATTTGAAAGGAAGAAGTAAAACTGTCACTATTTGCAGATGACATGATACTCTACCTAGAGAATCCTAGAGACTCTACCAGAAAACTGTTAGAATTCATCCATGAATTTGGCAAAGTCGCAGGATACAAAATTAATACACGGAAATCAGAGGCATTTCTATATACTAACAATGAAAGATCAGAAAGAGAAATTAGGGACGCAATCCCGTTTACCATCGCATCCAAAAGAATAAAATACCTAGGAATAAACCTCCCTAAAGAGACAAAAGACCTGTACTCTGAAAACTATAATCCACGGATGAAAGAAATCAAAGATGGCACAAAGAGATGGAAAGACATGCCATGCTCTTGGACTGGAAGAGTCAATGATCAAAATGACTCTACTACCTAAGGCAATCTACAGATTCAATGCAATCCTTATCAAATTACCAAGGACATTTTTCACGGAACTCAAACAAAATATTTTAAAGTTTGTTTGGAAGCACAAAAGACACAGAATAGCCAAAGACATCCTGAAAAAGAAAAAGGGAGCTGGAGGAATCAGGCTCCCTGACTTCAGACTATACTACAAAGCAACAGTCATCACTACCGTAAGGTACTGGCACAAAGACAGAGATATAGATCAGTGGAACAGGACAGAAAGCCCAGAATTAAACCCACGCACCTATAGCCAACTAATCTATGACAAAGGAGGCAAGACTATACAATGGAGAAAGGACAGCTTGTTCACTAAGTGGTGCTGGGAAAACTGGACAGCCACATGGAAAAGAATGAGATTAGAACACTCCCTAACACCATACGCAAAAATAAACTCCAAATGGATTAAAGACCTAGATATAAGACCAGACACTACAAAACTCTTAGAGGAAAACACAGGCCAAACACTCTCTGACATAAAGGACAGCAGCATCTTCTCAGATCCACTTATCAGAGTATTGACAATAAAAAGAAAAATAAATAAATGGGATCTACTCAAGCTTCAAAGTTTCTGCACAGCAAAGGAAACCCTAAACAACACAAAAAGACAACCCACAGAGTGGGAGAAAATCTTTGCAAATGAATCGACTGACAAGGGATTCATCTCCAAAATTTATAAACAACTCCTGCAGCTCCATACCAAAAAAACAAACAACCCCATCCAAAAATGGGCAGAAGATCTAAACACACAATTCTCCAAAGAAGACATACAGATGGCCAAAAAACACATGAAAAGATGTTCAACATCACTCATCATTAGAGAAATGCAAATCAAAATCACTATGAGGTACCCCCTTACACCAGCTAGAATGGCCATCAGCCAAAAGTCTACAAATAATAAGTGCTGGAGAGGGTGTGGAGAAAAAGGAACCTAGTACACTATTGGTGGGATTGTACATTGGTGCAACCACTGTGGAAAACACTATGGAGATTCCTCAGAAAACTAAAAAGAGTACTACTATTCGACCCAGCAATCCCACTCCTGGGCACCCACCCAGAGAAAACCATGACTCGCAAAGACACAAGTACTCCAGTGTTCATTGCAGCACTATTTGCAATAGCCAAGACATGGAAACAACCTAAATGTCCATCGACAGAGGAGTGGATCCAGAAGAGGTGGTACATATACACAATGCAATATTACTCAGCCATTAAAAGGAACGAAATACCGAAATACTGGCATTTTTAGCAACATGGATGGACCTATAAATTATCATACTAAATGAAGTCAGTCATACAATGAGACACCAACATCAAATGCTTTCACTGACATGTGGAATCTGAAAAAAGGACAGATGGAACTTCTTTGCATAACAGATACTGACTCAGAGACTTTGAAAAACTTATGGTCTTCAAAGGAGACAGTTTGGGGCGTGGGGGGATGTGCTGGGGTTGTAAGATGTAAATCCTATAAAACTGGATTGTGATGATCATTGTACAACTATAAATGTAATAAATTCATTGAGTAATTTAAAATAAATAAATAAATAAAACTGAAAGAAAAAAAAAAGCCAATATACACTGAGATCTATGTCTAGTCACTTAGGATGGAGCATGATAATGCGAGAAAAAAGAATGTATACATGTATGTGTAACTGGGTCACCATGCTGCACAGTAGGAAAAAAAAAACATATTGGGGAAATAACAATAAATAATTTTCAAAAAAAGAAAAGCCAATATATAAAAATCAAGATGCAGAAAAAATGTATTTACTTTAAAACAAAATATCTTAAAAAGTGATCACTTCTAGCAATGTATTTATATTATGATTACATTTTGACAATTTAAGTTGGCCTATATATCTTTCTTCATAAATACATTGATCATGCATATGTCTTTTGCTCAAAGTGCTTGGGCCTTTGTTGCTAAGAGCAAGTTGCATTTAACAGTCTAAAACCAAACCCTTGATTTCCCTCCATCCAATCTATTTTTTCAATGTTACTTTCGAATCACTCATTATTATTATTTTTGGAATAGCATCACTAACCACTTTCTCCATCCAGATGCCCAAGCCAGAATTTCTGGAACCATCCTGAGTACTTACTAAGCTTCCCATCTGCTTTATTCCCCCAAGTTCTGCAGAGTCTGCACTTCACACTCTCTTCAACATAGCCCACTTCTGTCGTGCTTTTGTCCTGGTGAAAGGTTTCACAATGATCTCTCTCAGATTTCTGCATCTGCCGCTTAGTTCTTCCTTCTGCTTTCAGTGTCAAAACCTGTATTCACAATCTCCCTACCTCCTCATCTCCACAGCATACCAGGCAATTTTTCTGAAATGTCAATCTACATTATCACTTGAATAGCTCTCCATAACCTAGCAGATTAAAAACCAAATTCTGAAAGTATTGCCAAGCTAAGTCTAACTCTCCAGCTTTATCCCTTAACACTTCACCACCCAGTACTCTTCATAGGAGGGGGAAAAAACAAAGATTGATATTTAAAAGAAGGATCAAGAATACTTTATGCTAGAAACAAAGTAATAAACCCATTGTTCTTAGGAGTCTTTCTAAAAAAAGATATATGTGTGTTGCATTTCCTAGTTTACAAGTGTATGTATTAACTCTTTTGTTACTATATTTAAAAAAAAAAAAATGGAGTTCCCTGTCGTGGCTCAGTGGTTAACAAATCCGACTAGGAACCATGAGGTTGCAGGTTTGATTCCTGGCCTCGCTCAGTGGGTTAAGGATCTGGCGTTGCTGTGAGTTATGGCATAGGTTGCAGACATGGCTTGGATCCCACATTGCTGCAGCTGTGGTGTAGGCCAGTGGCTCCAGCTCCGATTAGACCCCTACCTGGGAACTTCCACATGCCGCAGGTGTGGCCCTAGAAAAGACAAAAAATAAAATAAAATAAAATAAAATAAATCTATAAGAAATGCATTAAGTGTGATAATCCAGGTCCAAGCCTAAAGTCCTTGACTTGGCCTATTAGAACCAGTGACGGTTGCTACCATAGGGAATGTCAGAGTATCTGGCAATAAAGAGGGCTTCTCAAACTCTGGAAATGAAGCTGATTTCTTATTTTCAAAAAACCAGAACTGTGGCTATATCAATTTCACCTTTTTTTTACTCTGACGGAATTTAAACTTCTTTGTAATAGTTACAATTGTACAAAAATATCAGTTATTCATAACAGGAAATCATTTTCCCTTTAGGAGGCACACTGGATCTGGGTTGCATTTTTTTTCCAATGAAATATTCCCTGACTCAGAGATGCTGAAATATCTGTCTCCTTACACAGAATATTCCTCCCTTCCTCAGTAACCCTTAAGAAACACTGCCACAGAAAGGTACTGTTGCAACCCATCAGTGAGAAGAAGGCATTTTCCTCATGTGTATCAGAGCAGAAAAAAGAGAAACCACTGTCTTAGGGGTAAATGATAAGTCAGAATGAAATGTATAAGCAACTGATGCTTTACTCTGCACCTGCACTATCCAATAGCCATCACTACCCACTGTGGCTATGGATCCCTTAAAATGTGCCCAGTCCAAATCGAGATGTGCTGTGAAGGTAAAGTCTACTCTGGACTTTAAAGACTTAGTATGCAAATAAGAATGTAAAATATCTCATTAGCAGCATTTTATATTGACTAACTGAAATAATGATATTTGAGATATGTTGAGTTAAATCATACAGAGTATTAAAACAATTTACACTTGTTCTTTATTCTGTTTATCTTTTTTTTTTTTTTCTTTTCCAGGACCTCACCCACAGCACATGAAGGTTCCCAGTCTAGGGATCTAATTGGAGCTATAGCCACTGGCCTACACCACAGCCACAGCAATGTGGGACCCGAGCCACATCTGCGACCTATGCCACAGCTCATGGCAACGCCAGATCCTTGACCCACTGAGTGAGGCCAGGGATCGAACCCACAACCCCATGGTTCCTAGTCAGATTCGTTAACCACTGAGCCATGACAGGAACTCCGATCCTGCTTATCTTTAACGTAGCTATCAGAAATTTTAAAATTGCCTATGGGATTCATACATCAAACATCATTGTTTTGAAATAAATAAATGACCAATATCTTGTTTGATTATTATTTGCCTTTCTGTGATAAAAGCAGAACACAGAATCTATATCTGCAGGGGGAGATGGGGAGTGGCAGGTAGTGGGGATCCAATTATCTCTACTACCTGATGGTTTGCTTTTTGAACAGAAGTAGGGAGTAAAAAAAGATGGTGTGTAAAATCTAAACATAAGCCAGCTCTTCAGCCACATCCAACAGTATCACAAAAGCAAAATAAGAACACTTCCACCTAAGCATATGGGAATATTCCTGAGTGCCCAACCTATATGACAAAGACAGTGGTCCACTTAACAGAGCAAAGCCACTGGTCCACTTGAAGTTTTGGTGTTAAATCTTCTCCATTTTGCTGCCAGAAATGATTTACACAGAAGATCATTTGTTAATTACCCAAGAACTCTCTGGAAGTGATGCCTGCAAATATCTGAATGTCACTCTTTTTAAAAAATTATAGTTGATTTACAATACTGTATTAGTTTCAGGTCTACAGTATAGATGTTCAGGTTTTTTTCTGCAGATTATACTCCTAGGTTATTTCAAGCCAAGGTGGTGGGGAGATGGGAATAGGATGAACTGGGATTTGGGGGTTAGTAGAAGCAAGCTATTATATTTAGAATGGTTAAGCAATAAGGTCCTATGGCATAGCATAGGGAACTATATCCAATCTCTTGGAATAGACCATGATGGAAGATACTATGAGAAAAAGAACATATGATTCTAGATTATAATCAGATAATCTAGAATATATATATTACCAAGAATATATATATATATACACTTTTTCTCATATTATCTGTAATATATAATTACCAAGAATATATATATTTTTTTCATATATATGTATATATAAGTAAGCAGCAATACTTTCAAAAAAAAAAATGTCTGGGTCACTTTGCTATACAGCAGAAATTGGTACAAGATCACTTTGCTATACAGCAGAAATTGGTAAAGATTGTAAATCAATTTGTAAATCAACTATACTTTAATAACAAAAAAGACACTGGGTATAATTCCCCACACTATATAATATCTCCTTGTTACAGATCGATTTTATGCATCATAGTTTGTATCTATTATTTCCTTACTCCTCATTTTTCCTCCCTACCATTTCTCTCCTTTGGTAACCAGTCATTTGTTTTCTGTCTATGAGTCTGTTTCTGTTTTGTATATACACTCATTTGTATTATTTTTTAGATTCCACATATAAACATTATCACACAGTATTTGTCTTTCTGTCTGACTTATTTCAATCAGTAAAATATTCTTTCTTTTTTTTTTTTGTCTTTTTAGGGCCGTACCTGCAGCATATGGAGGTTCCCAGGCTAGGGGTCAAATCGGAACTGCTGGCCTACGCCAGAGCCACAGCAATGTAGGACCTGAACTGCTTCTGTGACCTACACCACAGCTCAAGGCAACGCCCGGATCCTTAACCCACTGAGTAAGGCCAGGGATCGAACCCTCAACCTCGTGGTTCCTAGTCGGATTCGTTAACCACTGAGCCACAACGGGAAGTCCCAGCAAAATATTCTTTACATTATACTTTGAGTACTTTACTCAATAATACCCAATCAATGCATCCTTCTTTAAGAGCAAAGTAACATAAATTATTAATAATTTAAAAAACTAGTGTTAATAACCAAAATTCAGAATGGAATTATAAACAGGTGGCACATTATAATTCAGTATTAATGTATGCTTATAATAAAGGGATGTAAGACAAAATTATTAGAAATTGGTGGGTTTTAAATGTCATATTTAAAGTCAACACAAATAAGAAGTGTGTAAATTTTTCTTTCAAACACACACACGTACACAAGCTTTCCTAAGTTAGGACTAAGAAAATAAAGATGATGTCCATCAATGTTTTCAGTACAGGAAAGAGAACTGCTAGTTTAGAATTTCTGGTTCCCTAACTTACCTTATCAACTTCCTTTAAAATTTTATAGAATACTGTGAGAGTGGAGTTGTAGCATATGTGCATTTAAATTACAGAAGCTCAACTATAAGCATTTGGCAGGAGGAGAGAATGTTGGAAAAACAGCAGAAATACCACCATTCCATTCAATGAAATTCTGAGTAGGAAGGAGAGAATAACTGTCTTTTTTTCAATTGGTTTCTGATCTGAAGTCTTTCATGGTGGGTTCTGGTGCCACAGGTGATTGAAGACATTGTAAATAACACTTTTGTTTTTACTTAATCTTCATTTATTTGTTGGCTTTAGAATCTAAACTCCTAGCATTATGTGACTTGACTGTGTACTGATGGCACAATAGGTTTCATTAAGTCATAATGTCAATTATATTGGTTCCTAGTAATTTCCTATCTCCAGCCCTCTGTCCACATGATTATACTTGGGCTTTGGAAAGATCATTTTGGCTGCTGTGTAACAAACAGACTGCAGCAAGAAAAGAGGAACAACAGCTCCATGCTGACCTGAATTACTAAAATGATGGGAAGGGATAGAAGTGGATAAGGGGTTCCTGGAAAAGATGGTCTTTATAGCTACTTTGTGAAGAGCTGCTTTGTGCTTCAGTTCCTAACAACTACACAGCATTAGTCTTTCTCCAACATGGGCAGGTACCTTACATTCTGCTTCCAAAACATCTTTTAAGAAGAAAAACGTTCAATAAGATAAGATTAAAGAGACCTTTTAGCCTTTCCTTCCTTTTCAGTAGTTTCATATTGGTTTGTGACCTCAAACATCTTTAATATATTTCATATGAGTTTCATATGAGTTTGTGACCTGAAAAGTTTTTAATATATTTAAACATTAAGTATTTGCTCCAGAAACTGCTGTGCTTCTGGAGATTCAGAAATAATGACCTTACTCTCACTTACTTCCAAGACTGACATAAAAGACTTCTATAAATGATTTGTAGTCCATAAAAGACAAAGGACAAAACGTAGGGAACACCACTGAAAACAGTAGCCACATTAGTTCACAATTTTCCATTGTGTACATAAGGTACTGCTTGTAGCTCAGGTCATTTCCTAGCTTTGAACGCAAAGGTTTACCAATTTCTGAAGTTCTTTTTAAACCATATGATTCCCAGAAAGGCATCCTGTAAGGAGAAGATGATTTCACTTTACCCAACAAGTGATACAGATGACATCACTGTATTTTAAAACCCTGCAAAACAAACAGTGCCGTATGGTTCATTTTTTTCCAACAGTGAATTGACAATCTGGAGTATTCTAATAAACTGCTGTTAGTCTAGGAATATTTTTGGCCAAATTTTTCTCTTCCCCTTGTTATAACTGGTTTGCTAATAGATTTCTTTAGCTTTAGAGTTATAATTAGAAGACAGCATAATTAAATTGCAATTGCTGTTTGGGTGAAATCCAATCAATTTAAGCAGCAGTACATTCAAAAGAAAACAATGTCTGGCAAAAAGAGAATAACAAATGCCATGCTCTAATGATCTAGGTTATCTAATACTGATTGCCTAACAGTTGAGCTTGGGAGTTTTTTTTTTTTTTAAGGCTGGATAGCAAGTGATATTAGAATTATCAATGCATTTCAAGGCATCACAATTATAATGACAATAAATGTTATAAACATTAATGGTGGTAATAAGAAACAAAAATTAATTTGGGGTCAGAAACCTACCAGTCTTAGGTCTGCCATTTGTTCATCCGTGCCCCAGTAGCTGAATTCGCTTCTAGTGCCCAGAGAATTTCCAAGCACATAGATATCTTGCTTTAGAAGCCAAAAACTCAGTGGCAGGTCCTGGTTCTATAGAATGAATGAATGTAACTGTGTTTCTAGCTGCCCACCCTCCAATTTGCTGTCTAACCTGGTTCTTCAGCCTTCCTGGAGACTTTTTAAGTCTTTCAGAAAATTCCATTCTTTGTTAAATCAGCCAGTCTTTTTCTATTGCTTACAACCAAGAAGCCTGGCATCTACTTCAAACTACATCTCAAGCCTGTCCTCTTCACTTCATGTCAACTGTCACCACTCTGGTCCAAATTCCCAGGACAAATTCTCTGCACTCAAGCAGTAGCTTCCTGACTAGTCTCCTTGCATCCATTCTTGTCGTCCTCCAACTCAATCTACTTATAATAGTTAATGGGATCATTCCTAAATACAAAAGGAACCATAAACATTCTTCTCTATAAAATTCCTCTCATTGGCTGAAATATTTAATTTTACTTTTTTGGGGGGCTTTTTAGGGCTGCACCCACGGCACATGGAAGTTCCCAGGCTAGGGGTCCAGTCGGAGTGGTAGCTGCTGGCCACAGCCACAGCCACAGCCATGCGAGATCCAAGCCATGCCTGCAACCTACACCACAGCTCACGGCAATGCCAGATCCTTAACCCACTGAGCAAGGTCAGGGACTGAACCTGCGTCCTCATGGATGCTAGTTGAGTTGTTAACTGCTGAGCCATGAGGAGAACTCCTAATTTTACTTTGTCAATGTAATCAATATAGCTCAATGTGATTTGGCTCCTGCCTACCTCTCCAAACTCATCTCTTGCAGCTCTCTCCATTCTCCATGCTTCCTCCACCTGGCCTGCTTTCTCATCTTGGATTTTCATGCATTCTCTCCTGTACCTGGGATACCTTCATCCCTAATCAATCTGTCTAACTCTTCCTCATTCTTTAGGTGTCAGTTAGAATGTACTTTCCTTAAAGAGGTCTTTCCTTGTGCTTCAATCCAAAATAGGTCTTCCTACTTATGGCCTTCATAATATCCTGTACATTCCATCTATTAAAATTCTTAGAATGTATAATTATGTATTTCTATTAGTGTTGTGTAGAATCTCTCTCTCACCTCAATTCTACAAGAGCAGGAAATATGTCTAATTTATTCTACCTTGTATTCCAGTATCTGGTGCATAAAATCCACTTAATTAATAAATATGTTGAATAAATTAAAGAATGAAAGATGATCTTCTTCTGATTTAACACTAGTAGACATTTTACCAGGTCATTCTTATTCATATCATACTCTTGGTCTTATTGGAACTGAATAATAGGGCACTGTTTGTTCTCACTAGTACATAGGTGTTTGCAGGTTTTGTTAATAGATGTCATCCACAATCTATTGGCAAAATATATAGTTAGCTTGATTTTTGTTATTAGCCAATTAATAGAATTAGAAAGATATAACTAATCTTTTACTGAGCCTATAATCAGAATTCTGTATCCATAAATGTTCTAATAACGTTAAGCAAGAAGTTTTCTCCTAAACACTCACAGTGACATCCTTACAAATGGAAGGAGGAAAAGAAAACAGGTTACAATTCATTCTATTTTTCTTGATCCTACCCAAACTGGATCCACAATTGCTTATGGTAGTCTTATGGTACTTTGTGGAACCTAAAATTTCTTTTTAGACCTGTGAGGTGGCAGCTATGGTTTTTGACTGTCAGGAAAATTTCCTCTCTTCCTCAGAACAGGAAAAGGCACATGACCCAGGCTGGCCACAGAACTCCATGCCACAGCCATAGTGATTGTTCCATGAATGGCTCTGAAAAAAGCTGGAATAATCAGGGTTCTTACTGGCAGATTTTCTATGAAGACAGAATGGAAGATAACCTCTTGCTTCTGGATTCACAGTGAACCCCTTGCTTCTGGTCAGCTGTGAAGAGGTAAAAAAAAAGAAAAAGAAAAAGAAAAAGAAAAAAAAACCTGGTACCTCTTCTGTTCTTCTTCTCTACCAAGTAGAGGAAGCCATTCATAATGCTGGGTGAATAGGGGGTGGGAAAAGGGAGACTTAATGGTATTAGTATTTATATAAATGTAACTTTTGGTTTAAAACATCTCAAAGGATAGTTAACTATACTATCAAAACTTTTCTTTGGAGTTCCCGTTGTGGCGCAGTGGTTAACGAATCCAACTAGGAACCATGAGGTTGCAGGTTTGGTCCCTGCCCTTGCTCAGTGGGTTAACGATCTGGGGTTGCCGTGAGCTGTGGTGTAGGTTGCAGACGTGGCTTGGATTCCGAGTTGCTGTGGCTCTGGCGTAGGCCGGTGGCTGCAGCTCCAATTCAACCCCTAGCCTGGGAACCTTTATATGCTGCAGAAGCAGCCCAAGAAATAGCAAAAAGACAACAAAAAAATCTTTTTTTTTTAATTTAAGAATTTTTACTTTTCTCTATTATAGCTGGTTTACAATGTTCTGTCAATTTTCTACTGTACAGCAAGGTGACCCAGTCATACACACATATATACATTCCTTTTTCTCACATTCATGCTCCATCATAAGTGACTAGACATAGTTCCCAGTGCTATACAGCAGGATCTCATTGCTTATCCATTCCAAAGGCAATAGTTTGCTTCTATTAACACCAAATTCCCAGTCCATCACACTCCCTCCCCCTCCCCCTTGGCAATCACAAGCCTGATCTCCATGTCCATGATTTTCTCTTTGGTGGAAAGGTTTATTTGTGCCATATATTAGATTCCAGATATAAGTGATATCATATGGTATTTGTCTTTCTCTTTCTGACTTACTTCACTTAGTATGAGAGCCTCTAGTTCCATCCATGTTGCTGAAAATGACATTATTTTGTTCTTTATACTACTAAAACTTTAAAGAGGAATTAATACCAATCATTTACAAACTCTTCAAAAAACAGAAGAGATGGGAACTCTTCCCCACTCATCCTCTAAGGCTAGTATTACCCTGAAACCCAAACCAGGTAAAGACATTACATAAAGAAGAAAACTACAGATTAGTATTGTCTATGAATACAGATGCAAAAGCCCCAACAAAATATTAGCAAACCAAATCATGCAATATATAAAAAGAATTATATTGCATGGTGATATTTATTCTAAGAATGTAATATTGGTTTAAAAATATGCCAATCAATGAAATAAATCAAAGAAGACACAAACAGATGGAAAGATATACCATGCTTTGGGATTGGACGAATCAATATGGTCAAAAATGACTATACTATACAAGGCAATCTACAGATTCAATGATATCCCTATCAAATTACCAAAGACATTCTTCACAGAACTAGAACAAAATATTTTAAAATTTGTGTGGAAACACAGGAGACCCCAAATAGCCAAAGCAATATTGAAAAAGAAAAATGAAAATTGAGGAATAGAGCTTCCTGACTTTAGACAATATTTCAAAGCTACAGTCATCAAAACAATATGGGACTGGAACAAAAGCAGAAATATAGACCAATGGAACAGTACAGAAAGCCCAGATATAAACCTAAATACCTATGGTCAACTAATCTATGACAAAGGAGGACAGAACATACAGTGGAAGAAAGATAGCCTCTTTCATAAATGGTGCTGGGAAAACTGGAAAGCTACATGTAAAAGAATGAAAGTAGACACTACTTAAAACAATATACAAAAATAAACTCAAAATGGATTAAAGACCTAAATATAATCCCAGATACCATAAAACTCCTAAAGGAAAACATAGGCAGAACACTCTTTGACATAAATCACAGCAAATTCTTGTTTGATCCACCTCCTGGAATAATGATGATAAAGACACAAATAAACTAATGGGACCTAATCAAACTCAAAACCTTTTGCACAGCAAAGGAAACCATTAAAAAAATGAAAAGACAACCCACAGAATGGGAGAAAATCTTCACCAATGATGCAACAAAGGCCTAATCTCCAAAATATACAAACAACTCATGCAACTCAACAACAACAAAAAAAACAAACAACCCAATTGAAAGATGAGAAGAAGACCTAAATAGACATTTCTCCAAAGAAGATATATGGATGCCCAACAGGCATATGAAAAAATGCTCAATATAACTAATTATTAGAGAAATGCAAATCAAAACTACAATGAGGTACCACCTCACACCAGTCAGAATGGCCATCATTAACAAGTCAACAAATGCTGGAGAGGGCATGGAGAAAAAGATACCCTCCTCCACTGTTGTTGGGAATGTACACTGGTACAACCACTATGGAAAAGAGTATGGAGTTATCTCAGGAAACTAAATACAGAGCTACCATATGATCCAGCAATTCCACTGCTAGGCATATATCCAAACAAAACCTTCGCTGAAAAAGATACACACATCCCTAAGTTCAGAGCAGCACTATTTCACAACACGCAAACATGGAAACAACCTAAATGTCCAATGGCAGATGAATGGATCAAGAAGATGTGGTACACATATACAATGGAATATTATTCAGCCATAAAAAAGACAGACTAATGTCATTTGCAGCAACATGGATGGATCTAAAGACTCTCATACTAAGTGAAGTAAGCCAGAAAGAAAAAGAAAAATACCATATGATATCACCTATTTGTGGAATCTAAAATATGGAACAGATGACCCTATCTAAAAATAACAAACAAACAAAAAACAGAAACATATCATGGCCAAAAAGGGCAGACTTGGGGTTCCCAAGGAGAAAAGGGGAGGGAGTGGGATGAGGGAGCATTTGCAGGTTTTTTTGGATGCAAACTGTTATATTTGGAATGGATGGGCAATGGGATCCTACTGCACAGCACAGGGAAATGTGCGTGATTGGGTCACTTTGTTATACAACAGAACTTGATGAAACACTATAAATCTACTACACTTTAATAATAATAATAAAAGAAAAAATAAAAATCTGCCAATCAATACACCATAGTGAACAAAAGGCAAAAAGCACATGATCATCTCAATAGACACAGAAAAAGGATTTGACAAGAATCAATGCCCTTTCATTAGAAAAACACTCAACAAACTGGGACCAGAATGGAACTTCCTCAACCTGATAAAGGGCCTCTACCAAAACCTCACAGCTAATATCACACTTAATGTGAAAGACGGAATGCTCCTCTCACAGATAAGGAAAAAGACAAGATGTCCACTTATATTCAACTCTGTACAAGAGGTTCTAGTTAGGGTGATTAGGCAAGAAAAGATATGAAAGGTATCCAGATTGAAAAGGAAGAAATAAAACTATCTCTATCCACAGATGATATGATCTTATATGTAGAAAATCCTAAGAAATACACAAAATCTATTAGAACTAATAAATTAATTGAGGTTGTAAGATACAAGATCAGTATACAAAAATCAGTTTTATTTCTATTCACTGGCAATGAAAAATCTGAAAATTAAGAAAACAAGTTTATTTAGAGTAACAAAAAGAAATAAAACACTTAGGAATAATTTTAAAGGAAGTACAAAACTTGTGCTCTAAAGATCATAAACCACTGTTGACAAAAATTAAAGAAGACCTAAATAAATGGAAAGAAATCCTGTGCTTATGATTCAGATGGCTTAATATTATTAAGATGGTGATACCTCCCAAACTGATCTACAGATTCAACACAATTCCTCAAAAGCCAGCTGATTTTTATGTAGAAGTTGACAAGTTGATTCTAAAATTTATAGGAAAATTCAATGGACCTAGAAATGATCTTTCAAAAGGACAAAGCTGGAAGGTCATTTTACATCTTACTGACAGTGATCCATTCACTGGTGCTGCCATAAAGATGGAATTGAGTGTCTAGAAATAAGCTTCAACAATTATCATCAGTTGATTCTTGACAAAGGTACCAAGACAATTAATGAGGAATGAACAGTCTTTTCAAGAAATAGTGCCTAAACATCTATAGAGTCATATGCAAAAGAATACATTTAGATACTTTCTTTCACCATACACAAAATTTACTCCAAATGGATTAAAGAGCTAAACAGAAGAGTTAAAACTATAGAATACTTTAGAAGAAAACATAGGTTTAAACTTTGTGATCTTGCCCTAGACAATGGGTTTTTAGATATATCACCAGAACCGCAAGTAAAAGAATGAGACATCGTTGATACCATCAAAATCAAAAAAGAAAGAAAGAAAACTTTGTGTATCAAGTAACAATGTTGAGAAAGTAAAAGACAATCTCGACGGATTGGGAGAAAATAATGGCAAAATATGAATCTGATAAGGTACTTGTTTTCAGAATGTATAAAGAAATCTTACAACTCAATAATAAAAAGATAAAGTCTGGAGTTCCCGTCATGGCGCAGTAGTTAACGAATCCGACTAGGAACCATGAGGTTGCGGGTTTGATCCCTGGCCTCGCTCAGTGGGTTAAGGATCCAGCGTTGCCGTGAGCTGTGGTGTAGATAGCAGATGTGGCTCGGATCCCGCATTGCTGTGGCTGTGGTGTAGGCCAGTGGCTACAGCTCCAATTCGACCCATAGCCTGGGAAATCCATATGCCGTGGGAGCAGCCCAAAAAATGGCAAAAAGACAAAAAAAAAAAGATAAAGTTTAAAAAGGGGGCAGTATGCAGGTGCAGCCCAAAAAAACATTAAAAATAATAATAAAATAAAAAATGGTCAATAGATCTGACTGAACATTTTTTCCAAAGATGATATACTGGCTAACAAGAAAATAAGTTAAATTTTTATCATTAGCCATTAATGCAAACTGAAACTACAATGAGATCTCATGTCATAGCCATTGACATGGTTATAATAAAAAAAGAGATACTTCATGGTTATAATAAAAAAAGGCAAATAACAGTGAAAGTATGGAGAAATTAGAACCCTCAAACACTGTAGGGGGAATGTAAAATGGCAGAAGTACTTTGAAAAACAGTTTGGCAGTTTCCTCACATGGTTAAATATAGAGTTACTATATGATCCAGATATTCTACTCCTAGGTACATAACTAAGAAAACTAAAAACATATATCCACACAAAAACTTAACATGACATTTACAAGGCATTATTCATAATAGACAAAACTGTAAGCAATCCAAAAATTTATCAACTGATAACAGATAAATAAAATATTGTATATCCATAGAATGGAAAATTATTTGGAAATAAAAATCTGAATAAACTACTGATAACGCTAAAACATGGATTTTACAGAGTGAATGTTTCTCTTACAATTCATAAAAACTTATCCCTCAGTGTGACTGTATTAAGAGGGGGTGCCTTTGGAGGCCATTAGGATTAGAGGAAGTCATAAGGGTGGAACCTACATGAATGGGGATTAATGCCCCTAGAGAAGTCATGAGAGAGCTGGCTTCTGCTGCTCTAGTCTCTGACATAAAGGATACAACAAGAAGTCAACAGTCTGCAACTGGGAAGCTAGACTTGACTAAAACCCAACCATGATCTCAGGCTTCTAGCTTCCAGAACTGTATGAAATAAACCTCTGTTGTTTATAAGCCACTCCACCTAGTACTATGTAACAGCAGCCTAAACAGCTAAGACCATTGATGAACCTTAAAAATATGCTAAGTCAAAGAAGCCATGCACAAAATACCACATTTCCTACGATTCCACTTACATGAAATGTCCAGAATAGTCAAATCTATCGCGATGGCAAGTAGAGTAGTGGTTGCTTAGGGTTTAGAGATTGGGGGAAGAATGGAGTATGCCTGCTAATAGTCAAGATGTTTTTATTGGAGGGGGATGAAAATGTTCTAAAATTAATTGTGGTGATGGTTGTATTCCTCTGTGCATATACTAAAAACAATTTTAAAATGTGAATTGTGTTATATGTGAATTATATCTCAGTAAAACTATTTTTAAAAGTAATCAGGAGTTTCTGTCCTGGCTCAGTGGTTAACGAATCCAACTAGGATCCATGAGGTTGTGGGTTCGATCCCTGGCCTTGCTCAGTGGGTTAAGGATCTGGCATTGCTGTGGTATAGGTTGCAGACACGGCTCAGATCCCGCATTGCTATGGCTCTAGCACAAGCTGGTGGCTACAGCTCTGATTGGGAACCTCCATATGCTGCAGGTACAGCCCTAGAAAAGGCAAAAAGACAAAAAAATAATAATAATAAATTTAAAAAATAATAAAAGTAATCATTACTTTAATAAAAGTTAATAAATGTAATTTGAGAATCATTGCACTTAGAGAAGTAAAATTTATTTATTAGCCACACCTACATCATGCAGAGGTTCCTGCACCATAGCAATGACTTGTGATGTTTCTTGCACCAGATGTTAAGTGATGTAATACTATTTGTATCACCCTTTAACTGTGGCAACTTTAAGTACCATATTATAATCCTTGGGGCAATTACAATTAAAGAAATTCAGATAATAAATAGTAGAGCAGATAAAGTGGGGAAAGAGAAATCAAATGGCCTGATCATTCCAATTATAAAGCAGCAAATTATAAAATCAAATATTGTATATCAAAATATAAAATTTACCCAAACTTGATAACAAAAAGAAAGACTCAAATATTCTGTTTCAATAAACCTACTAGAAACAGAGACAGGTTAAAAATAAAAGATGGAAAATGGATTCACCATGCAAATACTAAAATTAAGACAGCCAATGTGGCTATATTAATAGCAAACAACATAGATATAAGAATAGTGCATATTATCAAGGATAAAGAGGGATGTTTCATAATTTAAAAAGACGTTGATTCATCAAGAATATATGCCAATTCTAAAATTCATAAAGCAAAACTGAAAATAGAAAGACGTAGACAAAAATCAGTAAAAAGGCAGAACAGTAGTCACAAATAGACAAAAAAAATCAGTTAACTATGCAGAATTCTTGAATAACACTATTACCAATTTGACCTAATTGACATTTATAGAATACTCCACCCCAAAACAGCATAATATACATATTTTTCAAAGCCATATAGATCATTCAACAAGATAGAACATGTTTTGAGCTATAACACATCTCAATACATTTTTTAACAGGACTGGAATTATACAAAATATATTCTTTGAATATAACAGAATTAAATGAGGAACTAATAAAAGATATATGAAAAATTCCTGAATGCCACATACTTCCAAAAAATTAACAGGGGAAACAAGATCACAAGGCAAATTAGAAAATATTTTGAAGAATGAATTGAAAATACAACCCAAGTTCATGGATAGGAAACCTCATTATTGTCAAGGTACCAGTTCTTCTCAATTTAGTCTATACATTCAGTGCTATCTCAGTCAAAATCCCAGCAAATTATCTTGTGGATATGGACAAACTGATTATACGGTGATGAAAAAAAAAAAAAAAAAAAACCAAATAGCCAACATAATATTGAAGGAGAAAAACTAAGTTGAAGGACTGACACTAACCAACTCCAAGACTTACTATAAAGTTACAGTGATGAAAACAGTGTGGTATTGTTGAAAGAACAGATAAATAGATCAATGGAACAGAAGAGAAAGCCCAGAAAGAGACCAACATAAATATGGTCAACTGATATTCAGCAAAGGAGTAAAGGCAGCACAATGGATCAAAGATAGTCTTTTCAGCAAATGGTGCTGGAACAACTGGACAACTACATGCAAAAGAATGAATCTAAATACAGATCTTATACCCATTACAAAAATTAACAACAACAACAACAAAAATTATCATAGACTTAAATATAATGTGCAAAACTATAAAACTCCTAGAAGACAATGTAGGATGAAAACCTAGATAACCTTGGGTATGGTGATGCTTTTTAGATATAATACCAAGGACAAGATCCAGAAGATAAATAATTAAGATATTCCTCATTAAAAATAAAACCTTCTGCTCTGTGAAAGACAATGCCAGGAAATTAGAAGACAAGCCACAGAACAGGAGAAAATATCTGCAGAAGACCCATCTGATAAAGGACTTTTATCCAAAATATTCAGAAAGAACTCTTAAAATTCAATAATACAAAAACAAATAACCTGATTTAAAAAATGGGCCAAAAACTTGAACAGACACCTCAAAGATGACATATAGATGGCAAATAAGAATATGAAAAGGTTCCACATTACTTGTCAGCAGGGAACTGAAAATTAAAACAACCATGGGATACCACTAACACATCTGGTGAAATGGACAAAATCTGGAACACTGGCAACATCAAATGCTAACAGGGATGTGGAGCCACAGAAATTCATTGCTGGGAATGCAAAATGATACAACCACTTTGGAAGACAGTTTGGTAGTTTCTTCAGAACTAAACATAGTCTTGTCATATGATCGAGCAATCACACTCCTTGGTATTTACCTAAAGAAGTTTAGAACTTGGGTTCACACAAAAACTTGCACACAGATGTTTGTGGCAGCTTTATTCATAATTGCCAAAACTTGCAAGCGACCAAGATGTCCTTCAGTGAGTGAAAGAATAAACATACTGTGATTCATCCAGACAATGGAATATTACTCGGCACTAAAAATAAATGAGCTATTAAGCTGTGAAAGGACATGGGGGAATGCTAAATGCACATTATGAAGCAAAAGAAGCCAATCTGAAAAGGCTGTGTATTATATAATTCCAACTACCGGACATTCTGAAAAAGGCAAACTATAGAGACAGTGAAAAAATCAGTGGTTTCTAGGAGCTCAGAGTAGGAAAAAAGATCAATAAACAGAGCACAGATTAGTTTTTAGGGCAGTGAAAAAAATATTCTGCATAATACTATCATGAGAAAGACATGTCCTTACATATTTGTCCAAATCCATAAAATGCACAACACTAAAAATGAATCCTAATATAAACTACGGATTTGGGGTGATTATGATACATCAGTTTAGGTTCATCATTTGTAACAAATGGACTCTCTGGTGACAGATGTGGATAATGGGTGTGGGATGGAGTATGTACCTGTAGAGGCAGAGGATATATGGAAAATCTTTGCAACTTTCTCCCCATTTTTTTATGAACCTAGAAGTGCTCTGAAAAAAAAAAGGCCTAAAAAGTAAGGTTTTGAGGAATAAATCCTTTTAAAAAAAGAAAAAAAAAGAAATAGAATATATAACTTTATAATCAAGCTAGATCAAGAAAAGGTAGGAAAGAGAAAACCTAGTAAGGAATGGTTAGAAAGGAAAAAGATGATCAAAACTTCTAAATGCATTAGTAATTATAATGAATGTAATGAGTCAAATATCCTGTTTCAGGCATATACTCTACATTTCTGTTTCCTGGACTGTTTTCCCAATTATGAAGAATAAGATGACAAATACCATAAGAGAAAGGGCTCAGTCGTTTAGAGACTGCTGTCTCTGCTGTTGCACTGACACTCCTTGCACTAGTTACCTCACCCACCAAATGTTTCCTCCTCAATAATCCTTAAAGTTGGGAGGGATTTTTTTTTTTTCTGTTAATTATAGATCTTTAGGTCTAAGGATACACATGGCTCATCCACATGCCCTCTTATGCTTTATCTATTTAGTTTTCTCCATTGAAGAACTTGCAATAATTTGAAGGCTATTTTGCAGACCTTACTTTACAATGCACTCATCCCCCCCCCACCCCCGAAAAAAAAGAAAACACTTTCCTCTGAAATCAGTCAAGCAATATTCCACGGGAAAGTGAACCCTCCTGCATTAATATAATTAACATAGTGCAGGAGTCCCGATGGCCTTGCGGGCAGTCTAGGACACTCTCTCCAACCTTCCCCTGGTCTCTCCCTCCCTGGGCTCAGACTTATACCTGAGTCTGACTTGCACCTGGGGCCTTCCCTGCCTCTACCCCCACCCCCCGGTGCATATCCTAATAAAACGATTACACATTTAATCCTGTCTTGGCATTTGCTTCCCAGATGACCCAGCCTAACACATCTGGATTAATAACTGAGGTAGATGTGTATTTTCTTGAACCTAGCAACTTTTAAGCGGGTCCTCAGAATACGGGTAAAGAAACAGAGGTTGTGTAATGCAGATCTCAGATACGGAGCTCCTCCTCTGTTCCATGTATCCCCACCTTGGAAAAGACACTAATAAAAAGGAAATCTGGCTTTTTAAAAATTAATTTATTTATTTTTGTCTCTTTGCCATTTCTTGAGCTGCTCCCGTGGCATATGGAGGTTCCCAGATCAGGGGTCGAATCGGAGCCATAGCCGCTGGCCTACGCCAGAACCACAGCAACTCGGGATCTGAGCCGGGTCTGCAACCTACACCACAGCTCACGGCAACTCTGGATCCTTAACCCACTGAGCGAGGCCAGGGATTGAACCCGCAACCTCATGGTTCCTAGTCGGATTCGTTAACCACTGAGCCACAACGGGAACTCCGAAAATCTGGCTTTTAAATAATTGTGTCAAATTGACAACTTTCCTACTAAGAGGTTCTCCGTTGTTACATACAAATTGAACCAGTTCGAACAAGAAGGGAGCGAGTAAGGAACTGTTATTTGATTTTAGCTACTTAGGTGTCTGTCTCTTGATTGTAAGCTCCTCGAGGGCTGGTATCCTGCCTGCATCACTTTTAGACCTTGTACTTGGTTCAATAGTAGGTACTGAAAAAATGTCCATTGAATGGAGGCCGGAGATGAACTCAGTGGTGCTTAACTGCAGTGAGTACAGAAATTAAAGCGGGAGGGGAGTTCTCAGACCTTTCTAGGGATATGAAAAAATGTATATAAAATGTGTTTGTTTGAATGTTTTCATTACACAAACCATAGAAAATAAACTTCATTTCATTTTACAACCCATACAGAAAGTGAACAAAAATCTTGTTAGCTACAGTGGTGATTAGCTACATATAAAGTGCAAAAGATTACAGAGACTGATTTTAAAATGCCAAGGAACTCTACCCCAGTGATACTCTATTGGCTTAAATGGTTATCCTGCCTTTCTAAGAACTGGCTAAAACATAATGTCTGAATGGAGGAGGATAATTTGCAATAATCATATGGCTAGATAAAGCAATATTATACATATGTATATATACACACTCTATATAATACATATTATATATGATATATAAGATATAGATACATACGTCTACTTATACTAAGATTTCCTTATACCTGTAGACTTATTGAAACCTCATTATTTACACATTGAAACCTCATTATTTACACATTGAAACCTCATTATTTACACATTGCTTTTTCTTCTTCAAAAACAAAAAGAAAAAACCTGTATCTTTCTACATGTCAGGTAAAAGTTTCTTTAAAACAAAATATTGATCTATATAGATGATAGTGGAAAGCTGACTTTTACAAAATAATTTGATAATAGTAAATGAAAATAGAACAGAAAGAGTTGAGAGTTAAACTCCATTTCTGATTGTTTCATCATTTTAAAAAAGCACAATTTGTTTCACCAGCTGTTACGTATTTGTGGTAATTATTACTACAGCAATGAAAATAAGTGTATCTGTGGAGATTTCAAACAATGAAGCTTTGACTAGTCTTTCCTGTAATAGATTAAAACATCCAAACCATGCCTTGTCATTGGGAAATTTTTGCTGTGTATTAATTGATTTAAAACCTAATTAATTTCTCAATACTATTTAAGAACCCCGCAGTAACACTGGCTTGAATTTTAAGCAGGCTCAGTCAAGTTTGAGAAGGTGGAAAGAATATCCCACATACCAGAATCAGAAAAGGCAGAAAACATTTTCTTCTTCCTTTTTTCATCATTTTCCCCAGAAACTATTGCAAGTGGGTAAAATTAAAGAAGAAAAAAAAAAACTATGACAATTTAAAAGTATGGATTCCAGGTCTTTTTACATATATTATTAAAAATTTTATGTAGAATAAGCTCTACAGAGTTGCAAGTTCGCATGAAACTGTCTGGAACACTGGGAAGTCTAATTCTTGCCCTACAAGCTTAGGAGAAAATAAAACCATAGCTCGTCACACTTCAAATTAACATGTCATCTTCCCTATGAGTCAACCAAATAACAGATATGAATTGAAGTGTCTACCAGGTTCAGAGCATGATAGAACATTTCATCATGAATCTCCACTGAAAGGAATTAACCCTAAAGAATTTGGCATGTACTTTTATATGAAAAAATTAGAAAAGCAAGTAATTCCAAGTAGTTAAACAAAGGTAATGAATAGATGAAACTTTTCAATTAAAAGTTAAGGAAAACAAAAGGCCTAACATTTTACAAAATCTGACAAATTTGGAAACAGAATAGAAAAATACATAATTTCCTAGAGAAGGTACGTTTGCTCTAATACAGAAAGAAATGAAATTCCAATTACAAAAAGTGAGTAGGTAGAAAAAGAATATGTATTCCTTTTCCAAAGACACTGTTTTGCTAGTTAGCTTTCGGAAACCCCTCCAACACAGGCAGAACTTCTTAAATGATTGCTTATAAAGTTTCTTAATAAATGATTTTGGGTAACAAAATATATTTCACATGTTAAAAAAATAAGCAAGCTTTTATGCTATAGCATCTCCTTGCTTTTCTTCATTCAACGAATACTTATTGAGCCGCTCATACATAATTATACCTGGTTCTAGTGCTAGGGATTCAGCATGAAGAAGATAGCCTAAAATCACAGCCAGCATGGTACTTACTTTTCAGGTGAGATCAATGATAGGCAAGAAAATAAGTCGAGGTCCAGCACGTATATTCTACTACTGCATTATCATTCTGCCCTAACATTGTCCTTTGGTTCATTACTGCTGGATGTGGTTGAAGTCAAATTATAACGTGATAAAAACCTTTTCATAGTTCAGATAAACCATCCATGGCCCAGTGCTAAGCTAGACCTGTCTTAAAAGGATCACCATGAATATAAGCCAGAGATCATCTGACTATAATTGCTTTAAACTGGCTATGCTCAGTTCTACATTTCATGTTTCTTCCACTTATTTATTTTTAATATTTATTCACTTGCTTTTTTTTTTTTCCTTCTTCTTTTTTGGCCGCCATGCAGCATATGGAGTTCTCAGGCCAGGGGGCAGATCCCAGCTGCAGCTGTGACCTAAGCCTCAGCTGCAGCAATGCCAGATCCTTAACCACTGTGATCAAACCTGCGTCCCAGCACTCCACAGATGCTGCTGATCCCATTGCACCATAATGGACTCCTATTCTTTTGTTCTTTGTTACTCATTTGCCAAAATCTAATAAAACATTCTTTTCTAGAGCTACCATAGTTCCAACTACTGCAGCCTCAGAGTCAGTTCCAAAGAGCACGGGCACCTGCCCATTTCACACAAGCAACAGAAAAAAGTTCCTGGCAGAAGAATCTTAAATTTGCACACTTTAAAGAGATATGGTGGGAACCGTACATGATTTCCAGGGGCAGACAAGTATAAGATCTAACATTCCCTTACCTTGCTGGAGGAACGTCAATATTGGAAGAAACAACTTTTCGTTTTTGCTCAAGGAGACAGATGGAGCGAGTGTTTTCTTTTTCATGGTCAAGGGCTCGGTTGGCTTTTTTGGTGTCTGCTGTTTTCACATCTTCCTCCATGGCCAAGGGGAACAAGTGTTGATGAGACATTTTTTTACTAGAGTCACGTTTTAAGTCCTCTGGTTGAAATGTGAAGGTCATTTCCCGCTTAATGCTCCCCACCTGTGAAATGAAACACAAAAATTCTTACCCAAAATATCAGCTTTGCGTGACTATGGGCAGATGGCTGTGAGGCGAGACCACAGACTCTGCTGTCCCTATTCATCTCGAGATTTTATAGTTTAAATGCGAAAAATGTAACACAGAAATAACTGGCATTAAACATAATATACAATTACTAAAGCACCACTTGTCATAATGCAAACAAGAAGCATCACAAGCACAAGAGAAACTTTTCAGACATGCAAAAACCTTAGACTTGAAAGCATGAGACTTCTAAAAAGTCTAAACATTTGAAACATCACTGTTTTCTCTTCCACCACTGAGAAAACTCAAGTAAATAAATACTTAAATATTTCATGCTGATTATGTTTAACAGAAGGGAGATATACATATGTAAAATCAAGCCTTATAGCTTTGACTATGAATACTGATCTCAACCCCTACTCTTTTTTTTTTTTTTTGGTCTTTTTGTCTTTTGTTAGAGCTGCACATGCAGCATACGGAGGTTCTCAGGCTAGGGGTCTAACTGGAGCTGTAGCCTCAGGCCTATGCCACAGCCACAGCAATGCAGGATCCAAGCCACACCTGCAACCTACACCACAGTTCACGGCAACGCCGGATCCTTAACCCACTGAGTAAGGCCAGGGATCAAACCCGCAATCTCATGACTCCCAGTCAGATTCGTTTCTGATGCGCCAGGACGGGAACTCCTCAACCAACTCTTTAGTACATGAAGAATTGTTCTTATCTATAGCAGTTGAGATCTTAATGAAATCCCTTGATTAGTATGACAATTAAAAAGTTGTATTAATTTTTCTTGTCATTTTTGACTAAATGAAATGATGATGAAAGTTTAAGACAAATATAAAACCTCAAGGAATTAAATCTGGTTATTTCAGATTTCAGAATTGTGATGACTGAAAAAGGAGACTAAAGTCTAAAAAAGGGGTTTTTATTATTTTTTTTTAATTTTTTTATTTTCCCACTGTACAGCAAGGGGGTCAGGTTATCCTTACATGTATACATTCCAATTACATTTTTCCCCCAGCCTTTCTTCTGTTGCAACATGAGTATCTAGACAAAGTTCTCAATGCTATTCAGCAGGATCTCCTTGTAAATCTATTCTAAGTTGTGTCTGATAAGCCCAAGCTCCCGATCCCTCCCACTCCCTCCCCCTCCCATCAGGCAGCCACAAGTCTCTTCTCCAAGTCCATGATTTTCTTTTCTAAGGAGATGTTCATTGGTGCTGGATATTAGATTCCAGTTCTAAGTGATACCATATGGTATTTGTCTTTGTCTTTCTGGCTCATTTCACTCAGTAGGAGATTCTCTAGCTCCATCCATGTTGCTGCAAATGGCATGATGTCATTCTTTTTTATGGCTGAGTAGTATTCCATTGTGTATATATACCACATCTTCCGAATCCAATCATCTGTTGATGGACATTTGGGTTGTTTCCATGTCCTGGCTATTGTGAATAGTGCTGCAATGAACATGCGGGTGCATGTGTCTCTTTTAAGTAGAGTTTTGTCCGGATAGATGCCCAAGAGTGGGATTGTGGGGTCATATGGAAGTTCTATGTATAGATTTCTAAGGTATCTCCAAACTGTTCTCCATAGTGGCTGTACCAGTTTACATTCCCACCAACAGTGCAGGAGGGTTCCCTAAAAAAGGGGTTTTTAAACTGGCACTTTAACACTCTCTGACATAAACGACAGCAGCATCTTCTCAGATCCACCTATCAGAGTATTGACAATAAAAAGAAAAATAAATAAATGGGATCTACTCAAACTTCAAAGTTTCTGCACAGCAAAAGAAACCCTAAACAACACAAAAAGACAACCCACAGAATGCGAGAAAATCTTTGCAAGTGAATCGACTGACAAGGGATTCATCTCCAAAATTTATAAACAACTCCTGCAGCTCCATACCAAAAAAACAAACAACCCCATCCAAAAATGGGCAGAAGATCACACAATTCTCCAAAGAAGACATACAGATGGCCGAGAAACACATGAAAAGATGTTCAGCGTCACTCATCATTAGAGAGATGCAAATCAAAACCACCATGAGATACCACCTTACACCAGCCAGAATGGCCATCAGCCAAAAGTCTACAAACAAGAAGTGCCGGAGAGAGTGTGGAGAAAAAGGAACCCTAGTACACTGTTGGTGGGATCGTAAATTGGTGCAACCACTGTGGAAAGCAGTATGGAGATTCCTCAGAAAACTAAACATAGAACCCACCGTTTGACCCAGAAATCCCACTCCTGGGTATCTACCCAGATAAAACCATGACTCGCAAAGACACATGTACTCCAGTGTTCCTTGCAGCACTATTTGCAATAGCCAAGACATGGAAACAACCTAAATGTCCATCGACAGAGGAGTGGATCCAGAAGAGGTGGTACATATACACAATGCAATATTACTCAGCCATTAAAAAGAACAAAATACCAGCATTTTTTGCAACATGGATGGACCTAGAAACTATCATGCTAAGTGAAGTCAGCCATACAATGAGACACCAACATCAAATGCTTTCACTGACATGTGGAATCTGAACAAAGGACAGACGGAACTTCTTTGCAGAACAGATGCTGACTCACAGACATTGAAAAACTTATGGTCTCTGGAGGAGACAGTTTGGGGTGTGGGGGGATGTGCCTGGGCTGTGGGATGGAAATCCTGTGAAATCAGATTGTTATGATCATTATACAACTACAGATGTGATAAATTCATTTGAGTAATAAAAAAAATGAAAAAAAATAAAAGTGATTGGCACTTTAAAAGATTTGAGGTAAACTTGTTAAAAGTCTTAAGTGTGTAAAGAAGAACCAGTCTAGCTGGTAACTTGGAGCCTCTCAAATCAGTGGGGTATGTTTCAAAATATACACATCTATAAGGCATTTCACAGGCCCATAGAGTCTCTCCCTTTCATAAAGCTGGTGTATGGAGACAGCAGATTTTTTTTTTTTTTTTTTTGTCTTTTAGGGCTGTACCCACGACATATGGAGGTTCCCAGGTTAGGGATCTAATCAGAGCTGTAGCCTCCAGCCTACGCCACAGCCATAGCAACTTGGAATCTGAGCCTCGTCTGCAACCTACACCACAGCTCACGGCAACGCTGGATCCTTAACCCATTGAGCGAGGCTAGGGACTGAACCTGCATCCTCATGGATGCTAGTTGGATTCGTTAACCGCTGAGCCACAACAGGATCTCCCATGGAGATAGTAAATCCTCACTCATTCGCTTAATCAGAAGATAATAATTTTTAATTTCAGGTAGGAGAAAAAGCCCAAAGAACGTGATCAAATAGGTTTAGAATTATAGAAGCTAGGAGTTGCCAGCGGGTAAAGAACCCGACTAGTGTCCATGAGGATTCAGGTTCGATCCCTGGCCTTGCTCAGTGGGTGAAGGATGTGACATTGCTGTGAGCTGTGGTGTAGGTCCCGGCTACAGCTCAGATCCTGTTGCTGTGGCTGTGGTGTAGGCCGTCATTGCAGTTCCGATTTGACCCCTAGCTTGGGAACTTCCATATGCTGCAAGTGCAGCCCTAAAAAGACAAAAAGAAAAAAAAAAGAAAAGAAAAGGAAAAAGAATTATAGAAACTTAAGCCACAAACATAAGGTATTTTCAGAATAAAATGATAATGTGTTCGATTAACAGCAGAGACTGGCAAAGTATGGCATAAATGACTAGAAATTCTTGGACTACGGGAAATCTTTGAGGTTTCTGCTTGAGTCACAGCACCTGCTCACATATATATTTCCCCAGAGCCCAAGGATGACTTGTGCCTTGGGATCGCCTTGGCTGGAGTGCATCTTTCTTGTGAACGCAGCTCTCAACTGAGCTCTTTGCTCCCCCTGGCCTTCACTTGGCAGGAAGAAGAGAGGGTCTTCCGTGGCATTCCTGCCAGATCAAGCCCCAGAAAGAAGCCCATCTTTGGATTAAGTGGGTGAGTGAAAATTTACTGTCTCCACACACTGACTAACCCTCACCCTTACCCCAGCCCCAAAGGAAAACCCTCAGCAATTTCTGTCTATTTGTAACATGACAAAGTTGCCATATTTCTTAGAATGCATTGATTAATGAAGTAAAATAAGAGTCCAAGAAAAATGAGTGCTTTAAAGAGCTGTTTTAATCAAGTCATTCTTCCATAGAAAGGAATACGAAAATATTTCAAGCTTCTAAACTGCAATAAAAAAGTAAACATAAATTAAATGTAAATAAAATTTTTCAATAAAAATGTAGTTTGGAAAATTGACGAATGTAATTATAAATATTTTAAATATCCACCACTAATCACTTTCAATGCAACTTTTTCTGCCTGGAGGTGGAAGTGAGAGGGAGGCATTTTTTCACTGCCATAGTAGTAGCTCATTCCCAGCCGAGGTTACAACAGGAATGCACTAAACACCGGCCATAAAAGATGAAAACAAAGGCCTGGTTTTGATGATTATAAATAGCTTCTCCCTAAGTGTCAAGTATTACATTAATTAAATATTTAAGTAGTCATTAGTATTAAGTTGTAGCAATAATTGACATCCATACCTCCCCTGGGGCCAAATGAACTGGTTAAATGAATTGATCAAGTTCTTTGGGAGTAGAAGGGGGTACAGCCAACACCCAGCTATTGTACCTCCAGGAAATCAGCAGAAGACAACAGCAAAAGGAAGATATGAACCCCAATTAAATTTGAACCCCTATTAGATCAGCAGAAGAAAGCAGCTAAGGGAAGATAGGATCCCATCTGTATGAGATTTCCAGAAAAAGCGAATCTATAAAGACAGAAAGCAGATGCGTGATTCCTGGGGCTGGGGTTGAGAACAAGAATTGTTTGCAAATGGGCACCAGAAAAACTTTCTCCAGTGATACAAACATCCTAGAACTAGACTGTAGCCATTTGTACAATGCTATACATTTATCAAAAATCACTGAATTGAGAGTTCCTATCATGGTTCAGCAGTTAACGAACCCAAACAACATCCATGAGGATACGGGTTCCATCCCTGGCCTTGCTCAGTGGGTTAAGGATCCTGCGTTGCCGTGAGCTGGGGTGTAGGTTGCAAACACGGCTGGGATCCACATTGCTGTGGCTGTGATGTAGGCCGGTGGCTGCAGCTCCGATTGGACCTCTAGCCTGGGAACCTCCATGTGCCTTGGGTGCGGCCCTAAAAAGACAAAAAAAAAAAAATCACTAAACTGTATTCTTACGAGATGAATATTATAGTATGTATGTAAATTACACCTCAATAGTACTGTTGATTAAAAAAAGAAGGAAAAGGAAGAAAGAACCAAACCAGGAGTAACTGGTGTGTAATGTGTATTACCAAGAACCCCCTAGACTAGAGATTGTGGTGCCAATTCCCATCTGTGTCACAAAGAGGCAGCCAAGGGATGGTATCACAACCCAGGCTGCTGCAAATAGCTGTGCTATCCTATCCTGCACACAAGCAAGATGGGCCAAAATCCAGTTCCTACTCAGGCCAGGTACCCAGGCCTCTTCACCCATAGATGAAGGACATTTTTCTAACTCGTCCACCTGGAGAACTTTTTGTACTTGTTCTGCCCAAAGAGGACACTCTTATTTATTTTTTTTCCCCAAACTCCATAAATGCCTTGGTGACAAAAAGAAACACTTCTGGTGATCTGCAGAGCCTGAGCCAAGTTAGCTTTCTTCCTTGAAGCTGACACCAATTAATTATGTGACTCATCTGAGCTGATATTTTTGTGAATAGAAAAGTTGAGGAAATCTGAAAAATCACCCTGTGCCACAGCTCACAAGGAAGCAAAGGATCCAACAACAGAAGATAGCCAGAAAAAAACAAACAAGCCAAAAACAAAACAAAACAACAACAACAACAAAAAAAAAACTAGACATGGCAAATAATGTCAAGAAAGAAGAAAAACAACAAGACTGTTAACTAGGGATTTCGAGGAGAAAATACAAGGCAGAGGTTTAGGAATAATCTTAGTCTGGGAGTGCCCGTTGTGGTGCAGCGGAAACAAATCTGACTAGGAACCATGAGGTTGCAGGTTCGATCCCTGACTTCACTCAGTGGGTTAAGGATCCGGCATTGCCCTGAGCTGTGGTGTAGGTCACAGACCCTCCATATGCCATGGGTGTGGCCCTAAAAGGACAAAAGACAAAAAAGAAAAAAAAAAAAACTTCATCTGGATTTTTAAAAAGTGTCTCCTCTTAGTCTTTTTAAAAACCACTAGCATATATTATTTTTAAAATAAAATAATAAAAAGTCCTATTTTCATTTTGAAAAAAAAAAGTATCTCTCCACAAGGGCGAGTTAATCTGACTGGATTCCACAGGGATGAGACTGCAAGTTGGAAAGTAGAGGTATCTGATTCTGGTTGTCAAATTTCAAGACGGACATGGACAACCAGGAACAAACACAGTGGGGTGGTCAGGATGACAAAGGATCTTATTGGAAGGAAATAGGAATATTTTGTTTAAAAACCATAAGCCTATGCAAACAATTGCCTTTGGAATGGATAAGCAATGAGATCCTGCTGTATAGCACTAGGAACTACATCAAGCCACTTACGATGAAGCATGATCATGTGAGAAAAAGAATGTATATATGTATGTGTGACCTGGTCACTTTGCTGTACAGTAGAAAATTGACAGAACACTGCAAACCAGCTAGACTGGAAAAAATATAATCACCTAAAATAAAAATAAAACCAGAAGGTTTAAGGCCCACATAGCTTCTCTTAATTATGGGCAGAGCCCTCCTGAAGAGAAATGAGAGTGCTCCTGTGTTCCTCTGCAACCAGGGTCAATGACGCCCACTTGTGCTTCCTGAAAACTCTGTTCTGACCTTATGGTTTACTCCCTCTTCCTCTTTTCCACTCACTCTTTCACCATGTTGCAAATAAAACATTCTGTGTCTATAAGAAATACTTTTCTTTCTTTTTTTTTTTTTCTAATCTTTTTGCCTTTTCTAGGGCCGCTCCCACGGCATATGGAGGTTCCCAGGCTAGGGGTCTAATCGGAGCTGTAGCCTCCGGCCTACGCCAGAGCCACATCAATGCCAGATCTGAGCCACGTGTGTGACCCACACCACAGCTTACAGGAACGCCAGATCCTTAACCCACTGTGCGAGGCCAGGGATCGAACCTGCAACCTTCTGGTTCCTAGTCGGATTCATTAACCACTGAGCCACTATGGGAACTCCTAGGAAATATTTTCTACTTTTAACATGACTATGTATGATTTCATGGACTCATAATCTGTTAAGCAGGTGAAATCTCAGAGACTACCCAGTCTCAAACATGTTATTTTTCACTATAGAGTCTGAATGTACTTTCTTTTTATGTTCATTTAACACAAAATATATGCTTGTTGTTAAAATTGCAGTAAAAATGTGTAAAACTATGGATAAGAGAATATGAAAGAGAATGGATGTGTGTACATGTATAACTGAATCACTTTGTTGTACAACAGAAATTATCACAACCTTGTGAATCAACTATACTTCAATAAAACTTTAAAAAATAGAAAAAATTGGAGTTCCCGTCGTGGAGCAGTGGTTAATGAATCCGACTAGGAACCATGAGGTTGCGGGTTCGATCCTTGGCCTTGCTCAGTGGGTTAATGATTCGGCGTTGCCGTGAGCTGTGGTGTAGGTTGCAGATGCAGCTAGGATCCCGCGTTGCTGTGGCTCTGGCGTAGGCTGGCAGCTACAGCTCTGATTGGACCCCTAGCCTGGAAACCTCCAGATGCCATGGGAGCGGCCCTAGAAAAGGCAAAAGACAAAAAAAAAAAGAAAGAAAGAAAGAAAAAATTTTAAATGTGTATAAAATAAAATGAGGACAGCTTTTGCTTTCCACTCTCCTACCAACCCTGCCCAGTCAGGTCCAACCACTAGAAAGAACAGCTTTTAAGACTTACTGCAATACTTCAATTTACTTAAAATGCATTCAATACCTACATGTGTGTATACACTGTTTGGAGTGTCTAAACATGAATGTCATTATACTACATGTATTCTTCTGTAGCTAATTTTTTTACTTCACAATGGGCATCTTATCTTGTTAGTAGTAGATCTACTATATTTAAAATTTTTTAACACTATAACATTTCATAGATTATATATATATATATATTGGTCTCTCTAGGGCCGCTCCTATAGCCTATCGGGGTTCCCAGGCTAGGGGTCAAATCAGAGCTGCAGCTGCCAGCCTACACCACAGCCACAGCAATGCAGGATCCGAGCCGTGTCTGTGACCTATCCCTGGCTCACAGTAACCCTGGATTCTTAACCCACCGATTGAGGCCAGAGATCAAACCCAACTCCTCATGGATATTAGTCAGGTTCATTACCACTGCACCACCACAGGAACTCCATAAGACCATATTTTTTAACCCATCTTTTCAATTTTTGATGTGCTTTTCAATTTTTCATCATTAAACATAATGCCACAGTGAACGTCCTTGTATGTATGTATGCATATACCTGTGCAAGCATTTTTGTAGCAAAAATTCCTGGAGCTTAGAATTGCTGACTCAACCAATCACAATTTTCTTTATGAGGAAACAAACTATGGAACATGCATAAATGGACATACCATGAAGTCACTGAAAAAAACAGTATCAGGAGAAATCCACAATCTTATTAAGAGGAACACATTCGTTCAAGCTGCAGACTAATACGTTAGGCATGATTTCACTGCTTTTAAAAAACAAAGCTGTTTGCTAAAAATCTACACACCTTCAGGAAAAGAAGATAGGATGGGTCAACAGGGCTCTTTCACTTCTTTTATATTTAGATACACGCATATAGCTGTATGCACAATTTTTAATTGGTGAGATTATGGAAGATTTTTACTGTTTTAAGGTTTTCAAATTTAAAAATAAAGAAATAATATCTGTAGAGATTCACAAAGATTAGGGTATCTCTACAGAAATTATTTCTTTATTTTTAAATAATGCTCTGTGCTGGTCAACACATTGAAGGAGCTGGCACCTCCAACCAGAGTTGGTGGGAAGATCTATGTTCCAGCATGGCAAAAGGCAGAGATTTGAATCGAACACCCCCTTGTTTTAGTAATTCTACATCTAAGGGGGAAAAAAATGCCTAGAAAAGCATGCAAAGATATTTATCACAGTATTTCTTATAGTATTAAAAAATGCAAATTCCCTAAACATCCATAAATAAATTTGGAATTAAATATGATGAAATAAAATGTATAGTTAAAAACAAAGACATAGTTCTAAATTTATTGAAATGGAAAGAGTTAATACATTAATTAAAAAAGGAAATTCAAATGAGTTTATGTAATACAATCTTAAGGAGGAGGGATATATTATATATTTATATATACAAAGAAAAAAACAATTCTGAGAGGACGTTCCAAGATGTTAAGAATGGTTTTCCTGGAGTTCCCGTCGTGGCGCAGTGGTTAACGAATCGGACTAGGAACCATGAGGTTGCGGGTTCAGTCCCGGCCCTTGCTCAGTGGGTTGACGATCCTGCGTTGCCGTGAGCTGTGGTGTAGGTTGCAGACGCGGCTCGGATCTCGAGTTGCTGTGGCTCTGGCATAGGCCGGTGGCTACAGCTCCGATTCAACCCCTAGCCTGGGAACCTCCATATGCCGAGGGAGCGGCCCAAGAAATAGCAACAACAACAACAAAAAAGACAAAAGACAAAAAAAAAAAGAATGGTTTTCCTTGGAAGCAGATTTATAGTCCCATTTTGCTTTTTATCCTCTTTGTAATTTTTACAATGTTCATTACAATGTTTGGTATTTTAAAACCTACAAAGTTACTCTACTCTTAAAAAATAAAAATCATTTTTGCATAATTAAGTTTCTCAAGAATCTGGTATTGACATAACTAATACTTTTTTTCCTTCTACTAGCTTTCAGTTATTACTATATGTGCATATACTAAAGGGGGAAATGAATTACTTAAAATTATCCTTCCAATTGTACTATTACTTTCATTGATTATCAGTACCTCCAAGCTATACTGTACCACAATAACTAGCACTGAATTCCTTCTTCCTACCCAACACAGAAGCCCTTCAATAGCACATTACAGACACACATGCCAGTGTCATTTCTTGCAAGGGATCAAAGCTTCAGTGTTCAATTACATGAGAATACTACCAATTACAAAATTAAGTAACAAATAAAACTCAAAATTTTTATTCCAATGAGCAGCCTTTGTTTTCCTAGAAGATAAACAGCACATCTGTAAATATGATATACTTGGGAAAATTGCAATTTTTTAAACAAGAAGTTAACAGGGTCTATTTAAGTCTTAAATTTCTCTAAATGGTGTCCTTTGTAAACTGGATGCCTCTTTCTAAGACAGGGACTGAAGCTCATCAGCTTTTCCCAATACAAAAACATCTGGTTTCCATAGGAGGATTCTAACAGCACACCAGGAAAGAGAATGGCTGCTAACATCAACCCACTTACTTGATCAGTTCTTCCTTCCGTCCACACTCATGTGTATTCCAAGGCCACCTTACTCCCAATACCCTCCCCACAAATACATGGTAATAAGATGCTAAAATGCATGTGCCAGCACTCACTCTGAGAAACTGTCCTCACTTACTCACCTCAACCCAATAAGATTTGAGGAACTGACTCTGGAGATAATGCTATTTCCAGGAAATAATCTGCAGAAACAACACATTGGCCTTCTGGGTTTTCAATATAGTAAGAAAGTAGTATGGAAATTCTAGAGAAGAAAATGAAAGGCCACAACAAAAACCACTCTTGGAGAGCAAGCCAAGGGAGGCAAATGAATGGTCCACTTGGCTGAGCAACACTATAAGATTCCTGCACTCACCAGGCAACTACACAATTACATCTGACAAACTATGAGAATTATTCCTATTTCAGATTGTGTTTCCCCACACTAGAATTTCCTTTAAGATCTTACTTTCAGAAGTTCCCGTTGTGGCTCAGCGGTAACTAACCCAACTAGTACCCATGAGGATTCAGGTTCCACACCTGGCCTCGCTCAGTGGGTTAAGGATCTGGCATTGCCCTGAGCTATGGTTTAGGTCTCAGATGTGGCTCAGATCCTGCATTGCTGCAGCTCCAACTCGACCCCTAGCCTGGGAATTTCCATATGCTGCAAGTGCAGCCCTAAAAAAGCAAAACAAAACCAAAAGCAAAACTTGCCTCAAAACACAGAAATATACATATTTAGTGACTGATGACAATAACATATCAGCTACAGTGAGGAGCATGCAATCACACCCCACCCCATATTTTAAAACATGCTACAAAAGAAGCTGAGTTTATATTAACAATAGGAACAACTGATTTTTAGTTCATTGAAAATATTACCATGGAGGGTCATGCTCAAAAACAGACCAGACTCCTGAGTCAACTGATAGAGACTATGTCCCAAAACAGTCAACAGATTTCTATTCCTCACTTCCTAATAAATTCTCTAAATTTCACGCTAGGTATACAGAAAAATAAGTTGGATGGCAAATTGATTTATCCAGTCCTAGTGTATAGCTGTAGTAGAAACACTTTAAAAACAACTGCTTCTGGAGTTCCCCTCATGGCGCAGTGGTTAACGAATCCGACTAGGAACCATGAGGTTTCGGGTTCAGTCCCGGCCCTTGCTCAGTGGGTTAAGGATCCGGCGTTGCCGTGAGCTGTGGTGTAGGTTGCAGACGCGGCTTGGATCCCGAGTTGCTGTGGCTCTGGCGTAGGCCGGGGGCTACAGCTCCGATTCAACCCCTAGCCTGGGAACCTCCATATGCCGAGGGAGCGGCCCAAGAAATAGCAACAACAACAACAACAACAACAAAAAGACAAAAGACAAAAAAAAAAAAAAAACAACTGCTTCTCATCTCTAGCCCCTTGATTATTCCCTTAGCCCTCTGAAACCAACAAAGCATTTTTTTGACTGTTTGATCCTCAAGTTTATTCTTTTCTGTACAAGACAGAGTAACTGGCTGATGAACATCAGCCTGGGTTGGTGGTGTGATGATGGGCTGAGAAGAAAAACTCAGCACGATAGAGTTGAGACCCTGTGTTAAGTTTTGGCATCGCTCACTCCAATCACACAGCTACACTACCACAACAATCAGTGCTGTTAATGCTGGGTTGAGTACAGCAAGTTTTATGTCTGATATCTTGACAATTTATATTCAACAAAGCGTGACTTGGTTTGCCAAATGGCAGATTAGTCAGCCACACACTTAGGAAAGTTATTGAAAAAAGTCTTTGGTGGAAGACTACTTGGCTGAAGTTTCAAGCCTTCCATTAACATGATGCAAGTGAGAACAAATTATGTATTTCCAAAGAATAATCCTTTCTAAAAAGCCCTGGATGGAAATACCTCTTCCTCTAAAATCCAAGACTAAATTCAAGCTTAGTTAAGGTTATCTGTATATTTTTCCCAAACAAATGTAAGTAGAGAGAGGAAATATCAATGAGTCAATCTCATTGGATTTAACTTTAGAGAATTTTGAACGTAACACATTAATTAGGTATTCCACTTATCTTACATAAGTCAAAGTTAAATTCAACCAAGCACACCCAGTCCATGTGCAAATCCTGTGGCCTTTACCTTTGGGATACATCCAGGATCAATCACTTCTTACCACCTCCATAGTTACCATCTTGGTCAAGCCACCATCATCTCTTGCCTGGATTTGTGCAATGATCTCCATCCTGCATCCCTGTCTCCATCCTTGCTCTGCCTTCCCCAGCCCCCAGTTCCATCTCAATAACAGTAGCCAGCCTTGTCCCTTAGAAACCAGAGTCATATCATGGCCCTTCTCAGCTGAGAATCCTCCAATGGCTCCCCATTTCCCACAGAAGAAAAGCCAAAGCCCTTGCAGTGGCCTCCAAGGGCCCATTTGGTTTGGCCCCCTTCTATCCTTGCTGCCCCCCCTCTCCTGCATCCTCCCTCCATTCTAAGCCCTTCCCCCATCCTTACGGGCCTAGAACAGGCCAGGCACACCCCCACCTCAGGCCTTCTCACTGACTGCCCCATCTTCCAGGAATAATTTCCCCTCCCATATCCACACTGCATGCTTTTTCACCCTTTCGGTCTTTGTTCGAATGTCTCCCCTATGAAGTCAACTCTGACCACTCTATGTAAATTGCAAAGATCCTCTCTCATTCCCATATTCTCTTCTATGCTGTTCTACAGCACTTAGAATGAACTGTCCAACTTACTGTTTAGTATGTTTATTGTTCGGGCCGTACTGCCACAATCTTACTCTACAAGGGTAGACATTTTTGTGTCCTGACGTTTCCTAGTACAGAGAAGAATATCTGAAATAGCGTAGGCCCTCAATAGGCATTGGGAGAATAAATGAATGAATGAAGTTTCAGGTGATGCTATGTGCTATATGCTGGCACCAACTAATAAAAGTCTAAAGAGGCTGGATGCCACGTTCCCAGAGCTGCAAAGAATGGGGTCATAGCAGATTCAAAAGAAATTTCCTAGGTGACAATGAAGGAAAGAGTGAATTGTGCTATAATTTGGGGAATAGGTGAAAAATAAGTACAGGATGGCCACCATATTAATCTTTTCCTCATCAAGTACTCAATTTTATTTCATGGAAGACTTTTATTTCCAAGAATATAATCCTGATTTTATAATAAAATCTATAGAGCAAACAGGGGTTTTTTAATTTTTTATTTATTTTTTTGCTTTTTAGGGGTACATCTGTAGCATATGGAAGTTCCCAGGTTAGGGGCCAAATCGGAGCTACAGCCACTAGCAAACTGGAGCTACAGCCACTGGCATAGGCCACAGCCACAGCAACATGGGATCCAAGCCTTGTCTTCGACGTACACCACAGCTCACAGCAACACTGGATCCTTAACCCATTGAGCGAGGCCAGGGATCGAACCTGCATCCTCATGGATCCTAGTCAGGTTCATTAACCACTGAGCCACAAAGGGAATGCCCTGATTTACTTTTTAAATGAAGGAATTCTGAACCCTCCTCCTACAAACATTACCAAGTTAATTAATCCAGGACAAACCTGTAGAGAAAGAAGGTGGAATTTGAGAAGCAAGTCTTTGAGAAGAAGTTAAAGTTCTATGACTTTCAAACTCTTGGGGAGTGGAAATTCCTATTAGGGGCAGGACATGGAGCAGCCTGGTCCCCAAGGATGCCCAGGAACACTTCTTCCCACCTATCTCAGGCTCACAGCAAATCTAGCCCACCTCCTCTCCCAATGAATTCTATTAGAGTCAAGAATAATAATGATAATAATCCATGTTATCTCTCATTTCTTTCGTATTTGGTTTACAGTGACTATTTTTGCTGGTGGAATTTGGGCCCCACCTAAAGATTTTTCCTAGAAACCTCTTTCTGAAGGAGAACAGGCAGCTGTTTTGCTGAGTGGCAGCTGACCTACAAAAGACCTGTCCATAGTGATTGCTGTGACTGCCACATAGAGCCCACTGATGGCACTGCCCACCACCGCTGCTGGGAGGAGTGGGGCCCCTGGGCACAGAACAGGCCTGGGATGCTTCTGCCCCTTCCTCACTGAAGCTTCACCCCCAGGGATCTTACTCTGCCCCTCACACTAAATAGAGAGGCTGTGCTGAAGACAACATACCTTGCAGAGTCTTTTCAATGTCCCCTCCTAGAGCCCATCTCTCATCTCCCTGAAGTCCCCTCTCCTCCCCTTGTGAGAGTCTCTGAGTAACCCTGTCCCCATCTGGCCTGAATCCTAGGCACAAACACACACAGCAAAAAAGAGGTGATTCGGAGTTCCCATTGTGGCTCAGCGGGTTAAGGACCCCACTAGTCTCCTCGAGGATGAAGGTTCGATCCTTGGCCTTGCTCGGTGGGTTAAGGAACCAACATTTCCATGAGCTGCAATGTAGGTCGCACATGTGGCTCAGATCTGGTGTTGCTGTGGCTGTGGCAGAGGCCAGCAGCTACAGCTCCAATTCCACTCCTTGCCCCGGAACTTCCATATGCCATGGGTGCAGGCATAAAAAGAAGGAGGAGGAGGAGAAGAAGAAAAAGGAGATTCACGGCAATTCGAGCAGTCTGTTAGAGTTTATTTTCTTCACAGGTTACATGGTTAGCTGTCATTGACCTGGGAATCCAACCAGACTTTAAACACAATGTTTCTGACCAAACCACATATTTCCCAAAAAGTGGTCAGATCAGAACTTTGGGCTAAGTTGGAAAATGTAGTTCTGATATGCATCAAGAAAAGGGCAAATCAGTTCTCGAAGAGAACAATGCTTAATTCCTCTGGCCAACAAACAGGACCAAGAAAATTCTTTCTTTCAGGAATCTGACCTAAAAGACCAGAAATTGATGTCAGTGCAGAAACTGCTGTCAGTGCTGGTGCCTTGCAGTGACAGTGTGCGTGGCCAGGCCTGGGACAAACAGGAAACTCTGAAAGACTGAGGAGGCAGGAGAGAAATGGGAACAGAGGGCAGGAGGGTCCTCAAACAGACCTGGCATCTGAGATGCTGCCTCATCGCACCCTACACCCCACAGCCCGCGGGCCTAGTCCACACCCAAGCACACTGGTTTCAGGCCATCTCCGTGCCTGGACACCTGCACAGCGCTCCCCATCATCAGACTCCCCACCCCACCCTCCTCACCTCACCTTCCTTCCTTGTAAAACCTGAGCTGGTTTCAACTTCTTGCAACAAAGAGAGCTGGATTAAGCAACCCAATGCCTTGAATTTCCTTGGCAAGAAGAACCATCAATACAGTTTTTCCACTTCATCAGTGGTTGCCATGGGCTAGCACCACTTCTTTAACTTTCAAAGCAGATTTTAAGAAAAAAAGAATGCCGGTTGCTAAGGGTTCTTCCTTAAATATATGTTTTACTTAAATCCAATTTGTCATTCCTTTGAGCAGTAAACAGCAGGTGAAATCAAAAACTAAAGTTGAAAGCTAATGAATTCACATTTTAGCTCGAGTTGTGTTCTTAATTCTCAGACAGCCAATTACTTCTACTAGCTGCACAGATGCCTAAATAAAATCTGCTAATAAATGCAGCTAGAGTGTATTCAAGAGATTAAACAGTACATATTAGAATAAATTTGAATATCTTCTTATCATAAATGTGATTTTTTAGAAGAATGGTCCAACAGGTGTATGAGAGAGTTGATGGGAATATGTGAGAGAAATACCTCCCACCTCAACACAGTTTTTCCTAAGAAGCTGGCTTGACGGAATAAGTGGGCTATCCTATGATAATGAGTGGAGAAGGACTTTAAGATAAAAAGGTGTGCTCGTGGGGTTTCAACCTGCTTACCATCCTGCCTTTCTGCCCTGCTGCCCATAGACTGCAGGCTTGTTTAGCCAGCTGTAATAAACATATGTGTGTGTGTTTTTGCACATGCACACACATGTATGCACACATGCACATGTATGTACAAATGAATAAACACAACACAAATACATTCACACACATCTCCTAGTTGTTCTGCTCCTGCTAGTGCCCTGACTGATACAATATAAAACTTGCTATGACAAATATATGCCTCTCCCTCCCCATCTCTGGTGCTCCAGATGCCAGCTGGATGCAAAGAACAAGTTTTGCTCTGTTTTGTATCCCAGACACCTGATATAGGCACACTTGGCACATACAGCTGCTTGTAAATACTTACTTACTTAATGTAATTAAGTGATGGTAACAAGGCAATGGGGCCAGCCCGTTAGAGGTGAAAGGAAGATTTGTAAAATCAGGAGGCAGAGGTGATTCCCTATTCACAACACTCTGAAGTATACAGAAGACAATAACAATAGCAGCAGCAGTAGTAATAATAATAATAATGGCTACACTTATTAAGCCCTTACGAAGTACTAGACACTGCATTAAAATTTCTTTGTATACATTATTTCATTCCAATCCCCAAAAATCTTAAGAGGAAGATCTTATTATCCAAACTTCATAGGTAAGAAAACTAAAGCCCATGAGTTCCCATCGTGGCTCAGTAGTAACGAACCCAACTAGGATCCATGAGGATGCGGGTTTGATCCCTGGCCTCACTTCTATGGGTTAGGAATCCAGTGTTGCCTAGAGCTGTGGTATAAGTTGCAGACACAGTTCAGATCCTGCGTTGCTGTGGCTGTGGTATAGGCCAGCTGCTATAGCTCTGATTTGAACTTCCATATGCCATGGGTATGGCCCTAAAAAAGAAGAAAAAGAAAATGAAGAAAACTAAGAAGAAGAACTTATGTCATTGACTCAAGGTCTCCCATATACTTTACCTTAAAAGAAAAAAAAAAGCCATTTTCTTTTGACTTTGCTCCAGCTCTACTACTGCACTTCTGCTGTGCTCCCTGTGACGGTCAAGTTATTGACAGTGAGCTCTCTGCACTCCCTACGGCTTATTTACTTTTGGACTTACTTCCTCCATAACAAAACGAAAAACAGGCTTTTGCTAGGGTCACCGTGAACTACATCTGGCTAAATTTAATAAATGCATCCTTTAAAATTTCCATTCTCAATTGAATTCCCATTCTCTCAGTACTAAATACAATCAGCCTCCTCAAAGCATTATCCTCTCTGGGCACGATGATGGCCAGACCAGTCTCAATTCTTATTTGCAGACCAAGACAACAGAATTCTCTAGCTAGTTTAAGCAGCGAGACAGTTACTGGTGGTTCCTAAGTCTCCAAGGAGCCTAAGAGTCAGGTTGAGATGTTCCACAGGCCAAGTGCACGAAGCCAGGAGGAAGGTCAGACTCAGAAGGTCCCCACCAGAAATCTGAACTAGCCGAAGCACCACAGCACTGCTGCCCACCATTTAAATCCCACGGCAACCAGTACTGAAAGCTAGAGGTTCCACAACGGATGCCCCAGCAACACTAGGAAATTTTGACACTGTTTCGCCAAGAGATCTCCTCTGCACAGGGCTACCTCTCACCACCCTACTTGTGCCTTGGTGCATGCCTCACGTGGGGGCACTGCCTTAACAGAACCTAAGTCACACAGGATGCTAGCTGCAAGGTATTCTGGGAAATTCCCACCATAGAAGCAGGGAGAAATAATATAGAAGGGGAGGCAGAGGTGTTCAATGAATCTACACCAATCTACAGTATCTGCCACCTCACTATACATTTCTGAATTTCTAGATTTTTTTTCTTTGTAGCCTCCTCTGTATCCTACCCCCCCACACACATTTTTTTTTTCCTTTTTTTAGGGCTACACCCAGGGCATAAGGAAATTCAGACTAGGCGTCAAATCAGAGCTACAGCTGCCACCAGTACAGCCACAGCCATAGTCACAGCAACTCAGGATCTGAGCCGCATCTTTGACCTCCACCACAGCTCACAGCAACACGGGATCCTTAACCCACTGAGTAAGGCCAGGGATTGAACCTGCATCCTCAGGGATACTAGTCAGATTCATTTTCCACTGCACCACAGTGGGAACTCCCCAACACATATTTTTATTTAATCTATGTATTTTATCTATTTCTATCATGGTAATCTTCTTTTTTCTGGGACTACTACAATAACTTCTTGTCTAATCTACGCACTTCCACTTTTACCTCCTGAGAATGTTATTGAGGAATCAAGTAGGAAAAAGGATTCATAGCTTTAACATACCATATAAAAATCAATGCTAATAGACTACTGTTCTTCATTAAAACTATTGAACTTTTAAAAACATCATTCCAGTAGGCAACTACTTATGTGATACAACTTAAAGGGGCCAGAAAGTTGTTGATATATACATTCCAATGGCTAAGAATGATGACAGAAATTTTATCGATGGGGTTAAATCTTATTTATATCATTAACCTAGCATCCCTGGTTAAAATATAAATATCCCAGAAAAGGAGTCAAGACTTGCTGGAAAATCATTTAAAACTGGAATCAAATCCCAGCTCTGCCATATTTTCTAGGTAGTTGATCTGGGGAAAGTTATTAACCTTTCTGCACTTCAAGGTCTGGGCATCATCTGTAAAATAGAGATGATAGGTTGGTAGAAAGGATTAAAGGGAAATACCTAGTAAAGTGACTGATGCGTGGAAAACAGACCATGAACTCTAGCCCTTTCTCTCTGGCAATTCCTTACTGAGAATTAGTTTGTGAGAGTAGTTAATAACCACTGTGATGCTAACTGAAAGACAAAATGCCCTAGCAACCTGACACAGGCTTAATGCTTCAAAGGGACCACAAAGGTACAGAAAAGGAGACTCTGCTGGGGGACTACAGGGCTTTTCTCAGTGAGAACAGTATGGATCACCAGAGGCAGCTAGAGGTAGGTAAGGCTTCTGGGGAGCCTTGAGTGGGAAACAGGTCATGAGAAAAGCAGAAAGAGCAATAAAACCAGGAAGAGATCCCGAAAGCCATCTCTCTCTTCAAGGCTTTTGCTTGGGGGGAGCCCAGTGGGGTGCCATCAGTGTCTCTGACCACTGTCCAAATCATTCCACTGCCTGAGCACTAACCTCCCTCAGGAAAGCACAGGAAGTAGCACAGTGGAAGATGGGCAGGAGGCGGGAAGAGGAAGTGCTCAGTGAGAGCACGTCATTCCCGGCTTTGCTCTGTATCCCAAAGTGTGTTCAACAACAGTGGCAATCTTCTTCACGTCAATGGGATCCCCCTTAACAGAGACAGAGGGCAAGCCTGGAAGCTAGAAAGTGGACCAAACCATTTGATGGTTACCTTCTCACTTGCTGACATCTGCTTTCATCTTCAACTCAAGAAATGAGCCAAAAGACAACTCTACTTTGGCTGTGGCTCAAATATACATATGGCTGCTTACCACTGCAAATCATGTAGAAGAAATTCTTCTCCATCAATTGAAAAAAATATATTTAGCCTATGGCTTAAGTCAATGTAGAGTGTATTAAAACCAGGAACTCTGTATTAGTGTTTAGTGAAGTAGGAACTTCATATTGGTTTTTACATTCTAGAATGGCTGCGTTCACTTTACTATGTTCAAAGACAGAATTTCTAGGGGGTGGGAATTTTGCAAGTAGTTTTACAGGCTTTGTGTGATAAAATTCTCCTTCTAAACACAACTGTGTGGCTTTGACATCCTCAGTACAAGAAATGAAACTCGGCTGGCAGCCAAATAGTACTTCTCCCTGGACCCTACACAGAGCAAGTGATTAATATGTGTTTATGATGTCAAAGATCATACATTTCAATTTCTTTAAAGTTCAAGTCTTTTGTTCAGATGTTAGCTATTTAAAGGATACTCCATAAAAAGAAGGTAAAATATGAATAAGCCACAATTTATTCTCTGGCTTCAAAAGGCAAATAAGTTGTTTACAGCCAGAAGCATGTACATTCTTCCAGGAAAACAGCAGACAAGTGATAGACACTATATAAACACCTTCTGTATCTCTGTATAACACACAATTTTCAAGTATATGTTAATACATTAATTCCCAACTAAAACATCTCCTAATTTTCTTATTTAAAGATCATTTTCAAGGAACTCTTTATAAAAGAGGTTGTATAAAAGATTTCAAAGGAGATAAAAATTCTAAAGCTTGAATATTTATTCCAACCCACCCATACACTAGTCTCCTTTTTCCCCATGATAATAAGGAAAAAAATGTATTTTAGTAGACTTCTGAAAACAGTGTTTGCTTCAAAAGTCAGCATTCGTTTAACAAATATTTTTACTAGGTATTGTAGGCACAAGGGATAATAGAGAAAAATACATATATACATATGTGTTTATACTAAAAAAGTATAAAGGTCCCTAAACTTATGGCACTTACAGATCAGTGGGAAAGAGAGGCATAAATAAATGAAGTGCACAAACATAAACAATATTACAATACAGTAAATGCTCTGATAGAGAAGTTCAGGTAGAAGCTGTGCGCACAGGAGAAGAGAATAATAAGAGAGGTTTGGGGGGAGTTCCCATTGTGGCACAGTGGAAATGAATCTGACTAGTACCCATGAGGATGCGGGAATCCCTGGCCTCACTCAGTGGGTTAAGGATCCCACATTGCCGTGAGCTGTGGTGTACGTCACAGACGCAGCTCAGATACTGCTTTGCTGTGGCTGTGGCTGTGGCTGTGGCCAGCAGCTACAGCTGCGATTTGACCCCTAGGCTGGGAACCTCCATATGCCACAGGTGCAGCCCTAAAAAGCAAAAAAAATAAAAATAAAAGATTGGTCTGGGAAGGCAACTCTGAGAAAGTGTCTTTGTCAATTTTCACTGCTGTAATGGAAATACCAATAACTGGGTGCCTTATACAACAAACATTTATTCTTCGAAGTTCCGGATGCTGAGAAGTCCAAGATTGAGTCTCTGGCAGGTTTGGGGTCTGGTGAGGGCTAGCTTCCTGGTTCCTGGACATCTGTGTCCTCATGGGGCAGAGAGAAAGCTCTGTCTTTCATAAGGACACCAATTCCATCATGGGGTTCTACCCTAAAGATCTCATCCAAATCTAATGACCTTCCAAAGAGCCCATCTCCAAATACCATCACATTGGGGATTAGGCTTCAACATATGAATGTGGGGTAGGGGTTGGGGGCAGGGGGGGGACACAAACATTCAGTCCATGGAAGGAAGCCATGGCCGCACTGAGGTCTCATGAGAGGTGGAGGCTTTTAGCTGAAGGGTGGTTGTTGCAGGAATGCACAGCCAGTTTAAGAACTTGAAAGAAAGTGAGTAAGGCTGGAGACCAGGGTAAAGGATGGTACGAGGCGTGAGATAAGGACACAGAGCTAGAGGGGGCTGGACCACGTGTTAGGAGCTGAATTGTATCCCTACCCCTACCTGCCCTCCAAATTCATATGTTGAAATCCTCACTCCAAGATCCCCAGAATGTAACTGTGTTTGGAGATAGGATCTTTAAAGAGGTAATTAACACAAAATGAGGTCGCATAGGTGAGCCCTAATCCAATATGACTGGTATCCTCTTAAGAAAAGGAGATGAGGACACAGATAATATGTAGACCAAGGGATGCCCATGTGAGAACACAGAGAGAAGGTAGCCCTCATCGAACCAAGGAGAGAGCTCAGAAAAAAACAGATCTGCCAGCATCTTTTTTTTTCAATGATTATTATTTTTTCCATCATAGCTGGTTAACAGTGCCAGCATCTTGATCATGAATTTGGAGCCTCCACAAGTGTGAGGACAAATTTCTGTTGCCTTAGGAACAGGGTCTATGGTATTTTTTTATGGCAGCCTTAGCAAACTAAGGTCATACAAGGAGTAGTAAAAACTGTGGCCTTGATCCTAAGATCATGGAATTCACAGATCAAGTTTTGGGCGGGGGGGTGGCGAGAAAAGATCAGCTGTGCTATTTTCTCTGACTGCAGTGTCAAGGTGAACTGCAGAGAGGCTGAATGGACTGACTGCAGTGTCAAGGTGAACTGCAGAGAGGCTGAATGGATGCAAGATATAGTAGGCTGAATAATGGCCCTCAAAGACATCCACATCCTAACCCAAGAAACCTGTGAATGTTACCTTACATGGCAAAAGCAACGTAAATATTCATCAACAGAGGAATGGATAAAGAATATGTGGTACATATATACAATGGAATACTACTCAGCCATAAAAGAGAATGAAATAATGCCATTTGCAGCAATATGGATGGACTTAAATATTATCATACTAAGTGAAGTTGTCTAATTTCATATGGTATCAAACCATATGACAAACATCATATGGTATCACTCATATGTGGAATTTCAAAAAAGAACGGATTTACAGAACAGACTTTGAAAAACTATGGTTACCAAAGGGGACAATTGGGGGCAGGGAATGGACTGGGGTTTGGGGATTGGTATATGGAATGATTGGCCAGCAGAGACCTGCTGTATAGCAGAGAACTCTAGTCAATGTTCTGTGATAATCTACATGGGAAAAGAATCAAAGACTATGGATAAGTGTATAGGTATAACAATCACTTTGTTGTACAGCAGAAATTATCACAACTTTGTAAGCCAACTATATGTCAATAAAACTTTTAGAAATGAAGGAAAAAAGGTAACTGCAGATGTGATTAAGGATCTTAAGAATGGATGATCCTGGAAGTTCCCATCATGGCACAGTGGAAATGAATCAGACTAGGAACCATGAGGTTTCAGGTTCGATACCTGGCTTCGCTGAGCGGGTTAAGGATCTGGCGTTGCCATGAGTTGTGGTGTAGGTCGCAGACTCGGCTCGAATCTGGCATTACTGTGGCTCTGGCACGTAGGCCGGCAGCAACAGCTCCGATTAGACCCCTAGCCTGGGAACCTCCATGTGCCACGGGTGCAGCCCTAAAAAGACAGTAAATACATACATACATACATATAAAAGGACAAAAAAAGACCAAAAGAAAAAAAAAAGAATGGATGATCCTGAATGATCCAAGTGACCTCTAACTGTAACAACAAGTTTCCTCATAAGAGGGAGGCAGAGATTTCACAGCAGAGAAGAAGCATATGTGACAGTGAAGCAGAGAATGGAGTAATGTGCCCTGCAAATAGGAGGAGCCTACCAAACAAGAAACACAGGTGACCACCAGGAGTCAGGAAAGGCATGGAAATAGATTCACCCCTAGAACTTTAGAAGGAGCCACCCATGCCATACCTTGACTTTAGCCCAGCAAGAGCCATTTTGGTGGCTCCAAAACAGTAAGAGAATACATCTGTATTGGTTAAATCCACCACTGCTGTGATAATTTGCTGCAGTGGCAACAGAACCCTAATACATGGCGAGATCAGCCGGGGGGCTGTAAGCAGCAGGCTAGTGGAGAGATGCTCGAATGGTGATGGCACAGACAGTGAAAAGGAGACAAACTTGAGAAATAGTTAAGAAGTAAAATCAACAGGAGTAGATTCTGGATTTGATTTGGGAGAGAAGTGAAGGAGAGGGAGCCAGTGAGACGCACTCATATTCTTTACTTCCCCACCACAACCTCCAAATTCAGGCAGAGCAGTGGTTTTACCACCCCCACCAGAGTGAGAGATCTGACTAGGCATTTAAAGATTTGAAGGCAGGAAACAAAAGCTGGTTTTCTCATGTTACTTCATCTTGAGGTGTAAATTTTAAAAATCCACCTCCAAACGAAATACGCTATTAAAATTTTATGCAGTGATGATCAAAACTTTTTAGCTTTAAAAATAGTTCTGGATGTGAAGTATTTCTTGATTTGGATTTCAAGAAAGCCTGGAGCCACTGAGATGCTCACCATTAAGATTTACAAACGAGAGTTATAGAGGACCTACCTGGTTCTCTCCTATTCTCTTTGCTTCTTATATATTGACACTCTCTCAGTTTTAGCCTCTTAAGACCACCAAAACCTAATATTCATAGAAGAACACATATTACTTAGTAATAGACAGCCCTTCTGTGCACCTACGCCACATCCTTCCTCGCCTTGGTAGCCATCCTGATCCCACGGAGCTCCACGCAAACACAGTCATCAGCAGGGCCTTCTCGATGCCAAGCCTAATGCAGGTCATTTCCTGCACTTGCACTTCAATTTCCTCACACCGGAAGCTGACCCTGCTGATAAGAAGAGTCTTGGCTACATTTAGGAAGTTCAGGCATTTGATTAAAAGTGGTGCTGATGTGAGCTGGGCTATTTACCTTTCTCACACTACTTTGCCCTGGCTTCTATGAGAATGAAAAAGAGCTAATATAGTCCAATTTTTTGCATTCCTCTTTTAAAGACACAAGTCCTCCACATGTCTAGACACAGACTTCTATAAACATCGCCAAGAATTTGGAAGATCTTTCAGTGCTGAGAAAGGAACTATTCGTCTTGAAGACTGTGGGCTTTACTGTTAGTAAAATGGTAATCTTCAGAACCATGAATTTTTTTTTTTTTTTTAACGTGAGATTGGGAAGCAGAAGAAGCACAAATACCCCCAAACAGAAGAACAACAAAATCTGCAAAATTACAGAAATCTGGGGCCATTTCACTGAGATGTTAACAGCTCTGAATGACATTAAGAGTCTCCACATGAAAACCCCAGCGCTCTATGTTCCTAAGCTGCCAAGTACATCCTCAGTGGGGCAGGAAGTACGTGCTTTAATTTTAGAAGTTTTTTTTTTTTTTTGATGTTTTCACCTTTAATGGTTCAGTTGCTATTTTTTTGTTGTTTTTTGTTGTTGTTTTTGTTTTCTTGTTTTATTATTTAATTTTTTTACACTATACAGCATGGGGACCAAGTTCCTCTTACATGTATACATTTTTCCCCACCCTTTATTCTGTTGCAATATGAGTTTCAAGACATAGTTCTCAATGCTGCTCAGCAGGATCTCCTTGTAAATCCATTCCAAGTTGTATCCAATAACCCCAAGCTCCCGATCCCTCCCACTTCCTCCCTCTCCCCTGGGGCAGCCACAAGTCTATTCTCCAAGTCCATGATTTTCTTTTCTGTGGAAAGGTTCATTTGTGCTGTATATTAATTCCAGTTATAAGTGATACCATATGGTATTTGTCTTTGTCTTTCTGACTCATTTCACTCAGTATGAGAGTCTCTAGCTTCATCCATGTTGTTGCAAATGGCATTATGTTGTTCTTTTTTATGGATGAGTAGTATTCCATTGTATGTATATACCACATCTTCCTAATCCAATCCTCTGTCGATGGACATCTAGGTTGTTTCCATGACTTGGCTATTGTGAATAGTGCTGCAATGAACATGTGGGTACATGTGTCTCTTTAAAGTAGAGTTTTGTCTGGATAGATGCCCAAGAGTGAGATTGTGGGATCATATGGAAGTTCTATGTATAGGTTTCTAAGGTATCTCCAAACTGTTCTCCATAGTGGCTATACCAGTTTATAGTCCCACCAGCAGTGCAGGAGGGTTCCCCTTTCTCCACACCCCCTCCAGCACTTGCTATTTGTGGACTTATTAATGATGGCCATTCTGACTGATGTGAGGTGGTAGTTTTGATTTGCATTTCTCTTATAATCAGAGATGTTGAGCATTTTTTCATGTGGTTGTTGGCCATCTGTACATCTTCCTTGGACAGCTCCAATTAGACCCCTAGCCTCCATATGCCACGGGTGTGGCCCCAGAAAAGACATTAATTAATTAATTAATTAATTAATTAAAATACTTAGAGTTTCCATTATGGTTCATCAGGTTAAGAACTCAACATAGTGTCCACGATGATGCAGGTTCAATCCTTAGCCCTGATCAGTGGGTTAAGGATCCAGTATTGCTGCAAGCTGCAGTGTAGGTCACAGACGCAGCTTGGATCCCATGTTGCCATGGCTGTGGCTTAGGCCAGCAGCTGCAGCTCTGATTCAACCCCTAGCATGGGAACCTCCATATATCACAGGTGCAGCTATAAAAAGAACACCAAAAATTGAAATCCTTCTTACATGATGGCAGGTCATGGGCAAAGTCAGAAAAGCTCATGCAGTCTGGCACTAGGGCCTGCCGCCACCACCCTGTCCTTCCACCAGGCTCCTCCATGTCCTTTGGTCTTTGCACTTGCTACTCTCGCTGTTCTGTGTTTTGCCTAGAGTATCATTCTCCTTTCTCTACTTTACAATCCTGTCTCAGCCTCAGACTTAGTTCTAACATCATTTACTCCAAAGCCCTGGTGGGCCCTCTAAAGTAGTTTACTTGCCCCTTTCTGTGTTCCCAGAGCACTTCTGAGCTCGTTACTACAGACCTCAAAAGGCAGGACTGTGGGTATCTGCAAACATATTTGTTTCCCCTATTTGACAGGAATGCCTCAGGTGGGGACCCTGGGAAAGTGCTTGACATAAAGCAGGTGACAAACTTGGCAGGCTTGCTTCCTGACCAGACCAGCCATCAGCCTGCTGGACTGGGCTATTGTTTGTTTTTGGAAAGCAGGGGCAAGTTTATTCTCATGATCTAGAAAAAAGGCATGCACTGCGCCAAGTACATAGGCGGGAACTTTTTTTTTTTTTCCCCCAGCCGACCCTGGCTGGGATCTCTCAGGACTCCCATTTAGAAGTAAAAGCTGAGAGAGAAAAATCCATGCTTGTTTCGGATCCTATATATTATAGCCATTTGGAGATGGGACATATTTTGTTGGTAGGTAAACTCGAGGGTCACCCCACTTGGAACACAGCAGCTGAGAAAGGTGTCCACAGTCAATAGGGATCCTCTTGAAAAACACACTGTGTGTTATAATGTTCTATGTATTCTGGACACTAAGGCTAGAATATCATCTCTTGGACCTTTAAGATCTGTACCTGGAAAGGAAGGACAGGAAAACAATATGGGGCTTTGCTAACAAGAACCCTCAGACGGAGTTCCTACCGTGGCTCAGCAGTAACAAGCCCGACTAGTATCCATGAGGATTCAGGTTCCATCCCTGGCCTCACTGAGTACAATAAAGAATCTGGCGTTGCCATGAGCCATGGTGTAGGTTGCAGATATGGCTCGGATCCCGCATTGCTGTAGCTGTGGTGTAGGCCGGCAACTGCAGTTCTGATTTGACTCCTAGCCTGGGAACTTCCATATGCTAAAGGTACGGCCCTGAGAAACTAAAAAAAAAAAAAAAAAGCACCCTTAGACAGCTGTTGGAGATGAATGAAATTATTTGGGAGGTACTTCCATACTGTTGTCTTCATGGTAAAAATATCAAGCCTAATAATGTTAGGATACATTTGCCACAAAAGCCAATTTTTAATAATGGAGGTTTCCATTGTTTTGACAGATAAAGTTTAATAGGTTTGGTTGTAAATTTCTCAAAAATGTATTCATTGCCTTCCTGCTACTCTACTGAGCATAAGAAACTTTCTAGATGGTACAAGGTCATAGAAAGGTTATTAAACTGTAACTGAGAGTGATACATCCTCAGGAACTCCTTGCCACCATATTAAATGGATCTGGAGTTTAAAAACTTTTTATTTCCTGTGCTCACTTGTACAGTGTTTTAAGTAAGATTCCATATATCCCATAGACATCAGTTTCATGCTTGTTGCTCTTAGGATGTCGCCTGCTAATGGAGAGATGTACTCTCTTTCTGCTCATTCCCTACTTTTCATTTGCTGTGAGCCAAGAAACCACATGACCACATTTGCTGGGATTGAGTGTTAAGAGAGTGAATAAGGCAATGGGTTTGTGTTTCTCCACAGACTGAGTCCTCCTGAAAAATAAACAATCTTTGTTATCTTTGAGCCCCCAAAATGCCTAGAATGGTGTTTTGTATACCATAGCACTAAGGAAATGATTTCTGATTTGAATTAAAGTAAGAGCTGTATTTTCACATCCATTTCAGCTCCTTAAGCATCGTGTAGCTTACTTTTTTGTTTTAAGGTACGTCACCAAGAATAGAGGTTGCCAGCTAAGTAACCTCCCTGTAAATATCATCACTCTTGTGGTCTGGAAGGATATTCACAGCAACGTGAAAGATGAGTGGAATTGCAGGTGATTATTAGTTCCTGTTTCCTTCTGGAGGGGACTTTTGAATTATCAGAAGTACTGCTTCTATGATATGAAAAAGTTATACAAAATCAAAGATTATTTTAGCAGTTTTGTGGAAAACAGACTTTAAGGAGGAGGGAATGGAAGCAAAAAGTAAGCAATGAGGATACTATAAGAATGAAGAGAGTAATTATTAAGGATGAAAAAAACATGGTAGAATAAAAACAAATATGACTTGGTAATAAATAAGATACAGAGAAGGAAGGTGATAGAGGAAAATCAACAAGAATGTTTAGAATGTTTGCACAATAGCATGCTTGTTCTTCCATTTTCTTTTTTCTTTTTTTTTGTTTTTTTTTTGTTTGTTTTTTATGGCCACACCCACGGCATACGGAGGTTCCCAGGCTAGGGGTCTAATTGGAGCTACAACTACTGGCCTACACCACGGCCACAGCAAACCACACCTCAGCTCATGTCAATGCCAGATCCTTAAACCACTGAGCAAGGCCAGGGATCAAACCCACATCCTCATGTATATTAGTCAGATTTTTTTCTGCTGAGCCACGAATGATAGGAACTCTGAAACCCACCTAACTTTGATGGAGATATCACAGTCTGAAAAACTGGCTTTAAAAACAGCCATGCTGGAATGGAATTTCTTTAAATAGCTACAATTCCCCTTCTCTTCATAGTAAACTAAAAGCATGAATACCATTTGCTACTTGATCCTGGCCACTAAGCCTAAGTTTAATATTCCAGTCCCTTTGCTTAGACCAACATAAAGGGGGGCGGGGGAGGTAGAAGGCAGGGGGCAGAATAGGAGTCAGCAAATATGAGCTTAGACTGGCTTTGCAACTTAGCAAATTATTAACCATTGTTAGGTTTCTACATTTGTACAATGAAAAACTGTAATCAGAGTTTTATACTTTCACCATCCTTGAAGTTGTCATTTTGTATTGTAATTACATACTTATTATTTATTTTACTTTTGTCCTTTTAGGACCACACGCACTCACAACACAGGTAAGTTCCCAGGCTAGGGGTCTAATCATAACTGTAACTGCCAGCCTATACCACAGCTCACGGCAACACCGGATCCTTAACCCACTGAGCAAAACCAGGGATTGAACGAAAGTTCTCAGGGATACTAGTCGGGTTCATTACTGCTGAGCCATGACGGGAACTCCTGTAATTATTTATTTGTCTATTTCTCTCACTAAATTGAATGTTCCGTGAAGACCACATCTTCAACAGTACATTCTCTGAATCTAGCAAAAGGGCTGGTACTGAGTAGGCATCAAATGAACGCAATGTTTGGATATTCTCAGATAAAAGTAATAGTAGGGGGAGTTTAATTATTCATTTATTTTCTAATTGTGTCTTTTGATGGTGATACATATTTAAATTTAATAATGTCTAATTATTCTTTTTCTACTAGAGTCCTTTTGTATCTAAATAAGTCTTTGATCACCCGAAGGTTGCCAAGATTTTATTTCATTTTCTTTATAAGTTTTAGCTTTTATATTTATATCTTTGATTCATTTTGAATTAATTTTTGTGTATGATGCTAGGTCAGGGTACAGGTTTTTTCTATCTATATGGATAGTCTTTCTAGGACCATTAGTTGAAAAGGCTTCACTAAAGTTCTTTGGTGCCTTTGTTGAACCATTTCTGTGTGGGTCAATATTTGGCTTCTCTGATACATGAACCTATCTTTCTCTCCTACAGCACCAGGAGCACGCTGTCCTGATAACTCACTTTAAAGTTCTGAAATTAAGGAGAGTTAAGTCTTCCAATATTGTTCTTATTTTTCTATCATATTAGTTGGCATTTCCATAGACATTTTCTATTAGCTTGTAAATTTCTATAAAATGTCCCACTGAGATTTCCACTGGGGTGGCATTGAATCTATAAACCAATCTGTGGAGAACTGACATCTTAATCATACTGAGTTTTCCAATTGAACATGGTATATCAACTCATTTGTTTAGGTCCTCTTTAATTACTCCCGTGAATGTATAATAGATTTCACACATATTTTTGGTACAGTTTCACTAATTTTATCCCCGAGTGTTTTTTTTTTTGGGGGGGGGGGGGGAGGGTCATGCCCATGGAATGCAGAAGTCCCTGGGTCAGGGATTGAACCCATGCCACAGCAGTCACCAGAGAATTACCCCAAGAGTTTAGTTTTGATGCCATTATAAACATTTGTTTTTAATTTTCATTTTTTTCAGTGCAGTACATGCCATTGATTTTTGTAAAGTGACCTTGTATACTTCAGTCTTGCAAAGTTCACCAATTAACTCTGGTAGTTTTGTTATTCCTTAGGTTTTTCTCTGCAGGTGAGCATGCCATCTGCACATAGAGACAGTTTTACTCTTTTATCCTAATCTTGATGCTGTTCATTTATTTTTCTTGCCCTATCACACTGACTAAAGCTCTAGCACTATATTTAATAAAGGGGTTACAGTACACATCTCTGTCTTGTTCCTAATATTGGTGGAGGAAATTATCTTGCCATTAAGTGTGATATTATAAGTTTCATACATAAATGCTTTTTATCAGTTTGAGAATTTTCATCATGCTAATGTGTTGAGAGGTTTTGTTTGTTTGTTTTGTTCTTGGGGGGGTTGTTTTGTTTTGTTCTTGCTTTTTAGGGCCACACCCTCGGCATATGGAGGTTTCCAGGCTAGGGGTTGAATCAGAGCTGCAGCCGCTGGCCTAGCCACAGCCACAGCAATGCAGGATCCAAGCTGTGTCTGTGACCTACACCAGAGCTCATGGCAATGCTGGATCCTTAACCCACTGAGTGAGGCCAGGGATGGAACCTACATCCTCATGGATGACAGTCAGATTCATCAATTGCTGAGCCATGATGGGAACTCCAAAAGAGGTTTTTTTAATCATGAATAAGTGTTGAATTTTGTTTTCCCTGCATCTATTGAGATGATCATGTGCCTTTTCCCTTTCTATTGAATTCATATAGTTAATTATACCAATTGATTTTTAAGAATTTAACCAAAATTACATTCCTGGAAGAAAAAAAAAGAAACTTTGGTTATAATGTATTACCCACTTTTATATGATTAGTAATATCTTGATTTGTTAGTATCATGATTAGTATTTTCATGACTATGTATATGTGAAAGTCTATAATGTCCTTTATTTGTAATGTCATTGTATGTTTTTAGTATTCAGGTTATGTTGGCCTCATAAAATTTATTAGAAGATTCCATCTTCCTCTTTTTTGGTAAAGGTTTTTATAAGATTAGCATTGCATACTTCCTCCTTAATTATTTCACTGGTGAAGTATCCAGGCCTGGAGTTTTCCATATGCAAAGGTTTTCAGTTATAAACTCCATTTCTTTCACAGATAGTCTAAGTTATTCAAACATTATGGTACTTCTAATACTCAGTTTCATTAATTTATTTTTAAGGAATTTACGCATTTCATACGAGATGTCAAATGCACTGGCATGAAGTCTTCTAACATAAAGTAGTATGTCCCAATTATCCTTTTAAAGTCTGTAGATCTGTATAACATCTTCATTCTGGATATTAGTGATTTGTGCTTTCCCTCTTTTTAAAAATCAGTATAGCTAGGAGTTTATCAATGTGATCTCAAAGAATCTGCTTTTGGTTTCATAGATTTTCTCTATTGTTTTCTACTTTTTATTCCATTGCTCTCCCATCATATCTTTTTGATTTCCTTTCTCTTAGTTTTCTAGATTTTTGGGATGGAAGATTAGATCATTGGTTTAAAGCTCAATGTTTCCCTCCAAGCAGCGATTTAACTTCTACAAACTTTGATGCATTTTAATTTTCAATTAAAGCTCTTTTCTAATTGCCATTATGATTTCTTCTTTCTTCCAACTGATTATTTAGAAGAATACTGACTGATTTTCAGATATTTGAGGATTTTCTAGTTACCCTTTTTATTAACTTTTTTAATTTAATTCCATTATTGTCAGAGAATATACTCTGTTTGATTTCAGTCCTTTGAAATATACTGAGACTTGGCTTTGCCTACTGTATACAGTGTATCTCTGTAAATATTTATTATACAATTAAAAGGAGTATTTATTTTCCAATTACTCAGTGCAGTGTTCTACAAATGTTAATTTTGTTAAGTTGGTTGACAGTATTGTTCAAATATTCTATATCCTTATGTTTTCTTGTTACCAACCATCAATAATTGAGAGAGTAATTAAAATATTCAACTATAATTGTAGATTTGTCTATTTCTCCCTTTGGTTCTGCAGGCTTTTACTTCATAAATTTTGAAGCTGTATTAGGTATACAAATACTGGGATTTCATGTCTTCTTGATAAATTGACTTTTTTAACATTATAAGACATATCCTTCTCTATCTCTGATCATAGGTTTTAGGTTCTAGGGCTAGAAAATAGCCTGGATAGGTACACTGTTTTCCTTTTGATGGGGGATATATTTCCTATGCTAAAGTAAAGATAAACCATCAGACCAGATTTATAGGCTCAAGAAGCCACTACTCTGTGTGGTAGGGACTCTCTCAGGGTAGGGCAGGGTTTTTCCCTGTTTTGTTCCCGTCCATGACCTACTGTAGGTACCGGGTGCTAGGAACTATACTAAGCCATGGGTTATAACAGTAGAAAAAAGGGTTTTGAGATAACACCTGCGGGCCTGCTGCCCCTGGTGTTCACTCCCTTGCCATTCTGATCTATGACAACTTTGTTTTCTCTTAACTCTAACTTGGGTCATGGTTCTCAACAGTATGAGTGATGTTTGTTGTGCACCTAAATTGTTTTAATTTTTCTTAACTTTTTTTTTTTTGTCCTTTTGCCATTTCCTGGGCTGCTCCTGCGGCATATGAAGGTTCCCAGGCTAGGGTCCAATCGGAGCCATAGCCACCGGCCTACGCCAGAGCCACAGCAACGCGGGATCCGAGCCGCATCTGCAACCTACACCACAGCTCACGGCAACGCCGGTTCGTTAACCCACTGAGCAAGGGCAGGGACCGAACCCGCAACCTCATGGTTCCTAGTCGGATTCGTTAACCACTGAGCCACGATGGGAATTCCCCCTAATATAACTTTTTTTGATTTTCTATTTTTGAGTCCATTATTCCAAGAGGCCTGATTCCTACACTGTGTTCTCAGGTACAGAAGCAATCTCATGGATAAGTCAGTAGCTCCAGATCTGCAGAGCAGGAATAACTTTGAAGAATAACTTTGACTTTCCTCTTACCTGGATGTTTGGAAATCAGCCCTGATCAGGTTGGGGACCCAGAGGTTAAAAGAGGTCTGAGTTGGCAAAAGGGCCTAAGTAAAAACAAAGAGAGTAAGACTTGTGAATAATGTGTGTGTGTATTAATACATATATATTAATGATCCCTGATTAAACTTTTAATTCTGGGATACCAGCTCACTTTACACATTTACACATGAGATCTTATCCTCTGTTGGATCAGACTAAGGCTACACCACACAAAGGTATGTGTAGCTGTGTGTGTGTGTGTGTGTAAGGACACACAGTCTTACACATATAAAAATCTCAAAGTAATGTTAAGGTAGGCAAGATTTTGAACATGAAACCTCCATACTCTCCCAGGCTGCCAGGGATGTGTGCTTGAAACAAAAAGAGAATCCTTAATCTTTCAATACTCTACTTCTATGTGGCTTCCAGATGGTCCTCCAAACAAGAGCTTCTTTGTGGTTCCCGAGCCAGTGTCCCCTGCTGCAGTGGTGATAATAGTGTTCAGGTGGGCCTAATGGGGAAAGGACGACTCTGCTGACACAGTAGGAGATCAGCACCGACCTACCTCGCTGAGCACTGTGTGCTGAAATACACGATGTAACAGGACACAGCGCACAAGATGTAGGCTCCTGGACCCAGTCTTCCCAAATGCAGTTCCCTCCAGTTTTTGGATTTATCTGAGCTTTGCGGTACTTCACAAGTTGCAGGTTCAGTGACTGCTCTGTGATCTGGTTTGTGTAAATATATCTGTGCTGCTCTTTCTCATGTTGTTTTGGGGTGTTATTTACAAATTTCTTTTTTTATTAAAAGAAAAAATATCCAAAGCAATTTTTGTTTGTTTTTGGCAAAAGATTCTGCATCAGGCACGAAGATCTGAGCTATAAGCCTGGTGCCACTTTTCACATAGGGGGTGTTCCTTATCCATTCTGCTCCTGGCTTTACTTCCTGTTTTGGACAGGATCTTTTGTCTTGAAAACTTGACTGATGTCCTACCTTTAGCCAAAACAAACAAGACACACGTCCATACTTAATTCTCATGATGACTCTAAATCCTTAAAGACTTGTGTTAAAAAAAAAAAAAAAAACCTGAATAAACCGGGAACTTTCTAGCCCTCATTTCGAGCCCATATCCCTATGCTTGAAGTTGATTCCTTATTGCATTCATGTCAAACACATCTACTGCTAAATCTGTGTGCACCAAAGATGTTTATGATTCTCAGATCCTAAGGTAGAGAGAATTAGGTCTGGGCAGCAGGTAGAGGGGCTCCCACATAAAAACTCAAGAGTGGGAGACAGAGAAAGAAAAGAGCCAACCCAATTCACTCAGGGACTTTTTTTTTTTTTTTGTCTTTTTTTTGCCATTTCTTGGGCTGCTCCCATGGCATATGGAGGTTCCCAGGCTAGGGGTTGAATCGGAGCTGTAGCCACCAGCCTACACCACAGCCACAGCAACATGGGATCCGAGCCACGTCTGCAACCTACACCACAGCTCACAGCAACGTCGGATCCTTAACTCACTGAGCAAGGCCAGGGATCGAACCTGCAACCTCATGGTTCCTAGTTGGATTCATTAACCACTGCGCCACTGCGCCACAAGAGTTCCCACTCAGGAACTCTTCTGCTGATGCAAACGCCTGATGTCTGGACACATGATTATCTAACAGGAGATAGACTGGATATAATTCAACTCCATCTTGACTGCTAGAAACCGATGTTTTATCTGAAATTTATAAGAAGGAAGAGAAAAAGGACCTTCCTGTGTCCTTTCTCTGATTCCTTTCTCCTTTCTCCTGAACTGCAGGAGACTGGACTCCCTTGGGCTGTGGTGACCCCAGCATTGGGATATAGTCATTAGACAGTTGGTTTCACTGCCTCGAATTCTTCCTTTCCCTTACTTCTCTTGCTGTTTTCTAACACACACTAACCCTCTTCTCCCTCTTGCGTTCTCTTCTTTCTGAAAAAGCACAGTGAATGAATAAAGACTTATTGGCACTGAAAAATAAAGTAGAATAACACAAGTATAACTGCATGCAAAGGAGTATGGAGTGGAGACTGATGAGGGATACAGGGTTTCTTTGGGGAGGGACGAAAATGTTCCAAAATTAGATTGTGGTGATGGCTGTACAACTCTGGGAATATATCAAAAAACACTGACTTGTGTACTTTGAAAGGGACCATTTTATGGTATATTACATGAATTACATCATACTAAAGGTGCTGAAAGAAATAGAGAGAGATGGAGCCACTGGAAGTGTTCAGAGCTCAGTCCTAAGCACCACCCCTTCTCTACCTACACTTCTTCCCAAGTGCGTAGAAGCCCTGTCACTTTAAATACTGTCCTTGTGCTCATGACTTCTGATTTCTGTCTCCAGGTCTGTCTTCTCTGGATCTTCAGCCTACGTGACCTCTCTATCTGGAGGTATAACAGGCATCTTAATCTTAACCTAGTTAAGACAGAACTCTTTCACCTGAAGCATACAAAAGTTCCCAGGATAGGGGCTGAATCGGAGCTGCAGATGCATCCTATGCCACAGCTGTAGCCTATGCCACAGCTGCAGCAATACCAGATCCAGGGAGCACCTGCGACCTATGCCACTTTGTGGCTTAACCCACTGAACGAAGGCCAGTGACCAAACCCGTATCCTCATGGATACTAGTTGTGTTCTTAATCTGCGGAACCACAATGGGAACTCCAAGACAGAACTCTCGATTCCCCCTTTACAACCCAAATCTTTTCTTCCTCCATACGTGATGCGCTCAGCAACACACCACCATCTGCCAAGTTTACTGTCTGTAGAATGTGAAGTTCTCAGGATAGGGAAGGCTTGCAGGTCTTTTCTTTCCTGTATCCTTGGGGCTGACAAAGAGTAGGAGCTCGGAGAATACTTGTTGAATGAAATAACCATGAGACTGGGTGAAACAGCACCCCCCCACACACAAACACTCACACAAATTTTTTAGAGACTGGGTGAAACAGCACCCCCACACACACAAACACTCACACAAATTTTTTAAACAATCAAACCATTAACTTGTCACTGAATTTAAACAAGTTCTTTGAGGTATCTCAGCTTTCATACATAAAGATAGGCAGAGTTTACAAACAATGAACTACATCATTTCTATTACAGCTTCTTAAGTCAAAATAATTTTCTCTAATAACCTCTGCGAGATTGCAAGAAAAATTCAAGTGACAAAAATCAATACAGGGAATAGAGAGAAAGACGTATTTGAATAGAAAAACTCTTTCAGAATAAGAATAAAGAGTTGAAAAATATTGCTGTCACCCAACAGATGGCTAAGAACACATTTTCAGAACCTCTTAAACACCAACAAAGCACTCATGCAACAGGAAATGCAAATGGCTGTCCCTGTTCCCTTTCCAGTAACCCTACCCTGGGTCATTTCGACCCTTCCAAGGCTCCTCCTATCGTGTCATCAACTCTTTCTTACTCTTAAGATGCCAGAGTTTTGATGCTTACATAGGCTCAGAGGTCCATTTTCCTCCTTTTTCTAAGATAATTTTTACTGCAAGTAATATCCAATGAAAAAGACTATTTTTCCTTCAGATACTTTCCCCATATTCACTTGTATAAGTCCTAAGATCCTTATTCTAATATTTCTACTCTTTTTCTGACATTTTGTTACACTACCTTTGAGTTGTAAGTATGTGTACCTGCTAATTGAAAACACTGTCAAAAGCTAACATTAAAAAAATTATGCTTTAAATTAAACTTGAGTCCTAACCCAAATTAATAGAAATTAGTGAGGTTTGTTCTTCAGCAAGCACTTGTAGCCAACTTGGAAAGCATAAACAAGCTACATGACAGTGTTTATGACAACCTATGAAAATTGTATTTCACATTGTTTTAATTTAAAATTTACTCCAAAATAAAGCCCTTCTCGCCTTAAACTTCCATTGTTGCTTAGGTAACAATTCCAATTATTTTTTTAAATCTGTTGGTCCCAAATGTTTTCTGAAATGTTTGACAAATATGTCATTTGGTAAAAATTACTATATATATTTTCCCACAGAAACTGCCCTATTCTTCTCCAAAGCTTATTTTCCACATCTCTAAAATAGAGATAATAATATCCACTTTCCAAGATTCCCAAGTTAGCTATGAGAGCCCTCTATACAATACAATGCATGGAATGTTGGATGATACTGAAATAAATATTGCACAATTTCTAATAAAGAGTCCTTACCCAATGTACTACCTGTTCACAAATGCTTAGCCCCTTTAGTTGCAGTAGTCGTACTACTACTGATAGAAAATGTGTCAATCCTAGTATCCCAGTGAATTTATATGTTCTTTTCATTTAAACAAGTCTCAGATTTCCCACCTTTTTTCTTCTAGAATGTAGAAAGCATATGATTAAATATAGCTGCCTGGGCATCAGCACCCTGTGGTTTTTTGCTCCCTCAGCCCCTTTTAATTCTGTCGTGATAGAATACCCCATATCTGGAGTTCCCATTGTGGCACAGCAGAAATGAATCTGATGAGGAACCATGAGGTGGGGGGTTCGATCTCTGGCCTCACTCAGTGGGGTAATGATCTGGCATTGCCATGAGCTGTGGGGTAGGTTGCAGATATGGACTGGATCCTGCGTTGCTGTGGCTGTGGTGTAGGCCAGCAGCTGTAGCTATGATTCCACCCCTAGCCTGGTAACCTCCATATGCCATGGGTGCAACCCTAAAAGGCAAAAAAAAAAAAAAGAAAGAATATCCCATATCTCCAGTCTCCCACATTAGACCCATCACAGAGCCTGAAGTTAGCACTTTTTAAACTTCACTCACAAGAAAGGTATTCACAGATAAACAAGTGAAAAGTCACCACATAAAATACTCCTTTTTTAAAGAAACTTGATGCTAAAGAAATAAGGAGCTTTATGGGAAGAAAAATTTCAAAGCTTGCATGACTCACTAGCCATATCTTAACTTTTCTATGTGTATATAATCTTATTTGTGTAATAATGCTTTTTTTTTTTTTTTTAGGGCTGCAACCGCTGCATATGGAGGTTCCCAGGCTAGGGGTCCAATCGGAGCTACAGCTGCCAGCCTATGCCAGAGCCACAGCAATGCCAGATCCTTAACCCACTGAGCAGCGAGGCCAGGGATCGAACCAGCAACCTCATGGTTCCTAGTCAGATTCGTTTCCACTGTGCCATGGCGGGAACTCCCAATAATGCATTTTTAGTTATTTATCCCAAGGATAAGCCACTTATCTCTAGATTTCCCATTTAGAAAAATTATTATAAATCAGTATTCCCAAAATGTATCCCAAAGGAAAGATACTCTAGGGGAATAAAAAGGCTCTGTAGTCCAATAAATATGTAAATACCACAATTTATATTCACCTGCTTAGAAACTCAAAATGACCCTTGGCATCGAGGGTCAATAAATTATTGATAGGTAAATAGATGGTGCACTACTCTTTGAATTTTTTCTACATTCAAAACATTCGATAATTCAAAAAAAAGGCTCTCTTTTTAACTGGAATTTCCCCAAGTTCCTTAACCACAGAGTCCTTTTCTCCCTCTTCCAGATAGCTCCCAATAGTAGAAGGAGGTAGAACACGAGTTCAGACGTTTACTTTGGGTTATGCACCCCCATCCACCCAAAGAACAAAGAAGGACTTCTTCACCAAACAAAAGTACAACAGGTCCCAGACACCAATGCCAAGAAGGATGGAAAGGGCAAATCCACGCCCCAGAGGATCTCAGCCACATGCAAGTTAGAGGAGAAAGATGACATCACTGTATTTCCACCGCAGGTTTTCAGCACACATATTCAGCCTGTGTGGTGAGCCTTTTCCCGCTGCTTCGGCCGGTGGTCAGGGTTTTTCCAATATAAAAGCTAGAGATCTGAACAGACGGATGAACATAAGAGAGAGAATGTTTTGGTTCTCTTTGCACAAGTAGATAAATGACTCACAGCTTCCTGAGCTGAAAGGGAAGATGCTCGCTCACCACTGATACAATGGAACACCACAGAGTTCAGATGAACTGCTTCACTTCAAGAAGCATCTCTCTGAAATACCTTGGTGGCATGGAACAAGGGGGAGGCTGCAACACTCAAAAACAACTGTGGCATTTTGGATCCTTGAACAAAGTTTTACAAAAGATTCCTTCCTGGAATCTACAAGGAAATAAAAGCAATAAATTTCTATCCATGTCTAATTTAAGGAGGTCTCTGGGCCATTTTTAATAACAATAGGCAATGATAGAACAACAGTATCCCAATTTTGACAACAGCGTAGCACAAAGACATTACATAACTTGATAAGGTGGTACAACCAACCAGCAGGTAGAAAGGCCAGGATGTGAACCCAGAACCTGTGTTACATTGCTTCTCGATTTTCACAAAGAAAACAGTGGGGAGGGGAGCAGAGAGCAGGATCATTTGCTTTGACTCAACCATGTTGCCTCCTCCCTTATTGACAAGCCCATAACAAAGGTCATATTCATGGGCTAAAATTATCCTAAGTGAAATAAACCAGACAGAAAAAGACAAATACTACATGGCACCACTTATACGTGGAATGGAAATAAAAAGTCAAATGCAGAAACAGAAAGTAGAAAAATTGTCGTCAGGGACTGAAAGCTTGGGGAAATAGGGAGAGTTTGGTAAAAGGTATGAACATTCAGCTAAAAGATGAACGAGGTCAGAGTTCTACTGAATAACATGAAGATTATAATTGATAACACAGTACTGTATGATTTAAATTGCTAAGACAGCAGAATTTAAAAGTTCTCACCAAAAAAGAAAAATATGTTAGATGACACATGTGTCAATGAATTAGGTGAAGGGAATTCTTTCACATTTATGTATAGCTAATCATCATGATGGACACTTTAAATATCTTACAATTTTGTCAAGTATATCTCAATAAAGCTAGAAAAAAAATCAAAAAATAAAATTATCCTGTCTGAGGGTTTTATCGTATGATATTTCGAGGCACTTAGTCTCTAAAAAAATTGGATTTAACTTAGAATGTTGGAGCACTTTGGACATTCACTTATTTTGACTAGCCATCCTTAATCAGTCTGCATCAGGGAGATTTCACTTTCACTCAACCTTCCATTATGACAGGAACATAAGGATAGCAAGTGTGTCACTGGTAATTGTCCGATGTATCTCAGAGACCACACATTCTAAGGCAGCCCTTGTGGAGCCATGTACAGGCAGGATGCTTCTCTCTCCCTGCAACTCAAGGCTCCATCGTCTTCCACAAGATGACTGAACCCATCTTGTATGTTACTGCACAGTTCTTACCCTAAAATCTCAGCCTCTCCTTCAAAACTCTAGAGATGAGCCTGTTTCCCCTAGGTAAATTGTAATACTAGATTTTCCAAACAGTACATTTAATGAAGTGTGAGAATTTAATCACTCAAATTCCACTACACAAGTCTCGGCGTTATATTCTGTTCCATTTCATCCAGTAAATGAGAGCAACAGAGGCTATTTGCCAACTTCAGTGATCTAAACCCATCCTTTGACTAGCTTTTCAGGAATTACCTCCTGGCCAAAACATACAATCTTCTTTACATAGACTGGCTACAAACATTTTAGGGTTTAGGGTATATATCAAAATTACATCCCAAAGCGTGGTACCCAAGAAGGGTCTCTTGATCTAATTTTGATCTTGGGGATAGAAAGGAAAGAGGGCTTCAAACCTCTTTTTTTTTGCATTTTAGGGCCTCACCCATGGCATATGCAAGTTCCCAGGCTAGGGGTCAAATGGCAGCTACAGCTGCAGACCTATGCCACAGACACAGCAATGCAGCATCCAAGCCACATCTGCAAACTACACCACAGGTCATGGCAATACCAGATCCTTAAACCACTGATTGAGGCCAGGGATCAAATCCGTGTCCTCATGGATACTAGTTGGATTTGCTACCGCTGAGCCACAATATGAACTCCTGCGAACCTTCTTATAGACAACTTGGTAGCAATTTGCCAGGCTGTGGGCTTCCCAGAAGTGGAAGCTGGTTTATTCACTGTTGTTTCCTACACGCATATCAGGAACATGGCAAGAAAAGGCCCCCAATAAACATCTCCTGAAGGAATGACCAGAATCATGGACAGCAAAACCAAGGAAAATCATTCTCATTGCAGAAATTCATCTAGGTATGAGAGCTGCTAAGTCTTCTTAAATATTTCAGCAAGTCTCATGGAAACCATACATTTACCTTAAAGTGAGACAACACAGGGCAACTAAAAGGTCACGCTTCCTCAGCTTTAAAAGAAGATATCAGGAGTTCCTGTCATGGCTCGGTGGTTAACGAATCCGACTAGGAACCATGAGGTTGCGAGTTCAATCCCTGGCCTTGCTCAGTGGGTTAAAGATCCAGCACTGCCGTGAGCTGTGGTGTAGGTTACAGACGCAGCTTGGATCTCTCATTGCTGTGGCTCTGGTGTAGGCTGGTGGCTACAGCTCCAATTCGACCCCTAGCCTAGGAACCTCTGTATGCCACAGAAGCAGCCCAAGAAATGGCAAAAAGACAAAATAAATAAATAAATAAATAAGGACATCAGGAGTACCCATTGTGGCTCGGGGGTAACGAACCTGACTAGTACCCATGAAGACAAGGGTTCAATCCCTGGCCCCACTCAGTGGGTTAAGGATCTGGCATTGCTATGAGCTGTGGTGTAGGTTGAAGACATGGCTCAGATCCTACGTTGCTGTGACTGTGGTGTAGACCAGCAGCTGTAGCTCCATTTTGACCCCCTACCCCGAGAACTTCCATATGCCGAAGGTGCCGCCCTAAAAAGACAAAAAAAAAAACTGTCTTCTAAGAGTTCCCTGGTGACCTAGTGGGTTAAGGATCCTGCACTGTCACTGCTGTGGCGTAGGGAACTTCTGCATGCTGTGGGCACCACACTGGAGATTAATGTAACTATTTCACAACGAAATGGAGCTCACTTGCTGTTTATTGTCATCTTCTGTGTACACGTGTCCTGTGGGAAGTGCCACAGGGAGGGGGGAGCAGCCCAGACAAGAGTCACGGGGGTCCTGTCCACCCTCCCACAACCACAAGTGAGACCACCTCTCCCTGAGGTACCTGAAGAAGGAAGAACATTCCAGAAATAGAAGCTGAGAAGCAGTGAGTGGTAGGCCACTTGAGGAAATTGAGCTTTTTCTCACCACAACTCCAAGAGAGAGAACTGACCGCAGATCACGGTACACCAAAGACCAACCCAGCAAGGTGGGTGCTAAATTGGGATTGGCAGACCAGGGAGCTAATCCTGGCCCCGCCTGAACTGCTCAGCAGCTCAAGCTGGACAAGGCCATTCACCTTGCATAGTCCCAGCATCCTGAGCACTCAAAGGAGGGTGTTGGGTTACCAGACCATCTCTGTTTCCCTTCCAGGTCCGGGCAGTCGACAATTCAGTGAATGACAACTTTGTCTGGTGGTAGCGCCTGCCTTTCCCTGGAGCCAACACAGACCATTTGCAACACGCATACTTGTTAACAAGTTGGGATTCAGTGCCTGCTGCCCAGTCCCTGCCAAAGGCTTCTTAGAGTCATCTGATAGTCAAGAGATAGTCTAATAGGTGCGCTAATCATCTCTGAAGAGCAGGCACATACGAGGTAGAGTCCACTCGATTAACATTTATTAAGCCCTGAAAGTGGGTGCTTTGACACATATTATCTCACTTAAAAACCTTTCTTCCCAGTTTTCCGCTAGATGAGCTTTTGACTGAATGACAAGCAGTCTTTCACACGCAGGTTTCTCCTGCACTTATTAGCCCAAGACATTCTCAATCCCTTCAGATTCTCTGGCTCCTGTCCCTAAACTAATACACAGCATTGGAGAGCACAGCCCTGAGCCTTGTTATCTCAGCCCCCTATGGTTTTGCCTCCACGGGGTAACAACTTATTCTGGAATCCTTCCTCTGTTAGACAGTCTCCTTGTATTTTTTTTAATTTATTTTATTTTTTTTATTTTTTTAGTCTTTTGTCCTTTTTTAAGGGCTGTGCCTGCGGCATGTGAAGTTTCCTAGGCTAGGGGTCAAATCAGAACTGTAGCCACCAGCTTACACCACAGCCATAGCAACACAGGATCTGAGCCACATCTGTGACCTACACCACAGCTCACAACACCAGATCCTTAACCCACTGAGTGAGGCCAGGGATCAAACCCACAACCTCATGGTTCCTAGTGGGATTCATTTCCACTGTGCCACAATGGAAATTCCGTATCTTTTTTTTTAATTAAACTCTGGTTGAAGATATTGTTTACCTAGTGTTTCTCATTCAAGGGCCAAGGAGGTTAGTATTTTTCTTTTTAGGGGGTGTAGAAGCTTATCATTGTACATAAATGTGTAAGCTTCCTTTATTTATTTATGTTTTTTTCCTTTTATGGCCACATTATGGGAAGTTCCTGGGCCAGGGATTGAGTTTGAGCTGAAACTGCGACCTATACCACAGCTGCAGCAATGCCAGATCCTTCAAACCACTCCAAGAGGCTGGGGATGGAACCTGTGCCTCTGAAATGACCCAAGCTGCTGCAGTCAGATTCTTAATCTACTGCACCACAGCGGCATCTCCTATATAAGTTTCCTTGATCAGAAATTGAAAACTGTGTAATACAAAGTTACTCTTCTCCTCTCATTTAAAGCCTAAATTAAGGTCCATTATAGTAACAAGCATCCAGATACTTAGTAGCATCTATTTCTTGATTTCTTCAGCCTTCCCTGAGCCTTCTGGCTATAAAAGGGCATAAACATTGCAAATAAATAGAAGATTAAAAGTACAGGCTATGGGGAATTCCTGTTGTGGCTCGGAGGGTTAAGAATCTGACTGGGAATGCATACATGTATGTGTAACTGGGTCACCAAGCTGTACAGTAGAAAAAAAAAATGGTATTGGGGAAATACTAAAAAAAATTAAAAACTAAAAAAAAAAAAAAAAAAGAATCCAACTAGTATCCATGAGGATGTGTGTTTGATCACTGGCCTTGCTCAGTGGGTTAAAGGATCTGGCGTTGCAGTGAGCTGTGGTGTTGGTCGCAGAAGCAGCTCAGATTCCATGTTGCTGTGGCTGTGGTGTAGGTGGGCAGCTACAGGTCCGATATGAGCCCTAGCCTGGCAACTTTCAGATGCCACACATGTGGCCATAAAAAGCAAAAAAAAAAAAAGGATAGGGGATGGATGTGGCTTCATGTGTGACTATATAGCCTTAGGTGTGCATTTTATGTCCAAGTCAGTATACCCAGCTGGAGAACGGGGTCAGGTTGATTCCCAAGTCATAATTCCTCATGAGATTCTTCTTCATATAAAGCACATAGCACAGTTCATGGCTTATAAGTATGCAGCAAATATCCATTCACGTTAACATTATTTTAGAATCCAACTTGCCCTGCATTTCATTCTCGTTCTTTGGTTGATTTTATTTGATTCCTCTGTTTTCTTCAATCCATTGACCCATGACTTTTTTGCCAGTCCCTGGCCCCTTGCTGTCCTTACTTTCCTTAGATTCCATAGTCCATTATTACAGCCACAGAAGTGCCAACTCCATCAGCAATATATCTTATCTCTCTCTTTCCATTGCTCACCCTCCTGGCTAAACCACATCTCTGCTGAATCCAGCTCTCCGCTTTGTCTACACAAGACAGCAGAATATAAGGTTTATGGGTACTAGCTCTGGAGTTCGACCGCCCAGGGCTCAAACCCCTGCTCTGCCACCTAATGCTTGTGTATCTTTAAATAAATTGCTTATCACTTTGTAAAATGAGGATGACAATAATAATGCCTGATGTGGGGATATGTGATGAAGGTTAAATGAGACTGTACACTTAGACTTGCACTAGCCATAGTAACTACAAAACTTAATGAACATTAGCTAGGATTCTTTTTGTTATTATTACACTATGCTTGAGCCAATGGAATGAAGTTGGGGAAATCACATACCCAGACAGACTACTTACACTGTACATGTAGAACCACAAACATCAGATGGGCCCTTGATACTGTCTGGCAACTCTGTCTGATTTTCCTGGTATGTTTGCTCTCCTATTCCCCACAGTACGATCTCCTGGCTTTAGCTCCTGCTCCAAATCTCCTTTACTCACAGCTGATGGTCTTTCCTCCTCTTGCAGGAGGGGAACAGAAGCCAGCAGACAAGCGCTACTTTATCTGACCATGACCCGACACCCAATGACCCACATCTGGACTCACTTTCTCTATCTTCTAATTCAGGTGGGGAAGGGTCCTTGCTTCTGCTAAAGGCTAGTCCCTATACCTGGGTTCCAGGCCACTCTCCCCTGTGACTTTTCCAAGGAGCTGCCTCCTCCAGTTCTCTTTCTCTGCATTTTTGGTGCTCCTTCATGTGACCCTCAGTGATGCTCACCTCCTGGTTTTCACACCCTTGCAGCATATCTCCTCCTCTGAGATGTGGGTGGAACCCAGGATTCACTTCTAACCAAAAGGATATGACAAAGATGATAGTTATATTGGTACCATAGAGTTATGGTACCTTAAATGTCCATCTCGCCAGCAGACAGGGGCTGACTTGATGAAGGAAGAGGTCATGTTGAGGAAACCATGTAACCACACCCTGCAGGAGGGGAGACAGGGGTGGGAGAAAGAGGCCCTAGGAGCTGAGGGCAGCCTACAGGTAACCAGCATCAAGAAGCTGGATCCTCAGACCTACAAAGCAAGAGAATGAATTCCAAAAACAACCTGAGTGAGCTCAGAAGTGAATTCTTCCCCATTCAAGCCTCCCAATGAGAATACAGCACCCTTAACACCTTGAGGGCTGCCCTGTGAGACTCAGCAGGAGACCTAGCCAAGCCTGGCCCAGACTCTAACCTCCTAAGCCCCAGATACTCTTTGGTCCTAAGCCAAAGAGTATGTGGTACTTTGCTACACAGTAATAGAAGGCAAATACACTTCCTTTACCCAAAACAGACCACACCACCATGCTGTAGTCACTGCACTAGAGCCTACTGTATTCTGTCTTTAAAAATAAAAATCTAGACCATGTGCCCTCCAGATTCTCCTCCTTCTCTCTACTCTCCTTTCCAACAAGAGAGTTTTAAAAGAACTTGAAAGTTTTTTATATGTCTCATTACATCTTCACCTCCAATTACTGCTCAGCCCACTCAGGTCACATCAGTGACTTCACAATCTTCTGTTAAGGATACCAATATGTTCCATATGATCTCATCCAAATAAGCATGCCTCTATCCTTATCTTACTCAGTATCCCAGTGGTACCTGACAGGGTTCACTACTCCCCAGTTTCAGAATGATTTCTTCTCTTGGCTTAGTGGATTTTCCACTTTCCAGTTTTCCTCTGACCTATTTAGCTCCTGTGTCTCCATCGTCTTTAGTGGCTTCTCCTCCCACACCCAAACTTAAGCAGGCTGTGCCCCAGAGTCTGGCCCAAGGCTGTCCTCCGACCTGCTACACTCACTTTCCCGTCCCCAGCATTAAATGACATCTACGTGTCTCCCCGCTTTTTCTCTCAAGCCCTAACCTCTGCTCTCAGCTCCATAGCCTACAGCCCTCTGCCCACTTGCACTTTCCAGTGCATGTCTAAGCATCATCTCAGACTTTACATGCCCCAAACAGAATACCTGATTTTTCCCCTCACAAACAGCCGTATTCTCCCAGTTTTCCCAATCTCAGCAAATGACACATCTAGCCAACCTTTACATCGGGGCCTTATCCCGGATTTCTTTCTTCTGTCACCAGCCCCCACCGCCCCCCCACACACACCTAATCCATCAGCAAGTTATCATAGGTAGATCTTCACAATGGATCCTGAATTTGTTCTCTCCTAACTCCACTCTTAGTCCAAACTGCCCTCAGCTCTCACAGGGACTGCAGTAATCACCACCTAACTGGCCCTCCTGCTTCTCCCTGCTGTTCTCTATCCTCTACACAATGCAACTTTATTAAAAATACAAAGCAGGAGTTCCCTGGTGACCTAGTGGTTAAAGGATCCAGCGTTGTCATGGCTGTGGCTCGGGCCTGATCCCTGGCCCAGGAACTTCTGAATGTTCTGGGCACTGCGAAAGAAAACAAAAACAACCACTTTGCATGTCTTCACTGCTTAAAACTTTTCAAGGATTTCGTATTCTACTTTAAAAAGGCCCACCAAGGGAGTTCCCTCTCTGGCACAGTGGGTTAATGATCCCACTCGTCTCTGCTGTGTTGCTGGTTCAATTCCTGGTCCCATGTAGCTGTGGCATAGGTCACAGCTCTGGCTTGGATTTGATACTTGGCCCAGTAACTTCCATACACTGCCCATGTGGCTGAAAGAGGGGTGTTGGGAGGCCCACCAGGGAGTTCTCTTGTGGCACAGAGGGATATCGATCCAGCATTGTCACTGCAGTTCCTTGGGTCACTGCTGCGGTGTGGGTTCAATCCCTAGCCCAGCCCAGGAACTTCCACATGCCACAGAAATAGCCCAAAAAGGGGGGGGGGGAGGAGGTGGGGAATTCCCTTCCTGGTATAGCAGAAACTAATCTGACTACTATCCATGAGGATGTGGGTTTGATCCCTGTCCTTGCTCAGTGGGTCGGGGAACTGGCATTGCCATGAACTTTGGTGCAGGTTGCAGATGTGGCTTGGATCCCACGTTGCTGTGGCTGTGGCACAGGTAGGCAGCTGTAGCTCTGACATTCGACCCCTAGCCTGGGATCCTCCATATGTTGAGGGTGTGGCCCTAAAAAAAGCAAAAGGCCGGGACCATGTTGCTGGCCTTTATCTGCCTCCCTGACATACATCTAGTTCTAGCCTCACGCACTCTTTTCTCTTTCCCACCTCAAGCCATCTGCAATAGTTATTCCCTCTGCCTGGAAAGATCTTCCCAAGCTGCCTGTCTCTGATCTTAGAACAAATGTCTCTTCCTTGGGAGTTCCCTTTGTGGCTCAGTGGAAACAAATCTGACTAGTATCCATGAGGATGTGGGTTTGATCCCTAGCCTCACTCCCCCTCCTTGGGAGTTCCCTTTGCGGCGCAGTGGAAACGAATCAACTAGTATCCATGAGGATGCAGGTTTGATCCCTAGCCTCACTTGATCCTTCGGGTCAAGGATCTGAAGTTGCCATGAGCTGTGGCATAGGTGCAGAGGAGGCTCAGAACCCACACTGCTATAGCTGTAGCATAGGTTGGCAGCTGTAGCACACACTGGACCCCCAGCCTGGGAACTTCCATATGCTGTGGGTGTGGCCCTAAAAAGCAAAAAGAGAGAGAGAGAGAGAGAAACAAACAAATGCCCCCCTCCCCCTACTAACTTTCTCCTTCTCCTCCTAGATTTCATGATTTCCCTCATCCCATGCATAGAAATCTCCAGTGCCATGCTTATTTATTTGTTTGTTTGACTGACTTGTTCTGGCTCCTCTTACTAGATGTAGGCATCTGGAAGGTGCTTATTGCTGTGTTCTAGACTGGTACCTGGCACATGCTAGGTGCTCAATAAATATTTGAATATATGAATGCATAAATATGCATAAGATATTGACATGCTCACATGCATTAGAATAAAATGAACCTGGGAGTTCCTGTGTAGCTCAGCAGGTTAAGGACTCAGCATTGTCACTGCAGCCACTTGGGTCGCAGCTGTGGCACAGGTTCAATCCCTGGCCTGGGTACCTTCACATGCTGCGGGCAAGGCCAAAAAAAATATTAAAGAATAAAAATGATCCTGTTCTATTCATGAGAAAGCCTCTTCAGAAGCAGTGTCAAGAATGTTTTAAAGCAGTAAAAGATTGTAAAAATTATACCTCAAATGACTCAATATATAAATTCCTAAAAAGTTATGGGCAAAACATTATAAAATGAAGCCCATTTTGAAAGAATTTAATGGAAATTTGTTTGGAGATATGAAAAATCTTTTTTGATAGCGTGAATTATCACACCCTAGTTCTTTTGTTTTTATAGATTTGGGTTGTGGTTTTCTTTTCCTACATTGGGTTTGCTTTGATCACAGAGCATAAATTATAATTAATTTTTCTATCACGATTTGTGCAACTGCTGTTCAAATCACAAGGCATCTTTTCAGCATTTCTGGACAAAAATGCTAAGGAGTCTCTACTCTTGTTACTTAATGTCACCAATGCCATGTGACTTAATTCCAAACCCAGCTATATCCTCCAGTGACACAATGCAGGCTTTTTATTCGACCATGGTAATGAGTGTGTTCATGGTCTGGGTTCCAACAAGCAACTGTCAAAAACTATCATCCCAAGTGACTACTGGCTGGAAATTTCTCACTCCCAGAGCTGGTACTTCCAGGGTGGTCTAGGAAAGAAATTTGGGCCATGTCTACTCTGGGGCTATTCTAAATGCTGATGTTTAACATTTCTTTGCAACTGCAATTTCATGCTTTGAGGAGCTGACTTTTTTTCTGCAAGCCCCTGACAATTTTTTATAGTCTATATCTATTGACTTCATTTGTTTATGTGTTTTTCTTTCTGATATACAACAACTAGTAGTTATTCTGTTGATTTTAAGCACCACTCTTCAGAAAAATCGCTCACTCCATAGCTTACCACTTGCTGCCCTCAAAACTTCTTAGCAACATACACTGTGCATGAACCTCAACGTGGTTGGCTTTGTCCAATCACATGCCTGAAAGCCCAGCCAGTCAGTTGTGTAATAATAAACCCCTTATCTCCTGAAGATACACAAACGGAAAGATCTCTAGGTGCTTCAGTGCACAAGGGACTTCTCTAGAATTCTCAACAGAAACTCACATCCATTTTAAATGCCAATTTCCACACACACACACTTTCTCTGATTTCCTCTTTTTCTCTCATCTGCAATGTCGAAGAGAGGGGAAAAAAAACCCAAATGCTAAACAATGTCGAGTTTAAACGCGCGGTGGTGGGGTAGCGGGTACTGCCAAAACCTGCCAACAAAATGCAGATACAAACCCAGGGCTTGCTTTTTGCTGTACTGGGTTTACCGGTTCCCTTACAGGCGCTTGTTATGGAAACTCATCCACAATTGTTCTTGGATGCAGACGGGGTTGAGAGATTGACAAGAGAAGCTGTTTGCTAGTTTCTATGAGCTTGACTAGCCCTCAGAATACGAGGAGGTGGACACTCGGGCTTCCTCAGGAAAGAATACCCCCTCTCACTGCCTCCTACCTCGCCTGTCCTCACCCGGCGCAGGTCCCGGCGCAGACCTGCGCCTACCTGGTCCCAACTCCAAGTTCCCCGCCTCACCGGGGAGAAGCGTCCTTTGCCCGCACTCACACCGGACAGCGCAGCCGCCCCTGCCCGGGAGGAAAGGGGGAGCGGCCGCCGGGAAAGGTGCTGGGGCCCGAGCGATGAGCTCATCAGTCCCCTCGCTCTGCCCCGCGCGGCCGCCTGCGCCGCCGGACACACCCCTCCGGGCCCGGCCTCTGCGGTCGCCGGTCCCGGCCTCAGCCCGCACCGCGCCGGGGCCCCAGGCCCCTGCCCTCCCCGCGCCAGTGGGTCCCGCGCGCGCCCCCGGACCCTGCACGCACCTTCAATGTGCCCCGGGCCGGGCCCTTGGGAAGCGCGCGGCCGGGGCCGAGGGCCACGAAGCGTTCCTCGGCGTCCTCGTCGTCGTCTTCGCCGTCCACCACCTCGACGACCACCTCCTCGTCCTCGTCTTCCTCGTCGTCATCCTCCTCCTCCGCTCCCCCTCGGGGCTTTGCCTGTACCCGCCCGAGCCCCCTCCGCCGCCTGCTCCCGCCTTCCTCGTCCTCGTCTTCCTCCCCTAGCAGCAGCAGCACCGGAGACGAGGCGGCGGCGGCCCCGGCGGCCCGAGGGGGGCCGGTCCCGGCGCTGCGCGGCGTTGGTAGCGGCGGCCTCCAGCTCTCCGGGGCCGGCGCCGGGGCCGGGGCCGGGGCCGGGGCGGGGGGCGGGAGCCCAGGCAGCGCGCCTTCCCGGGCCGGCGCGGGCGCGGGGCCGGGCGGCTGCAGCGCGGCGCTCCCCCGGCGGCTGCCCAGGCTGGAGCGCTTGGCTAGACGCCGCGCCTGCATGCCTGACCGCGGGCTGCCGGCCGCCGCCGCGCGGAGCCGGAGAGTTTGTCACCTCCCCCCTCCTCCTCCTCCTCCTCTTCCTGCCCGGGCGGCCGCTATGGTCGCAGGCGCGCGGGGCTGCGGGGAGCTGCGGGGAGCTGCGGGGGGCTGCGGGTGCCGCCTCCCCGGGCCGCCAGCTGCCACTGGCTGCAGAGACGCGGGCGCCGCCTTCGCTGGACCGGCCTGCGGGGACGCCGGCGGCCGGCGGCTACGGCGGGGCGGCGCGGCGGCCGCGGGCGGGGGTGGGTGTGAGCGAGCGGCGCGCTGCCGCCTCCGCCGCCGCCGCCGCCGCCCCGGAGCCACGGGCCGCGCTGCGCTCCATGCGGCCGGCGGCCGGGCCCGCGCGCTCCGGGCCTACAGCTGCTGTCTCCAGGCGCGAGCTGTTTGTGTTGTGTATTTTCCACCACCGCCCCCCTCTTCGCGAGCCATTCCTCGCAGCCCTCCGGTCCCCCCGTGCAGACAAAACCCGGACTGGATTTATTTCCCCTACCCAAAGCCTCCGAAAATCGGGTGTTTCCAAGCCTTCAGCCCAGCCGGGGAGGGGGGCGGGGGGGGGGCACGCTTAACCCGTGGCTGCTTATTCCTTTTTCGAGGGAGGAGGATCGACTTCGCGGGAAGTAAGGTTGTTGGTCAAAGTCTGACTTTGAAGGGAGAGATTTGCCGCAAGTCGTTTAATGGTCTACCTGGCAAGGCGACTTACTCTTGAGCTTATGTGACATCAGCAACGGTGTACCAACTCGAGATTTGGGGTCAGCTCCTAACATGAATCATCAGACTCATTTGGTTGTTTGAGGTTCTGTTTCATGACATTGCCTGCTTTGAACACACCATTCTAGGCCCTGCCTGTTGGGCTCTCTTGGCACTGTGCAAAGTCTTGCAGCTTCTCGTTCTGCATTTTTACCTTGAGTGCCTGCTTGTAACAACTCAATTCCAAGAAGGCCGTGGGCTCTCACCAGTCAACGTGTAGATTACTGGCCCTTGGAGAAATCAAACAGGATGGGGAGGGGGCGGCTCAGTAATTACTTGAGGTTGTTATTTTAAAAATTAATGTGAAGTATGATCAAGTATGGAAACCAAGCGCATAAGCCAGCTGGACACAGAACTAAGGACATTGTCCGTTTCTAAGGATTTTTAGGTGTGAGGAAGAGAAGTCATTTGCTATTGTTTGGGTTTAGCAAACAGTAATTAATGCCACATAAGCAAACAGCTTGTATCGTAAGCGGTGTTCTTTGTACTGAAATCACAAGCCAAGTTCCACCTCTGTAGGTGAGGGCTGAGGAGGATCTCACTCATCAAATACTATTGCAGGTGCCTCCAGGAGACTAGTGTAAACGATGTCCCCACCCTCAGCTCCCTCTCACGGTAATGACTGTGGGAGATTAAACATCACGCGCCCTGTTAGACACTTGAAGGCAGCTCATTAAATGTTCACTCAGGGTGGCTTCCAACTGTTGAGCATTTCCACTGGGATGGTGACAGAGATTCTAAAATGAACTTTCTTTTCTCCCTGAATCAGATTAGCTTCCTGATATACCCATCCGGCTAATGACACTCTCATTATAATCATTAGGGCCCAAAATAGCGGTATCATGTTAACTCTCTTCTCTAGCTTATTCCTAGAGGCAGTTCCCCACAAGTCCACTCCATTGTTCTCTGTGAACTGCCTCTTGAATGCACCCCTTCCTTTCCATTCCTAAAGCTCCTACGAAAATTTCATGACAACAAAAGTGAAAGTTTCAGAAGTTCCCATTGTAGCTCAGCAGGTAAAGAACCCAACATAGTATCCTTGAGGAGGCAGGTTTGATCCCTGGCCTTGCTCAGGGGGTTACGGATCTGGCATTGCTGCAAGCTGTGGCATAGGTCACAGATGCGGCTCCAATCCAGCGTTGCTGTGCCTGTGGCGTAGACCGGCAGCTGTAGCTCCAATTAGACCCTTAGCCTGGGAAATTCCATATACCTCAGGTGTGGCCCTTAAGAGAAAAAAAAAAAAAGTGAAAGTTTCCAACAGGCTCTCTACATCCAGTTTCTCAATAACACACCCTCCCCGACCCTGTGCAGACAGCCATCTGATGCATCTTCCCCTAACTTCATTCAGATCAAGACATTTTCCCCTTGAACTTTTCATTGGTGAATATTCCATTGCAGAATTTAGAAAGAGAAAACAAAATGGTTTGAGCATCCTAAGAGGTGGGTGTGCTTGATCAAAGCTTGGAACATCAGGGGTCAGTCAAGAAGGAAACTAATCAGTGTCAGTGAGTGTTTTCAGAGAAGGGAAGAGGGTCACTGAAAGGGTTTCATCTCATCTGCAAGAAATTTACCTTGGTTAGTTTGGGATATGATTTTAGAGAAAGGCAATAGGGTCTTTCTCTGACCAGGAAGAATAAAGATCAGAGGAAAAGCATTGGCTGACAGATACAGGGAAAGTGGTAGAGGGGAACAAAGGTGTTAGTCAAGTGGACTAATGGTTAAACACATGGTCTTGGAGTATCTGTCATGGCTCAGTGGTAACGAACCCTGCTAGGATCCATGAAAATACGGGTTCAATCCCAGGTTCTGCTCAGTGGGTTAAGGATCCAGCATTGCTGAAAGCTGTGGTATAGGTCAAAAATGTGGCAGCTTGGATCCCACGTTGCTTCGGCTGTGGCATAGGCTGGCAGCTGTATCTCTGATTTGACTCCTAGCCTGGGAACTTCATATGCCATGGGTGTAGCCCTAAAAAGCAATAAACAAACAAGCAAACAAACACATGGTCTTGAGAACCAGAGTATCTGGGTCTGAATCTTGGCTCTGGAATTTACCAGCCACATGCCTTTAGTCATTCTCTCTGTGTCTCAGTTTCCTCATCTGTAAAATGGAAATAATAGCAATACCTATTTATTTATGGGTTTTTTTGGTCGCACCCACGGCATGCAGAAATTCCCAGGCCAGCGATGGAACCTGTGCCACAGCAGTGACCCGAGACACGGAAATGGCAATGCTGAATCTTTATCCTAATGAGCCACGTGGGAATTCCAGTAGTACCTGTCTAACAGTAAACGTGTTTTGTAGGATAATGAGTTAATATATGTAATCATTTTAGAAAAGTGCCTGGCCACAGGGAAGGTCTATACAAGGGCTTGTATACACACACACATATATATATACACACACGTATACACACACGTATACACACACACACATATATATATACACACACATACACACACACACATATATATATACACACACATATACACACACACACACACATATATATATGTGTTTTTCTTTTTGCACCTGCACCCATGGCATATGGAAGTTCCCAGGGTAGGGGTCAAATTGGAGCTGCAGCTGCCACCCTACACCACAGCCATAGCAATCCCAGATCCAAGTGGCCTCTGCGACCTACACCATAGCTCATGACAATGCCAGGTCTTTAACCCATTGAGTGAGGCCAGGGATCAAACCTGAGTCCTCATGAATGCTAGTTGGGTTCATTACCACCAAGCCACAACAGGAACTCCAAGGGCTGGTTATATTAAATGAATGGTGGTACATAAACGAAGGGGTTTGTGGGTGCTGTCAAAGAATAACAAAGCAGCTCTATTTGAACAAGCTCAGAACCATCAGTAACTACAAGAACCTGCTTTTAAAGCCCAACTACATCTTATCAATGGGCTATTGACAGTACAAAGATAAGCTTTTTATGTCTAAAATTGCCATAGATGATGCTCTCTGTGATCTCCTGAAAACTGAGAGGAAATACAGAATAAAGTGAGTTAGTGACTGGTATTTGTGGTTTAGTGGAAAAGGTACTAATTTACACCATTGCACTTTCTTCCAAAATCACTATAGGTGTTTGGAAATCAGCTTGTTCTTTCTCTTGGGCTACCTCGGTAGAGCCCACACAGCCATTCCCTGGTCCCATTGGGTCTGAGAGGCTGCCCTCTGCATGGGAGAAAAGGACTGACCTTGGTGTTGGGACCATCAAGTTAAGGCCAATGTCGTAAGAGGTTTGGCCCAAGCTGGGCTCTGAGGGAGGAGAAGGATCTAGATGGGCATGTAGAGCAGCATTATCCAGGCAAGTTCAAGCCACTGCAGGCCTGCCTTGTGAAGTCAGAGCCCAGGTAGCAAGAAGTAAAGTCAAATCACCTAATTCAAGAACTATGTCCCGACATGGGCTCATGGCACACAGCTCATGGCACTCAGAGGCTCAGAAGTCAAGAAATACCTCGCGACGCAAGCATGTGAGGAGGTGGTGCTGCTTCCCTCCCCTCTGCTCCCTAAACATAAGACATTTTTATTTCCAGTGCTGGGAACGCTTGCCACTGAGGATGAGGTGTGTGCCTCTAAGTCACAGGATAGGAAAGGCACATCTTCCAGAGAGTCCGGTTTAACACGTCACCATTTAAACCTGCCACCTTTCATTCAATACATATTTATTGAGCCCTGCTAAATGCCAGGCATTATTCTTGGCACTGGTGTGCAGCAATGCACAAAAGAACACTCACTGAGGAGCGGGGTAGACAACAACCAAAGGAAATAAATGAATTCTATGTCATAAGCCCTACTGAGGAAAAGAGAGCAAAAGAGTGGGTAGTCAGTGCTGGAGGTTTAATATAAAGAAGCAAATATTTATATTTGAGATTTATTTAATGTATTTATTTTCCTATGTATTATTTTATGTATTATATTTATTATAATGTAATTATTTATTATATTTATTATATAATTACCATACATAGAAACAGTAATTATTTATTATAGTTATTATAATGATTTATTTTATGATTTATTATAATATGTTTATTATATGTATTATATAATTATAAATATAGCAGTTATATTTATTATAATGATCTAGAATTATATTTATTAAAATCTATTATGCTGGGGAGTTCCTGTTGTGGCTCAGCGGAAATGAATTTGACTATTATCCATGATGGTACAGGTTCAATCCCTGGACATGCTCAGTGGGTTAAAGATCTGGTGTTGCTGTGAGATGTGGTGTAGGTTGCAGATGCAGCTTGGATCCTTCATTGCTGTGGCTGTGGCATAGGCTGGCAGCTACAGCTCCAATTAGACCCCTAGCCTGAGAACCTCTATATGCCATGGCTGTGGCCCTAAAAAAACAAACAAAATCTATTATGCTATGTTTAATATGTAATATTTCCTATTATATTTAATATAAATAAATGTGTTAAAACACGTCTAAGGGAGTTCCTGTCGTGGCACAGCAGAAACGAATCCGACTAGGAACCATGAGGTTTCGGTTAGATCCCTGGCCTTGCTCAGTGGGTTAAGGATCTGGCATTGCCATGAGCTATGGTGTAGATCACAGATGCGGCTTGGATCTGGCGTTGCTGTGGCTCTGGCATAGGCCAGAAGCTGCAGCTCCGATTAGACCCCTAGCCTGAGAACCTCCATATGCCGCGGGTGCAGCCCTAAAAAGACAAAAAGACAAAACAAAAACAAAAACAAAAAAAAGCAAAACACCCCCCCCCCCACATCTAAGGGCAGTATGGATTATAATGTAAGAGTCAAGTGAAACTTGCAGCAGTGGGCCATTTCAGGCATGACAGTGGACTCCATCTTTTTCTCTTGGATAGGATCCATTCTCTGCATCCTGAGAGCTTTGGCTTTATAGCTGAGCAGGGCTGATGAGCAAGATGGAGGATGGGCTTTGAAGTAAGCACCACCCCATAGCCACAGAGCCACTGGCTGCCTTGTGCCTAATTCTGATCTTAAATGATTCTTAGACCTTCAAATTCTGAGCCCCAAAGACACACAAAGCATTTCTTTTTTTTTTCTTTTTTTTTGGGGGGGAGGGGCTGCACATGGCAGTTCCTGGGCCAGGGCCAGGGATCAAACCTGCACCCCAGTAGTGACCCAAGCTGCCACCGTGACAATGCCAGATCCTTAACCCACTGCTACACAAGGGAACTCCAAAGCATTTTTTCTTTTTTACATGTCCTGAGAAAATGTACAAAGAAAATCAGGCTCAATTTAACATTTTGTTCAATTTTTGAAAATCCAAGATTCAGAAAAAGAATAATCACATTTCCCAAATGATGAAGTGTAACCGTAACCAGGGCAGAAATATAACAAATTTTTACCTTCCCGCAAGAGCTCATTTATGTCCTTGAGAACCTTAAATAGATGGATTCCTTAAGAGTAGTGCCTTCTAAAAAGTGTTTTAAAACTAAAAGTAAAAATTTGCCCTTTAAACAAGTTATAAGAGGAGGACTAGGTTAGTTTTTCCACACTTCTGGGAAACTTAAAAAGGATTTCAGATGATGACTGTCATCCCACCTATGTGAAAAACAGCTTAAGGTTAAGAGAATCACGTACCTATTACACCCTTCAGGCTAAAAGCCTGTGTAAGTCAAGCAGAAAACCTTCACTCAGATAAATGTTTCTTCCCTGAGCAATTAACTCAAACCCTCTTTAACAACACAGTGAACTTTCTGCAAATACCTTCCAGAGACTTAGATTTTTTTTTTACAATTTGTAATTATTATTATTTTTAGTGAGTATAAAACTGTAGAATTACTTTCTTTTTATGTAACACAGATTTGCTATTTGGGGGTAGTGTGTGTGTGTGTGTGTGTGTGTGTGTGTGTGTGTGTGTGTGTCAGCAGGGTCGGAGGAGAGATTTTCGTTGTTTCCTGATCATTTTAGTCATCTCCTGTTGTCACTTGAAAGGCAATAGAAAGAACACTCAATTGGGATCCCAGAAGCTTGGGTTCGAATCCTGATCTGGAGATTACTTTCCATAAGACACCAGTTAAGTCCCCTAATCTCTGTAGTGTTCACAATTCTGAGATGAATGTGTTGTATTCTTTAAGGTCTTTCAACACTTTTTTTTTTTTGCTTTTTTTAGGGCTGCCCCTGCAGCATATGGAGGTTCCCAGGCTAGGGATCTAATCGGAGCTGTTGCTGCCAGCCTACACCACAGCCACAGCAACACCAGATCTGAGCCAGGTCTGCAACCTACACCAGAGCTGATGGCAACGCTGGATCCTTAACCCACTGAGCGAGGCCAGGTATCAAACCTCAACCTCATGTTTCCTAGTTGGATTTGTTTCTGCTGTGCCATGACGAGAACTCTAAGGTCTTTCAGCTCTTGATGTAAGATATTGACCTGAAGTATGTTTTAAGTTTAAGATTAAGCCAAATGCCCATTATTAAAGTCCATGAATGGAGTCTAGCAACCTCCTAAGGGTGAGGTCCATCAACCTCACCCTTAATTTCATGGGTCCTCCATGCTTTGCTGAGACTGCAAACATTATGAAATTGTGCAAACACTTGCTACCATCTTATTGTACTAGTTATCTCTGGTAATAAGATGCCCTAATGACCACAAACCAAGTTGTTGCTATTTTATATTATTTGATATTAACATCTCTTTCCACAAAATGAGGACTGCCTCCACCAAAGATGTATATTTACTTCCTACTACTGATATTTTCATATCTCTGAAGATTTGCCCTCATCTTTCTTTTCTGATTGATTTTTTTATTCAAGAGTCTTATGGCACAAGTAACTGAAATCCTACTCACCCTAGAGAAAAAAAGGAGGGAAGGGGTTTATAAGTTTGGGTAACTCAACCACTGATGGGCCTGAATTTGGGAAAAATTAGATTCAGGGCTTATGTGAATGTGATGTGTAGTCCTCTATTTCTGTCTATCTGTGTGTGTGTGTGTGTGTGTGTGTGTGTGTGTGTCACTTGTTTCATTATCTGGTCAGTTAGGACAGGTCATCGGCAGCTCTGGCCATGCCCCCATTAGCTTTGTGACCAGCAGCAAGGACAGACTTTGGGAGTTCCCATTGTGCTGCAGCAGAAACAAAATTCAACTAGTAACCATGATGTTTTGGGTCTGATCCCCGGCCTCACTCAGTGGGTTAAGGATCTGGTGTTGCCAAGAGCTGTGGTGTAGGTCACAGATGTGGCAGGGATCCTACATTGCTGTGGCTGTGGTGTAGGCCTGCAACTGCAGCTCTGACTTGACCCCTAGCCTGGGAAACCTCAGAAAATGACCCTGGACAGCCCTCTGAATTGTGAGTCCACTGTGAGTCCACGTCTGTGGTCAAGGGTGGAGTGCTGTGATTGTCAGAAGTCACCAAATCACATGGTTAATGGGAAAAAAGGATGGTTACTGTCTTGGGCAAAAATATAGCATAAAAGGCTATCATGTCTTATAAATAGAACCAATACTATCCAAAATCTGAGGCATAAAAATAATTCAAAGGGGAAAAGAAAACCTGCATCTATTCTAATCTCCCCAAAGACAACCACTGATATTGTTTTCCTATATTTATTTAAATTTATTTTCTATGCATTTTTTGTTTCATATCATTTTCCACCTGGTATTACAATTTAAGCTTTCACTCGCATATGGCAATATAACTTGTAGATGGATTGTGAGCTAGTAAGGAAAAAAATAAGACATGAACATATTACAAGAAAATGTGCATGAACATTTTTATAAACCCTGGAGAGTGACAGCCATTATAAACAGGATATCAAGTCAGAGCCATAGCAAAATGCTGATAAATTTGGAGTTCTCGTCGTGGCGCAGCAGAAACAAATCCTACTAGGAACTATAAGGTTGAGGGTCCCATCCCATGCCTAGCTCAGTGGGTTAAGGGTACAGCATTGCCGTGAGATGTGGTATAGATCGCAGACTCGGCTCGGATCTGGCATTGCTGTGGCTCTGGTGTAGGCCGGCAGCAGCAACTCCAATTAGACCCCTAGCCTGGGAACCTCCATATGTCTCAAGTGGGGCCCTAAAAAGACAAAAGACAAAAAAAAAGTCTGATAAATTTGACCACACACACAAAAAAAAACACCTTTGAAGTTTATGGCAAAATTACCATTAAAGAGTTTTTTTCCCACTGTTCAACACTTTTTTATGACTTTTATTTTTTCATTACAGTTGATTTATAGTGTTTTGTCAATTTCTACTGTACAGCAGTGACAGTGATCCAGTCATACATATATTATACATACTATTTTTCTCACACTATCCTCCATCATGTTTCATCACAAGTGACTAGATATAGTTCCCTGTGCTATACAGAAGGATCTCATTGCTTATAGTTTTTAAAAGTAAAAGATGCTTGATTTTCCAGATAAAACCAAGGATTAATATAGAGCCAAATACAAACACTTCCACATTATTAAAACAATCTAATATAATATTCACCTCAGACTGGTAGAAATGTTAAAGCTTTGAAATATTAAAGCTTTGATAACATTCAGTGTGAGTGAGAGTATGGAGAAACAGATACTTACATATACTGTTGAAATATCTACCATAATTCCAAAATAGGGAGTTCCCGTCGTGGCGCAGTGGTTAACGAATCCGACTAGGAACCATGAGGTTGCGGGTTCGGTCCCTGCACTTGCTCAGTGGGTTAACGATCTGGCGTTGCCGTGAGCTGTGGTGTAGGTCACAGATTCAGCTCGGATCCCCAGTTGCTGTGGCTCTGGGGAAGACCAGTGGCTACAGCTCCAATTAGACCCCTAGAGCCTGGGAACCTCCATATGCTGTGGGTGCAGCCTTAGAAAAGGCAAAAAAAAAAACAGACAAAAATAAAATAAAATAAAATAATAATATAAAAAATAAAAAAAGTCTTTAATGGAGTTCCTGTTGTGGCTCAGTGGTTTAAGAACCTGACTAGTATCCATGAGGATGTGGGTTCCATCCCTGGCCTCACTCGGTTGGTTAAGGATCCAGCGTTTCTATGAACTGTGGTATAGTCAAGGACATGGCTTGAATCTGGTGTTGCGGTGGCTGTGGCATAGGCTGGCAGCTGCAGCTCCAAGTCGACCTGTAGCCTGGGAGCATTGGAATTTCCATATGCTGCAGGTGAGGTCCTGAAATAAATAAACAAACAAACAAACAAGAAAATACAGGAAGAATGCTCAAACAGATTAATAATATTAAAGAAGAAGACGCCTTGACAACATGAAAACCACTCTGTAGCAGCTAAAGAGTGAGGGAGGTTGCTTTGTACTAAAAGTGAAAATTCTCAAATATTTAAAAATGATCTCATTTGTGTTTAAAACAAAAGCCCACAAGATACACTGTATGCTCTACAGAGCACGATTTCAGATGGAAAGGTGGATAGACAGATGGAAAATTGACTGTAGGAAACTTACAAATTGGGGGAGTTGAATGGATTGAGGGAAGAGGCAGGAGGTCTCCCACTCTATACATTTTTGGCTTTTTAAAAAATCATATTCAGGAGTTCTCATTGTGGCTCCACTGTAACTAACCTGACAGTGTCCACGAGGACATAGGTTTGATCCCTGGCCCTGCTCTGCAGGTTAAGTATCCCATGTTGCAGTGAGCTGTGCTATAGCTTGCAGACAAGGTTTGGATTGCTATGCCAATAGACCTATAGCTACAGCTCTGACTGATAATATTCCTACCCTGGGAACTTCCATATGTCGAAGGTGCAGCCCTAAAAAGATTAAAAAAATTTAAAAAACCCTCATATTCAAATATTACATAGGTCACCTTAAAGTAAAGAGTAAAAATTCTTCATGGCATGATTTTTACTACAGAAGATTCTGTCCAGCCATTGTGCCATGATTACAATGCATCTTGGTTTTTTTTTTGTTTGTTTGTTTTTTACTTTTTAGGGCCCCACTGTGGCATATGGAAGTTCCCAGGCTAGGAATATTATCAGAGCTGCAGCTGCCAGCCTCCACCACAGCCACAGAAATGCCAGATCCCAGCTGAGTCTTCGACCTACACCACAGCTCACAGCAACCCCAGATCCTTAATCCACTGGGCAAGGCCAGGGGTTGAACCCGAAACTTCATGGTTCCTAGTGGGATTCCTTTCCGCTGCACCACAACAGGAACTCCTTGCCATTTTAAATAGGACGCTGCCAACCTTTGTACAGAAAGTTTTGCAGATCTTTTGGATTCCTCCCTGAGGATCAGAACCAAAAGTGAAATCCATGGTCCCAGAGTGTGTGCAATTTTTTGATCCATTTTACTGGATGGCTTTTTTTCCAGAGGAGTTGCTGTAGTTTCCATGCTGACAGCCATGAGAAAGCGGCCGGTTTCCTGCACTCTCTTTTCCTTTCATCATGTCCTATCTCATGCTTTCCATCTTTCCCTCTCTTTGCTACTTTGATAAATGTTCCATCAAATCTCATTTTGTTTCAGTGTATTTCTTTGATCATTAATGAAGAAAAGTGTTTCCCGATGTGCTCAAGTTTTATATCCCCTTCTGCAAATTCTTTGCTTATCTTTTGCCCATATGCCTACAAGGATCTGGGTTTTCCTCTCCGCTGACATGAGCTCTCCACATTAAAAGTCCTCCTGTCAAAGTTTTTGAAAATACTTCCCTGGATACACTGTTTCTCTTTAAATTTCTTCATGTTTTTGTCCCCAAAGCGTTAGATTTATCTACAGGCCTTTCTTTTCCCTTCTTGGCTGATTTTCTTGAGTTTAATTTTTATTTTATATTGGAGTCTACGACAAAGTGATTCAGTTATACATACGCATATATCCAGTCTTTTTCAGATTCTTTTCCCATATAAGTTATCTTTGCTGATTTTATTTACAAATCTTTGTCACTGTTTGCCCCCTGAGGTTTGTACCAATAACCTCTGCTAGACTTCATTCTTTATCATTTTCCTTCAGTTCTTTTTTTTTTTAAGTTTTTTTTTGCTGCAAGTCTTCACTTCAATTTTTTTTTTTATCCAGCATAATCATTTCCTTATATGACAGAATGTGCTACTGCTGAGACGATGTTTTAAAATTAAGTTTTCGGACTTGATTCTCACTTACTCAGTATTGATTACATGCCTTTCTGCCTGTATCTTGGTTAGCAACTCTTGGTTAAACTTATCGTTCTAAAAGAAAATTTTTTTTTTTTTTTTGGTCCTTTTAGGGCCACCCCCATGGCGTATGGAAATTCCCAGGCTAGGGACTGAATCGGAGCCGCAGCTGCCAGTCTACACCACAGCTCATGGCAACACCGGATCCTTAACCCACTAAGTGAGGCCAGGGATCAAACCCGCAACTTCATAGATACTAGTCAGATTCATTTCCACTGAGCCACAGTGGGAACTCCTAATGGAAATACTTTTACATTTAAATAATGACCATAATTATTAGAGATATTAGATTAATTAATAATAGTATTAGAGATTGTTTTATATCTCTAATAAGTAATGTTTTTCAAAATACTAAATTTGACCCCTTTAAAGTATTTAACATTAGTACAAATGTGAGCACACAAATGGTTCATCTGCTAGTACATCCTATAAAGATGGGATTGGTCATATCTGCACTGTCCAATATGATAGCTACTGGCCACGTGTAGCTAATGGAACACTTGAAATGCGGCTGGTACAAATAAGGAACTAAGTTTTTCATATATTTTATTTTTAATAAGTTTCAACAGCCACATGTAGCTAGTGGCTCTGGGATTGGACAGTGCAGGCTCAGACTTTCCCAGGGTCATTTTCTCCTTTTTAGATCCATTTTTAGGTGAACCTGACTGAGCTAATTAAGGAAATGGAAATTACACTCCTGATACTTTGCCACAAATCCAAACGCCAAACGACCACATCTGTGTTTTCTCATCTACCTACCTAATTCTAAAATCCTCATGCTTTTGAGTTACTAGCTTATATTTCACCATTCTCATTTATTGCCTTCATCAGGTTTCCAATTAGGCTATTTTCAGGTTCAAGGGTAGTGAGACATCAAAAGCACCCAACCTATCCCTTCTCCCTCCAGAACTATTTTTGTCTACATCATTTTAGTTCCCTATGTTTGTTATTTTATGCTCAAGCTATTTCAGGGAAAGAAGCACCTGAATTCACCCCAGCCATCTATTATAGGAGTCTTGAAAGCCATAAAATATAATGAGACATTAACACATGCTGATATAAATGCCCCTGTGCTTTTTTTTCTTTTTTCTTTCTTTTTTTTTTTTTTTTAATGACCGTACCCACAGCCCGTGGAAGTTCCCAGGCCAAGGATTAAATCCAAGCCTCAGCTAGGGCAATGCCAAATCTTTTAACCCACTATCCTGGGATGGGGATCAAATCTGTACCTCCACAGCAACATGAGTTGCTGCAGTCAGGTTCTTAAACCACTATGCCACAGTAGGAACTCACCCTGAAATTTCTTTAAAAATGGTTGTAAATGTTATTTTGTTGTTGTTATGAACATGCCTGTTAATATTTTAAAAGAGACACAGAGGAGTTCCCATTATGGCTCAGTGGAAACGAATCCAACTAGGAAGCATGAGGTTTCAGGTTTGATCCCTGGCCTCAATCAGTGGGTTAAGGATCCAGCTTTGCCATGAGCTGTGGTGCAAGTTGCAGAAGCAGCTTGGATCTGGTATTTCTGTGGCTGTGGCGTAGGCCAGCAGCTACAGCTCTGATTGGACCCCTAGCCTGGGAACCTCCATATGCCTCAGGTGTGGCCCTGAAAAGACAAAAAAATAAAATAAAATAGACACAAAATTTTGCAAAATGTCTAAAAATTCCTTGATGCTCTATACCCTTTCTACTAAGGTATATAGAATTTTGTCTAAGCTGGGGTAGCTATAAAGACTCTCCATCTGGCCCAAGTGCATGGAATGAAGGAGGCCAGAGAGCAGGGAGGCCAGCTCCCATCATCTTCCATTTCTTTCATTAGGGATGCAGTTTTTTTCTCTCCTTTCTTGAAAAGTGATGACGAAGCTGTCCATCCCATTACATCCAATAAACACCCTCCAGTAGCTTCATCTGTTTACCTAGACACAGCCACAACTGCCACTTGATGTCTTGCTTCCTCTTACCATGTGGCAGACAAAGCTGACTTCCAAGAGCTCTGGAGTAAACTGAAATTTCCAACAAAGCCTGGTACAAATACTGTCGTTTCTTCCTCCTTTCCAGAAAGGGAGGGAAGAGAAGAGAAAAAAAAAAAAAAAAAAAAAAACAGAAAAGGAAAGAGAAGAGAGTGGAAAGGACAAAAAGGGTGAGCAGGAAAAGCCTTAGTCTTGGGTTTTTGGTAGTTTACTATGTTATATTTAATAGTCCACACTTAAAAGGTTTTCCTCTATGTAGCCTAAGTGTATCCTTCAGAAAATTAGGGCTATTTTCCTTTATTCAATTCTCATTGAAAAGAAAACATAGCTAGGTGTGATCTTGGATATAAAAATAATGATCCTTTACTATTTTTAAAATCTTTCCCAGTTTCAGCCACCGATGCCATAGTCATTTTAGGTATGTTGTTTTGTGAGGTTTTTTTTTTCACTACTTTTATATTATATTACTATTAGTGATACTATTTTCCTGTTAGCCTTACATATCTCTCTCCCATGCTTAGTTATATTCAATTTTTGTTCTCAATGACCTTTGTATCCCTTTTAATATCCTGCAAATTATCAGTCATCCCCCATCTTCTAGAATCTAAAATCTGATGTCACCTTAAGTACATGAGCTGCCATCTTTTAGAGTAGCATTCAGCTTGTCTTACTTAGGCCTGTAGATATTCCTGGCCAGGACTGGCGACATAATTTGCAGAGTTCAGTGTAATATGAATATCTAGGGGTCCTTGTTCAAAATTACCATAAATTTCAAGACAGGCATTAGAACATTAAATCAATCATGCTGTCTTCTAAGCATGGGGCCCTGGGAGACAGTTGGCATGCCTATGAAACGAGCCCCACTTCCAGCTTTGCCATATGACACAAGGAAGGGAACATATAATACACTTCTGGTTCCTTCCACTTCATTTTCTCCAGATGCTTCTCTTTCCTTGGAGAAAGAGAATCCTATGTAAGGAACTGAACTTGGGCCTGTTGGGGGATGCAGAACTTACCTGTTCTAGGGTTCCTGTCATGGCTCAGTGGAAACAAATCTGACTAGTATCCATGAGGACACAGGTTTGATCCCTGGCCTTGCTCAGTGGACTAAACATCTGATGTTGCCATGAGCTATGGTGTAGGTAGAAGACACAGCTCGGATCTGACGTGGCTGTGGCTGTGGCTGTGGCACATGCCAGGGGCTACAGCTCCAATTTGACCCCTAGCCTGAGAACCTCCATATGCTGCAGGTATGGCCCTAAAAACACGAAAGAAAGGAAAGAGAAAAGGAAAGAAAAAAGATACAGGGGAGTTCACATGATGGCTCAGCAGAAACAAATCTGACTAGCATCCATGAAGATGCAGGTTTGATCCTTAGCCTGGATCAGTGGGTTAACGATCTGGCATTGCTGTTGCCATGAGCTGTGGTGTAGGTCAAAGACACAGCTCAGATCTGACGTTTGTGGCTATGGACTAAGTCAGCAGCTACAGCTTTGATTCGACCCCTAGCCTGGGAACCTCGATATGTCACAGTGCAACCCTAAAAAGACTAAATAAATAAATAAATAAATAAAATTTGAAATTTTTAAAAAAGAGAAATATACAAAGCAGAAATTGTCAAAACCTTGTGACCAATTGTATTTGGCACCACGAGAGAAGAAGGAACAAAAAATTATTTGGTCGTACTTATGGGACTAGGTTGAACTTAGTGAGAGTCATGGGGGTAGGGAAAACAGAGAGAAGCAGGCCTAGAGGGGAAGGAGGTACCATTTAGGAAAAAGTTTAGTTTAAGTTGCTCTTAGGCATCCAAGGCAAGTTGTATAATCATTTTAGGGGTATATTGCTTTAGGAGCTATGCTGTTCCTTGGCCAACTTGCCATTGGATCTATTCCTCACTCTTCCTACAATTTGCTATTTATTGCAGGTTCTCAATCTCTGCAGGCTATTTCTCTCCAGATTCTCTTTTTAGGGGCAGCTTGGCTGGGTTTAGCCCAAGACAGGCACTGGTAGATGATCAAAGAGAATAAGGCAGAAGCCAGAAAATGTCTCCCTCATCTCTCTTCTAGGGGTGTCATCCCCCTGGGCTCATCTCCTCGGAAGCTCCAGTTCCCGTACCTAGACCAGTAGCTCCAGTTTCCACCAGATCACTAGAGCCACTGGTCATGGCATAGCCCCAACTCCTCCTGTCATTCCTCTAGCCTAGGGGATAGCAGCTTCCTGTCACTAATTTCTGAGTTGTCTCAACATCCCATTGTTCATTTTTATAGCTCTCCCATAACCGGGAGGGATGAAATTCCTTATATTTTATTTTATTTTATTTTTGTCTTTTTGCCTTTTCTAGGGCCGCACTGGCGACATATGGAGGTTCCCAGGCTAGGGGTCGAATTGGAGCTGTAGCCACCGGCCTATGCCAGAGCCACAGTGACACTGGATCCGAGCCACATCTGCAACCTACACCACAGCTCATGGCCATGCCAGATCCTTAACCCACTGAGCAAGCAAGGCCAGGGATCGAACCCGCAACCTCATGGTTCCTAGTTGGATTCGTTAACCACTGCGCCACGACGGGAACTCCAAAATTCCTTATATTTTAAAATTGAGTATTTTATCTTTTCCTACTTGCATCCTGCCTGACACAGACTTATTAGGATTCAATTGCTAAAGGAATTGAACTTGTTTTGCAATTGTAAATAAGGACTGAAAATTGCCAACTAAGTCTGGTTAAAAAGTTGGTGATATTAACAACAGCATTTTTCAGGGGACTTGTGAAAATGAAAACCAGATCACAGTGGATTTTAGAAGTGGTTGGAAACTAAGGAGGTAATGACCACACAGCTCTGAAGTTTGTTTTTTTTTTTCCTAGAAACTTAACTATTAAAGAAAGGAGGGAAGGAGATGGGATAAAGAGGATTTTTGAAGATCTGAAAGGCTCTGATAGGATAATAATAAAATAGAGAAAAAAATAGGAATTAAGAAAGGTAAGTAAAAATGAAAGATCCTAAGAGCCCAGAAGATAAATTGATTGCCTTGGTCAAGGGTCATTTATTTGTCTCATGCAAGAGAAAGAACCTCAAGAATCAGAAGTTCCCTTGGAGTTCCCGTCGTGACACAGTGGTTAATGAATCCAACTAGGAACCATGAGGTTGCAGGTTCAATCCCTGGCCTTGCTCATTGGGTTAAGGATCCAGCATTGCCGTGAGCTGTGGTGTAAGTTGCGGACGAGGCTTGGATCCCACGTTGCTGTGGCTCTGGCGTAGGCCGGTGGCTACAGCTCCAATTCGACCCCTAGCCTGGGAAACTCCATATGCCACAGGAAGCAGCCCTAGAAAAGGCAAAAAAAGACAAAAAAGACAAAAAAAAAAGAATCAGAAGTTCCCACTGTGATGCATCGGAAGTGAATCCAACTAGTATCTATGAGGATGCAGGTTCGACTCCTGGCATCCATCAGTGGGTTAAGGATCCAGCATTGCAATGAGCAGCTGTGTAGGTGAGAGACAAGGCTCAGATCCAGCGTTGCTGTGGCTGTGGTGTAGGCATGCAGCTATAGCTCCGATTGGACCCCTAGCCAAGGAAACTTCCATGTGCAGCACGTATGGCCATTAAAACAAACAAATAAACAAAAACTCAAGAATGATGTAGAGGCAGGTATGTTGTAGGCAGGAGGCCAGATAAGAATTTGATTTCTTTTAAACCCAAGGACTTCTATTTTCTCTATAAAATAGCAGAAGATTCATTTCCAGAGGATGGTGGTCCCTCAGGGGAATGGGAGAAATAGCAGATACAGGTCAGGGCCAAGCCACGGCATGATGCAAGAGCAGATGAAATTGACTCCCACAAATGGTGTTTCATTGCAAGACTGTGAGATGTTCTCCAGTTTCTCTGAGAGCTGGTATAGGAGTGAGACAGGCAAGCACTTTTAATATGTAGCTGTGGTTCTCCAGGGACCAGAAGCATCAAGGGACAACTTCTTAGAAATGCAAAACCTTAAGCCATGCCCTAGACCTACTGAATCAGAAAAGTGGTGGGTGGGGGTTAAGAAGCCCTCTAGGTGATTCTGATACATCTAAGGTTTAAGAACCACTGCCTGGACCATGGCTTCCACAGTGTGATCTGCAGACAAGCAGCTAATTGGAAATGTAGAATCTCAGTGTCCCTTCCTCCAGAATGAAAAAATCTGGGTTTCAACCTGATCCCTAGGTACTTCATCAGAACATATAATTAAGAAGCACTGAACTTGATAATTTATTCTCCAAAGAAGTTATAGGTTAGCCAGTGGATTATAAATTAAGGGTGGCTTTCAATGGGGCAATTTCAGGTTCAATTGAGGGGATATGTCACATTTAGAGACTAAGAACCCTGCCTGATACCATCTACCCACATAATCCAAGTGACATCATATAGCCACATATTCTATCTCCTTCATGAATTACATTGATTTAAAAATATGAAACCAATCCCAACTGAATGCAGCCACAAAGGCCAATCTTTCAACAAAAGTTACTGAATGTCTCCTGTGTGTGCTGAGGTCTTTGCTGGACTCTGAGATGCCCAGATCATGACCCGGTTCCTGCACTCAGAGTCTCCCAGTTGAACAGAGGACACAGACAAGGGGTCACATAATGACAGTGCCTCTGGGAAAGATATCAGCATGGTCTACAAGGGAATTGGAGGATCGTAGAGAAGGAAGAAGCCAGTCTGACCAGAGAGGGTCAGGCAAAGCTTATGGAATGAGGTCCTGCTGGAGCCAAGGGCTACAGGGTGAGTGGGGATCCAGTAGATGATGAAGGGGCAGGAAGGACATTCCAGAGAGAGGCAGCCATGGGAGCAGAGGCACAGGGACAGCATAGAAAGTTCGAGAATTCTACCCAGGGGCTAGAAAGATATTTATGGCAATGACAGGATTCATCTCATGAAAAGAAGTTTGTTTGCTTGGGGTTTTTTGTTTTAGTTTTTAGTTTGTTTGTTTGTTTGTTTTGATGTTTTCACTCCAAAGTGTATGTCACCTTCTATGTCATACTTCTGAGTACAACTCTTTTGTGTAGGCTTGCAGCTCAGCTGCCAGATGGAAGGATTCTGCCTTGGCAGCAGCACCTCCATCATTCACTTCACACAGGAACCAACAGTCCAGAGAGGGCAAATCCAGACGTGTTGGATGGTCTATGGAGGGACCTCGCCACTGCCACATCCTCTCCTTTTCTCAATCCAGGAAGCATGATTTCAGCACCAAAGAGAAATGTGAATACACATATTGGAAATATTTGACACCCTGATGTGTATGGCTAAGGGCACCCTGATGTGTACCCAGGCCCAGCGATGGGTTCCTCCACAGACTTTTTTTCCCTACATCCCAGCTTTGCCTTCAAGATGCATCTTAAATCTAACCCATTCCACCACCTCACTGCTATCACATTGATCTAACACTCAGCATCCCTAAGATCGACTACATGCTAGTCTCCTACCTTGTCTTGGTTTTGGTTGGTTTGATTGTTTTTTTGTTAATGGCCACACCTAAGGTATATGCAAATTACCAGGCTAGGGATGGAACTGAATTGGAGCTGCAGCTGCCAGCCTACACCACAGTCACAGCTCCTTGGGATCCAAGCCACATCTGCAACCTAAACCACAGCTTTTGGCAACACCGTGTCCTCTACCCACTAAGCGAGGCCAGGGATCGAACAGGCATCCTCACAGAGACTATGGGTCGGGTTCTTAACCTGCTGAGCCACAATGGAAGCTGCCTAACTAGCCTTACTGCTTTCACTTTTGTCTCCACAGGCAAACCTTCACATAGCAGCCAGATGGTCCTAAGTACAGGAAACAAAGTACTCCCCTTTCCTGTCCAGGAGCCTCTAATAATCCCCCATCACACATAGAAGAAGCTGAAATGTCCTTGAGAGGCCTAGAAGATCCTGTCCCATCTAGTCCCATCCCAGCTCTTACTCACCTGCTCACCTGTCCTTCCCCTCTGTCTACACCACCTTTGCAGTCTTTCTTGGTCACACAAACTCATCTTCATGTCAGGCTGTCACCCTTCTAGTCCTTTCTGCCAGAGTGCCCTTCCTTCAGATCTTAGCATGGCTGCTGGATCCTGCATTTCACTTGGGTGTCTGCTCAAACTCCATGTCCTTAAACAGGTCTTTTCTCACCACCCTGCAAAAATTGCACTCCAAAATCTGATGCTTTTTTTTTTCTTTCTTTCCTGTAGAGTACTTATTACCAGCAGCTAAAATGTAAGCGTGGAGTTCCCGTCGTGGCGCAGTGGTTAACGAATCCGACTAGGAACCATGAGGTTGCGGGTTCGGTCCCTGGCCTTGCTCAGCGGGTTAACGATCCGGCGTTGCCGTGAGCTGTGGTGTAGGTTGCAGACTCGGCTCGGACCCTGCGTTGCTGTGGCTCTGGCGTAGGCCGGTGGCTACAGCTCCGATTCAACCCCTAGCCTGGGAACCTCCATATGCCGCAGGAGCGGCCCAAGAAATAGCAACAACAACAACAACAAAAAGACAAAAAGACAAAAAAAAATAAAAATAAAAAAAAAATAAAATGTAAGCTCCATGAAGTTGAGACATCATCCATCTTGCTAGAATAGAGTCTAGCATTTGCAAATGTTCAAACATTTCTTACCTGAATTTAAAGTAATATTTGATGGAGTTCCTGCAATGGCGCAGCAGAAACGAATCCAACTAGTATCCATGAGGATTTGAATTTGATCCCTGGACTCCCTCAGTGGGTCAGGGATCTGGCGTTGCCATGAACTGCAGTGTAGGTCACAGATTAGGCTCAGCTCCTGCATTGCTGTGGCTGTGATTTAAGCCAGCAGCTGCAGCTCCGATTTGACCCCTAGCCTGGGAACTTCAATATGAGTCAGGTGCGATCCTAAAAAGCAAAAAATAAAAGTAAAACTTGACTCTTCCATCTCCATCCCTACAAGAATGATTATCCAGTCTAGTGAGCCACCAAACTGATTTTTGTGTCTTTTGTGGCAAGCTCCAGAGGTTCTCAAACTTCACCCTGCCTTGGAATCACCTGAAAGGTTTATCAAAATAGGTGAATGGCACACAGCCTCAAAGTCTCTCATTTTGAAGGTGTGGAGTGGGGCTGGAAAACACTACCATGAACCAGTCACTGGATGCTTCAGGCACTGCCAATCCAGATACCACACTATTATCTTTTTTTTTTTTTTTTTTTTTTAGGGCCACACTCATGGCATAGGGAGGTTCCCTGGCTAGGGGTTGAATCAGAGCTACAACTGCCAGCCTACGCCAGAGCCACAACAACTCGGGACCCAAGCTGAGTCTGTGACCGACACCACAGTTCACAGCAATGTGGGATCCTTAACCCACTGAGTGGGGCCAGGGATTGAACCAGCATTCTCATGGGTACTAGTTGGGTTTGTTGCCACTGAACCACAGTGGGAACTCCCAGGTACCACACTTTGAGAATGTGAGAGACATCTACACCAAACATCACCACCAGAGGAGCCCCTTCTTCTCGCCTGTCTCTCCCAACCCCATGACCCTTTCCATAGTTGCCAACAGCATCACAGAAAGCCAGGAGGATTTTTGTCTGGGCTCTGCTCTTCCGTGGAAGGGCATCCTGCTGATAGGAAGCAGCAGGCCTCCACTTATCACTCAGGATTTTGCTCTGTTGTCAGACACTGGAAAAAAGTCTGTGGCAGAATTCCCATGGAGGTCCAGTGAGTTAAGAACCCAACATGGTGTCTGTGGGGATGCAGGTTCAATCCCTGGCCTTGCTCAGTGGGTTAAGGATCTGGCATTGCTGCAAGCTGTGACATACTTCACAGACGCAGCTCGGATCCAGTGTGGCTATGGCTGCAGCATAGGCCTCAGCTGCAGCTCTGATTCCACCCCTAGCCTGGGACCTTCCGTAGGCCACAGGTGCGGCCCTAAAAAGAAAAAAAAAATGTGTAGGGAAAAAAAAAATACTCGCAGACCATTAGGTATTCTAATTATGTCTAGATTTGTAAAGAGAATACTTTTCAATCTCATGCCTTGTCAGGCTTTAAGCCAGTGCTTTCCGTGCCTCGTAGAATATGTCAGGGTCACCAGCACTTAAAGGCTGTGGTTGGCCACAGACCATCAAACAGGGCTCTGTGGTGGGGATGACAAATCTAGGCATTGCTGATTGTTTCAATTCTGACCCGTTTCAAAGGGAACAGGAATGAGATTCAGTTCTTGAGGTGCAGCAAAGAGAGTTAGGTATTCCATAAAGTAACAGGGGTGGTTGTGAAGGCGACGAGTTTCTGAAAGGCACCTCATTTTATTTTATTTTTTTTTATTCATTTATTTTGTCTTTTTGCCTTTTCTAGGGCCGCTTCCCGCAGCACATGGAGGTTCCCAGGCTAGGGGTTGAATTGGAGCTGTAGCCACCAGCCTACGCCAGAGCCACAGCAACTCGGTATCCGAGCCTCGTCTGCGACCTACACCACAGCTCACGGCCATGCCAGATCCTTAACCCACTGAGCAAGGCCAGGGATCGAACCTGCAACCTCATGGTTCCTAGTCGGATTTGTTAACCACTGTGCCACGACGGGAACTCCGGCATCTCATTTTAAAGATGTGTGCCAAGGTCTGAATGTCTGTGTCTTCCCCAGGTTTATACACTGAAACCTAACACCCAAGGGGATGTTATTAGGGGAACTCGGCCTTTGGGAGGTGATTAGGTCATGAAGGCAAACTCTCAAAGGGTAATTGTGCCCTTTTAAAAGAGGCCTGAGAGGAGTTCCTGTTGTGGCACAGGGGAAACAAATCCGATTACTATCCATGAGGATGTGGGTTCGATCCCTGGTCTTGCTCATTGGGTTAAGGATCCAGCGTTGCCATGAGCTGTGGTGTAAGTTGCAGACGTGGCTCGTATCCTGAGTTGCTGTGGCTGTGGTGTAGGCCGGCAGCTGTAGCTCTGATTTGATCTCTAGACTGGGAAACTCCATATGCCATGGGTGCAGCCCTAAAAAACAAAACAAACAAACAAAAAAGAGGTCTGAAAGGAGTTCCCGCTGTGGTGCAGTGGGTTAAGAATCTGATTATAGGGAGTTCCCTTGTGTCTCAGAGGTATCCATGAGGACTTGGGTGTGATCCCTAGCCTCACTTGGCAGGTTAAGGATCTGGCATTGCCGTGAGCTGTGGTGTAGGTCACAGACATGGCTTGGATCTTGTGTGGCTGTTGCTGTGGCATAGGCTGGCAGCTACAGCTTCAATTTGACCCCTAGCTTGAAAAACTCCATATGCCACAAGTGCAATCCTAAAAAGATCCCCCCCCCCCAAAAAAAGAATCTGATTGTAGTGGGTCAGGTCGCTGTGGAGCCGTGCATTTGATCTTTAGCCCAATGCAGCCAAAGGACCCTTCAAGTCACAGCTATGGCTCAGATTCCCTAAGGAATTTCCTTATGCCTCCAATGAGGCCTTAAAAAAAAAAAAGCCTGGGAGTGTTCCTTTACTCTTTCTACTGTGGGAGGTTGCAATAAGAAGACTGCTGTCTTTGAGAAAGTTGTGAGTCCTCAACAAACCCGAATTTGCCGTGATCTTGGACTTTCCAGCCTGCAGAACTGTGAAAAACAAAGTTTGTCATTTGTAAGCCATCAATCTTTTAGCCCGAATAGACTAAGACTCATGTGCGTGTGTAACTTCCATTTAACTTCTGGTCCTATTAGAGGCTATGTTTCTTCCCCAGCCCAACTTTTTTTCAGGCACATTAGTAGTTAAGTGGTAATTCTGAGCCCCGTTTTCCTTCTATTGGCTCCCTGATATTCTCCTCCTGCTCATTCCCCAGAGCAAAATTATCAAAGCACTCTCTGTTAATACAATGATTTTGGGACCACCCATTCAACAGTTATCATCCACTGATAACCCTAGCCAGGATTTATCTAAGATGGGCTAAGCGTGCTCTTGGCAGGTCTTTGAACTCAGGAGAGGAAAGTTTTGCAGGAAAACTGTGGGGAGGTGGGATAAGAGAAGGTCTAGGGTAAAAAGTGTGGCAGACAGATTCTTGTGACGGAATTATTCTGAATCTTGACTGTGGTGATCACACAAATCTACACATGATAGATATATGCATAAATGTATACTTATGTGCGTGTGCACACGCACGCATGCGCACACACACACACCACTGCATGTTAAGCTGGTAAAATCTCAATAAGGTAAATTGTATCAATGTCAATATCCTGACTGTGATATTATACTACTATATTAGCTGTATTGTATCAGTTGTGATATTACTGTATTAGCTATATTGTATTGGTTGTGATATACCATTGTATTAGCTGTACTGTATTAATTGTGATATTATATACTATTGTATTAGCAGTATTGTATTTGTTGTGATATTATACTATTGTATTAGCTGTTAACTATTTGGGGAAACTGGGTGAAGGGTGCACAGAATCTCTCTGTGTTATTTCTTATAACCACATGTGAAACTATATTGATCTCACATTTAAACATTTAAGAAAGAAGTGCTACCAAGAGGACAGGTCTGGTTGGTATCAGAATGCAGAGTCCTGGAAAATCGGGGCATTGAAAGGGCGGTAGGATCCCAGAGAAAAAGAGAGGCCCTAGGTCTAAAGGGAAAAGAGGCACCAACGGGATGATGGGGCATGTTCCTAAGGAAAACTCACTCTCCCACATCCCTAGATTACACTACAAGGAAAATATAGTCTATCACCAAGCCATGATTTCTAAAATGATCATCCATTAGATGTTGATGGCAGTGACAATAATTAGCTCACCCGCTGAGTGCTGCCACGTGTCAGTTTCTTATAAGAGTTATCTCATCTGATCCTCTCAGTAGTCCTATGAGACTGGCACTGTTATTACATCCACTTTACAGATGAGAAAATCAAGGCACAGAGAGATGAAGAAACACAACTGTAACTGGCAGAGCCAGGATTTGTCTGCTTTCAGCAGCAGCAGCAGCAGCATCCTCAACACTGATTGGATGCTCATCTGTGCCAGGTATGCTGTCCTACATGTTTTCTCTTCATGAGGAAGAATGTACCCATCATCATACCATTATTTCTGGAGAATTCTCCATCGTGTATTGGCATCAAATCACATCATTTGTTTATTGTGTGCTAAGTGCCCGCTACTTTACATAAATTATTCCATTAACCTTCACAGCAAGTCTGGATGTATTCTCTCCACTTTATTGATAAGCAAATGCAGGCCCAGAGAAGTCTCGCCCAAACCCACACAACCAACCTGAGCTGAGCCAGTGGAGTTTCTTGAGTGGGCAGACGCCAGAGCTATTGTTCAGCCTCTGTGCTCTACTGCCTCCAAGCCAAAAACTCCAAACACACCATCATTTCATTTTCCCCCAAAGCTAGAGGCTTCTCAGTCTCCTGGTGTCCACTGACTGGGCACAAATCTGTTTTATTGTGCCTGCTGTGTAGCAGATAGAGCTCTTGCCGACTCATTTTGCAAAGCACACTCTGGGAACTTTCTTTGCTTTGTTAATCTACTCACTACTCAAGGCTCAGCACAAGTTCTTTTTACTTACACGGTTCAATACACACAGCGGCATAAACGATTTAATGTTTAACAAACATCATCATGATGATGGCAATGACATCTTGCTTTGAAGGTTTGCAGAAAGCAATCAACGTATCAAACCTTAAAGCCAGCAGCTTCTTCAGTTTCTCTCACCTGTGTCTCTGCACAGCACCTGGTGGGGTGTGGCTGGCTTAACTGGTTATCTATCAGTCTCCCCCACGCCCCACCCCCCAGTGAAGAGGACACATTCTGCTAGTCTATCGCCCTGTAATCACAGACTGTGCACACGCAGTTAGAAGGCATTTCCGGGGAAATTTCTTGCAGGAGTTAACCAAATAAATTCCCAGAACCTTGCTGCAGGCCCGGGGTGACGACGTGGCTTCTTCCGGGGCTGCGGGGCTGCGCACACTTTCACTTTTCTCCTGGGGCGCCCGCCCACTCCGAACAACTCCACTTCCTGGTTTTCCCCGGGGCTCCCTCCCCGGCAGCGGGCTGCCTGTAAACACAAGGGGCTGCAGGCTGGGGCTCCGCGATTGGAGGAGTCGAGCCCCGCCTCCCCTCCCCCCGGGCTGCCGAGCTGTCAGTTACACGTACAGTGTGAGCTAGATTTTGGCGCCACAGCTGGGAGTGAGGCTTTTGTTCCATAACAAAAACAAGCGCCTGAATGGCAGGACTGCCAGCGCCCAGCCGGGAGAGGCAGGCATAAAGGAGCCGCCTGGTGAATGTTTGTGACCTGTCATTAGAGACAGCTCCCTCTGCTTCCAAATGATCACGTGGAGGCAATCTGGCAAATTATGTTCATACCCGCCACGACCCTGCTCGAACTGCACGGTGAATATTGGGCACCAGCCTCTAGTGACCGGCCTGTGAGCTCAGGTGGAAACGCACCTTGGTGGTAACGATTGGAGTCCTTTCCATCGCTTTCTGCCTCCTCTGTCAAAGATCTTCCGTGTTCCTTCTGCAACTGAAAGGCTGGCCTTCTGTCTGAAAGGAGCTAAATGATGGATTCACTTATTCCAGGACGAAAAGCTAAGCATTGAATGTCAAAATGCAGTTCATCCGATCTGTGCTCTCTGGTTATAAATAGACAGTGTCTACCATATGACTTGTTTGCTTTTTGCTAAGTGAGAACACATCCAGATCCAAGTTGCTACCTACTCCGAGAAAATTCCTATGTGAAAATCTGAAACATAAACCAGATAGATTAGGAGTGAATATTCTCGTTTCCAAAAACATTCTTCAAGTTCCAAAAGCATTTAGCAGATTGAAAGGATTCTTCAAGTTCCAAAAGGATTGAGAAGATTGAACAATCCATCTCCCACCCCTGATCTCCAGGAAAAAAACAAAACTCCACCTCAATCGGTGGTGCTGATATGGTGCTGATATTTAAAGTGTTACAATTAAAAGTTCATTCCTTCAGGTAGGCTCAGTTTCATGGAAATGAAAACGCTTTTGAGAAAATAATGAGGTTAAAAGGTATTCATTTAACCAAAAAAAAAAAAAAAAGGAGTTCCTGTCCTGGTGTAGTAGTTAACGAATCCAAATAGGAACCATGACGTTGCAGGTTCGATCCCTGCCCTTGCTCAGTGGGTGAAGGATCCGGTGTTGCCGTGAGCTGTGTAGGTTGCAGACGCGGCTTGGATCCTGTGTTGCTGTGGCGCTAGCGTAGGCCAGCAGCGGTAGCTCCAATTCGACCCCTAGCCTGGGAACCTCCATATGCCGCGGGAGTGGCTTTAGAAAAGACAAAAAGACCAATAAAATAAAATAAAATAAAATAAAAGGTATTCATTTATACCTCAGTGTGAATAAGTTTAATCACTCCCTGTTTGTTTATTTTTGCCCTTGCCAGTGGCATGGGCATGCTTCCAAAGCCAGGGATCAAACCCACACCACAGCAGTGACACAAGTCCCTGTAGTGACAACACCAGATCCTTAACCTGCTGCTCCACAAGAAAGCTCCACATCACTTCCATCTTGAGAGCAGATTTTCAAGAAGGGAAGAAGCTACCTGCAAGTGAGTCCCTGAAAAGAGACAGAGGAACAATATGAGTGGCAGCATAGTCAGAAAAGGAGTCTGGGTGCCTCAGAAAACAGATGTTTGTTGCTCCACAATTCTGAGAAAAGTCAGCTTTTTAAAGAGGGTGGTGGTTTTGTTTGTTTTGGTTTGGTTTTGTAGTACTGTCCAATGGAACTTTCTGTGATAATGCAAATGTTCTCTAACTACACTGTTCTAATATAGTAGCCACTAGCCCATGTGGTTAGTGACCACTGACATGTGGTTAGTGTGACTGAGGAACTGAACTGAAAATTTTCCTAGCCATGTGTGACCAATGGCTCCTATATTGAATAGTGCAGCTTCAAAGCATTTGAAAGTTGAATTTGCCCACACATCTTCAGGAATAAAGAATTGCGTAAAGTTGGAGTTTCCCTTGTGGCAATGAACCCAACTAGTATCCATGAGGACGCAGGTTCAATCCCTGGCCTCGCTCAGTGAGCTAAGGATCCAGAATTGCTGTGGCTGTGGTGTAGGCCAGCGGCTACAGCTCTGATTCAACCCTTACCCTGAGAACTTCCATGTGATGCAGCTTCAGCCCTAAAAAAGACAAAAAAAAATTGCATAAAGTTAATGTGCAGTTAACTTTAAGTCTCCCTGGTGGCCCCTGATGATCCTGCCTCCTGATACCCATGCCCCCTGGGTAAGATCCCTCCCTTTGAGGATAGGCTACCCCTATAGACTTACTTCTAATAATAGAATATAGCAAAAGCTATATGGGGTGTCACTTCCAAGATCAGGTTACAAAGAGACTGTGACTCTGTCTTGAGCACTTCTGTGACTTTCTCGCTCCTTTGTTCTGAGGAAACTCAGCTGCCATGTCATCAGCTGTGCTTTGGAGAGGCCCCTCCAGCAAGGAACTGATGTCTTCAGCCAACAGCCAGCAAAGACCTGAGGCCCTAAATCCAACACCCCTCAAAGAACTAACAGCTGTCAACAGCCAAGAGACTGAGCTTGTGAGTGCCTTCTCTGCCATTAGATCCTCAGGGCCGCCCCAGCTGGCACCTTCAATGCAGCCTTGTAAGCCCCCGGGGGCTGAGACACTCAACTAAGCCATGCCTGACCTTCTGACCCACAGAAAATGTGAGATAATAAACGTGTGTTGTCTTAAATCACTACATTTTCAGGAAATTTTTTACACAACAATAGACTGTAATATGGTTAGACCATTTAATATACTTTGAGGAGTTCCCACTGTGGCTCAGTGGTAACAAACCCAAATAGTATCCATGAGGACTGGGTTTCGATCCCTGGCCTCACTCAGTGGGTTAAGGATCTGGTGTTGCCATGAGCTGTAGTGTAGGTCACAGACGTGGCTCAGACTCCGCACTGGTGTGGCTGTGGTATAGGCTGGCAGCTACAGCTCCAATTCAACCCCTAGCTGGAAACTTCCACATGCCTCAGATGCAGCCCTAAAGCGACAATAAATAAATAGATAAATAAATAAATAAAATACATTTGCGCTAGTTGGGACATTATTAGATTCAAAGATACTCCTAGATATCAGTGTCTAATGCAATGAAATTTCCATTCTTTTAACAGCCCAATGTGGGCAGGCTTCTGACAGCAAGTCAGGGGCTCAGCCCCTTTTTGGTATTGGCTCTGCCACCTGTAATTATGGCTGCTCAAGTCACCAAATAGAAGGTGAAGTATATAGACTGGAGCCCTAGGATGAGATGTTTTAGTTGGGGAACAGACCTCGAGATGGTCCATATCATTTCTGCCCATGTTCTCCTGGCCAGACCTCAGTCAAATGATCCAAATGGACTGTCAGCCAGACTGGGAGACAGAGCCTGTGTCGAGGGGGAAGGAGAAGCAAATCTAGGATGAGCTAGCAGGTTTTGCCACAACACACTCTCCTTTTGGATGCTAAGCTCCTTGATAACAACAAGCCTTCTCATACCTGGCCAAATCCTAGGTTCATCCAGACAAGGATCTCTTCACAAACAGCACTGATTATGATGACAAAATGGGAAAGAGACTGTCCTCCACAGCTCGAGAGGGGCATTTGCCAGAGTTGTCCGAATGTTCTAGTCACATAAGTGCCCTTGAGTCAGCCCATAGTCCACCAAATCAAACTTGCTTATAGAAAGGCAGGAGCATAGTTCTGGAAATGACTATGGAAGACTTAAGAAAAGATGTCTGTGGGAGTTCCCGTTGTGGCTCAGTGGTAACGAGCCCGACTATTATTCATGAGGACACAGGTTCAATTCCTGGCCTTGCCCTGTGGGTTAAGGATCCGGTGTTGCTGTGAGGTGTGGTGTTTTGCGGTGTAGGTTGCAGAAACAGCTCTGATATGGTGTTGCTGTGGCTGTAGAGTAGGCTGGTGGCTACAGCTCCAATTCAACCCCTAGCCTGGGAACTTCCATATACTGAGGGTGTGGCCCTAAAAAAAATGTCTGTGCAGGTTGAAAGGGGACTTCGGAACTACAGAGTGGGATTTGAGGCATCCCTCAGATATGATTCTAAAGGTACTGTCAAATCTATCATTGCTTCTGAGGCCAACTCGGACATTCTGGTTGCCACACTCATTATCACCATCAGTCCTAGAATCAATAGATAAGGGAAGCAAAGACAAGACTGGTTTGACTGATTTTGGTTGACTGATTTTTATTTATTTATTTTTTTGTCTTTTTGCCTTTTCTAGGGCCGATCCCACAGCATATGGAGGTTCCCAGGCTAGGGGTCGAACCGGAGCTGTAGCCACCACCTTATACCAGAGCCACAGCAATGTGGGATCCGAGCTGTGTCTGCGACCTACACCACAGCTCACGGCAACGCTGAATCCTTAACCCACTGAGCAAGGCCAGGGGTCGAACTGGCAACCTCATGGTTCCTAATCAAATTCATTAACCACTGTGCCACAACGGGAACTCCGATTTCGGTTGCTTTAAATTGAGGTTCTATCACTCATGTGTCCATACATTTTTTTAATTTAATTTAATTTTATTATTTTATTTGCTTTTTTTTTTTTTAGGGCCCCACCTTCAGCCTCTGGAAGTTCCCAGGCTAGGGGTTGAACCGGAGCTACAGCTGCTGGCCTACACCACAGCCATAACAACAAGGGATCCAAGCCGAGGCTGCAACCTACACCACAGTTCATGGCAAAGTCAGATCCTTAACCCACTGAGTGAGGCCAGGGATCAAACCCGCAACTTCATGGTCACCAGTCAGATTCATTTCTGCTGTGCCACAACAGGAACTCCCTCCAAACATTTTTTTAAATGTCACTCTTCCTTTCATCTCCCTGAGCCCATCCACCCATTTCCCTTCACCTTAACCTGTAGCTTATACCCAACAAATGACTCAGGGACGATGGGAATGTTAATTTAACTGAGTTACATATCTGGCAATGTAACTTTTTTGTGTGTGTTTTGTCTTTTTAGGGCTGCACCTGCGGCATATGGAGGTTCCCAGTCTAGGGGTCTAATCAGAGCTACAGCTGCCAGCCCACTTTAGAGTCACAGCAACACCAGATCCGAGCCGTGTCTACGACCTACACCACAGCTCATGGCAATACTGGATCCTTAACCCACTGAATGAGGCCAGGGATCAAACCCTCAACCTCATGGTTCCTAGTTGGATTTGTTTCTGCTGTGCCACGATGGGAAATCCTGTCAATGCTACTTTTTAAAAAAAATTTTGACACCCTGAAGTAGTCACATAGCCAACAGAGAAAGGAAGGAAGGAAAGAAGGAAGGAAGGAGGGAAGGAAAAGAAAGAAGAAAAGGATGAAAGGAAAGAGAAGAATGTTTGGGGCACCCCCAAAAGCAGATTTCCTAGGATCTAATGTAGCTCAAGCTTCTGGGTTCCTCTGGGTGGGTGCCCCTTCCAAGGCTGCGTGCTCTCCTCCAGAGAGAAGCACTGAAGCCACAGCTCTCACATGTGCCTGAGGCCAAGAGTGTGGCTCCAACCTGGGCTTCCCCTCTATACACATAATTTCTAACAGACTTATCGAGATACTATAGACATAACATAAAACACATCCATTTTGGGAGTTCCCATCATGGCTCAGTGGTTAATGAACCCGACTAGTATCCCAGAGGACTTGGGTTTGATCCCCAGCCTCGCTCAGTGAGTTAAGGATCTGGCATTGCCGTGGTCTATAGTGTAGGTCACAGACTCGGCTCAGATCCAGGGTTGCTGTGGCTGTGGTGTAGGCTAGCAGCTGCAGCTCTGATTCAACCCCCAACTTGGGAACTTCCATAGGCTGCAGGTCAGCCCTAAAAAAAGAGACAAAAAAAAAACCCCCAAACCAACATCCATTTAAACTGTACAAATGCAGTGTCTTTTAGTCTCTTCACACAGTTGTGCAACCATCACCATCATCTCAGTTTAGTACATTTTCATCACTCCCAAAAGAAATCCTGGACCTGTCAGCAGTCCTTCCCATTCCCAGCCTTATACCCCTAACTTGGTCAACAACTAATCTGCTTTCTATTTCTAGATATGTGCTACTCTGGACATTTCATATAAATGGAATGATATAACATGCTTTTTTGTGACTGGCTTCTTTCACTTAGCATAAAGTTTTCAGTGTTCACCCATGTTGTAGCATGTATCAGAACTTTTTTTTTAACGGCCACACCTGTGGCATATGAAAGTTCTTGGGCTAGGGGTCCAGTTGGAGCCACAACTGCAAGCCACATCCACAGCCATAGCAACACCAGATCTGATAGGCATCTGTGACCTACACCGCAGCTTGTGGCAACACAGGATCCTTAACCCACTGAGGCCAGGGATTGAATCCACATCCTTGCAGAGACCAGCTCAGCAAGATGGATCTGAAGAACGGGTGCTGTGAAACTTAAGGAAAAAAGTTAACATAAAACAAGACACAGAGACATTTGTCTTAAGTAAAGGTGGGAACCGGGGGACTCAAGGTCTCAGGGACCAAGAGCGCCGCCTTAACAAACCACACTGCTTTTATTGTGTTTTTTAGGATTATGTCACGTGAGAAGGGGGTTGTAGGATATTGGGTTTTTTAAGTTATTTTAAAAGTCACATAGCCGGTTGCTGATTAAGCTTTTATTCTGACCTTTAGGCATTTAACAATCATTAGAATTTGAGGAAGCTTGGCATCAGCTATCTATGCATAGCATCTAGAGAATCACCATTGTGCTTCTGCAGACAGCGTGCCTATCTGCAGCAACCCAGTGTGCCTAGGTTTGCACCTCAGTTCTTCTTTGCTAATGCATATCCAGCTAACCACCCCTCATAAACCCCTTGGGGCTATGGGGCTCCTCTTTTATTCTTAAGAGGACATATCATGCTGTGCAAACAGCATGCCAATCTTCACAGGTCCAGCTGCGTGCCTAGACCAATGCATTAAGACCTTTCAGCTGACCCTATGAATAACTTATGCCTTTAGGTCTTTGTTCTTAAACTTAAGTCATTCACCTTCACTGCAACTGTTTTTCAAGCAGGAAGATGGGGTAAAGTAAAGCAGGACAAGATGGCGTTTTCAGCAAAGAGGCTAAGAAAATATTGTAGAAACATGTCTCATGACACATCCTCACAGACACTATGTCAGGTTCTTAACCCACTGAGCCACAATAGGAACTCCAGAATTTTAATTTTTTATTGCCAAATAATAGCCCAAGGTGGAGTTCCCATAGTGGTTCAGTGGTTAATGAATCCCACTAGGAACCATGAGGTTGCAGATTCAATCCCTGGCCTCGGTCAGTGGGTTAAGGATAGGGCATTGCTGTGAGCTGTGGTGTAGGTTGCAGATGTGGCTCAGATCCCGCAATGCTGTGGCTCTGGCATAGGCTGGCGGCTATAGCTCTGATTAGACCCCTAGCCTGGGAACCTCTATATGCCATAGGTGCAACCCTAGAAAAGACAAAAAAAAGACCAAAAAAAAAAAAAGCCCACGGTATGGATCTATCACATTTTCTTAATCCATTCATCAATTGATGGGCATTTGTGTTGATTGTGTATTCACCTTTGTATCTTTTTTTTTTTTTTGCTTTTGCTTTTTAGGACCATGCCTGCAGCATGTGGATGTTCCCAGGCTAGGGGTCCAATTGGAGCTACAGCTGCCAGCCTGTGCCACAGCCACAGCAAGACAGGATCTAAGCCTCGCCTTCAACCTATACCATATCACATGGCAACGCCAGATCCTTAACCCACTGAGCAAGGCCAGGGATCGAACCCACAACCTTGTGGTTCCTAGTTGGATTCATTTCCGCTGGGCCACAATGGGAACTCCCCTTTATATCTATTTTGTATATGTCCTACTGGTGGTCCAGATTAGTGGACAGGGTTGGCAGGCTGCCAGCACTACCTTCATATTTACCTGACCTCTTGTGATAACTTGCCTCCAGGAATTGTCAAGGGAGGAGTTGAACCTCATTTTTTCTTTTTTTTGGCTGCATCTGCAGCATATGGAAGTTCCTAGGCCAGAGGTCAAATCTAAGCCAAAGCTGCAACTTACACTGGATCCTTAACCCACTGTGCCACAGCAGGAACTCTTGGACCTCATTTTTGATCCCTGGAGAAGGATCTGAAACAGGCTGCATTGTGTCCTGCTCACAGTACATTAAGACCCAGGCTTCTGGGTGTCATTCCTCAATCTCATGACCAACCCAATATGAACAGGAGTGTGAGGAAGAGGAAGAAGTGAAAGGACTTGATTAAATATAACCAGCTGCTAGGGTACTAGTTGCAGGAGCCATGCCAACTATGATCAAAGAGCTGGAATTTTTTGAGGGCTTGCTCTAGCAAGAAGCCCTGCCTGAGCAAGAAACTGAAGGAAGTTATGAATGTGGCATTTCTCATAGCTGTAAGAACATTTCCTCAATTGTCAATTTTTTTAAAAATGTGGTCAATTGTGCTAAATGAAAAAACAGATTATCATTCTACTTTTTCAATGGAAGCACATTACAAAATTGTTTTCATATGAAGAAATAATAAAAGACTATACAGGAATTCCCGTCGTGGCACAGTGGTTAACAAATCCGACTAGGAACCATGAGGTTGCGGGTTCGGTCCCTGCCCTTGCTCAGTGGGTTAACAATCTGGCGTTGCCGTGAGCTGTGGTGTAGGTTGCAGACACGGCTCGGATCCTGCGTTGCTGTGGCTCTGGCGTAGGCCGGTGGCTACAGCTCTGATTCAACCCCTAGCCTGGGAACCTCCATATGCCGCAGGAGCGGCCCAAAGAAATAGCAAAAAGACAAAAAAATAAATAAATAAATAAAAATTAAAAAATAAAAAATAAAAGACTATACAGAGAGGAGTGATGTCAATGAAAATGGCAAAGAACACCAATAAGCTGCTTCTCCTCAAAAGAAAGAAAATCCTGGTGAAAATGGTCAGAATCAACTTTTTTACAAACCTGGAAATTAACTAAGGGCTTGCAGTAATCAGGAGTTCTTATTCAAGGAAAATGGTGAATATGAGTAAGAATAGTGAACTTTGTGGAATTTTAATCTAGCTTATACCGAGTACCCTAGCTCAGAGGTAACCTTGAAAAAAAAAATACCTTGAACTTCTGGTACTGGAGGGAAAGAATGGACCTCAGTTGCAAAGAAATGTAATTATTTTCTAGTTATCCATTGGTTCCATGCAAGACCAGCTCAATATGCTTGTCTTTATTTGCCTTGAGTTGGAACTGGCCCAGTTCAAAAGCTACTGGGAGGGAGTGGGGCATTTTTCCAAAGCATTTACAGGCAAATGTTTTAGTTACTGCTGTCTGAGGCTATAGATAACAGTTGGCATAAAGCACAAAGCTTGGTAGGAAAGGCTGGGAAATGGGACGTCCATAAAGACTCTGAAAAGCTCACACATATTCCTGGGAATCTGGAATGCCATAGGTGCCCAGGAGCAACAGGAAAAGGCTATAGGATTTGACCTCTGGCTGACTTTGAGGTTCTGCAATAGAAGAAAGTGAAGGCTAAGGCACAGTTGTAAACTTCCAGCCTGAGTGATGAAGGCATGCCCACCCCCACACACAGAGCCCTTTGGCCAAAGCTTTGAAATATTTTTGGCATCAGGCATTTGAGGAAATATCTGTCCAGTCATTAGCTGACCATTGATCTAACACAACAGTGACTTAAGAGGCCACATATGACAAAGAATACAGACTTTCCAGAATTAGTTAATGAGTCATTAAGTAAACAGGGAGTTTCCATTGTGGCACAGCAGAAATGAATCTGATTAGTATCCATGAGGACACGTGTTCGATCCCTGGCCTCACTAGTGGGTTAAGCATCCAGCATTGCTGTGAGCTGTGGTGTAGGTCTCAGACATGGCTTGGATCCTGTGTTGCTGTGGCTATAGTGCAGGCTGGCAGCTGTATCTCTGATTAGACTCCTAGCCTGGAAACTTCCATATGCTGTGGCCCTAAAGAGCAAAAAATAAAAAAATAAACAATGACAAGTAAAATCAATAGCAAGCAACAAACCTTAAAAGAGGAGAGAATTTGATTCCCACAGTTGCTAATTATAATATTCAAAATGTCCAATTTTCAACTAAAAATTATGAAACACACAAAGAAAAAAAAATTCATGGTGCAAACACAGGAAATATGGAAATTAATAAAGCTGTCCTTGAAGAGGTCCAGATATTGGACTTACTAGTAAAAGACAATTTATTTTTATGGCCACACCTTCAGCATATCGACCTTCCTAAGCCAGGGACTAAATCTGAACTTGCAGCTGTGACCTGTGCCACAGCTACAACAACACGAGATTCATTAACCCACTGCACCAGCCTGAGGATCAAACCTGCACCTCTGCAGGAATCCATGCCCCTTCAGCTGAATTCCTAATCTACTGTGCCACAGCAGGAACTCCTAAAAGACTTTAAATAAACTACTTGAAATATGTTCAAAGAGCTAAGGGGAAAGAACGAAAGGAAAGTATCAGAATGATGTCTTACTAAGTAAAGAATATCAATAAAATAAATTATATTTTTCAAAGAACTAAATAGAAATTCTACAGCTGAAAAACATAATAACTAGAATAAAAAATTTACCAGAGGAGTTCGATAGCAGATTTGAGCAGGTAGAAGGACCAGCAAGTTGTAGACAAGTTAGCTGAGATTTTCCAGTCTGAGGAACAAAAGAATAAAGCCAAAAATGAATAAAGTCTTAGAAACCCATGGGATAATGCCAGTCTTAGGAGAGGAAAATAGAAAGGAGCAGAAAAATATTTGAAGAAATAACGACAGAAAGATAAAATTTGATGAAAAGCATTATCTACACATTCAGGAATCTCAATAAACTCCAAATAGGATTAACTTAAAGAGATCCACAATGAAATACATCATAGTCAAGCTAAAAAAGCCAAAGCCAAAGAATCTTGAGCATGCAAAGAGAAAAATGACTTATCACCTACAAGAGCACGTTAATAAAATAAACAGCTGATTTCTTATCAGAAACCATAGAGGCCAGGAAATAGTGGAAGACATTCAAAGTGTTCAAAGAGAAAAAAGCCAATAAAAAATTTTTATCTGGCAAAGTTTATCTTGTATTTATTTATTTAAAAAAAATTTTTTTTTTGGCTTTTGTCTTTTTTTAGGGCTTCACCTGAGGCATTTGGAGGTTCCCAGGCTAGGGATACAATCGGAGGTATTGCTGCTGGCCTACGCCACAGCCACAGCAATGCCAGATCTGAGCTGAGTCTGAGACTTACATCATAGCTCATGGCAACATCAGATCTTTAACCCACTGATCAAGGCCAGGGATCAAACCCACAACCTCATGGTAACTAGTGGGATTCGTTTCCACTATGCCATGATGGGAACTCCAGCAAAGTTTATTTTCTAAAAATGAAGAGAAATTAAGATATTCCCAGGTTAAAAAAAAAATAATTTGTTTCTAGCAGACTTATCCTACAAGAAATGTTAAAGAAATCCTTTAGACTGAAATAAAAGGACTCTGGATGGTAATTTGTGAAGAATAAAGATCTTCATAAAGGTAATTACATGAGTAAATATAAAAGAAAGTATGACTGGAGTTCCCGTCGTGGTGCAGCAGTTAATGAATCTGACTAGGAACCATGAGGTTGAAGGTTCGATCCCTGGCCTTGCTCAGTGGGTTGAGGATATAGCGTTGCCATGAGCTGTGGTGTAGGTCATAGACGTGGCTCAGATATGGCGTTGCTGTATCTCTGGCGTAGGCTGGTGGCTACAGCTCCGATTGTACCCCTAGCCTGGGAACCTCCATATGCCGTGGGAGCGGCCCTAGAAAAAGCAAAAAGACAAAAAAATAAATAAAAAAATTAAAAAGGCAGTATGACTATATTTTTTGTTTGTGACTACATTTTTTTCCCCTATCTGGTTATAAAGACAACTGCATAAAGAAATATTTATCAATATAAGTTCATGGGCCCACAATATACGAAGATATAATTTGTAATAGTAACAGCAGAGAGAACTGAGCTACGTAGGATCAAAAATTCGGAATACCAAAAATAAGTTTGTATTAATCTGAACTAGATTGTTATAAGTTAAGGAGTTACTTATGATCCCCAAGACAACCATTAGGTAGCTGACTAAAAAATACATAGTAAAAGAAATGACAAGGAGTTGAAATGGCCCGTAGAAAACATCTATTTAACATGAAAGAGGGCAGTGAGGGAGGAATTAAGGGACAAATGTATATATAACATATAGAAAACAAATAGCAAAATAGCAGAAGTTCTCCCTTATCAGTAGTTACATTAAATGTAAACGAATTGAACTCTCCAATTAAAAGGCAGAAATTGACAAAAATGAATGAAAAAAAAGATCCAATTCTATGTTGTCCTACAAAAGACTTATTTTAGAGTCAAAGATTACAAGCAGGTTGAAAGTAAAAGGATGGAAACAGATATTACATATAAATGGTAACTGAGGAAGTTCCCGTTGTGGCACAGCAGAAACAAATCTGACTAGAATCCATGAGGATGTGGGTTCGATCCTTGACCTTGCTCAGTGGGTTAAGGAGCTGGCATTGCTGTGAGCTGTGGTGTAGGTGACAGACGTGGTTTGGATCCCATATTGCTGTGTCTGTGGTGTAAACTGGCAGCTGCAGCTCCAATTTGACCCCTAGCCTGGGAACTTCCATATGCCACAGGTGTGGTGCTAAAAAGCAAAATAAATAGTAACTAAAAGAGCTTTAGTGGCTATAGAAGTTTCAGACAAAATAGAATTTAATTATTACTAGAAACAAAGGATAGTTTTACAATAATGAAAGGATCAATCCATCAAGAAGATATAACAGAAGTTTCCAATGTGGTTCAATGATAACAAACCCTACTAGTATCTTTGAGGATGCAGGTTCGATCTCTGGCCTCACTCAGTGGGCTAGGTATCCACCTTTGCTCTGAGCTGTGGTGTAGTTCACAGATGTGGCTCAGATCCCGCATTGCCGGCGCTGTGGCTGTGGCTACAGCTCCAATTCAACCCCTAGCCTGGGAGCCTCCATATGCCATGGGAGTGGCCCAAGAAAATGGCAAAAAGACAAAAAAAAACAAAAACAAAACACCACAACAAAAAGACAAACACCCTAATTTAAAGATGGGTCAAGAAACACATATTTCTCCTAAGGAGATATTCAAATGGCCAAGCAGTATACATAAAGATGCCAATATCATGAGTTATTAGGAAAATGCAAGTTAAAATAATGAGATACCACTTCACACATACTAGGATGACTATAAAGGGGGATAAAAGGAAAACAAGCTTTGGGGAGAATATGTAGAAATTAGAACTCTTATGCATTCATGTAGGAAGAGAAAATGGTATAGCTGCTTTGGAAAATGGTTTGGCACTTCAAAAAGTTAACAAAGAATTACCATATGACTCAGTAATTCCACTCCTAGGTATATACCTCAATTAATTGAAAATGGGAGTTCCTGTTGTAGCTCAGCGGAAATGAAACTGACTAGTACCTGTGAGGTTGCAGGTTCAATCCCTGGCCTCGATCAGAGAGTTAAGGATCCCGCATTGCCCTGAGCTGTGGTGTAGTTCAGAGATGCACCTTGGATCTGGCATTACTGTGGCTCTGGCCGGTGGCTATAGCTCCGATTAGACCCCTAGCCTCGGAACCACCATATGCCGTGGTTGCAGGCCTAAAAAGACAAAATAATACTAATAATAATTGAAAATGGCTACTCAAAGAAATCCACATATACACATGTTCATAGTAGTACTATTTACAATAGCCAGAAGGCAGAAAACAACACATATCCATCAACATATGAATGGATAAACAAATTATGATATATTCATACGATAGAATATTATTCAGCCATAAAGAGCAATGAAGTACCAATACATGCTACAAGGTGGATTGACCTTTAAAATATTATGCCAAGTGACATCAACCAGACACACAAGGTCACACACCATATGATTCTATTTATGTGAAATATCCGTGATAGGTGAATCCACGGCAACAGAGAGATTGGTGGTTGCCAGGAGCTGGGGGAGGAGGAAAAGGGAAATAACTGCTTAATAGTATGGGGCACACTTTGGGGATGATAAAAATGTTCTGAAACTAGATAGAGGTGAAGGTTACACGATATTGAAAATGGACTAAATCCCACTTGAATTGCTTACATTAAAATAGTTAATTTGATGTGATATGAATTTTTCAAGAGAAATAAAGTACTCTACAACAGGGTTGAACCTTAAAAACGTTATGCTAAGTGGAAGAAGCCAGACACAAAAGACCATATTGTAGGATACAATTTATGTGAAATGTCCAGGATGGGTAGATCCATAGGGACAGAAAATAGATTAGTATTCCCAGGGCAGGAGAAGATGGGAGAATTGGGAATGACTGCTAATAGTGACAGAGACTTTGGCGAGTGATAGAAATGTTTTGCAATTAGGAGTTCCCATCGTGGCGCAGTAGTTAAAGAATCCGACTAGGAACCATGAGGTTGCAGGTTCAATTCCTGGCCTTGCTCAGTGGGTTAAGGATATGGCGTTGCCATGAGCTGTGGGTAGGTTGCAGATGTGGTTTGGATCCCATGTTGCTGTGGCTGTGGTATAGGCCGGCGGCTACAGCTCCAATTCGACCCCTAGCCTGGGAACCTCCACATGCCACAGGAGCAGCCCTAGAAAAGACAAAAAAAAAAAAGAAAGAAAGAAAGAAATGTTTCGCAATTAGATAGTGGTCATTCATGACATGTGAATATACTAAAAACCTCTGTATTGCATGCTTTCAATCGGCAAACTTTATGTTCTGTGAGTTGCATCTCAATTTTAAAAATGTATTCAGGGAAAAGATGTAGGGGAAAGGGTTGTAGAGGTGTGTCAGGCAGCTAATTATTAATAGTTATCATCAGTTGTTATACCACTATGATGTCATTTTTCTGAATTTTGTCCTGCTCTTCAGCTTTTTATTTGTAATACGTTGGTGATTTCTTCTCTCTAAGTGAATATTCATTTTTGTATCTAGGGCTCTCAAAAGCTAGTTAAACTGCAGATCCCACAAAACCTGGTTGCCATCCTGCATTAATAGGTACAGAAACTCAGCTAGCTGTGGCTCTACAAGATTAAGAAAGACTCTCGTTGAGCAAGCTGTATAGTTCTGAGGGGACTTACTGCCAACTCCCCCCACAAACAAGTCCTCAATCCTGCTCGGAGATGCCCTTTTAGTCTCGTCCCTCTGTGCCACTGCCTTCGTCTGGGTGATTATCAGCTGTATCTCTTAATGATTCCACACTTTCACAAACCACTGCCTCCCATGATCCTCCAAACTGCTGGCAGAGAATATTCTTGCTCTTCTCATCTCAGCCAAGAAGACTTCCAAGGCTCTTTATCTTCAGGATAAAGGACACATTTCTGTTTTTTTAATTTTTATTTGTCTTTTTAGTGTTGTACCCTTGGCATACGGAGGTTCCCGGGCTAGGAGTCGAATCTGAGCTGTAGCTGCTTGCCTACGCCACAGCCATAGCAACATGGGATTCAAGCTTTGTCTGAGACATATACCAGAGCTCACAGCAATGCCAGATCCTTAACCCACTGAGTGAGACCAGGGATAGAACCTGCATCCTCATGGCTGATAGTTAGATTTGTTTCCACTGAGTTCCACGACAGGAACTCCCAAGAACAAATTTTTTAATAAACAGGTCCCAGACAGACACTAAAATTTATCTCTGCACTGCAAGTCATGCCCAACACTTCCCTGTCCTCTTAACCTCAAGTGTTCTATGTCTCCTTTTAACTTCTGTGTGGTTCTTCTCTCACCGGGATGAATTTTTTAAATTTTTTCTTTTCTTTTCTTTTATTTGCTTTTTAGGGCTGTACCTGCAGCTTGTGAAAGTTCCCAAGCTAGGGGTCAAATCGGAGCTACAGCCACTGGCCTACACTACAGCCGCAGCAATGCAGAATCTGAGCCAGGTCTGTGATCTATACCACAGCTCACAGTAACGCCAGATACTTAACCCACTGAGTGAAGCCAGGAATCAAACCTACATCCTCATGGATGCTAGTTGGCTTTGTTTCCCCTGTGCCACAATGGGAACTCCACACCTGGGACGAACTTTATCCTCTTCTCCTGGGGAAGTTCTTCATCTGTCTATACCCGGCCCAGGTGTTGTTTCTACAAAGTATCCCAACCCCCTCTGCAGCCTTTATGACCTTTCCTTATACTTATTGGTACAGATATGTATGCATTCTATACATTAACATATGTTTACAAATCAACTAAAATTTTGGACTATTTCCCTGTGTATATGAATATACATAAAACATATACATAACTACTTTTAAATTGTTTCCTAAAGAATTAGGTGTCTATTGGAGTTCCCGTCTCAGCGCAGCGGAAACGAATCCGGATAGGAACGATGAGGTTGCAGGTTTGATCCATGGCCTCGCTCAGTGGGTTAAGGATCCAGTGTTGCCATGAGCTGTGGTGTAGGTCAGAGACTCGGCTTGGATCTGGCATTGTTATGGCTGTGGCATAGGCCGGAGGGTACAGCTCTCATTAGACCCCTAGCCTGGGAACCTCCATATGCCATGGGTGCTGCCCTAAAAAGACAAAAAAAAAATAGATGTCTATCAATATTCCCAAGGCAAGGACTGTGTCATATCTATTTTTAAAATATTTGCCTCTGTAGTTACTCTATTTTCTGTACACAGGGTGCATTTATCCATGTGCCAGGCACTAATACCACGAAATACATGCTTTCTGAATGTCACTGAATTAGAAGTATCTATGTATGTATGTGTACGTTGTGTGTCTATATAAACAATCTTTTCCTTGAGGACTTTAGACACTGAATAAAGAAACAAGCACATGAGGAGTTCCCATCATGGCTCAGTGGAAACGAATCTGGCTAGGAACCATGTGGTTGCTGGTTTGATCCCTGGCCTTGCTCAGTGGGCTAAGGATTCGGCGTTGCCATCAGCAGTGGTGTAGGTCGCAGACACGGCTCAGATCTGGCATTGCTGTGGCTGTGGTGAAGGCTGGCAGCTGTAACTCCAATCAGACCCCTAGCCTGGGAACCTCCATATGCCATGGGTGCAGCCTTAAAAAGACAAAAAGACAAAAAAAGAAGAAAAAAAAAAGAAAGAAAAAAGCGCATGAGAACAATTAAGAATCTTATTAGGGAGTTCCTGCTATGGGGTGGTGGGTTAAGAATCGAATGTTGTTCATGGTAGCACAGGTTCAATCCCTGGTAAGTATCTTATTGTTATAAATCAATGTCAAGTCCTCTACTGCAAACCAAATAGATGAGCACTGATGGCTCACAGAGAAGAGTGGATTCTATTCCATCCTCGTCATTGACATCAGGTCATCACAAGTGAGTTAATGCTAATCAAAGGCAAACTTTGTGGAGCAGGGAGGTAGTGAAAAGAGAGGGATGGAAGGTGTTGGTTCGGGCTAAGGAGGAAAAGAGGTTCTCCTTGAGAGGGAAAGAACTTGAAGTCTCTAACACATGACAGAATTTTTTAAGATTTTCAAGGGGAGACAAGGGAATACTTTGATCTCAGTGGGACACACTTTAGTGCTTTCTCTGGATGTTCTATCTTCCTGTACTGAGATATTTATTTATTTATTTATTTATTTATTTATTTATTTATTTATTTATTTATTTTGCTTTTTAGGGCCACACTCATGGCACATGAAGTTCCCAGTCTAGGGGTCTAATCGGAGCTACAGCTGCCCCAGCCTACACCACAGCCACAGCAACACAGGATCCAAGCCGCATCTGCGACCTACACCACAGCTCATGGCAACATCAGATCCTTAACCCACTGAGCGAGGCCAGGGATCGAAACCACATCCTCATGGATACCTGTCAGATTCATTTTGGCTGCACCACAATGGAAACGCCCCTTCCTATATATCCAGTAACCTAAGAATTTTTACTAGTCCAGGGAAAGTCTCCCCCTACACCCCAACTGCAAAATCCATTTTATGAGGGAAAGAGAGCCGTACCCAGCTAGGTACACCAAGTCAACAAATGAAAGTAGGGAAGCTCAATTTATTTGCCTCGCATCCTAATTCTTTCTCACTTTCAGATGGGCATCCTGTGGGCTTCCCAAGGGGAGGCTGCAGGTCATGGTTTGCCAGGGGCTTGGTGGTGGATTTGTAGCAAATAGAGGACACTTTCCTCACCTTATTCCACTGGACCAGAATTCCCAGGAGACAATGGGGGGAAAAAAAATCACACACCCTATTTCTCTGTGTGGGAGGAAATCGTCTCTCTTTTGATATGCTGATGGAAGAGAGGTTTGTAAGCTCCTTGGGGAAGCATGTGGCTTATTATGCACATTTTAATTTATTTTAGTGACTTATGGTTTTCTCTCTTCCTCCCTCTCCCCTTCTCTCCTCCCACTCCCGCCCTCCATCTCTCACTCTCACTCCCTCTTCTCCCTCTCCCTCTCTCTCTTCCTCCCTCTTCCTCTCTCTCTTTCTTTACCTCTCCCTCCCTCCATCTCCCTTTCTCCCTCTTTCTCTTGCTCCCCCCATTCTCCCTCTCCCTCCCTCCTTCCTCTCCCTCCCTCCCTCTTTCTCTCCCTCCCCCTCCCCCCGCCCTCCCCCTTTCTATCCCTCTCCTGTCCCACCACAACAATGAGTTTTGGAAGCCTTGCTTTCCTGCCTCTCCCTTTCCTTTCTTGCTTGTGTCCCAAATCCTGCTTGTGCCCAGTGCCCAAGTACCACAGCAACCCTTCAGGAAGAAGCATCCTTTGAACCCTGCCTCCAAGTGTGAGTGATGACACAGCAAGAGGAGCAGACCCTCACTAACGCAGAAGAACTGTTCTCTAATGGGAGACCTAAATCTAAAATCATGAGATGAGTTAAGGGAGGTATTTGGGGGATGTCAAAGAAAACCTCAAACCACAGCAAAATCAGTGACTTTGATATTTTATTCCTTTCTTTTTTTCCTTCCACAAACCTTTGAGTGTGTACTTTGTGTTTGTCCTGGCAGGGGGATGGAGGGGGGCTAAGTAGTTGAGTGACACTGCTGGGTAACTGCACAAAGGAGATAACCATCAAAGAATCCTATAAGCAAGTGTAAAGGGACAACTGTGCGCTACAGAAGAGAAGTTAGGGCTGGAGTCGGGGGTGGTGGAGGAGCTCCTAGGTAAAGCAGGCATCAAGTGCCAAGGCCCTATAGGCACAGAAGGCACGGCAAGATGGAGAGATTAAAAGAGATTAAACAGTATGGGAGTTCCCATCATGGCTCAGTGGTTGATGAACCCTACTAGTATCCATGATGACTCAGGTTCGATCCCTGGCATCATTCAGTGTGTTAAGGATCTGGTGTTGCCATGAGCTGTGGTGTGGGTCACAGACACAGCTTGGATCCCACATTGCTGTGGCTGTGGTGTAGGCAGGCAGCTACAGCTCCGACTCGACTCCTAGCCTGGGAATCTCTATATGCTGCAAGTGGGGCCCTAAAAATACCAAAAAAAGAAGGTCAGTGTGGTCATTCCCAGATCTGATTTTTTTTTTCTTTTTGTCCTTTCAGGGCCGCACCTGCGACATATGGAGGTTCCCAGGCTAGGGGTCGAATCAGAGCTGCAGCTGCTAGCCTATGCCATAGCCACAGCAACATGGGATCTGAAATGCACCTGCGACCTACACTATAGCTCACAGCAACGCCGGATCCTTAACCCACTGAACAAGGCCAAGGATTGAACCCATGTCTTCTTGGTTATTTGAGTTTGTTAACCGCTGAGCCACGGTGGGAACTCCCCAAACAGATTTTTAAAACAGCCATACGTAGGGGCGGTCTATGACCCTAAGACAGAACAACCTTCATTTGTTTGGCAAATGTATAACTTACCCAAGCACTCTGGGGCACCATGTACTAGGCACTGTGACAAGTGCTGGGGAAATAGCAACAGACCCCAGATGATCGGGCCACTCAAAGTGGCTGTTTTCTTGTTCTCTGTCACCCCCTGCTTGACCAGTGCCTGCTTCACCTACACCAGATGCAGGTGACTGGCCCCCTACGTACTTGCCCCAAGCCCCATCAGGTGATCCCTTATCAAATGGGCTGGGGGGGGGGTGCCCCTCTGCCAGTTTCCCTGGTAATGAGTGAGCCCACCTGATGTCAATTCTCCCTATAACTGGCAATCTCCATCCCCCACAGGGGCCAAGATGGTCACCATGTCCTGCCCAGTGTCTACTGCACACTGTAAAGTGTCACTCCCGGACCTGGCTCACACATATAAGCTCCCCCATCCATTAAACCATCCATGTCTTTGTCACTGACTCAGGGGTCTTTCTTCGGTCTTGAAGTTGGGTAAGTGCAGGCTTCATAGGTCTGTGGGGTGCAGCACAACCATCCCAAACCACAAGTTGCTCATATCCTATGTGAGAGGCAGGCAAGCTCACCAACAGACCTTCGCATCCTTGAGCCCTTGGTAGCATATTTCTTGATTTTAGTTCAAAAAAAATTTTTTTAAGGGCCTCACCCATGGCATATGGAGGTTCCCAGGCTAGGGATCCAATCAGAGCAGTAGCCCCTGGCCTACACCACAGCCACAGCAATGTGGGATCTGAGCTGTACCTGTGACCTACACCACAACTCACAGCAAGGCCTGATCCTTAACCCACTGAACGAGGCCAGGGATTGAACCTGCTTCCTCATGGTTCCTAGTCAGATTCGTTTCCACCGTGCCATGACAGGAACTCTGGATTTAGTTCAGTTTAACTCAATTCAGTTCCCATATTTCAGGCACTGTGAGAGAGAATACAAAGGTTAATGCTTGGACTCTGTCCCCAAGGAGTTCAGAGTCTAAGAGAGAAGACAGACACGTAGACAAATATTAACAGTGTGGGCTGGTTAGCTCAGTCCTGTAAGTATGTAAGGGATACACTGCAGAAAAGAGAAGGGGGTAGTTATTCTCCCCAGCCCCCTACCTGCACTGGGACAGAGTAATTGTGGAAGTATTTGTGGAAGGGGTGATGATGCTGAAACTCAGCCTCTGTCCACCGGTGCTGAATAGAAATGCGGAGACAGCGTTTTGGGCAAAAGAAAAAAAAATAGATCTATTGCTTTGCCAGGCAAAGGAGGCCACAGCAGGCTCATGCCTTAAAGATTGTGCCCTCCCTTGAGAGAGACTAGGAAGCGGTTTTATAGTTTGGAAATAGAAAATAGGGCCATAGAAAAGAATCAGGGTAGAAGAAGAAGCTTGCTTTCTTCTTCAAAGTTGGTTTTTCGTGGCCTCAGGACTGGTTCTGGTGGTCCTCCTCTTTGGTTTTTCATTTGTTGGGAGTTTAAATTCTGCAGAAGTACTCAAAGGTGTGGTTATGTATATTCTTTGAAGAGGAACCAGGACCTTGCACCAAAGGCTGCACTATGGTTTCTTGACTGCTCCTCCCAGGTCTCTGATTAGGGACTGTTTGAATCTGTCCTTTGGGACTCAGTGAAGGTTGTGGGGGCTGAAGCTTATTCCTTAAAAGCAGGAAATGGGGTATAGGAGAAAATGTCCCTATAAAAAGGTAGAAAGGAGAGTCCCCAGCCATGATGACTAAGCAAAGTCCAGCCAACTGCCCCTAACTGCCCCTCCCCCACACATCTGCTTCTGTAAAGTTGCTTCCAAAATTACAATCCAACCCTGTCTGTTCTCACTCTAGTCCAACCAGCAAAGCACAGGCCTGGAAGAGCTAGTCCGTAAAAGCCTTGTGAAACCCTTCTGGGGGGCTCAGACTCTGAAGAGTGATCAGAGTGATTTGAGCCCACCAGCATAATAAACCTGAATTCTCCAACTCTCCAAGTGCTCACTTGGTTACTCGAGGGGTGAAAGAGCTGATATACTGCAGCAGCCACAGACCTGCTGGAGCTGGTATACTACAGCCACAGGGCTGTTGCTAGAGCTGATACACTGAGGCCGTGGGTCTGCTGGGCAGCTGCCATAACAGGGGGACACAGAAAGGCTTGTGCACAGGAGCCCTGTAGGGCCCTGCTCTGTTTCACTGACACCTACGCTGAGCTTAGGAGGATACTCCTGTTTTAGGGTAGAGGTGAGTAGATGAAAAGGTGAGGAAGGCGGCAGTGTGAAGGACTTTATGTACCTGATGAGGAGTTAGACAGCTGATGGGGAGCTACCAAAAACCACAGGGAGTAGAGAGACATCAATAGGGCAAGCATTCTGGCAAGAGCGTGGAAGGCTGATGAAGTCGAGGCCTTGCTAGAGGAAGGCAGCTGACCTGGAAGGCTATAGCAAGAATCCTGATGAGGAAAGATGAGGGCCTAAGACAAGTCCATGGCCTTGGGGGTGAAGTAGAGAGGCTACATAGGAGAAAGATTTAGGAAAGAATCTGAAGCTTTCATGCATGACCTTTTGGGTTTTTTTGTTTGTTTGTTTGTTTGTCTTTTCTAGGGCTGGACCAGGGCATATGGAGGTTCCCAGGCTAGGGGTCTAATCGTAGCTGTAGCCACTGGGCTACACCAGAGCCACAGCAACATGGGATCCGAGCCCTGTCTGTGACCTATGCCAGAGCTCACAGCAATGCCGGATCCTTAACACACTGAGCGAGGCCAGGGATTGAACCTGCATCCTCATCTTCCTAGTCAGATTTGCTAACCACTGAGCCACAACGGGAACTCCCATGCATGAACTTTTGGATGTGTGGGGAGTAGGAGGCACCAAAAAAAGAAGTCCAGAATTAATCCCAGGTTTCTGCCTAAGGGAAACCAGGTAGATGATGGTGCTACCAGCACAGAGAGATTATAGAAGGAAGAGGGACAGTGGGAAGAAGAGAAGAGAGAAGGAAATCATTTAAGTGGGAGGTAGTTGAGAATCTTTTAAGTGGAGATTTTCAGATGAAAGTTGAGGAGACACATCTGGAGCAGGAAGAGAAAGCAGAACTGAAATGTACATATGAAATCTTCTGGAATTTAGATGTCAGAACCAAGGAAGAGGTTGAACACTTCTACGCAAAGACAGGAGAGCCCAAGACAGAACTCAGATTCTCACAGGATTGGTAGATTAAACAATTAAGGGAGCTGCCTTGAAACTCAGTGGGTTAGGGATCCAGAGTTGTCGCTGCCATGATGCAGGTTCAATCCCTGGCCTGAGAACTTCCACAAGCAGCCAAAAAAAAAAAAATGCAGCCAAAAACTTTTTAAAATGATTATGGAAATATGTATGATCTCAGAGAAAATAGGGTGCTAAAAATTGAGAAGACTTCAAGGAGAAAATGGGCAAATGTATCAATTTCCACAGAGCGACCAAGAAAGGCTAGATAACAAATAGGAAATTGGTGGGTATCTCTTCCTGTGTTTGGGGAATGGGGAACCAGTTACATCCAGGGTTGGGGATGAAGAAGAAGATTTCTGAGTGGAGATCATCCATAAAGAAACTTGACTTCGGAGATGGGATTAAGATGGTAGCATAGAAGGACTGGAACTCAACCTCTCTCCTAAAAACAACAAAATTTACAACTAAATGCTGAGCAATCTTCAATCAAAAGGACCGGAAACTTTCAAAAACATATCCTACTACAGAAGACAAAGAGGAGACCACATCAAGAGGTAGGAGGGGTGATTATGTGATATAAGCAACACCATACCTCCTGGGTGGGAAGCTCCACAGACTGGAAAGTAACTGGTTCACAGAGACTCACCTATAGGAGTGAGAGTTCTGAGCCAGACATCAAACTCCCATGTGTGGAGATCAGGCACTGGGAGAAAGAGCCCCCAGAGAAGTTGGCATTGAAGGCCAGTGGGGCTTATATGCAGAAGCTCCACAGGACTGGGGAAAACAGAGACCTCATTCTTTCTTTTTTTTTTTTTTTGTCTTTTTTGCCATTTCTTGGGCTGCTCCCGTGGCATATGGAGGTTCCCAGGCTAGGCTATCGGAGCTGTAGCTGCCAGCCTATGCCAGAGCCACAGCAATGTGGGATCCAAGCCGCATCTGTGAGCTACACCACAGCTCAAGGCAAAGCTGAATTGTTAACCCACTGAGCAAGGGCAGGGATCGAACCCACAACCTCATGGTTCCTAGTCAGATTTGTTAACCACTGCACCAGGACAGGAACTCCCTTTTTTTTTTTTTCTTTGTCTTTTTGCCTTTTCTGGGGCCACTCCTGCAGCATGTGGAGATGCCCAGGCTAGGGGTCGAATCCGAGCTGTAGCCACCCGCCTATGCCAGAGCCACAGCAATGTGGCAACTGAGGTGCGTCTGCAACCTACACCACAGCTCATGGCAATGCTGGCTTTTTACCCGCTGAGCAAGGCCAGGGATCGAACCTGCAACCTCATGGTTCCTAGTCAGATTCGTTAACCACTGCACACAATGGGAACTCCAGAGACCCCATTCTTTTTGTTTGTTTGTTTGTTTTTGTTTTTGTTTTTGTTTGTTTTTTGACTTTTTCCCATTTCTTGGGCTGCTCCCACGGCATATGGAAGTTCCCAGGCTAGGGGTCTAATCGGAGCTGAAGCTGCTGCCCTACACCAGGGCCACAGCAACGCTGGATCCGAGCCGAGTCTGCAACCTACACCACAGCTCACGGCAACGCCGGGTCGTTAACCCACTGAGCAAGGGCAGGGACCAAACCCGAAACCTCATGGTTCCTAGTCAGATTCGTTAACCACTGCACCATGATGGGAACTCCAAGAGACCCCATTCTTAAAAGGCACACACGGACTTTCATGTGCACTGAGTCTGAGGGCAGGGCTAAGGCTCCATAGGAATCTGGGTGAGACCTGACTGCAATTCTTGGAGGACATCCTGGGAAAACAGGGGCTGAATGTGGCTTGTTGTGGGGGAAGGACATTGGAGGCAAGGCTCTTGGGAATATTCAGCAGCATGCCTTTCTCTAGAGGCGGCCATTTTGGGAAAATCTGGCCCCACCCATGAGCACTGGGAAGCCCCAGGGCAAACAAAATCCAGGTGGGATCACAGCACTGCCCATCAGTAAACAGGCACACAGCCCCTCTAATCCCATTCAGAGACAAAGCCCCACCCACCAGAGGGATAGGAATCAGCTGCACCTACCAATGGACAGGCATCAGTCCCTCCCATCAGGAAGCCTACAGCAAGCCCCCATACTGACTTCAGCCACGAGGGGGGCAGACACCAGAAGTAAGAGAGGCTATGACTCTATTATCTGTAAAAAGGTCACCACACCAAATGCCTATAAAAATTAAAAGACGGAGAACTATAACTCAAATGAGGGAGAAAGAAAAAACCTCAGAAAATCAGCTAAGTGATCAGGATATTCTCAGCCTCCAAGAAAAAGACTTTGACTGTTGATGCTGAAGATGATGCAAAACATTGGAAATAAACTGGAGGCAAAAATGGATACCTTACAGGAAACACTGACCAAAGGGATACAAGATATAAAACTTAAACAAGAAGAGATGCAAAATACAATAACGGAAATAAAAAATTCACTAGAAGCAGCTAACAGCAGAATACAGGAGGCAGAAGAACGAATAAGCGAGGTGGAGGACAGATTAGTGGAAATTACGGATGCAGAACAGAAAAGAGAAAAAAGATTGAAAACAAATGAAGAGAGTCTCAGAGAACTCTGCAACAACGTTAAACATACCAACATCCATATCACAGGGGTGCCAGAAAGAGAAGAGAGAGAGAAAGTGACAGAAAAAATATTTGAGGAGATAATAGCTGAAAACTTCTCTAACATGGGAAAGGAACCACTCAAATCCAGGAAGCACATTAAGTACCATATAAAATAAACCCAAGGAGGAACACCCAAAGACACATAATAACCAAACTGACCAAAATTAAAGGCAAAGAGAAAATACTGAAAGCAGCTAGGGAAAAGAAACAAATAACATTCAAGGGAAACCCAATAAGGTTATTGGCAGATTTTTTAGCAGAAACTCTGCAGGCCAGAAGGGAGTGGCATGATATACTTAATGTGATGAAAGGAAAAAACCTCCAACTAAGATTCCTTTACCCAGCAAAGCTCTCATTCAGATTTGAAGGAGAAATCAAAAGCTTCAGAGATAAGCAAAAGCTAAGAGAACTCAGCAACACTAAACCAGCTTTACAACAAATACCAAAGGAACTTCTCCAGGCAGAATAAAAGAAAAGGCCGCAACCAGAAACAAAAATACCACACATGACAGGGCTCACCTGGAAAGGTATATATACAGTAAAGATAAGAAATCATCCATGCACAATTATGCCAGCAAAATCAGAAATATGAGAAGAGGAGGGTACAAATGCAGGACACTGGAGATGCACTTGCATTTAAGAGACCAACAAATTAAAACTATCTCATATATATAAAGATTCTTACATCAAAACTTCAGAATAACTGCAAACCAAAAATCTACAATTAATACACAAGTAAGAACAATCAACTCAAATATAACACTAAAGATAGTCATCAAACCAGAAGAGGAGAGAACAAGAGAAGAAGGGAAGAAAAAACAGCAACAAAAACAACTCCAAAGCAATTAATAAAATGGCAATAAGAATGTACATATCAATAATTACCTTAAATGTTAATGGACTAAATGCCCCAACCAAAAGACATAGACTGGTTGAATGGATACAAAAACAAGACCCATATATATGCTGTCTTCAAGAGACCCCCTTCACTTGTAGGGACACATACAAATTGAAAGTGAGAGGATGGAAGAAAATATTCCACACAAAAGGGAATCAGAAGAAAGCTGGAGTAGCAATACACATATCGGATAAAATAAAACTTAAAATGAAGACTATTTTAAGAAACAAGGAAGGTCACTACATAATGATCAAAGTATCAATCCAAGAAGAAGATATAACAATTTTAAATGTCTACACACCCAACATAGGATCACCACAATATATAAGGCAACTGCTAACAACCTTAAAAGGACAAATTGACAATAACACAATCATAGTGGGGGACTTTAACACCCCACTTACAGCAGTGGACAGATCAACCAGACAGAAAATCAATAAGGAAATATAGGCCCTGAATGAAGCATTAGACCAGATGGACTTCATAGATATTTATAGGACATTCCATCCAAAAGCAACAGAATGCACATTCTTCTCAAGTGCACATGGAACATTCTCTAAGACTGATCACATCCCGGGCTACAAATCAAGCCTTGGTAACTTTAAGAAAATTGAAATCATATCAAGCATCTTTTTTTCCGACCACAATGTTATATGAATAGAAATCAACAACAAGAAAAAAACTGCAAAAAAACACAAACACGTGGAGATGAAACAACATGTTACTAAACAACCAATGGATCACTGAAGAAATCAAAGAGGAAATTAAAAAATACCTAGAAGCAAATGACAATAAAGATAGGATGCTCCAAAATCTAAGGGATACAGCAAAAGCCGTTCTAAGAGGAAAGTTTGTAGCAATGCAAGCCTACCTCAGGAAATAAGAAAAAGCTAACTTTACATCTCAAGCAGCTAGAGAGAGAAGAACAGACAAGACCTAAAGTTAGCAGAAGGAAAGAAATCATAAGGATCAGAGCAGAAATCAATGAAATAGAAATGAAGAAAACCATAGAAAAGATCAATGAAATGAAGAGCTGGTTCTTGGAAAAGATCAACAAAATTGATAAACCCTTAGCTAGACTTATCAAGAAAAAAAGAGAAAGGACTCAAATCAATAAAATTAGAAATGAAAAAGGAGAGGTAACAACAGACATCACAGAAATACAAAGGATCATAAGATACTGCTATATGCAACTATACGCCAATAAAAGGGAAAACCTACAAGAAATGGACAAATTCTTAGAAAGGTACAATCTTCCAAGACTAAACCAAGATGAAAGAGAAAAGATGAATGGACCAATCACAAGCACTGAAATTGAAAGTGTGATTTACAAACTTCTAACAAACCAAAGTCCAGGACCAGATGGCTTCACAGGTGAATTCTAGCAAACATTTAGAGAAAAGCTAATACCCATCCTTCTGAAACTTTTCCAAAAAATTGCAGAGGAAGGGACACACCCAAACTCATTCTCTGAGGCCACTATCACCCTGATACTAAAACCAGACAGAGATACCACAAAAAAAAGAAAATTACAGGTTAATTTCACTAATGAACACAGATGTAAAAATCCTCAACAAAATATTAGCAAACCACATCCAACAATACATTAAAAGGATTGTACATCATGATCCAGTGGGATTTATCCCAGGGATGCAAGGGTTCTTCAATATCTGCAAATCCATCAGTGTGATACATCACATTAACAAACTGAAGAATAAAAACCATATGATCCTCTCAAGGGATGAGGGAAAAACCTTTGACAAAATCCAACACCCATTTTTGATAAGAACCCTTCAGAAAATGGGCATAGCAGGAACCTACCTCAACATGATAAAGGCCATATATGACAAACCCACAGCTAACATCATTCTCCATGGTGAATAGCTGAAAGAATTCCCGCTGAGATCAGGAACAAGACAAGGATGTCCACTCTTGCCACTACTATTCAAGATAGTTTTGGAAGTCCTAGCCGTAGCAATCAGAGAAGTAAAAGAGATAGAAGGAATCTAAATTGGAAAGACAGAAGTAAAACTAGCCCTATTTCCAGATAACATGATACTACACCTAGAGAATCCTAGAGACTCTACCAGAAAACTGTTAGAATTCATCCATGAATTTGGTGAAATCACAGAATAGAAAATTAATACACAGAAATCGATGGCATTTCTATATACTAACAATGAAAGATCAGAAAGAGAAATCAGGGATGCAATCCCGTTTACCATCGCATCCAAAAGAATAAAATACCTAGGAATAAACCTCCCTAAAGAGACAAAAGACCTGTACTCTGAACACTATAATCCACTGATGAAAGAAATCAAAGATGGCACAAAGAGATGGAAAGACATGCCATGCTCTTGGACTGGAAGAGTCAATATGATCAAAATGACTCTACTACCTAAGGCAATCTACAGATTCAATGCAATCCTTATCAAATTACCAAGGACATTTTTCACAGAACTCAAACAAAATATTTTAAAGTTTGTTTGGAAGCACAAAAGACCCAGAATAGCCAAAGACATCCTGAAAAAGAACAATGGAGCTGGAGGCATCAGGTTCCCTGACTTCAGACTATACTACAAAGCAACAGTCATCACTACCGTAAGGTACTGGCACAAAGACAGAGATATAGATCAGTGGAACAGGACAGAAAGCCCAGAATTAAACCCATGCACCTATAGCCAACTAATCTATGACAAAAGAGGCAAGACTATACAATGGAGAAAAGACAGCTTGTTCACTAAGTGGTGCTGGGAAAACTGGACAGCCACATGGAAAAGAATGAGATTAGAACACTCCCTAACACCATACACAAAAAGAAACTCCAAATGGACTAAAGACTAGATATAAGACCAGACACTATAAAACTCTTAGAGGAAAACATAGGCCAAACACTCTCTGACATAAAGGACAGCAATATCTTCTCAGATCCACCTCTTAGAGTAATGACAATAAAAACAAAAATAAACAAATGGGATCTACTCAAACTTCAAAGTTTCTGCACAGCAAAGAAAACCCTAAACGAAACTAAAAGACAACCCACAGAATGGGAGAAAATCTTTGCAAGTGAATCGACTGACAAAGGATCTCCAAAATTTATTAACACCTTCTGCAGCTCCATACCAAAAAAAGAAGCAACCCCATCAAAAAATGGGCAGATGATCTAAAGAGACAATTCTCCAAAGAAGACATACAGATGGCCAAAAAACACATGAAAAGATGTTCAACATCACTCATCATTAGAGAAATGCAAATCAAAACCACTATGAGGTACCCCCTTACACCAGCTAGAATGGCCATCATCAAAAAGTCTAGGAACAATAAGTGCTGGAGAGGGTGTGGCGAAAAAGGAACCCTAGTACACTGTTGGTGGGGTTGTAAATTGGTGCCAAACCACTGTGGAAAACAATATGGAATTCCTCAGAAAACTAAAAATAGAACTACCATTTGATCCAGTAATCCCACTTCTTGGCATCTATCCAGAGAAAGCCATGACTTGCAAAGACACAAGTACTCCAGTGTTCGTTGCAGCACTGTTTGCAATAGCCAAGACACGGAAACAACCTAAATGTCCATTGACAGAAAAGTGGATCAAGAAGATGTGGTACTAATACATAATGGAATATTACTCAGCTTTAAAAGGAACAAGACACCAGCATTTTTAGCAACATGAATGGACCTAGAAATTATCATGCTAAGGGACATCTGTCAGACAATGAGACACCAACATCAAATGCTATCACTGACATGTGGAATCTGAAAAAAGGACATGACGAACTTCTTTGTAGAACAGATACCGACTTACAGACTTTGAAAACCTTATGATTTCCAAATGAGACAGTTCGGGGGGTGGGGGGGATGTGCTGGGATTATGGGATGGAGATTCTATAAAACTGGATTGTGATGATCATTGTACAACTCTAAATGTAATTAATTCATTGAGTAATAAAAACAAGAAAAAAGAAACTTGACTTTGAAGGCATGGAGAGAAAAGTCAGTAGTTAGAAGGGGTCAGTGGGTTTTGAGAAGAGTTTTAGGTGTCAGAGTCTCAGTGGAGGGGCAGTAGCCTGTTGAAAGGGAAGCCGAAGAGTGAGAGGCTCCCAGAGAAACAGAAGGGATAGGTTCTGAAGCACATTAATCTTTTTTTTTTTCTTTAGTGCTGCACTTAGAATTCCCAGGCTAGGGGTTGAATCGGAGTTGCAGCTACAGGCCTATGCCACAGCCACAGCAACTCGGGATCTGAGCTGCATCTGTGACCTATGCCATGGATTGTGGCAATGCAGGATACTTAAGACACTGAACGAGGCCAGGAATTGAACCCACATCCTCATGGATACTAGTATGGTTCTTAACCCACTGAACCACAGTGGGAACTCCCAAAGACATTAATCTTCAATGAGAGGAATAACACATCTTCCCCCAAAATTGTAAGAATGGCAATGGATGTAAAAAGGGGGTGTGTGTTTGTGTGCATGTGTGTTTATGAATGTGTATAAGGAAAATTTAGGAACGCTAAGCCTGATGGCCTCCATTACTCAAGAAGAAGGCCATTTTTCAAGGCTAAAGAATCAAGAAAGGAGATAGGCACTGGAGGCAGACAATGTTTTTATGTCTTCTGTGGACATTGGGGGAATGACACTTACAAAGTGGTGCTAACTGGGCATTAAGACTGGAGAGGAGAGTTCCCATCGTGGCTCATCTGTAATGACCCTGTAGTATCCATGAAGACTCAGGTTGGATACCTGCTCAGCAGGTTAAGGATCCCACACTGATGTGAGCTGTGGTGTAGGTTGCAGACAAATCTCAGATCCGCAATGCTGTGGCTGTGGCTGCAGTGTAGGCTGGCAGCTACAGCTCCAATTCACCTCCTAGCCTGAGAACTTCCATATGCTGTGGGTGTGGCCCTAAAAAGACAAACAACAACAATAACATAAAACCCTGAAGAGATCAGAGGTTAGGGGAGACACCTGTCAGTACCTGTTCCAAGTGCCTTGCTTATCTCACACTACTGAACTCAGGTCTGACACACTTTTTGAGGCAGAATTTTTTTTTTTTTTTTTTTGGTCTTTTTGCCTTTTCTAGGGCCGCTTCCCGAGGCATATGGAGGTTTCCAGGCTAGGGGGTCTAATCGGAGCTGTAGCCGCTAGCCTATGCCACAGCCACAGCAACTTGGGTTGCGGGATCTGAGCTGCGTCTGCAACCTACCACAGCTCAGGGCAATGCCAGATCCTTAACCCACTGAGCAAGGCCAGGGATGGAACCGGAAACCTTATGGTTCTTGGATTCGTTAACCACTGCGCCAGGAAGGGAACTCCTTGAGGCAAAATATTAACTCAGGTAGTCAGTGTTGGAGCAAGGGCTTCGGCGCATTCTTTGATAACATTTGTGGCTTAAGGGCTCCAGGGAGGAACGTTCCCAGATGCCTTGTTGACTATAGGGAGTGTACCTACCCCCAGATGGACATTAATCCCTAATCCCCTGTGACTCAGTTTAAAGGAAGAAAAGGGTAAAGAAACTATGAGACTTACAGGACATTTCCACCCCTAAAATCCTATGGGACAAGGACTGATATAGGTAATTGAGCAAGGCCAATAGGAGAAAACATCTTCCTGGACCCCACATTGGTGCCCCTCCCCCATGTTTAAGGAATAAAAACCCCTATAGGACAATAGAGAAAGGGGGCTCTTCTCTCCCCTCCCAGCAGCCTTGAGAGCTATTTGCTTTCCTTTAATAAAGACTTGGCTTGCTTGCTGCCTGTGTGTTCACATAGTTCATTCTTCAGCTGCTGTGACCAAGAACCTGGATTCCGGTACCATCTTTCTGGTATCACTTTAACCAGATTGTCTAATCCCTAGAAGCTCAGGGTCCTTTCCCTATGAGCTAAGTATTCTACCATAAAACCAAAGGAGTATGGTGACATCACTGAATCTGGAGTCTGCCAGGGGTGACTGAAGACAGGCTTTCCAGCATTAGGAGTCTGCCGTCTAGCTGTCTGGTCTTCCTCAAAGATTAGACAATAGACAATGGACTTAAATTGCAGCAAAGTGTCAAGAAAGAAGGCTATTGTAAGAGCAGTCTCTAAGAGAGGACGGAGAGCACACTGCCTTGGGATCCTGAGGGATAAATATACCTCAGGTGGTTCTGACTCCATTCCCAGATGATGGTTTATTTGGCTTTTTTTACACTCCCTTTTAGCTCTATGCTGCAGTTTGATGTTAGGCAAAAAATATACAGTTTCACACCCCATGTGCTGGAGACAGCACATAGTACTTTGTTTTTCTTTGCTTTACTTTTTGTCTTTTTCTCTTCTCTAATGGGCATATGAAAACTAGCTGCTCTGTAAAAATAATCTGGACATTAAAGGAAAATAAGTCATATGTAATTATTAATTGTGTCATAGCCCATCAAAAAAAAAAAAGAGAGAGAGAGAGATTCAAATCCCCCAATCCTCTATCCTGCCTTGTTGGTTATCTCTAGCTTGATTAAAGGGAATGATACTCATTTGTAAATGCATTTGGCAAACTTACCCTGCTATTGTTTCCATTATTTTGCAAATTACAGACATTGAGATGAAGGCTCTGTAATTTCCTAGCGTTCCCTTTATTCCTGCTTGGAAAACTGGTGTTGCCCTGGCATACTTCCACTTTGCTGTTATTTCATTTGAATACAGCAAATTCTTTATTATGATTAACAAAGACTTCTGCTCCATTCCTCTTTGAATATCAGTCTGCTCTTGGAGATGAGTTGATTTTGAGCCCTGCTGTCTCCTTGAATCTCTCTGCTTCGTTGATCTCAAAGATGTTCAAGACAGCAGACACCCATGTATTCCTAAATGACATGTTTTTTGTGTGCTCCCCCTTTTGAATTGTTATATGTTTAGTAATTTTACCATCGTCTGGAAATTTTTTCTCTTCTTTCAATTGTCTGATTCTAAATGTCTCCTTCACTCATTACTTAAAAGCCTGAAAATATGCACACAGTTGAGTTTGGTAATCTTGCTATTTTTAAGCTTCTTTCTCTCTTTGTTTTTCAGGTTTTTTTTTTTTTCCTCCTCGTATATACATCTGTCAAGGTTTTACAATATTTTGTAAGCAGCCTTGATACCGGGCACTTTGGGGCATCTTGAATATACAGACGTTTTCCCATGTGTACTGTACATTCATTAATCATTGCACCAGAATCCCTTTTCTACCAAATCAGGCTCTTCCTCCTTAAATCTTGCTTGGATGTCCACCTAATTCAATACCCCTTACCCCTGCAGCTGTCCTCACACTTAAGAGAGTACTAATTAAATATTTGCCTCTTAAATCAGTCATATCGTTAGCTCAAATCTGGGTTTGCCTCACAGTGGAGCCAAATGAGGGGGAGAAGGAAGGATTTATTGCTTTCAGCAAAAGAACACAGGGGATATTTCCCAGGGGCAAAACTGGGTAAATTTTTAGCTAAGGGTATGTGCATATTCATGAGCCAAGGAGAATCCAGCATAGATTTGGGGCAAAGGTTGCCTGAGTCTAAGCTTTAGTTGGTTGAAGTCAAGAGGGCCAGCTTTTTGTGTACTTTCCTTGAGGAGGTACTAGGTCTTTATCTGTTTATCACGGAACAATTGATTGTTTCTAGACTGCTTTTCCTTGTACCTGCAGTCCCTTACTTCCTTTTTGATCACTGATTATTGAGACCTGGTCAAGGTCAAGCATTGCGGCCAGGCTTAGATCCCCAAATGGCTTAGGGTCAAATGACTTCTCTTACGTCAAGAAAGCCATGCCTAGTTCTCTTTTGCTGGGGAGCCTTCACCCCTATCTGCTTACAAAATTTAGAAGAAATCACATTCAGAGGGCTCTTCCAGACTGCAAGCCTTGGTGGCAAATGCTGGAACCAGAACAGGTACATGGCTGGAAGCTGGGGGCCCACCTTCCATGACCAGATAGCAATGGACAAAGTTTTTCTCCTATCCCCTCTTTCCCCTCATCTCTGCTTACCTTATTTCCCCTCTTCTCCACCACCCTTTGGTTACCTTTCATTACTTTTTTTTTTTTCTTTAGGGCTGTACCTGTGGCATATGGAAGTTCCCAGGTTAGAGGCTGAATCAGAGCTACGCCACAGCCACAGCAATGCCAGATCCCAGTGGTGACTGCGACTTACACCACAGCTCACAGCAATGCTGGATCCTTAACCCACTGAGTGAGGCCAGGGATCAAACTCATGTCCTTAGGGATGCTAGTTGAGTTCGTTACCACTGAGCCACAACAGGAACTCCCACACTTCATTGGTTTAACTCACTTGGATCTAGTAAGGGGAGGAGCGTACTGAGGTGAGGGTTGTGCAGCCTCTTTGTTCATATGGGGTAGGTCGCATTGCGGAAAATGAGCATACTACCAGCAGCAATACTGTCTCACGTGATTGAGAGCTTAATATATGCCAGGCATTGTTCCATCTGTTCTACGTTGTTTCATCTCAGTTAGTCTCCTCAACAATCTAAGGAGGTAAGTAATAGCACAGAGGTGGACCCTGAGAACTCAGAGTTTGAGGAACCTGCCTAAGGCCCCACAGCTAGCTACTGAGTAGCAGCTCAGAATTTGAACCCAGGATGTCTGACGACAGAGTTGGAACTACACTATGCCTGTGCAGAGCAAGCCCTCGGTGAAATTTTTTTACCATTTTGTGGTGAGTAGTCCTTGGATATTTATCTCCCATGTACTGAGCACTACTGTACATTAGAATGTGTTTGAACCCTTCATCTTGTTGACTGAAAAAAAAAATGCATGACATGAGAGTTTTGAGTTAAGTTTTGTTTGTGGCAAAATCAGGACTATAAGGAGTTCCCATTGTGGCACAGTGGAAACGAGTCCGAACTGCATCCATGAGGATTCAGGTCCCATCCCTGGCCTCATTCAGTGGGTGTAGGATCTGGCATATTGCTGTGAGCTGTAGTGTAGGTCACAGACATGATTTGGATTCTGTGTTGCTATGGCTGTGGCATAGGCTGACTGCCGTAGCTCTGATTTGACTCCTAGCCTGGTAACTTCCATGTGCCATGGGTGGCCCTAAAAAAACCCCAAAAAATTAAAAAAAAAAAAATCAGGGCTATAGCCAGGGAGACAGCGTCTCAAATAGCTGAAGTACTGCTCTGAAGTGGATGGGGGTAGGTCAGTACATATGCGACTTTGGTGAAGGTGATAGGGATGGAATAGCACAGGTATTTTTAGAAGTCCCAATAAAGGACCAAGATCACAGGGAAACTTGGGGGACATTGGAACATCACTGTAAGTAAATAAATTGCTCCAAAAAGCCATCAGAACAAGGCAGTCTTGCTTCATTGGTGGAGCCTTGAGAATTGCCTCAGGTCGTTGGGTGGGGGATCAGATGAGGCCAGCATTCAGGTTCAGACCAAGGGCAAGAGTTTGAGAACCACCCTTCTGCTGATTTGAATACACACCTTACAGGATACTAAGGAGAGGCTACTATTTCCAGAAAGGAAGAGGCGGGCTTTTCCAACTCCCACTCCCCTTGGATGATAAAACTGTAGCCCACCAGATTCTAGGGGGAGAGCTTCTATGCGTGCAAGATTGCACCTCTCACAGTGTCCTATCTTAATAAATCTATTTTTTGCCTATCACTTTTTCTCTCACTGAATTCCTTCTGTGTGGAGACATGAAGAACCTGAACCCCAGTGAGTCCAAACACAGGGTGAGTGATTCTAATTTAAAACCGTGGGTTCAAGTCCCAAACTGGGTTTAGGCCAAGTTTGAGTCCAGGCATGTGGGTTCAAGTCCCAATCTGGGTGTAGGCTGGGTTCAAACCCCAATCTGAGTTTAGGCTGGGTTCAAGTCCCAATCTGGGTTTAAGCTGGGTTCAAGTCCTGGCATGTGGGTTCAAGTCCCAATTTGTGTTCTAGGTAGGTTCAGGCCATCAGTGCTGACAGTTTCAAAGGTGGAGGTACATGTGATCAGACACACATTTCTGCAGAAGCTTGCCGCTTGTCTTGTGATTGTTGCTGCTAGTCATGAAAAGTTGATATCTCTGTTAATGATTTTAGGGCTTTTCTAGATATGAGAAGATGCAGGAAATTGGGTTCATAAAATCTTTTCCTGAAAATGTCAAACTATCTGAAGGCTTGTTCTACCCCTTCCCCCCAACCCCCCACCCCCAGGCAGAGTGTCTTACTCCCATTCTCAACCCTAAACTTGTTTCAGAGTTTGTTGAAGGTCAGTGACTACAGCAGCAAATGATTTAATCCTTGTAGAGGCAGCTGGCAAGTGCCAGTTTCTAGTTGGCAATCTCATTTACTTTTCACGATAACCTGTGGGATTCAGGTTTGCATCTTACTATCAGGGAGACTGAATCTCAAAGACATTCCATAACTTGCCCCAAATTACTCAGCCAGCAAGGAGAGGCCCTGGGCACTCCAGCTGGCCCCCACGCCACTTTCAACCCTCTTTGAGTTTTCTTTGGAGGATATATTGACTTTTTCCTCATTAGGCTTCAGAATCTAATGAGATCCCATTGAAGGTAATAACTTGACATCAATGGCTGGTGCTCCCACCTGCATAAGCCTGGATCACACACATCTCCTCTTGCTGGGAGCTGCTCCTGCTCTGTGGGGGCACTGCTGCCTCTATTGGGAACCCTCCTGTCCCCCCTCCCGTGGCGGGGGGTGTTGTCCAGTGGTCTGTGGCAAACGAGGAAGAAGGACTCTCATCAGCCTTAACTTAAGCAGTGCTGCTTGTGCCCTAATGTGGAGAGCTATTATTGTTTTAGTGTTTTCCTAACAATGTAAGAAAAGCTCTTTGGGGAGTTCTTGCTGTGGCGCAGTGGGTTAATGATCAGCTTGTCTCTGCAGTGTTGCCGGTTTGATCCCTGGCCCAGGTCAGTGAGTTGAGGATCCAGTGTTGACTGCAGATGCAGCTTGGATTTGATCCCTGGCCCGGGAATTTCCATATGCCTTAGGTGCAGCCAAAAAACCAAAAAAAAAAAAAAAAAGTCAATTGCTTTTCATTTACAGCCCAGCCTATCTGCTATCTGAATCAGCTATGAATGCATGGAAACTACAGCAAAGATCAAGACTATAGACAGGTGTCATTTTCTGTTCAGAATCAAATCCTCCTGTCTACCGACTAAGATGTACTCGAGAGCCCCTCATTTTTGGGGGAGGGGGTAATTCCTTTTCCCCAAACGATAGCCTTTGTGGAGGGTAATATCTGCCTCCTACTAGGAAGCTGAAGGGCCAGAACCTCCTCTTCTGCAGCCAGGGAGAGAGCATGTGACCTCATTCAACCAGTCAACGCTCTCCTCTGAAACTCTGAATCTTTGTAATACAAAGACGGTAAGGGTGAGGAGCCTTTAGGTTAGTCTGTCCCAGTAGAAATGCTGCCCACTGCTGACAGAAAAGCTCCTGCTGGGAGACCTGAGGTCTGGCCTCACACTGCCCTTCACGCCAAGATTCCAAGCTTCCAGTTGATTCTCTGAGCTGTATCCTTTCAATAAATGACCTTTTAAGATAACCAGGGTGCATTTCCAGTGCACACCATTAAGAAGCAGACTTCTTGCACATGGATTTAGAATGTAAATACAGCAAAGAACATCTCTGTGGCCCCTTTCTGTCTCCTTTTCATCCCCCTCCTTTCATTCCCTTAACGTCTCCTCTGCTCCCAAAGCCTCATGGGTCTGGTGCTACCCTCACGGTCCCAGCTCTCTCCTGGTGCTAATTTTGCTAAGCTTGACCAATCCAGAACTGAGAGTTTTGGATTTTTCTCTCCACTTTTTACCATAATCCACGTGACAACATAGTTCATGTTTTCTTCAGCAAGAGCTGCTGTCCACCAGGTCTTCAAGGTTGTAAATCCAGAAATTAAAAAAAAAAAAAATGTTGTTGTAGTTGATTTACAATGTTCTGTCAATTTCTGCCATACAGCAAAGTGACCCAGTTATACATTTACATACATTCTTTTTTCTCCCATTATCATTCTCCGTCGTAAGTGACTAGACACAGTTCCCAGGGCTATACAGCAGGATCTCATTGCTTATCCATTCCAAATGCAATAGTTTGCATCTACTACCCCAAATTCCCAGTCCTTCCCACTCTCCCTCCCTCCCCCTTGGCAACCACAAGTCTGTTCTCCATGTTCATGGGTTTGTTTCTATTCTGTTGATAGGTGTATTTGTGCCCTATAATAGATTCTAGATATAAGTGATATCATATGGTATTTGTCTTTCTCTTTCTGACTTACTTAGTATGAGAGTCTCTAGTTCCATTCATGCTACTGCATATGGCATTATTTTGTTCTTTTTTTATAGCTGAGTAGTATTCCATTGTGTATATATATAACAGCTTCCTAATCCATTCATCTGTCAATGGACATTTAGATTGTTTCCATGTCTTGGCTATTGTGAAGAGTACTGCAGTGAACATAGGGATGCTTGTATCTTTTTCAATGGAAATTTTGTTTAGATATTTGCCCAGGAGTGGGATTGCTGGATCATATAGTAGTTCTATATTTGGTTTTCTGAGGATAAATCCATATATTTTAAATCATAGAATGCTTTTGAGACAAAGCCTTGTAAGAGCTGTATGTGTATCAGATAAAAGAGCAGATACTCTGTCCCACGGTCTGAAAATCAGTGTGATAAGCTGATTCATGAATAGTCCTAGCTTCCCAAGAATATTCACAACAGACGATGGTTCTCAATGGGCAATGATAAGGCTGTCTTCTCCCTTATCTGCCACTACCCTACCCTGTAGTTTTTGTTTTTGTTTTTGGCTGCACCCAGAGCATGTGGAAGTTCTTGGGCCAGAGACCAAAGTTGAGCCACAGCAGGGACCCAAACCACTACAGTGACAATGTCAGATCCTTAACCCAATGCACCCACTGTGTAGTTTTAAGCAAATCACTTGAACCCTTTTGGGTTTCACATTTTGAATCTGGAAAAATAAGGGAATAGCATGAGATTTTTCTTTAAGTTCTTTTCCGAACTTAAAGAAATCATTTCAGTGTTACCTGTTCCATTGGTATTTTCATTTTAATAGGAGACTCTTGAAAATAGCAAACTCTTGAGTTCCAAACAAATATCATCACAATCCAGAAATCAAGCTTTACAACAAGTTAGAAGGAGACATAATTTTGGTTTGCTTGGTTGCAGGTGAGACAAGGGAAGGAGAAAGAGAACAGAGGTGCCTCCGATGTTACTGTTTGATTTCTGGACAATTGCAATTCCACGACCAATTCCTTCTCTCTTTAGACAAAGAATGCAAAGGGCCAAACCCCCTTACCAACGTGGTAGGAAGGTGCTCCCTGGCGGGTTTCCATATTTGGCCCAAGCACAAGACAGACACTTTCCTGGTATTTGAGTAGCATAACCAATCATTATTCAAATGCGGCAATATCAACTCACCATGGAGTCCTTTGGGTTCAAAACCCAGTAAGTGGATCCACATTTTCTCCTCCAGGAAACATACAAAAACCCTGCTGGCCACCCTGCCTGGAGTGGGGTGGTTTCTCTCTGCACTGGTACATGTCTTTGTATTTCTGTCCTTTGCCCTGATGGGGGTGTTTTTATATTATTACCAGAGTTACAACTCATCAGTGAATGTTAGCTATGATAATGCGGAAGTTACTCTGTCTTCAGTATTTACCCAGAAGATACAACGTCGGTAAATACTTTAAAAGGATTACCATATACTTCCAACAATTGCAGGAGAGCAATTTATCTGTATCTTCATTGCAGATGGGAAACCAAGCAATAAGACTATGCCTAACTTTCCCCAAATCATAGAGACCGTAGGAGGCAGAGCTGGGATATGAACCAGTGCTCATCTGTCTTAAATCTCTTATGCTAAAAAAAAAAAAAGTTGAAGGAGCTTTTCTACATATTGATCAGATCACCTCAGGAACTGAAGGCCGACAAGCACCTATTTCTGTCTATTCATGTAGACCCAGGGCTCTCTAAAAGCAGGAAGTGGAAGGCACAAGGGTTTGCCACAATATTTGCAGTTCATAAGTTAGAAATAAGCAATCAGCCCCTTTTCACGGAGGGCACTATAATAAACACTGGCACAGTCCCTGCAATGTGGTTATGCAAAGAAAACAGGAAACGAGCACATTTGCATGGTGGCTTCAGTCTGAGGAGGGCTGGCATCTGCGATGGGAGGGCTAGATTTTCTTGTCAATACTGTGTTTACTATCTTGGTCACATGAGCAGAGAGAGGAGGATGAGTCACAGTTAACTGACTGCTAAATTAGGAAAATGTAATCCATTTGTTTCTTTCAAATTAGATCCCCCCTCAAAGCATTTTAAACCTTTTTTTTCCCCTCACCAATCATAGTCACAACCTAAACAGTGACTGCATAGGCAGTTTGTGCTAATCTAGCTCTCTATTGTAAGTAAAGAAATTGTCATTTTGTGGCCTTCCTTTCTAGGTGAGGGTAGGATTTTGAGTATATTAACTTTCATGGGCAAATGCCAAACCCTGTAAACTCTCTGACTTTGTTTTTCTCATGCCCACCTCTCACTACTTAAGGTACAGACCCATCAAAATACAATGTATCACTTTGCACCTTATAATGCTAGCAAACAACCAATAAATTCTTAAGCAAAGAGAATTCTTAACCAATAAGTATCATAGATCAGCAGCTCTGCAAGGAATCTGGGGGATTGCTCCATGCGAATTCCTCTTTTTTTTTTTTTTTGGTCTTTTTAGGGCTGCACCTGAAGCATATGGAAGTTCCCAGGCTAGGGAATCGGAGCTACACCTGCCAGCATATGCCATAGCCACAGCAACGCAGGATCCAAGCCACGTCTGCGACCTACACCACAGCTCACAGCAACACTGGATCCTTAACCCTGAGTGAGACCAGGAATCAAACACCTGTCCTCACGGATCCTAGTTTCACAAGTGAAACAGAGACCCAGCATGGTTTAAACAATTTGATGAACTCAAGTCTCTGGAGACTTAATTCCCCATGAAAGCTCCTTTCTCTCTGTTGCACACCAGCACTCCTGGAAATCAATGCCACCCAGGAAACACTAGCTTGAAAGAGTAAAATGTAGCATGGTCAAAACAATCAATCAAACAAAACAGCAGGTCCAGGAGTTCCTGTCTTGGCTCAATTGAGGATGCAGTTGGATCCCTGGCCTCGCTCAGTGGGTTAAGGATCTGGCCTTGCCATGAGCTGTGGTGTGGGTTGCAGACATGGCTCACATCTGGCGTTGCCATTGCTGTGGTGTAGGCCCAAGGCTGTAGCTCTGATTCAATCCCTAGCCTGGGAAGCTCCATGTGCTTCTGGTGTGGCCCTAAAAAAAGACCAAAAAAAAAAAAGAGAGAGAGAGAGGAAGATCTGGCAACTTTTCCATTCAATTCTAAGCCATGAACTAGTTTACACAAAGTCACCTTAAAGTCAATGGCATGGTTGATACACTGCGGTAGAAGGAAGTCAATGAATTTAGCGCTGCATGCTTATCTTTGCAAGCCCCGACTCGTGCTGTAATCCAGATTTCAGTTTCAGAAAGAATGTTCACATCAAGGGGCCTCGTATTTTAACATTCCTGGGTGCAATCAAAAATGAATAGTCAGGGTACTTTGGTGAGTATGGACACGTTTACCAGGCAGTACAACAGATTTCAGGACGGGAGGCTCTGTGGAGCAGCAGCTCTGATTATAGTGTTTTTAACAAGCACCTTTCAAATTGTGACTCCAAGGCAAAGAATAACAAGCCTGGGGCTGGGATGACAACCCAGATTGTGAAAAGATTTCCACATCACCTTCATCCTCCTTCACCCCCTAATATTCTGGCCATGGGTGTGATTTCCACACACTGCACATAAAACTGTAATTCAGAATTCCCTATGTGGTGCAGCAGAAATGAATCCTACTAGGAACCATGAGGTTGCACGTTCAATCCCTGGCCTTGCTCAGTGGGTTAAGGATCCAGAGTGACCATAAGCTGTGGTGTAGGTCACAGATGTGGCTTGGATCTGGCGATGCTGTGGTTCTGGCGTAGGCCGGCAGCTGTAGTTCAGGTTAGACCCCTAGCCTGGGAACCTCCATATGCCTTGGGTGCAGCCCTAGAAAGCAAAAAAAAAAAAAGAAAGAAAAAGAAAAAAAGAAAGAAAGAAAGAAAGAAAAAACTGTAATTCTTAGTACCAAAATGCAGAAGGAACAAAGGGGAGGGAGTAAGTCCCTTGGGACTCACTTGCTCCTTGGTGCTTAGAGGCTTCTCTCTGGCAGATACTTCCTTGAGAAGAGAAATAAAATATAGATTTGCAGGTTAGGGTCCAGGAGGTCTCGAAGGGTGCTCTAGAGTCTGTGGGAAGCATGGTATCAGCTGTGTTGGCAAGCTGTGCTTCTATCATATAATGCAGTGACTGGTGTTTTTACAGGTGAATGTGTTCAATTTCCTCCCTCTCAGGCTCTCAGCTCAGCCAAGATTTCTGCTCCTTCCTTTCCACCTACAAAATGAGAGTCTTGTTGAGTTCTTGGACAACTTACGAAGAAAACTTGGAATCATGGAAGAGGGTAGGCTAGATCAAAAGGGGATCAGAGAAGTGAGGATTGATGATGGAATATGATGGAGGATAATGTGAGAAAAAGAATGTATGTAAATGTATAGCTGGGTCGCTGTTCTGTACAGCAGAAATTGACAAAATATTGCAAATCAACTAGAATAAAAAATTTTTTTTTTTTAAAGTGAGGATTGAAAGGGAAAGTTTGGTGAAAAGGGAATGGAATGGGGCCAGCTGCTTACTTAGCGTGTCAGTGATGAGCTACATAAGGAAAAATTGGGGAGAGAAGGTCAGGTGGGCTGTGCTGGAGAGGGAATTTTGGATTTTATGTGTGAGAGGCTCTGCAGGAGTGTACAAAACTTATGAGTGGAAAAGAAGGGGTTTGGGGCCTCTCCATTAGAACCTTTGAGAAAGATGAAAGTAAAGATTCAAATTCTCTTAAATTGCTACTTGGCAGCTAGAGTCGTCCTTTGACTAGAGCGATGAGACTACAGGAGATCCACTTATATTTGGGTTTCACAATAAAGGTAGAGACTTGAATACGCTCTGGTATAAACTGTCTCTTTTTTCTAAGGAAAAAAAAATCCCAAATGATGCAAAAATCATTGACTACAGAATGATAGATGCCAAGAACTCCGAGAACCTGAACTCTCCTATGAGACATTAGAAACTTGTTTGCATATACCACCGTTTTTCTGTGGTTGAGGAGATGGAGCTGTATCTTTGCAACTATTTTTCTTTCTGCAACTATTTTTCTTTCAGAGAAATGGCCCCTCCCTCACAAAGAACATGAGTTGAAACGTATCCACAGTTATAGAAGCAGCCAGTTTCCCAGGAAGTTTGAAAGCCAAGAGAATTCTTGAAGAGCCTTGCAATCAATTGATTCAGGAAGATTACCTTCTTACGAGTGAAAAGGTATTCAATTCAACCAAATACTTCCTCTTTGCTTTCCCAAACAAAACTTCAAGCGACATTTAAGTTATCATTATAAACTAGGTGGGAGTTTCATTTAATCCATTCACCATGACCAAAGTTACAAAGGACCATGCTCGGAGTTCCCGTCATGGCGCAATGGTTAACGAATCTGACTAGGAACCGTGAGGTTGTGGGTTTGATCCCTGGCCTTGCTCAGCGGGTTAAGGATCCATCGTTGCTGTGAGCTGTGGTGTAGGTTGCAGATGCAGCTCGGATCCAGAGTTGCTATGGCTCTGGCGTAGGCTGGTGGCTACAGCTCTGATTCGACCCCTAGACTGAGAACCCTCCATATGCTGAGAGAGCAGTGCTAGAAAAGGCAAAAAGACAAAAAAACTCAAAACAACAACAAACAAACAAACAAACAAAAACAAAGGACCCTGCTCATTTTAAAGTATCCAGTTTTTTGTTTGTTTATTTGTTTTCCTTACTTTCAAAAATGTATGTTTTCTGCAGTTCCTGTTATGGCTCAGCGAAAACAAATCTGACTAGTATCCATGAGTATGAAAGTTCAATCCCTGGCCTCAGTCAGTGGGGTAAGGATCCAGGGTTGCTGTGAGCTATGGTGTAGGTTGCAGACTTGGCTCAGATTTGGCATTGCTGTGGCTGTGGTGTAGGCCAGCAACTGAGACTCCAATTCTACCCGTAGCTTGGGAACCTCCATATGCCTCAGGTGCAGCCCTAAAAAAACCAACCAACCAACAAACAAAAAGATGTTTTCTAATCTAAGAAAATCAGAAAATAACCCTATGATTACTTCTTTCAATCTTTCAAAATGTTGCAGTGTGATCATCTGAGCCCCTGTTCTGGTGAAATCATCTTCAAAGATTCTTCCTAGCTGCTATCACATCTGTTGTGTGATCAACGGGATTGCTTCTGGGGTACCTGTTTAAAATGGGGATTAGGAAGACAGAACCCAAATATCTTCAGACCATGAACTCTTTAAATAGTATAATGGAATTGCCTGAAAATTTCCTTTTTTTTTTTTTTCATATTTATGCCTTTTCTAGGGCTGCTCCCTTGGCATATGGAGGTTCCCAGGCTAGGGGTCTAATCAGAGCCTAGCTCCCGGCCTACACCAGAGCCACAGCAACGCGGGATCCGAGCCGAGTCTGCAACCTACACCACTGCTCACAGTAACGCTGGATCCTTAACCCACTGAGCAAGGCCAGGGATCGAACCTACAACCTCATGGTTCCTAGTCGGATTCATTAACCACTGAGCCACGATGGGAACTCTGAAAATTTCTATTTTTGTAGGAGCTAATACTTCCTAAAACCTTGTCCTAAATCTGGGACATTAGGTCTCTCAACTTCCCAGTCTCTACCCTCAGTGAACTCTGAGGAACAACCACCAAACCAAACCAAACCAAAAACTGTTCTTTGAATTCTATGTTCCAAAACTTCTAAGAAGTCAAAGGAAACTGTTTAAAAATGATTTACCGCAACACAAATGAATGTGCAGGAGAGGGAGGGAAGAAAAACTTGCCAGCTCCTGAGACTATTTTTCTCTCCTCACTGCCTGCTTGCGATGATCTGACAAATTAAAAATACGCAACTTCCTCAAGCATTTCGAACATACGTGTAGCAATACCTTGAAAGAGGAAAAAGAGTCCTCTTTGCTTCCAGGGACATAGGCCTCTGGGACTTTGGTTCCCTGAGTATGATCCTGAGTTTGGAAGCCCAAGTGACAGAAAATTGGCAGGTTCTTCATCATTGAGTTCTCCCTGGCTCTTTGGGGGAGAAAAGGGAGTTCTGCTCCGGATGTGGCCACATTCTTTATTTGGCGCCCTAGCCGGTTACTCAAAGTTCAAGGAACTTGACAGACAGAGGCTGTTTGTCTGGCCAGAGATGTGAACTAGCCTGGCAGAGCCTGCCACCTCATGCCCGTACCTTCTGTCTCCTTCCAGGGAAGCTTGTTTCTGACCAGGCTTGCACGCTATGTTCTCTAAGAGAAGTCCTTTGCCCACTGTGGGTAGCACTGGCCCCATGTTGGGGTAAGACCTGGATCCTTGCTGTACCCCAAGCTTCACCATACACACAGGAGTAGCAGTGGTGCATGTGTGTTTTATCCAAAAAAAAAAAAGACAGACGGCTTCGACAGATTTCCAGGAAACAGACTGTGTTAGTCTAGACTAGTAAAATCTAGCCAATTTAATTTCTGAACTTGTGACCATTATTTCAGTATTTATTTTGTATTGAACCCTTTAAAAAGAGTTAAAAAGTGAGAAAAACTACGTTTGTGCCTGAAACTTTCAAATGACCAATTTCTACCGCTATCCTGGCATCAAGAGATTTAAAAATTCCAAGAATTAGAAATAATCCTATATTTTTTCAATTTCTATATTGTTTCTATGAAAAAGAACCTTTGTGTGACTCTTTAAAAAGCTTACTTTTTTTTTAAATTTTTTATTTTTTTGTCTTTTTGCCTTTTCTAGGGCCGCTCCCTTGGCATATGGAGGTTCCCAGGCTAGGGGTCTAATCCGAGCTACAGCTGCCAGCCTACGCCACAGCCACAGCAACATCAGACCTGAGCCTCATCTGCAACCTACACCACAGCTCACGGGAATACCAGATCCTTAACCCACTGAGCGAGGCCAGGGGTTGAACCCCCAACTTCATGGTTCCTAGTCAGATTTGTTTCCACTGCGCCACGATGGGAACTCCCAAGTTATGGGTTTAATGGTATGATTCAGAGCAAGTTAATCTACCTATGCATTAATTTTTCCCCCTCTAAAATGAAATGCCTTTCTTATAGGAGGTTTGGAAGACTGTGGAGAAGTTTTAGGCACAAAAATAATTGCTGATTGACAATACCTGTATTTTGTCCCCTAATTTACTGGTCATAGCTCATTATTAATTTTGTACCACCTACAGTCTCAGAACCTGAGCTCATTCAGTTGGTCGCAAACTCCCCTTTTTCCCATATTGCTGTGACAAAAATTTATGGCTTAAGTATTCTGGTTATTGTTTCTATTGTTTGCAGTCGAGTGGGAGAAGAAGTATACAGAGCCTTGTTTATCTTATTTTTATATTTTTGTCTTTTGAGGGCTGTTCCCAGGCTAGAAGTCAAATCAGAACTGTAGCTGCAAGCCTACTCCACAGGCACAGCAATACCAGATCTGAGCCGAGTCTACCACCTACACCACAGTTCACGGCAACATGGGGTCCTTAACCCACAGAGTGAGGCCAGGGATTGAACCTGCGTCCTCATGGATACCAGTCAGATTCGTTTCTGCTAAGCCATGATGGGAACTCCTAGAGCCACATTTTATAGTTAGCAAATCTGATTTCATCATTCTATTATTTTTGGCAGTAAATGATGTTGAGGCAAGTCTGAGACCAAATTGATTTTTTTCCTTACAGGTGATTTATTTTGCTGAGTAGATGCCTTAAGATTTTTTTTTTTTTTATCTTTTTGCCTTTACTAGGCCGCTTCTTGGCATATGGAGGTTCCCAGGTTAGGGGTCTAATTGGAGCTGTGGCCACCAGCCTAAACCAGAGCCACAGCGACATGGGATCCGAGCCGCATCTGCAACCTACACCACAGCTCACAGCTACGCCGATCCTTAACCCACTGAGCAAGGCCAGGGATCGAACCCGCAACCTCATGGTTCTTAGTCGGATTTGTTAACCGCTGAGCCACGATGGGAACTCCTAGATGCTTTAAGATTTTCTTCAAGTTCAGTGATGTGCTTAGGAGAAACTTTGATATTGACATTCTAATTTAAGTGTTCCTAGAACGTGGTATTCACTTTTCACCTGTATTTTTAGTAGTATCTTAAAATTCAGATAATTCTCTAATATTGTATCTATAATACATCTTCTCTTTTGAGGTTTTTCAATTCAGATGTGTCAATTATTCTTTTAGGGGATTATGTTTATCTACCATATATATTGTCTTCTATATAACTTTTTGTTTGTTTGTTTGTTTTAAATTGCATTTACTGGGTCAGTAATTTAATTTTCAGCATTTTTTTAAATTCTGTCTTAATTTTACTCTAAAATGTTGCTGTTTTGTCTTACAATATGTTTACTTCATCTAGGATTGCCTTTTTAAAAATCTCATTGCCTTTCTATCTAACTAATTTGATATCTTTATTTGATTTTAGTATAGTGAGGAGAAAGTGTGAGTAATATGCTTCTATTTTAGCTTGAGTTAAATTTATATCATGATTAGAATTTCTGTCTTTTGCGTGCTATGATGTCTTTTCTTTCCTTTATTTTCTTCTGCTTAATATTTTAAGTCAAAATTTTTATTATGGAGTTCCCATCGTGGCGCAGTGGTCTTTCAACAGTCTTTACAGCATTTTCACCAGGAGTACAGTCCATCTCAAGAAACCACTTTCTTTGCTCATCTGTAAGAAGCAACTCATCTCTTAAAGTTTTATCATGAGATTGTACCAATTCAGTCATACCTTTAGGCTCCACTTAAAATTCTAGCTCTCTTGCTAGTTCCACCACATCTGTAGTTACTTCCTCCACTGACATCATTCGTGAGGGTTGGAATCAACTTCCATCAAACTCCGTTTTTTTGTTTGTTCATTTGTTTTGTTTTTGGTTTTTTTCCGTCTTTTTTTTAAGGGTGCACCCACAGCATATGGAGGTTTCCAGGCTAGGGGTCAAATCAGAGCTGCATCTACAGGCCTGCACGATAGCCATAGCAACTCGGAATCCAAGCCATGTCTGCGACTTACACTGCAGCTCATGGCAATGCCAGATTCCTGACCCACTGAGTGAGCACAGGGATTGAACCCACATCTTCATGGGTACTAGTTGGATTTGTTTCCACGGCATCACTACCAGAACTTCTTCTTGTACTTTTATGTTATGGAGACATCTTCTATCCTTAAACCTCATGAACCTACCTGCTAGCTTCAAACTGTTCTTCTGAAGCTTCCTCACTTCTCTTAGTCTTTGTAGAATTGAAAATAATTAAGACCTTGCTCTGGATTATGTGCTGGATTAAGGGAATATTGTGGCTGATTTGATCTACTACCCAGACCACTAAAACTTTCTCCCTATCAGCAATTAGAGGCCATTGTAGGGCTATCAATTGGCCTAATTTCAATATTGTTGGGTTTCAGGGAAAAAGGAGGTCCAAGCAGAAAAGCAATAGGGGAACATCTGGTTAGCAGAGCAATTGGAACATATAAATTTATCAAGTTCACCCAATGTAAAATATAGGGACACAGTTCATGGTGCCCTCCAAATAATTACAATAGTGACATTCAATGATCACCGATCAGAGTGAAAACATTTGGAATATTGTGAGAATTACCCAACATTGATTGAAAGAGACATGGGGTGAGTAAATGCTTTTGGAAAAATGAAGCTGATAGATTTGTTCAATGCAAGGTTGCCACAAATGTTAAAAATGCAGTATCTACAAACCACAATAAAGCAAAGTGCAACAAAACAAGGTATGCCTGTGTTAGTGTGTGTTTGTGTGTGTGTGTTTAGTTCCATGCAATTTTGTCACATGTTGATATATTCACCACCAGAATTTCATCACCACAAGGATCCCTGAGTTATCCTTTATAACTACAATTTGCCTATTTTGGATACTTCAGATATCATAAATGGAATCAAAAATACGTGATCTTTTGTGACTGGCTTTTTTCATTACTATTTCAAACTCGTCTATACTGTAGAATTTATCATTACTTCATTCCTTTTGATGGCTGAATAATATTCCATTTTATTGTTATGTATCCATTCATCAGGATGGACATTTGGTTTTTTCTATTTTTTTTGACTATTACGAATAATACTGCTATGAACACTTGGGTACAAGTTGATGTGTGGACTTATGTTTTCATTACTCTTGAGTATATTTGTAAGAGTAGAATTGCTGAGTCATATGGTTTAACTGTTTGAAGAATTTCCATACTGTGTTTCAAAGTGGGTATACCAATTTACATCCTCAGCAGCAATGTATGAAGCTTCTAATAGCTTCACATTCTCACAAGAATTTAGTATTATCTGTTTTTTTGTTTGTTTGTTTGTTTTGTCTTTTGTGTGTGTGTGTGTGTCTTTTTAGGGCCGCACCTGCGGCACATGGAGGTTCCCAGGCTAGGGGTCTAATGGGGGCTGTGGCCACTGGCCTATGCCACAGCCACAGCAATGCCAGATCTGAGCTGTGTCTGCGACCTACACCACAGCTCATGGCAACACCAGATCCTTAACCCACTGAGCAAGGCCAGGGATCGAACTCGAAACGTCATGGTTCCTAGTTGGATTTGTTTCTGCTGTGCCATGATGGGAACCCCTGTTGTTTTTTGTTTTGTTTTGTTTTTTTGGGTTTTTTTAAATTAGAGATGTCCTATTGTTTGTGCAGTGGTATCTCATTGTGGGTTTTGTTTTGTTTTGTTTTGTTTTTTCGCTTTTTTTTAGGGCCACACTCTTGGCATATGGAAGTTTCCAGGCTAGGAGTTGAATCAGAGATACAGGTGCCGACCAGCGCCACAGCCACCACAACTCAGGATCCAAGCTGTGTCTGTGACCTACACCACAGCTCACAGCAATGCTGGATCCTTAACCCAGTGAGCGAGGCCAGGGATTGAACCTGCAACCTCTTGGTTCCTAGTCAGATTTGTTTTCGGGCTATGCCCTGATGGGAATTCCTCATTGTGGTTTTAATTTGCATTTCTCTGATGGTTAATGATATCAAGCACATATTTGGCCATTCATATGTCTTTTTTGCCCAAATATCTATTCACATATTTGCTCATTTTTTAATAGGTGTATTTTCTTATTATTGAGTTGTAAGTGTTCTTTACAAATTCTAAATACAAATCCATTATCAGATACATGATTTTAAAATAATTTCTCTAAGTGAGTTTTTTTTTTGCTTTGTTGATGGTATTCTTTGAAACGTAAAAGTTTTCAGTTTTGATGAAGTCCAATTTATCTATTTTTTTATCGTGTTGCTTGTGCTTTTGTGTTATCTAAGAAATCATTATCCAACATAAAGTCACGAAGATTTATGCCTATGTTTTCTTCTAAAAGCTTTTAAGTTAATTTTTGTATACAGAGTAAAGTGGCCATTCAATTTTAATTCTTTTGTATGTAGCTATTCAGTTGTCCTAGTATGCTTTGTGAAATGACTATTCTTTCCCTATAGCATTGTCTTGGTTTTCTTGCCAAAAATCAATTGACCATAAATATTAGGATTTTCCTCACTGAACTCTCTGTCCTATTAAGCTATATGTCTCTTTCTATGTTAGCTGCTGATGCTTCTTCCTTAGGTTTCGTGTGTCCTGTCCCTCCCCCACCCCCAACCACAGTTTTCTACTTTTATTTCTTATTTATTTATTTTTTTGTCTTTTTTCTATTTCTTGGGCCGCTCCTGCGGCATATGGAGGTTCCCCAGCTAGGGGTCGAATCGGAGCTGTAGCTGCCAGCCTGCGCCAGAGCCACAGCAACGCAGGATCCGAGCCGCGTCTGCGACCTACACCACAGCTCACGGCAACGCCGGAACCTTGACCCACTGAGCAAGGGCAGGGATCGAACCCTCAACCTCATGGTTCCTAGCCGGATTCGTTAACCACTGCACCACGACGGGAACTCCCAGTTTTCTACTTTTAGATGTCATACTTCTCCCAAGAGTCTCACCTCTGCTTCTTCTCAGGGCCTTGGATGTTCTATGGCACTCCTCTACCTGTAATGTCTTGGTCCTAGGCACCTGCCAGTCTGTAGTCCATCATGCTGCAGCTCTACCTGCAGCCACTGCTTTCAGCTGCCTCCAACTTGGTATCACAGCTATGTCCGGATTCCTAGCAGCGCTCTGAGTCAGGTAAGATGGAAACCAGTCACTCAGGTAACCCCCAGACAAGCCCGAAGCGTGCAAAGAAATTCCACTTTTTTGTTTGTTTGTTTTTGCTCTTTAGTGCTGAACTTACAGCATTTGGAAGTTCCCAGGCTAAGGATTGAATCAGAGCTGCAGATGCCAGCCACAGCCATAGCATTGCTAGATCTGAGCTGCATCTGAGACCTACACCACAGCTCACAGCAATGCCAGAACCTTAACCCACTGAATGAGGCCAGGGATCAAACCCAAGTCCTCATGGATACTAGTTGGGTTTGTTTTCAGTGAGCCATAATGAGAACTCTCAACTTCCGCTTTTTTCTTCCTGTCTTGAAGGAGAACTGGGAATTGGGCAGCCTTCTTTCTTCTTTCGCCACACAGGGGTGGAGATGGGGCAAGAGTGAGCAAAAACAGCAAAATTTCTTACCATTTCGAGTGTGGCTTATTATTTAGGGATTTGCTTGGTTGCTAGATCTCAACTAGTGTGTATAGTTCCCACGAAATTCCTTTGGTCTATATGTGGTTTACTTGGTGTTTCCATGGGAGAAAGAGAACCTGTAGCTTCCTAGTACACCATTTTGCTGAGGTCACTGCCCTGTTCCGCCTTTTTTTTTTTTTGTGTCTTTTTGCTATTTCTTGGGCCGCTCCCGTGGCATATGGAGGTTCCCAGGCTAGGGGTCCAATCGGAGCTGTAGCCGCTGGCCTACACCAGAGCCACAGCAACTCGGGACCCGAGCTGAGTCTGAGACCTACACCATAGCTCACGGCAACGCCAGATCCTTAACCCAGTGAGCAAGGGCAGGGAGCAAACCGCAACCTCATGGTTCCTAGTCGGATTCGTTAACCACTGCGCCACAATGGGAACTCCTGTTCTGCCATTTTTAATTCTCTCACAGCCCGTGTTGCCTGGGCTCCAGCAACAGAGTTTCTTGCCCTTGGTTGTGCAATAGATTACCTGTTTTTTGGTTTGTTTGTTTTTTGTTTTTTAAATCCCAATGTCCAAGCCATATGCCAACCCATTTCAATCAGAACCTAGGAAGATTGGACCTGAGCATTAGGGTTTTTTCTTTTATGAGACTTTCATATTATGGCAGTAAAATATAGATGGATGAAATTTACCATTTTAATCATTTTGGGGATGGAGTTTATTAAGTCATTCACTTAAGCACATCTCCGTGTTGTGCAAACACCATCACCATCCATCTCCAGATCTTTGTCATCCCAAACAGAAACTTTGTACCCACTGAACACTCACTCTTCCTTCCCTTTTCCTCTCCAGCCTGGTAGCCACTGTTTTACTTTCTGTCTCTAGACATCTACCTATTCTAGGTACCTAATACAAGTGGAATCATACATTTGTCCTTTCATATCTGCCTTATTTATCTTACATAAGGTCTTCAAATTTCATCCACGTTGAAACATGTCTCAGAATTTCCTCATCCTTTTTTTTTTTTTTATGGGCTGCACCTGCGACATATGAAAGTTCCCAGGCTAGGGGTCTAATCAGAGCTACAGCTGCCAACCTTCTCAACAGTCACAGCAGCACCATATTCAAGTTGTGTCTGTGACCTACACCACAGTTCACAGCAATGCCAGATCCTTAACCCACTGAGCAAGGCCAGGGATCGAACCTGCCTTCTCATGCATACTAGCCAGATTCCTTTCCGCTGACCACAATGGGAACTCCAGAATTTCCTTACTATTTAAGGGTGAACAATATTTCATTGTATGTATATTCCATATTTTGCTTAAGTGTTTGTCAATGGGTTGTTTCTCCCTTTCTACTGTGAATGTGCTGCTAGGAACATTGGTGTATGAATACGTTTGTAGTCCCTGCTCTCCATATTTTTGTGCATGTACCCAGAAGTGGTAATTCTATGTTTAATATTTTGAAGCACCTCCATCAGTATGCCTCAAAGTTCCCCACTTCACTCTGGGGTGTAGCCAATTTGACTTTCAGTGCCCTAGAGCCTTGCCTGATTCCTTCAGTAAAGTGTAATCTCTTCCTCTTCTGAGATCAGTTAGCATTTTAATGAACTTCTGTTATAGCACTTATTTATTTCTATGTTATGCTGTTTAGATTATTATACATATTATTTGCGCTAGATGCTGAGTATACAGTGACAAATACAACCCCCCCAAACTAACTGCTTTCATGAAGCTTGCAATTAAGTGGAAGAGACAGATATTAATTATACAATCATATAAATGTATAATTACAAACTAATTATCTGTTGTGAAAGAAAGAAACATGATTCTATTGAGGGCAAATTAGAAAAAGAAACTGACCTAGACTGGAGGTTGGGGAGGTCAGGGAGTCTTTCCTAAGGAAGAGATACTGGGATTTAATTCTAAAAGATGAGGAGTTAAGTAAGCATATCGTGAGAAGGAAGATCCTTCCAGGTAAAATTAACACAAGTTTGATGGATGAAAAGAAGGTCAGCTTGTCTAGGATTTGGGAAGCAAGGCGTCAGTTTTGCAAGATGAAATTGGCTACTTGCAGGGGATGGACCATCCAAGACTTTGTAGTTATTTTAATGGTTTTCGTCATTATGTTCAGAGCAATGGGGAGCCCTTGAAAAGCTTTAAGCAGTGGGGTCACAAACTCACACCGGCATTTAGGAAAGATCATTCTGCTGATGTGTGGAGAAGGGATTGGATGGGATTAGGGTGGTTGTGGGGAAACCAGGTGATTACAGTGGTCCAGGTGAGAGAGGCTGGTTCCTTGGACTAGGGAGGTAGCAGTAGTGACGGAGAAAAGGGTCAGAGTTGAGAAATACTTAGGATGGGTGATCCTTGATGGATTGGATATATCAGTCACTTCAGGGCACGGTTAAGAATGAGGTGTCCTTTTCTAATGTCTCCAAAGCTTTGAGATTGTAACTATGCTTGATTAAATTTTGCTTATCTTCTGGGTACCCTGCACAAAACATCCTTTCATTGAATAATAATCTTCAAATGAATGGATGAGTCAGTAAACCGACTGTTATATTATACTGGACATACCCATATCAAGCAAGATAATAGTACTGTCCTCTAGATTCTTTTTTCTGTAGATGGATATCTGCATGACTGTCTTGGTTGGATTCAACTCAGAATGTCTTCTTCTGCTCTAGCTAGCATTGTGCTAAACACTAGAATACATATGTTAAGTATTATGCTGTCTGCCTATGAGCAGTTCCAAATACAGTAGAGAAAAAGACCTACAAATAAATAATTACAACAAAATATAAGTATAGTAATAAATGCACACTTTAATTGCAGAAGGAGTACAGAGAAGTCAGTGATTAATTTTATTTTTTTTTTTTCCCTAAGAGAGCTAGGAATCTTCCCAAGGCAGAAATGTAAGTGCAACATATTCCAAGCTGAGAGGTTTCTTTTTTTTTTCTCTCTCTCTCTTTTTTAAAAAATGTCCTTGGCTGTATTAGGGAGTGGAAAGCTTATCGTGGTTACAGCGTGGGACACCAGGCAGGCAATACCACTGAGACGGGGAAGCGGGTGGAAAAGAGGAAGGAAAAAGGCTGTTTGGCCTGAAGCCTGAGCATCATGACACCATGCAGATTGGGAAGAGTGCAGAGGTCTAAGTATATTCTATGGTACTTTGGCGCTAAGATTTTTTTTTTTTTTTTTAGATTTTTATTAGTTAGTTATTTAGTCTTCTTAGGGCCGCAGTCGAGACATATGGAAGTTCCCAGGTTGGGGTCTAATCGGAGCTGTAGCAGCAGCCAGCAACTCCAGATCTGAGCAGTGTCTGCAAACCACACCAAAGCTCATGGCAATGCTGGATCCTCAACCCACTGACCGAGGCCAGGGATTGAACACGTGTCCTCATAGGTACTAGTCAGATTCATTACCGCTGAGCCAAGACAGGAACTCCTAAGATATTTTTATAAATCAAAGGATTTCATGGTCAGATAACTTTAGTAAACACTGATGATTACACCTTGAAAATTTGTAGATAGGTCGGCATATCAAAGGCTCTGCAGGATAGAAATTGGTTTAGCTTTGTTCAATACAGTATTTCTCAAACATATTTGACCAATAAAACCCTTCTTCCATATAACATATCACAAATATTGACATCCTGCAGGGGAGAGCTGTTTGGAAAGTGCTAGATGGGGCTATAAATCGGAAATGGTTTATATGGTTTTGCTGTCATTAGGGTCAAGGTGTAGAGTGTGTTTTTACCACTAATGAGTGTATATGGTGTGACAATAAATCTTTCAAATGGAACGCTGAGCTGCCCAGGACATGATGGAGAGCAGGGTTCAGCTCTGCTAGCCGGAGGCAGAAGCAGAGAGCCACCAACTGAATGTTTATTAAAACCCCCAAAATGCCACTTCTAAAGTAGAAAATACAGAGTAGTTAGACTTCTAAATCCTTGTGACCTTGTAAGTAGCAGATTGGTTTGTAAACACTGTGAGATATTGTTAGGCTGTAATAGGACAGTGTTGTCATTATTGCCACCTTGTTTAGTGTTGTTTCAAACTGTCAATCCTTTTGAGAGTGAGTACTGCCCTAAAGTCTAATATTTGAAAGGGTTCCCTGGATGGAAAAAGCTGAGACCCATTGCTACATCCTTGTCAATGTCTGAGGGACACCAGAGTGTCAACCCCAATTCTCAGTGGCCAGCCATGGGGTGTGTGGGGTTTCCAATCAGATGAGCAGCGTCAGAGGCTAGAGATCCAGCACAAGGCTGTTGTTTTCACAGGTCCAGCATCTATTTCCCCTTCTGGTAAAACGCCTTGATTTTCCTTTTAGAAACACTATCCTGAGATGTATTTTTGGTACTTTGGTGTATAAGAGCCATTTTATCCCTATGTGGTAAAACAGCACTCTTCTCTCTTTCTCAACCTTCCACATTACTCTTCTGCTTGTAAATTCTTTTGCTACCCAGTGGCTCATGGGTTTCTCCTCTGATGATTTTGTCCTAAGGAGCAAAATCTTTTTATTTTACACAGCATCCTTCCTATAGGTCCTAGAGAGTATGTGTCATATCACTGGGACTAAATGAATGAAAGATGACTAGATCAAGCATAAAATGTCTCTTCAATCAGTTAGTTATATAGACTGGCCAAACCACTCCACTGCAATGTAAGCAATTACTAGGATACACACCAGAGGAGTTCCCATTGTGGCACAAGGAGTTCCTATGGTGGCTCAGCAGAAACGAATCTGACTAGTATCCAAGAGGATTTGGGTTCGATCCTTGGCCTCGCTCCGTGGGTCAGGGATCCTGCGTGGCAAAGGCTGTGGTGTAGGCCAGCACCTGTAGCTCAGATTCGACCCCTAGCCTGGGAAGTTCCCTATGCTGCGGGTGCAACCCTAAAAAGCAAACAAACAAACAAAATACCAAAGCCCAGAGCCCACCTAACTCCTATTTTCTCTGAATATTAATTGCTAAGGTCTTTTCTTTCTGGCTTCTTCAGGACTTTACTCCCAAGTTCAAATCAGATGGCACTCTGGCAGCCTCAATATTATTTCAAGAAAAAAAAGTATATTATCTTGGTATTCTGCTCACAGAAATTTGCTTTTGCTTTTCCTAGGGTTAAAGTTTTTGGTTTGCAACCCTTAGTGTGTTTTCAAATATTCTTTTATTTGATCTTCCTTTTGAAGTTCATGTAGCTCTTCCAAGTCTAGAGTAAAATAATTCTTCCTTCCGCTCCCAGATTTCTTGAAAAGCAAAAAATCAAAACAAAAGCAATATCCATTCTCTGGTTCTCTTTGCCTGGACTATGGCTTGGAGCTCGTCTAAGAAGATAAGCTTTACTTGAGGAACTTTGGTCCCAAGCTATTCATCTTTGATTGACACTTGATGTCTAATTCAAATTGCACTTTACATTTTTTTTCCTTTTCTTTTCTTTTTCTTTTTACAGCCACACCTGCAGCATATGGAAGTTCCCAGACTAGGGGTCAAATCTGAGCTGCAGCTGCTGGCCACAACTACAGCAACATGGGATCTGAACTGCATCAATAACTTATGCTGTAGTTCGCAGCAATGCCGGATCCTTAACCCACTGAGTGAGGCCAGGGATGGAACCCAAATCCTCACGGATACTATGTTGGGTTCTTAACCCTCTGAGCCACAGTGGAAACTCCATCTCTTTACATTTAAATTCTTTCACTTGGGTGAAACAAGTTTATTCAAAATAGTATGTACTTTTTAATTTTTAAATTTATTTTTTCTTTTTTTGCCTTTTTAGGGCCGCACCCACGGCCTATGGAGGTTCCCAGGCTAGGGATCTAATCGAAGCTATAGCGGCCGGCCTATGCCACAGCCACAGCAACGCCAGATCCGAGCCGTGTCTGCAACTTACACCACAGCTCACGGCAATGCCAGATCCTTAACCCACTGAGGGAGGCCAGGGATAGAACCTGCAACCTCATGGTTCCTAGTCAGATTCATTTCTGCTGAGCCATGATGGGAACTCCCAAAATAGTAAGTACTTTCAGATGTCTCCTATATATTTTTTTCTTGACATCAGATATAAACACGTTAATAGAATAGCAGGAATAGAACTGTTCTAATCTGTTAGAAAGTATGAAGTGTAAAGGAAATGTAAGCGAGCCCTTGATCCCTTAGAATAGCTCTGATTTTCCCTGCTGGCTTGGTAGAAATTGTAGTAGGGAGAATGTTGGACAAGCACAGCTTGTTTCAATAAAACTCACCAGGATTGAGGAAGGGAACACCATGACCTTATAGATGGCTGGAAATCTTGAAAAGTTTTAGTGCCAGGGTAAACAGAAAGCAGACACACTTGTCATCTTGAATTTTTTTAAAGGTCTCAGAGAAGTTTGCCCTTCATGCATTTGTGTTTGGGCCCAAAGAAGGGCTTGAATACCAATTTGACTAGGTGCACAGGGAAAGAGAAGACTAATCACAGATACAGAAGCTTCCCAGATCAAGATTGGATTGCGTGAGGTATTAAAATGATGGACTTTATATGAGAAAGCACGTCGGTGGTGATCTTCAAGGAAATCTGCAGCATGGCAGGTCCAACAACACCCCTTTGATCTGAAATCATTACGGAGAAAGGAAAAGTTCACACTGGTAAAATGTCTAGATAAATCTATGTATTCATTCATTTAAGAAAGTTATTGGAGTTCCCGTTGTGGCACAGTGGGTTAAGAACCTGACATAGGGTCCATGAAGATGTGGGTTTGATCCCTGGCCTTGCTCAGTGGGTTAAGGGTCCAGCGTTGCCACAATCTGCGTTGCAGGTTGCAGGTGCGGCTCAGGTTCTGTGTTGCTGTGGCTGTGGTGTAGGCTGGCAGCTCTAGCTCTGATTTGACCCGTAGGCTGGGAACTTCCATGTGCCACAGGTATGGCCCTAAAAAGAAAAAAATAAATAAAATTGTTAAGTTCCTTGCTACATACCAGGCACTGTTCTACATATGAGGAATAAAGCAATGCAGAGATAGTCCCTGCCCTTGTGCAATTTACATTCCAGTGGGAGACAGACAATTCATCTAAACTAAATGAATCCATTTTTTTCTTAATGAAAACAATTCTTATTTTATTAAGAAACAGGACGAGAGTTACCTTTGTGGCTCAGCGGTGACGAATCCAAATAGGATCCATGAGGATGCAGTTTTGGTCTGTGACTGGATAAGCAGTTTACGGATCCGAAGTTGGCATGAGCTGTGGTGTAGCTCTGATTAGACTCCTAGTCTGGGAACCTCCATATGCTGCGGGTATGGCCCTAAAAGACAGACAGACAGACAGAAAGAAAAGAAGAGAGAAGAGAAGAGAAGAGAAGAGAACAAGAAGAAAGAAGAAAGAAAGAAAGAAAGATAAGAAAGAACAGAAAGAAAGAAAAGAGAAGAAAGGAGAAGAAGGAGAAAGAAAGAAAGAAGGAAAGAAAGAAAGGAGGAAGAGAAGGAAAAGAGAAAAGAAGAAAGAGAGAAGAGGAAAGAAAGAAGAAAGAAAGAAGAAAGAAAGAAAGAAAGAAAGAAAGAAGAGAAGAAGAGGAAGGAAGGAAGGAAGGAAGGAAGGAAGAAGAAAAGAAAGAAGAAGAAAGAAGAAAGAAAGAAAGAAAGAAAGAAAGAAAGAGAAAGAAAGAAAGAAAGGAAGAGGAAGGAGGAAGAGAAAGAAGAGGAAAAGAAAGGAAGGAAGAAAGAGAAAGAAGAAAGAGAGAGAAGAGAGAGAAAAAAGAAAAAAGAAAGAAAGAAGAAAGAATCCCTCCCTCCTCCTCGCCTCCTCTCCTTCCTTCATTCCTTCCTTCCTCCTCCTTCCTCCTTCCCTCCCTCCCTCCCTCCCCTCCCTCCCTCCCTTCCCTCCTCCCTCCTCCCCCCTCCCTCCTCCCTCCCTCCCTCATCCTTCCTCCCTCCTCATTCCTTCCTTCTATTTTTATCTTTTTAGTTGGGTTTTGTCCAGTGTAGACTTCCCCATGACAGTTAGATTAAATCTTTCTGTATTAGAAGCTGCAAGCTTGCATCTGCACTGAGCCAAGTGATGGAAACAGCCAGTCCCATGAAGGTGGCAGGAGAACATCTCTAGGCACAAGAACAGCAAAAGTGAAGAGTTTAAGTATCAAGACTAGAATGAAGACAAAGACGCTAAAGCAGAACAAAGAAAAAGACAATGGAAATTATCCATTTAAGCACCTAATTTAGATGATTTTTTTTCCTCTGGGTGTTGGGGTTTCCTATTTTTATTGAAGCATAATTTACACTAAAATAAATGTATTGTAGTTTAAGAAAT